>NC_060120.1:1036205553-1036832011 GCF_021461395.2 Schistocerca americana | reverse complement strand
TCCATCTGGCCGATTTCTGGCGTTCTTTCACTCACATTTGTCACATTGCATGTATCACTTGCATTTTTAATTTTGTGATCAATGTAGAGCTAGGAATAGGAGGAGAAGATAGGTACGGCTTAAGTTTCCTATATACATATGCAATCCTGGCCTTTTAGTTAATACAAAAAAGCGTCTTGTGCATATTATATGTAATGTATCCTGATCTAGGGGTATTTTATTTCATATTTATTTTAAAGTATGCTTCGTCAAGTATAGGAGAAACGAATTTTAAATTACGTTTTTGCAATTTGTTTTTCACGTTTTAATGATGTCGCTCTGAGCACTATGGGACTTCTGAGGTCATCAGTTCCCTAGAACTTAGAACTACTTACACCTAACTAACCTAAGGACATCACACACATCCATGCCCGAGGCAGGATTCGAACCTGCCACCGTAGCGGTCGCGTGGTTCCAGGATGTAGCGCCTAGAACCGCTCCGCCACTCCGGTCGGCTCACGTTCTAAACTGAAGATTCTGAAAATCTGGTCAAACGTAAAAATTTTCTAATTATGCCCAACAGAAAATAAAATTATAGTCACTTCCGAATGTACAATTTTGTCATTACGCTTCTTGTTCTAGCATCTCTAGTCCTATTCATCAGTACACCACGTAAGAGACCCCCCAAACAAGTTGCGGAGCTCGGACAGCGCTGTAAGTGAACCTTTTCTCTACCTCCACTAGGCACAAATTTCATTGGGCGCGAATTTCACTGGGCATTGTTTAGAGGACACCCGCCGGCCGGGTTGGCCTATCGGTTCTAGCCGCTACAGTCTGGAACCACGCTGCTGCTACGGTCGCAGGTTCGAATCCTGCTTCGGGCATGGATGTGTGTGATGTTCTTGGGTTAGTTAGGTTCTAAGTTTAGGGGATTGATGACCTCAGCTGTTAAGTCCCATAGTGCTTAGAGGCATTTAGAGAACACCCCTTCCAAAACCTAGGCAGTAATTTTAGGGCTAACCACCTCCGTGGCTTCTATTACCTCATTATTTACTGTGATGCTATCCTACAGACCAACAGACTAAAATATCGGGTGGTTGTAATGAAAGTGCAGCTACTTAGGTCCAGTGTGGGCTGTAATTATGGAATGGCACCGAAACTTAATAGATATTTTAATGAGTTAATGCGGAACTGATTTACGCTAGAAAAATTTAGTTTTACTTTTGGCCACTACTTGCAAGTCTTGCGCCGCGAATGCAAGAAAGACATAAAGAAATCTTTCCATATAAAATGGGTTAGGAACGGAATGTGAACAGAAAATGTCCAACAAGCGAGAAAGGCATAAATTTGATTTTATTATTAACCGTTGATTACACGATTTGTTGAATATGAACACTGCGGACGTCGAAGAGACGCTACACTCTTAAAAAGACGTGATCAAGAGTTGTTCGCACCAGTTCCCGTAGAATCTGTATACTGGCCTTCAGATCAGACAGAAACCGAACGTGTCCCTTGTAAGTGGTTTCTATTAGATAGCCCCCGGACCAAAAGTCACTTGGATGCAGATCAGGTTATCTTGCAGGTCAGGCACCTGCAAAATGTCTGGAGATGACACGTTCGTGGAAGGTTGCATTAAGCAGATCTTTCTCTGTTCCAGTGACGCGGTATGTTGTTGCCCCATTTTGCAACAAAACAGTGGTTTCCATACAGTTGCGATCTTCCAAAGCAGCAATCACTAACTGCACAAGGAGATCTCGCAAACGTGCAGACGTCTCGATACACCTTGCAGGCCTTCTGGGCGTATTTTCTTCAAAGAAGAATGGACCGAGAATAAACATACTTGTGAAACCACGCCACACAACGACATCGAATGTAATGGCTAATAGTGCAGTACACCAAATCTGGCAGTAGTGTATTCACTGCAACCTATAGTGTAAAACGTACTTCGTCTCTCCATAAAATACTGTCCGGCTTCATGTCATCAACTTCGTTCAGTGCCAGAAACCGAAGAACAAATTTAGAACGTCCCTGCAGATCATGACGTTTCACTTACTGTTCCATCTGGATCTTGTGTGTGTACCGGTGTAAAATAGACCGCAACCTTGCAGTACCGTTAACCATGGGATGGACAATACTTGTGACACTGCACGACCACTAGCACCATGTGGCGCATGTGCTTCATGGTCAGATACTATAACAGCAATAACTTCCACCAGAATAGGACACTTTCTGTGGTGTGCGTACTGTAAGACCTTCGGTACACACACCATCAGATTATTTGACTTGTCGCTCTAGCGAAGTAGGCGAGTGTCAGCAATATGTCTCGTGGTCTTATCGTGGCGTGTTTATCTTCTGCCGTTAGGTCAGACGATAGAAATGCCACTTGCACGCTTAGAGTAGCAGATTGACGGTAATCAACTTTAAACAGAACTTGATTAATTTTCACACACATTTATTAAAATAATAACAAGCATAAACCAAACTTGATTCTGGATGCCATTTACAATTGACAATCTGAAGTTCCTTTGGTATTGGCACGTTTATCTTATTCTCACGTATCTCTGATACTTGACAAAGTGTCTATTCATTTATCTTCATGGCCATGTACAGGAATATGGTAATTTTATTAGGCGCAGACTGAAACTTGACTATAGACTGGTACAGACAAATGCAGACTAATGCAGACTGTAATTTTAAACACCTATACAGGCGGGCTGTCAGCAGCATAGTACGCTGCTCTTCAGCCTTAAGTGGAACAATAAACAGGACAGAGAGGTGATATATACAATACAAAAAACGGCGGGCAAAAAATGGAGATACAAAAAACAATAAACAAGAAGCCGTTCACGTTGGATGAAAAAAAAAAACACTAACACTTGGAGACACGGCGCACAAAACACGGAGAACGGCGACGGCACATGTGAACAGTTGAGTTGTAACTGCACGAAACACAAAACGATGCACACACACTAAACACTGATGGCGATGATCTCCGGCGCGCGAATGTTCACTGAGCGTGGACAAGTCCGGGGACCTGCCAAGAGAGGAGGTGGAGGAGGAGGAAGGAGAAAGGGAGAGGGGAGAGCAGAGATGCCATGGGCAAAGGAGAGAAGGGGAGGGAGGTACGGGGAGGGGAAGCCCGGGGAGAGAGTAGGAGGGAGGGGGGAAAGGAAAAAGAAGGGAAGGGAAAGGGGGGGAGGGAGGGTGCCTAAAGGGAAGGACACAGGCGGTGGGGGGGGGGGGAGGATCAAAGTTGATAGGTGGGGTAGATGCAGGGGAGGAGGACATCATCAGGGAGGGGGAGCTGGCGGAAGCCACCTTGGGAGAGGGTAAGGAGGGTTGAGAGATGGAGACCGGGTGGGACGTGGGAATACAGGCGCGGCAACGGGCGGGGGTGGGTAAGGATCGGGGAGATGAGCGGGTGAGGAGGGTCGAGTTTACGGGAGGTGTACAGGATCCGTATCCTTTCAAGGAATAGGAGGAGGTGGGGGAAGGGGATGAGAGCATACAGGATCCGCGTGGGGGAGGGGAGACGGATGCGATTGGCGAGGCGGAGAGCATGGCGTTCAAGGATTTGGAGGGATTTATAAAAGGGAGGGGGGGCGGAGATCCAAGCTGGATGGGCATAACAAAGGATAGGGTGGATGAGGGATTTATAGGTGTGGAGGATGGTGGAGGGGTCCAGACCCCACGTACGGCAGTAGAGGAGCTTGAGGAGACTGAGTCGGGAGTGTGCCTTGGCTTGGATTGTCCGGAGGTGGGGAGTCCAGGAGAGGCGACGGTCGAGGGTGACGCCAAGGTATTTAAGGGTGGGAGTGAGGGCGATAGGACGGCCATAGATGGTGATGTAGAAATCAAGGAGGCGGAAGGAAGGGGTGGTTTCGCCTACAATGATCGCCTGGGTTTTGGAGGGATTGACCTTGAGCAACCACTGGTTGCACCAAGCGGTGAACCGGTCAAGATGGGATGGGAGAAGGCATTGGGAGCGCTGTAGGGTGGGGGCAAGGGCAAGGAAGGCGGTGTCATCGGCAAACTGGAGAAGGTGGACGGGGGCTGACGGCGACGGCGACGGCATGTCCGCCGTGTACAAAAGGTACAGAAGGGGGGAGAGGACGGAGCCTTGGGGCACACCGGCAGAGGGGAAAAAGGTGTAGGAATCTGAGTTATGGACGGTGACATAGGAAGAACGGCGGGAGAGAAAGGAGCCGATCAGACGGACATAGTTAATGGGAAGGGCGAAGGTTTGTAGCTTGAAGAGGAGACCGGAATGCCATACGCGGTCATAGGCACGTTCGAGGTCCAGGGAGAGGAAGATTGCGGAGCGACGGGAATTAAGCTATTCGGAAAGGAGATGAGTGAGGTGAAGGAGAAGGTCGTCGGAAGAGAAGGACGGCCGAAAGCCACACTGGGTGACGGGAAGGAGGCGATGCTGGCGGAGATGCTGGTGGATGCGGCGGGTGAGGATAGATTCCAGGACCTTACTAATCGGAGGTCTGTACACTCGTTATAATACATCGCGCGTTCAGGTATCACTGCGCGAGTGTGATCTGCGAGGAGAAAAGGTTCTATGTTAGCAGCAATCTCATTGGCTGCGTTACATATTAATACGCGGATCCGCAGAAGCAGAATTTGGTCCGTCTCTAAGACAGCGCCATCTCGTAGTGCGGAGACGGACGAGCGCTGCGCCTGCGCTGTTGTGCATAGCGGGGCGCACTCTAGTGGGAAAGTTGTGTACGCACTGACTATGCGGAACTATGTACACAACACTTTCCTCTTACAGATGTCACATAAAGCTCACATGTATTCTCTAATTTCATTCTTTAAATCGCTTAATGTCATCGGGCCTCTCTTTAAACCTTTCAGTCGGTGAATTCTCTCAATGCAGCACTGTAATCTCTGCCGTTGACATAAAACAGTTTCACTAGCAGCACACAATGTCTCTTCCCGATAGCCATATTGTTCACTCACAATATGGCTCATCAAATGACAGTGTGGATGTCATATAGTTATACAATAAGTGTACATCGCCAGATTTACACCTGATGGCCAAAATTGGTACTAATTTCTTACAATAGTCAATCTGTTCCGCATTAACACATTAACATATCTATCAAGTTTCGCTGCCATACGACAATTACAGCTTGCACACGGCCTTTGTCAGTAGCTGCTCTTTAATTATAACCTCCCGATATCTGGGACTAAAATTCGAACAGCAACTAATATGGAAACCCCATGTGCTAACCATACAACAGGAAGCACACAATAGGCTAAAACTACACCCCTCTGCTATCCTCCATATCTACATAACCTTGATGCGACCTATTCTCTCCTATGCAAATGTTACAAGGAAATCAGCTTCACCTAACAATATCTTACAATCCTTGAACATCATACATCTGTTTACCTTCTCCCATATGGAATCTTTACCATCTCATCAAATTCTCACCTCTTCTCACTTACAAATGAACGGCTTTGAACAATCTACAACATCTGTAAACTCGACTCCAATAATTCTACTGTCTCCCCTCTAATTTCCAAACCTAGTAGACTGTTGTGCTTATAGCGACACGTTCCATCCAACATAAACCTACTGAACACCCTCCACGTGCTCTCCCGATGAAATTTCAAATGTCTCCCCGTCCCAACCAAAGAAATCGGTCACGTTGTTTACCCATCCCATTAACTATAATTTCCAACCCACTTATTGGCTCTGAGCACTATGGGACTTAACATCTGTGGTCATCAGTCCCCTAGAACTTAGAACTACTTAAACCCTAACTAACATAAGGACATCACACACATCCATGCCCGAGGCAGGATTCGAACCTGCGACCGTAGCAGTCCCGCGGTTCCGGACTGAGCGTCTGAACCGCTAGACCACCGCGGCCGGCAACCCACTTATTCCACCTCATCGGGGTTTCATCCCTTGCCTCTCCATCTCTCCACTTCTTCGCCATCAGTATTACCCAACAGGCTTCTGCACGTAGTTTCACTCTCTCCTACCCTACTAAACACGTAATTTTTTCCTACCTGACAATTCACTGCTTCATTTTTAACGTAACTATTATCACAAAGTGTTTTAAACGTATTCTAATTGTTTTATTTTCCAATATCAGTTTTTTGTTCCAACTTTAAACAAGCAAAGAAACACAAAGATGTTATACATAAAATCTTCTTTTCACAAATTGTAAAATTATTTGTAAATATAACATCTTTTAAATTTTTTCTGTGTGTTGCCTAGACATTGCTTTAAGAGCGGTTGACTTGCAGATAGCCTCTCCTGCACAATGGAGCGAGAGGGATCAAATAACAACAACAACAAAAACCTAGGAACTACAACCAATGGGGCACTTTCTTTTTCAGTGTTAGCACACATTCTGTCATATTATATACTACTGCTTAGCTGGATGCTAATCTCCCATGAGAGCGGACCCAGGTTCGATTCCTTGCCAGCTTGGGGATTTTCTCTACTCGGGGACTGGGTGCTGTGTTGTCCTCATCATAATTTCATCCTCATCCCCAGCGTGCAAGTCGCCCAGTATGGCATCGAATGAAATAAGACTTGCACTTGGCGGCCGAACTTCCCTGAATAGGGGCCTCCTGGCCAAAAATGCCATACACTCATTTCCACTACAAAAGTGTGTAAGGTGGCAGAATAAGTGAAGGTCAGATTCGCACCTTACATGAGAGCTTTATACATGGCAACGGGAAGGTGAATATGACACCTAACTGAATTTGGCGTTAATGAGAAAATTTGCCTATCAGTATGTAATGCAAAAAGGGATGACACTCAATTGACAGAAATAAAGACACTGTTCCTACACTGCATATTTGAGCAAAAGGTGAAACAAGCAGTAAGAGGCGTTTTAGTTTGGAATTCAGAGGGACGAGGGCAGAGGCAAGGCCACACTACAGGGGGTACCGTAGAAACCACTTACAGGGGTGTCCCAGATGGAAAGTCAATGACTGACCAGGTGACTCAGATGAGGAGAGTGAGTATAACAGCCTATCTGAGGGAAGACAGGAAAGAAGCCTTTTAGAAAACTGCATTTCGGAATTCCAAATGGATACAAAAGAAGACCAGTGACGCATTTTCGATCACATGCCCAGTGAGTGGTACACACGCGAAAGAGCCAATGTACGCATTTAGACGTCTGGAAAGGCCACAAAACTTCCGATTGGCGGAAACGCGCTAGGAAGGAGAAAAGAGCCAAAGTTTGACGCAATTTAATGGTAGGGACCTTGCTATTGGTAGAGAGAGTTTCCACAAATTAAGAGGAACGCTCCTATTAGTCGAAAAAAGCCGTAACGCGAAGAACGAAAGAAGCCAGGTGGGGAGACAGTTCGGCTATGAGTAAGACAAGACGGAAGTTTTCGTGGACTCTTCTCTGAACTGGCGTCAAGTGCACAACGGAGCGCATAACGCTCTGTACGACGCAGAGGAGTAATTTGTGTGAACAATGCGTTCACAGCGGGCTGATATCCAACTAGAAATTAGCTGTAGCATCGCGTAGCTCCAACTGTGGACTAACGAACCAGCCTATTAGTTAATTGTTCTTGTGAGAACTGAGAGAGCATTATAATACCCACACTGCTGCAACCATGCGCGTGTATATCGCCACATTCTAAGACTAGGGATGTGTTCATGTTTCTCGCATAATGAGAAACATAGGGAAAGTTTCTGCTGGAAAATTCAGCAAAGGTGTAATTAGTTTTATAGGAATTTCAGGGGAAGAGAGCGGCTTTCCAGACGACAGTTCATCGCAGTTTAAGGTAAAAACCGCATGCAGAGGAGTAAACTTGTTGGTTCACCAGCTTGCGTCCACTGTAAACTCCAGCGACGTTGGGTAATCTTTTGTTCAATTTGTCACATAACTAACCATCCACCGTAGACTTGATTGTCATCCTAAAAATACTACCGAACTTTGAACCGGAACTGAACGATTTTCGTAATACTGACCAACATCACACCATAAGTATAGGAACAATTTTGTAAAAAAACTTCTAGTTAAACTTTAATATTACCGTGTTTAGGACATTTTAACCTTCTGAGAGTTAATATTCAGTATTGTTGTGTTTAGGATTATATCACGTTTTGATGTTAACGAGATGCGTTATGCTGACAACTGTTTTTTGTTTTCACATTGAAAACCGTTTAAAAGCGCGTATTTTTGTGCTAATATTGCGATAGTAGACATGTCATTTCAGCTTACACAGTTGTCTTCAATCCTAGAATAAGTAAACCACAAATATTGCATCCTTAAAAGTGGAAGTCCTGACAGTCGGAACTGCACTATGATGTTTTTACATACTGAGGCCGGTCACACACTCCCGTCACAGCTTTTCAGGATGAGAGTGAAGTGTCTTTCCAAGTCAGCCACTCTTCCAGATTTACAAAAGTACACTGATCAGCCAGAACATTATGACCACCGACCTACTATCGATATAAACCCGTCCAGGAGATAGCGGCGTCACCTGGTGAGGAACGACTGCCAGTCAGACACACGCATGGTTCATGTAGTATCAGTGACTCTTCTGACGGTATGTACGAGGTGCATTCAAGTTCTAAGGCCTCCGATTTTTTTTCTCTGGACTGGAAAGAGATAGAAACATGCGCATTGTTTTAAAATGAGGCCGCGTTCATTGCCAATACGTCCCAGAGATGGCAGCACCATACGGCAGATGGAATTTTACCGCCAGCGGCGAGAATGAGAACTGTTTTAAATACTTAAAACGGCGACGTTTTCCTTACTTGAACAGCGTGCAATCATTCGTTTTCTGAATTTGCGTGGTGTGAAACCAATTGAAATTCATCGACAGTTGAAGGACACATGTGGTGATGGAGTTACGGATGTGTCGAAAGTGGGTTCATGGGTGCGACAGTTTAATGAAGCCAGAACATCGTGTGACAACAAACCGAAACAACCTCGGGCTCGCACAAGCCGGTTTGACAACATGATCGAGAAAGTGGAGAGAATTGTTTTGGGGGATCCCTGAATGACTGTTGAACAGATCGCCTCCAGAGTTGGCATTTCTGTGGGTTCCGTGCACACAATCCTGCATGACGACCTGAAAATGCGAAAAGTGTCATCCAAGTGGGTGCCACGAATGCTGACGGACGACCACACGGCTGCCCGTGTGGCATGCTGCCAAGCAATGTTGACGCGCAACGACAGCACGAATGGGACTTTCTTTTCGTTGGTTGTGACAATGGATGAGACGAGGATGCCATTTTTCAATCCAGAAACAAAGCGCTAGTCAGCTCAATGGAAGGACGCAGATTCACTGCCACCAAAAAAATTTCTGGTAACCGCCAGTGCTGAAAAAATGATGGTGTCCATGTTCTGGGACAGCGAGGGCGTAATCCTTACCCATTGCGTTCCAAAGGGCACTACGGTAACAGGTGCATCCTACGAAAATGTTTTGAAGAACAAATTCCTTCCTGCACTGCAACAAAAACGTCCGGGAAGGGCTGTGCGTATGCTGTTTCACCAAGACAGCGCACCCGCACATCGAGCTAACGTTATGCAGCAGTTTCTTCGTGATAACAACTTTGAAGTGATTCCTCATGCTCCCTACTCACCTGACCTGGCTCCTAGTGACTTTTGGCTTTTTCCAACAATGAAAGACACTCTCCGTGGCCGCACATTCACCAGCCGTGCTGCTATTGCCTCAGCGATTTTCCAGTGGTCAAAACAGACTCCTAAAGAAGCCTTCGCCGCTGCCATGGAATCACGGCGTCAGCGTTGTGAAAAATGTGTACGTCTGCAGGGCGATTACGTCGAGAAGTAACGCCAGTTTCATCGATTTCGGGTGAGTAGTTAATTAGAAAATAAATCGGAGGCCTTAGAACTTGAATGCACCTCGTAGAATGGGGTAGGCGCGCCGATCTATAGAGTTCGACCGAGAGTAGGTTGTGATGACCCGGGGGCTCAGCTCGAGCACTTCGGAAACTGCGCGATTTTTCGGGTGTTCGAGGAGTGCTATGGTGAGTCAACACGTGGTGAAATGACGGTGAAACCACGTCCAGACATCGTGAAGTTGGGTGGCCACCGCTCATTACAGATGTCGGACGTCGTAAGCTGGATGGACGGCTAAAACAGTGCAGGCGGCGAACTCTAGCAGAAGTAACTTCATACTTTAATACTGGGCAGAGTACAGGTGTGTCTGAACACACAGTGCACCGTAGAACGCTCATAACGATTGTCTCCGCAGCCACCGACCCATGCATGAGCTAGTGTTAACATCGCGTCATCGCCAACTACGACTGAAATGGCCACCTGACCATTGGCATTGGACGCTGGCGCAGTATCAGACAGCTGCATGGTTTGATAAATTCCGATAACTTCTTCATTATGCCTATGGGAGGACGCGAATCCATCGTCTTTCTGGCAAACAGCTCCAGACTGCAGGACGAAGACAAGCTAGCGAGCGCTCCATTATGCTCTGGGGAACATTCACGTGGGCATCCTTCGGTGGTGGAGCTCGTGCAAGGCACCGTTATGGCCGAGGAGTATCATACACTGGTTGCAGACCACGTACGCCCTGTCATGACGGCCGGCCTCTGTGGCCGAGCGGTTCTAGGCGCTTCAGTCCGTAACCACGCGGGCTGCTACGGTCGCATGTTCGAATCCTGCCTCGGGCATGGATGTGTGTGATGTCCTTGGGTTAGTTAGGTTTAAGTAGTTCTAAGTCTAGGGGACTGATGACCTCAAATGTTAAGTCCCATAGTGCTTAGAGCCATTTGAACCTTCATGACGATCATGTTTTCCAATGGCAGTGGCATTTTTCAACAAGATGAAGCTCCATGTCACAAGGTCAGGTGTGTGATGGAGTGGTTCGAAGAACACAGTGGCGAGTTCCAATTGATCTTCTGGTCCCCTAACTCGCCAGATCTGAACACGATCGAATACATCTGGGATGTGATTGAACGCAGCGTTAGACCTCGTCGCGCCCCCCTCCAAGGAATTTACTGTAATTAGGTGACTTTTGTGTCCACATATGGCGCCAACTTCCTTCAGTGACCTATCACGACCCCATTGCTTCCATGCCATTACGCGTCGCCATTGTTATTCGTGTCAAAGGTGGACATACAGGCTGGCCATAATGTTCTAGCTCATCAGTGTATATTTGTCGATACTTTGCTTGTCAATATACACATAGGAATAGGGAGTTTGTATCACGGAATGACTTGGACAAAACACTTCGCTGTTTATCACTTACAGACAGCGAAGTTTGCATTGTAATTTTAGAGTGTAATTTGCCCATAAATTATATAAAAAAGTTGTTGCACTGATGTCATGCACCAACCCAATATTTGCTAACTGCCATAGTGTTTTAATGATTATGAGCTCTCATGCAAGTTGTTGACAACGCGGTCATTAGAGCAAGGCTCAAATGGCTCTGAGCACTATGGGACTTAACTACTGTGGTCATCAGTCCCCTAGAACTTAGAACTACTTAAACCTAACTAACCTAAGGACATCACACACATCCATGCGCGAGGCAGGATTCGAACCTGCGACCGTAGCAGTCGCGCGGTTCCGGACTGCGCGTCTAGAACCGCTAGACCACCGCGGCCGGCTAAGAGCAAGGTTGTGGCAGAAAATCGACCACATCCCTTTGAAAGGTCTTTAATTTATTTAGGGATACGATACAAAAATGTAACGGGAAATTACTGTCACACCATAGCCAATATTTACATCTGCTTAAAAGAGGGACAATAATGTGTGTGTGTGTGTGTGTGTAGTTTTTTGCTGTGTTTCAATTAGTTCTTTTTGTGCAATGAAAACGTGTTGTTGAAAACTAAGTTATCCACAATAACAGCGTTAGTCCATAGGAGGCCGAGTCGTCTTATAGTTACTACAAATCGTTACGTTCAAGCAGACAGCACTAAACTTACTTATTCCAGGATTCAAGAGCATGCCAGACGCAGCTCCACACAGGGATTACGAGAAATATGTTCGATTTACTAACAAGCCGTTTGAGGAAGTTTTTTGACACGTGGTGCTCCACAGCAATGATTTATTGCAAGGTTGGTATTGTTACCGATATCTTTAGCTGTTGAATGAAACATGTTTATTCACTACTTGTTTCAGTCTACATGATCTTCCTTAGGTAAAAACGTTGGAACTCATATGTGTCAGCAGTGTATCATTATCACACCCTGGTTGCAAACCATTAGTAAGCTTTCACATATTCAGTACTAATATGCTGATTGTACTGAACACATCCACAAAGATTTAAGTGATTACAACTACTTTGCAGAATAAAATATTGTCGTTGTCTTTACGTCATATTTGTCACAAATACACTAAACTTAACCGGCTTACACTACCAGTAAACGTATCTAGTGTAATGCTAAATATCGTAGGTAACATACTCACATAGTATTTACTTGCACATTCATGTGCCTGTAATATTCTGATTGTAACTTGTTTGCTATCGCATGACCCAAAAATTTCAGTAAATACGATAGACATCATTACAGGTGTGGTATCGATAGCTGATGCCACGGCGTAGGTTGGCACTGCGACACCGACACCGACGACAGGGCCCTCTAGCAGGCGCTGTCCAGGCCTACGAGCTCCGCTACAGATTCTACCCAGTTGATCAAGAGCAGACGACCGGGACACTTCGCACCTCATTGCAAAGTTTTGTATTCTTCTTGCTACAGTAAAGGTGATCTTAATTCACACTGCAGTACCGACGTGTTTTACCTCACCTGCTCCTACTCGCTTCCTTCACACCGCCAACCTTTCAGTTTTCAGGAGTAGACCCACGCGAAGCCTTCCAGGCGGGATACAAAAAGAGGCAAAGCACACATCTGTAGATGCATCGATGACGATTTCTACGTAAAAACTTGTAAATATACCTACAATGTACTCAAATTCATAATTACCAGAATCTGTAACAATTTTTACCTGAAACTCTATATAAATAATTTATGGCAAATGCTAAAATGTCGTGATCTACCAGCCGCCAACTTTGTGGCTACTCCCTATGTCGGAAGAGCTATGTTCGTTTCACAACAATGCAAAGGTAATTCCATACATCAGTATACAATGATGTTAGGCCTCTACCTAGCGAACTTCACCATATGTGACAGCTCGACGTCGTAATTTCTTAACAGGCACGTGACGATGAGGATAGCTACTTCAAGTGCAATAATTTTCAATTTTAGGAGCTGCCAGGAGTAATTACTGTTCTTACTTGTGTCGTTTTACCTACATTGAACAATCGCATGAAGATATGTGTCGCCGGCCGCGGTGGTCTCGCGGTTAAGGCGCTCAGTCCGGAACCGCGCGACTGCTACGGTCGCAGGTTCGAATCCTGCCTCGGGCATGGATGTGTGTGATGTCCTTAGGTTAGTTAGGTTTAAGTAGTTCTAAGTTCTAGGGGACTGATGACCACAGAAGTTAAGTCCCATAGTGCTCAGAGCCAAGATATGTGTCAAGTAATGAATCATTTAAAATAGCTGCTGAATAAATCTGTGAAGCTTACCTGAACAAGTCGTAGGTGTGAAACACTCGCTAGCGCTTGAGAGATCTAAATCGCGACCCCACAATGCACCAAGCACGAGTTGTCACAAAAGCTGATGTTTATTCATGTAGAATATTTCTTCTATCAATTGTTTCGGTTACGATACTGAGCCAGGTTGAATAACGTACCAGTAACACCAGCGTGGTGAAAATAAAAAAATTATGGACGGTATAAACTCAGATGTGTTGACGAATGTATAGCACCATCCCGTCCGTTCTCCTTGTTAGGGTTTTCTTCAAATTCGTTGCCTTGCCCATTCTGCAGAGAACCTCACCAGCTCACTAAATTTTTAGCATCCTTCTTTAAGACTACATCTCGAACTTTTCGATCCTCTTTCTCTTCTGTTTCCCACAATACGTGATTCAATTCCACTGCACTCTGTGCTCCACACGTACATTCTCAGAATTTTTCTTCTTCAAATTTAGGTCTATGTTTCATACTAGTGGACTTCGTTTGAAAAATAACGCCCCCTTTGTCTGCTTTATATATCCCCTT
The DNA here is from genome assembly GCF_021461395.2 of Schistocerca americana. Lineage (NCBI taxonomy): Eukaryota > Metazoa > Arthropoda > Insecta > Orthoptera > Acrididae > Schistocerca > Schistocerca americana. The sequence continues at coordinate 1,036,817,995 of NC_060120.1, read as the reverse complement.
TGCTTCTTCCGTAATCGAAGCTGGCAGAATTCCCTTTCTTCGTCATTCTCCAGTTTTGATGTTGTTCATCGCCACTTTTATTTCTGTTACTCCCCATTATTTTCGTCTTTTTTCCGTTTACTCTCAGTCCACACTCCGTGTTCATCAGATCGTTCATTTCATTCACTATGAATAGCAGTACCATCAGCGATAAACTTTCACTCGGGCTTTTAATCCCATTCCCTAACCTTTCATTTAATTCTGTCATTCCTTCTTTCGTGTACGGCATGAACAGTAGAAGCGAAAGTCTTAATCCCTGTCTTACAATCTTTCTTGCTCTTCCATTCTTATCATTTCTTCTTAATTGCTATGTATATTCTGTAACATCCGTCTTTTCCTATAGTTAACACCATTTTTTCTTGAGAATTTCGAATATCTCGCACCATTTTACATTATCGAATGCTTTTTCTTGGTCGACAAACCCTATGAACGTGTCTTGGTGTTTCATAAGGTTTGCTTCCATTATGAAGCCCATTGATAGAATTGTCTTTCCGCTGTCTTCATCTTTCCATAAATAAACTGACCGTCATTTAATACGGGGGATAAGATGAGTAACACCTTTCGCTGCAGACTTTGTGTGTGAACACATCAATTTTGATGGCAAAGCATTATTCCTCCGCAGGACCGAATTATGTACTGCAGCGTTGCTGACTTGATGGAAGGAAATACCTACCGAACAGGCGTCTTTCGTGTCCTCACTTGTCTACTAAACACATTTGTAAGGTATTCCCTTACACGTGTGGCAAAATGCGCTTTCCCCCGTTATTGTAGGAATCAGATTCGAATAAGAGGTACAAACGTTGCAGATGCGGTTTATACTAATCAAGTACAAGGCAACTTAACTTAAGCGACTCAAACTTTTCTTAAGAAAAAGAAGTGTTCATAAAACGTATGAACATATTGCAACCCAAATATTTTCAACTCAACAGAAAATTTGGAATTTCCTTACACCAGAAATTAAGACTCCTATTTTAAACTGCAGAAAATGGTGGTGCAACTTGAGACTTCATCCTCTGTAACGTCGAATAAATAATCGACATAAATGAAGCTCAAACCAACTTTTTTAGTTTTCGTCTCTAAATAAGCGCAAATGATTACTAGGTGAGAAGGATAAGTGCTCAATGTCCGTACCGTGCTGCTCCTTGATAAATCTCCTGCCGGTTAACTATTGCAGCCCACTGTAAAGAACAATGCTCGTGCCTATTATGTACGATTAGCTTCAGTCACACAATTCTAAGATTATTTCAATCTGTTTCTTCATCAGCTGTTTTATTTCCTTAATATCACTTATATTTCCACAAGATTCTATATATCAGACTTCCAGTGTAATAAACTCATTGTCCAAACGTATTTGCAGTCGAAAAGCTCATAACAACTTCCAACTCGCTACTCCATACCAGACAAGACTCAGTACCACTGGTTACACGAAAATCAACAACAGAATCACATGAACCCGCAGTTAAGCGATCCTAAAATACATCGACCTTTTACATCCAAAGACTACAGCTTGCCAATTGTTTCCAGAATAAATCATACAAATACAAATAATAACAATAATTTTAAATTATAATTACAATTCCAAATTAATTTGGTAATAAATCTTGCGTCGTTTTTATGTCTCGGTTCTTTTTATGAAAAATATGAGAACAATTTTGGTTTTTGGATTTAAATTTTTGATTCAATTTGTTTGCCTCATAAATCAGATGTGAACGTTAAACCTAGTCGTGAACTAACATTGGCTCGCACCCAGCGCTCTCCTTTTGTGTTGTCCTCCGTATGTCGACATGCGCAAGGTGACTCGTTGCCCCAAGGAGCAGCGAGATTAAGCGACCTTGTTTACCACTAATCAAGAACTAGGTGGGGTATGCAGAATTCTCAGTTTGCAGTGGACTCTTCCCTAATTTAATCAGCGCGCAATCCACTGCAGCGTGAAAATTCGTTCTGTATCCATCATGTAACTGTTGAGTTGTGAAAAACAAGGCCTGCTTATATCACTGCAAAGGTTACGGTCCTGGCAGGACACACTGTTTTAATCTTCCAGCAACTTCCAGGTAGAGTCCAATCGGACAGATACCTACTTTCTCCCCCCCCCCCCCCCACTCTCTCTCTCTCTCTCTCTCTCTCTCTCTCTCTCTCTCTCTCTCTCTCTCTGCCTCCGACCTACCGACCTATCGTCTAGACGATAACAGCGTCACCTGGCGAGGAATGACTGCTAGTCAGACACACGCACGGTGCATGTAGTATCAGTGAGTGTACTGTCCGTGTGTAGAATGGGGAAGGGGCGCGTTCTACCTGAGTTTGGTCGAGGACGGATTGTTCAAAAAAATGGCTCTGAGCACTATTGACTTAACTTCTGAGGTCATCAGTCCCCTAGAACTTAGAACTACTTAAACCTAAATAACCTAAAGACATCACACACATCCATGCCCGAGGCAGGATTCGAACCTGCGACCGTAGCGGTCGCGCGGTTCCAGACTGTAGCGAGGACGGATTGTGATGACCCGCAGACGCGGAAGAGCATTTCGGAAGCTGCAGGACTGGTCGGGTGCTCGAGGAGTGCTGTGGAGAGTGTCTTCAACAGCTGGCGAAACCAAGGTGATACCACGTCCAGACGTCGTTGTGTTGGGCAGCCAACATTCATTACAGATGGACGTCGTAGGCTGGGCGGACTTGTAAAACAGGACAGGCAGCAAACTGTGGCGGAACTAACACCAGACTTAAGTGCTGAGCAGAAAACAAGTGACTCTCATTACACATTGCACCGAACACTCCCAACGATGGGCGTCCGCAGCCGACAACCCTTGCGCGTGCCAGTGTTAACACTAAGACATCGGCAACTACGACTGAAATGGGCACGTGAATTTCGGCACTGGTCGTTCACACAGTGGCAAGCGTTGCATGGTCTGATAAATCCCGATACTTTCTACATGATGCCGAAGGGAGGGCGCGCGTCTCTCGTCTTCCAGGGGAATATCTCTGAGCCGTGGTAAAATTTGCTGTTTTGAAAAGCGTGCCGCAGCGCGTAGTGTGAAGCAGTCGCCCTCCGATTCTGGTGGTGGCGCCGCTGTGGCAATCGCAGCTTTGGTGTCTCCCTCTGGTGGGAAAGGGGAAAGGTAGCCTGCTCACGTGCATGTAGGAGGCGCTATGAGCTCGCTAGGCGAGGAGTCTGGTCAGTTGGTCAGCCAGGTCAGTGTGGCGCAGTCAGTGTCTGTCTGTCGTCCGGAGTGCCAGTATGTGTCAGGCCGCCAGTCCGCTCGAGTTTGTTCAGGCAATGAGAATTGGTGGTTGGATCGATCGGTTGGTCGGTCGCGCTCTGGGACACGACCGTCTCGAGCGTCGGCGCATGTGAGGTCGCCATGTCAGTCTATTGGGCCGCGCCGTATAGCGAGGGGTAGTGGCTTCGCGGCCGACACGAGAGCAACAGGAGTCAACCCACGATATCAGTCTGGCCGGCGCGAGCTGCGACGCCGTGAGACGGGAGATCGGCGCGCCTTGCTGCGTCCGTTGAAGCGGCTGGCAGCGGACGGTTCGGGAGAGCGTTTTGGGCGTGTTGCGCCAGGTCTTCGCCAGACATCGCAGTTTATTAAAAGTTAAGTGATTCGTGATATGTTGTTTCATTTACTTGTTAAATTCTACTTGTGTTCTTGGTCAGTCTCTCGTCCCCAGCTTGCTCGTCTGTCTTTCGTCCGCATTTTTTAGGCAGTTAGTGTCTGTCTGTCTGTCTGTCGGTCTGCCGTACGTTAATAGCTGCCTCTGTCAGGTTTGTCGGATTCGGTGTTAACGAATATATTGCTTAAGGTGTAAAGCCCGAATTCCTGAAACATGTTTGTATCTTGCCTATCATCTTGAGAGGCGGTATATGTGTAATGTAGAGAATGTTTGTACATTTTATGTAAGACTGCATGTCTTGGGTTTTTATTTAAATGGTCATTTTAGTATAAAAAGCTGCCACCCTTCCACCGTAAGAGTTTTCTTTTAAAAACAAGTTGCACTTTCGGTAGCAAGTAATTTTTTTTTAATGTGAGTGTTTTGTACCATTTCCATCCCTCCTACTGGGTGCGTAGTTTATGTGTTTGTGCGAGTTGTTAAAATTTTTAGTTTAAAGTAATCTGGTGTGTTGCAGATTGGCACCAGTGTAGTCTTTCAGAGGTTGTTGTGAGCGGTCGTGACTACGGCCGTGTTAAAAGGGAGCGGCAAGGTTCTCACCCCGAAAGCTCATACTGTAAAAAAATAAAAAAATAAAAAAAATGTTATTTCTGCCTCTGAATATATTGTAACTTGATATTTAGAGGGTGCTTTCTGATTATAATTTTAAATCTGTTTAAAAAAAGAAACGGTTTTCAGGAATAAAATTTCCATTTGTTGAAAGGAATTTGTTTTCATCAGTTACCCACTGGCAACTACTTCCACGCTCACATAGTGTGATTAAATGTGTTAATGTTCTTGATGAATCGCTAGTAAATAATGCAAATTCTTTAAGAAAAGATTCTGAAAGTAAATCCACGGTTCAAGCTCCGTGACACACGTACTGCGGGACAGAGACAAGCTGGCGGTGGCTCCAGGGTGCTCTGGGAAACATTTACGTGGGCATCCATGCGCCCAGTGTTACTGGTGCAAGGCACCGAGACGACCAAGTACAGTGGTTGCAGACCTCATACACCCCTTCATGACGATCAAGTTTTCCGACGGCAGTGGCATTTTTCAACAAGATAATACGCCACATCACAAGGCCAGAAGCGTGATGGAGTTCTTCAAAGAATGCAGTGGCAAGTTCCAATTGATGTTCCGGCCTCCCAATTCGCGAGATCTGAACCCAATCGAATACACCTGGGGTGTAATTGAACGTGTCTGTAGAGCCCATCGCACCCCTCCCCAGAATTTACAGGGGTTAGGTGACGCGTGTGTGTGCAGATGTGGTGCCAACTCCCTCTAGCGACATACGAAGGCTTCATTGCTCCCATGTCACGATGCGTCACCGTTTTTATGCGTGCCACCGGCTATTAGGTAGGTGATCGTCATGTGATGATTGATCAGTATATTAGTCGATGAGAATATTATTACACCTAGAACTGAGAGCGCTTCGATCGGCCTATTGTGAGTCAAAGCGTAGTCGGGGTGACAAGGGAGGGATGGAAGAAAGGAGGGAGGGATGGAAGGAAGGAAGGAAGGAAGGAACAACTACAGCTATACAGTGGAAACTGCGCTGAGCTTGGTGATGAGGGTTGTGAAGTTGATGGTCCATCATGAAAAGTGTGGACGCCAAGTTCTTCGTCTGCTGTATCTGTTTCACTGTAATCCTTTCCAATTTCATCCGCCGGGTGAGTTTCTCTATCACAGTCGTCTCTTGTGCTGTATATTCATCTTCACTCTCCAGATCAATACTGATTTTTCAGTTCCTTTCACGTGTCCGAAAGGTTTTACGCAATCATGTTGGGTAACCTGAGATAAAGACTTTTTGGTTACTTGTTTTAAGATGGTTAAATTAATGGAAGAAACGTTTTTCGCTCTTTTTTGTTTCGTTGTAATCCAGATTAGCTCAGAGTGGTATGGTGGGAGCCTCAGAACTTGATAGGCTATAATTTACGCCTTAAAATGGACTCTGCTTTTTAAAAAAAAGGCTTTGATTTTGCAACCAAAATTTACAATGTATAAAAGATTGATGCAAAACCGAATTTGTTTAGAATGAGCCATTCTGTTATGTCCTGTTTGCGTTGCAGTAGTGGTGGCGGGGTGGGGGGGGGGCGAAGGGGGGGGGGCTTTATTTCTCTGAACAACACGATACAGTGCGTTATAAAGAACAACAGTCTTACCAGCTAGGATGTTAGGAATAGTTTTCCTTCTAACCATTTGTGATAATTATCCACATACATATCATCGTGAGATTCCGAATCACAAATTTACTCAGCTTCCTAAACGAAACTCATTTCTCCTCCAGCGTGGACAACGATAGCTCTTTGGCCTGCTCTGCTGTTACTTATTCCCCCTAGAACTTCTTCACGCTGCCAGCACTTTTTCATCATAAAATGCGTGTGCTGCCCCGTTTTGTCGGTGTATACCATGGTGTATTTGGCCCCCTTTTCAAACTTAAACTAGGTTCAAATGGTTCTGAGCACTATGGGACTTAACATCTGAGGTCATCAGTCCCCTAGAACTTAGAACTAATTAAACCTAACTAACCTAAGGACATCACACACATCCATGTCCGAGGCAGGATTCGAACCTGCGACCGCAGCAGCAGTAAGGCCTAGAACCGCTCGGCCACAGCGGCCGTCGCCCCTTTTCATTATTTCTGGTTGATCTCAAGTATACTACACGCTAGGCAACAATGTCGGAGCGTTGAGTTAGGATGGTTTCTCTCATTTTTACATTTCTTGAATCGAAGTGCTCTCTCTTCCACAATTTTCCGAAATGTTTCCCTTCCCGCCTGAAAATTTATCTTAGTTTCTGAACATGTAAGCAGGTTTCTCGTGGTTGAGGTTACTTTCTTCTGCTCATAATACTTCATCATAATCCTTCAGCGAAGTCATCTGGAGGAACTACTTTTTTAGTACGGCTTAGTTTTCTGGGAGTTGTAATTTCTTCCCCCGTTTGTTCCGCTTTCTTAAAACTTTTTGCTGTCCTTTCTTATTTCCCCACCATTTTTTTGCTGCCCATTAGAATGCTTTCTGTAAAGGTATCATTACCTCATTCTGCTTTTTTTTCTCCCAGGCAATATTCATCTGAATGTGTCCACTTTCGCGATATATTCTTCCTCTGTCTTCCGCCCTTGTGGGTAGTCAAGATTGTGGCTAACACCGCAGTGGACTACGAACGGTGTTCAAATGGTTCAAGTGGCTCTAAGCACTATGGGACTTGACATCTGAGGTCATCAGTCTCCTGGACTTAGAACTACTTAAACCTAACTAACCTAAGGACATGATACACATCCATGCCCGAGGCAAGATTCTAACCTGCGGCCGTAGCGGTCGCGCGGTTCCAGACTGAAGCGTATAGAACCGCTCGGCCACACCTGCGGGCTACGAACGGTGTTTCTCGATGACACGCTGAACTAATTCACAGCTAATCCGGAGGCATTGATTGTGTGATGAGTTTTCCTTAGTTACCACCGTACTTGTTCACACTAACGCCACCGCGTGGGTCCAGTGATGGTCATGGAACACCAAATACAGAAATATCGTGGTTGGGTAGTCTCCATGTACCAAGAAACAGCCGACGCGGCAAAACAACAATAACATTTTGGAATTCCCATCTCTATGTGTACCTTCTTTCAGAATCTACCAACGACGACGGGCCACCAATGGCAGTGGGAAAATTTTTACCCAATGGCTCCAATATTCCGAAACAAAGCTGCAAAATACCCTTTTTTAAGTGTACGCAACACTCTCTTTCGGCATTATTCAGCTATCCAGGTACACCAATCCTGAAGAACATCCCCGCAGAGCGATGGAAACGGTGAAGAGAAGGATAACGCTACCTAACGATTCAAAAAATTATGAGCTAAATACAGTGGTACCGTACCTTCTGGTTACCTTTCATTTAGCTCACGTCCCTCTTACACAAGCTGGGGCGCTGCTCGGTAAAGCTGCGTGAGCAAGCCGTGGAATCGCTGGAAAAAAAGAAAACAAATGAAATGTCTCACATGTTCTCATTCTGGAATTCACACACAGAAATTTTCGCATTGAAGGTAGGAAACGTAAACTACAGAACCTGCTCCGAAAGGTGCAACATAGAAAGCGATAGAAACGATGCCGTCTCTGGCTAGGAAAGTGAGTCTGGTTCTGCCGCCGCTCCCGACTGCCGTTGAGAGGAAAAGTCCTCGAAGGCTCTCGCGGAAGATAAAACACCTGCGTTGCGCTAGCCAACGAGTACCGGCGTGTCGGTGGAACAGCGGGTCTGCAAAATTACAGCGACTATTAAGATATTCTCTGGACGTTGGCCCCTGCATGCAAATCGTCCACTCCCACCCTTTCGCTCTCTCCTCCCAACCTTCAGACTACGCCGAAGCCGGCAATTTGTGGTCAAAGTTTTGCGCGAGAGATTAGATGCGGTCTGGAAAACACGCATCGCTAGGTTAGTGACTCGCTCCCGATCTGACGCTAGATAACATACGGGCGCTGTCCAAGTCTTCCCTCGCACACGCAGCGGATGAGAAATGGTCGAATGCGAAATGAGCCGGACGTGATTGGGATAACGAAGCAGTGAGAAAAACAGAAGGAGAAATCTCAGCTACAGAGGAATCGCAATTTGCTTAACTTCTCAGTCCACGATCGTCAGAGGAGTTGGTCTGGCGGGTAAAATAAGAAGGGAATTTTAAAGAAGCGTTAAACGTATCACGCAGTTTATGCGTCGAGCCTACTGGTATCATAAAAATTGACGGCACGGGCGATTTTTTTCGTGTTGATCTTGTTGCACCGTGTCCAGCTGCGCCGGCCGCTGACTCCGCCCACCGGATAGCGACTGGCCAATGGGGTTGCGCGGACGGCGGGCTGTTTGCGATTCAGGGCAGCGGCTGGGAGCGCGGCGCCTGCGACCTTGGACCCTGTCGCCGACCCCCATCCGAAGGAAGCTGCGCGCTGCCCGCCGCCGAGGCGCGACGCCAAAGAGAACCAGAGGACGAGACGGCGGCGGCGACGAGAAAAACGTCCGCAGGAAGCCCCGGCGTGCTCAGTGGGGCAGAAAACTCGTTAATTCTCCGCCGGGACGATGCCATTCTTTAAGCCGCCAGATGTCTCAGTAAGGTTCTTCCAGTGCTACCAACTTCATTTCGCTGCGGAGGACTCTTCTTGTACTTCGACGGCCTTGGAGGAATATCTAGATGGTTGCAAAAACTTGAAGCCAGCACCTGTCGTACGGCACTAATCGTAAAGAAATCTGTGTGAATCGTCATTTCTCGATCCCATTAAATCGAAAAAGGCGCGTCTAAAATATCCTCTCCTTCCTATCATTGGGTCATACGAATAAAACACAGAATCTACTTTATTCTCGGAATTTCCGAGAACGTTCTCAGTTTCGCGTGAATAAAGCGAATCGGAAAATATTCATCTTTTGCATTTGCAGCTCTTGTATTTTTTCATGTTTGCAGTTATAATTATTAGATACAGGTTCCGCCTGTTAGATCAGTTACGATAAAAAATATGTTCACTTTTTACACTTGTTCAATAAACAAAACCCACTGATGATGGCACAGGGATGCCGAAACATGTTTGAGTAACAAGAGAAAAAAATGTGTGAAATCTTATGGGACTTAAATGCTGAGGTCATCAGTCCGTAAACTTTATGAAACGTCCCCTCAGAAAAATTTATGAATTACTGTGCTGATAAACCTCTTACGTTATTTGATTTTCAAACAGCTTAGTAGAACTGAACGTAATCAGACATTTCTCTCCGTACTTATTCTGATCTATACTGAACTGACACACAACATGTTTAGCGCAACGCAGTCTGACTTTCAATAATCCCTACAAAAGGATGGCCCTCACAAAAAATCTTCGTTACTCGAGCTACTGCAATACAGCGAGCGCCACTACTGCCAGCTAAATAAAAGATTCTAAATACTGAAGGCACTAACTGCTGATAGGCATAGTTAGCAAATGAAAGATTCTGATAGAGAGCAAACAATGTATTTAACTTAATAGTGTTCAAAAGTCATGATATCTAGTACTACAAATTTACTCTTTCTGGCGGAAACACGTCCAGATCGTCCGCTCTTAAAATTCTGCCATCTCTCCCCCCACATCCACCACTCCTGGCGGCTCACCTCCAACTGCGCAACGCTACGCGCTGTTAACATCCAACTGCCCAACACTACAATGGCGAATATTCCAACAATGCCAACCAGCCACCGACTGAACACAGCACAGCCAGTGATTTTCATACAGAGCGCTAGGTGACGTTACCAACATAAAAACCTAAACAGCCTACTTACAGCTTACACACTACTTAACCTAAATTATCCTAAGGACAAACACACACACCCATGCCCGAGGGAGGACTAGAACCTCCGCCGGGACCAGCCGCGGTAACAAGAGAAAACTGTGTTTTGCGTAAAAGGTGGAACATACATCCAATAATCGGACAATGCTCTTCACCTGAGAATGTTCTCAGCTTGACTAAAACAGTGGGGGAAGTCGCTCAACGCGAAAAATATTCAACATCTTCATATGAATAAAACCAGAGGAGTTTCTCACAAGCGGAGAATATTCTCGGTTTTTTAAAGTGAGCTCTGTAGCATACATCTATCTGAATAAAAGTAAAAATGGTAAAATAAAGTAAAAATGGTAAAATTTATGTTGCTCGGAGCCCGAATAAATACTGAAGAGGGAAACTGAAGAAGTTTATACAGCGTTAATAATAATAATAATAATAATAATAAAAACAGGAGTTGGCTTACGAAATTCCTTCCCAAAAATAATGAAGCGAAAGTGGGCAACATTTTTGTGCTATTTAGCAGACACAGGTTTTTAGACTGGTATAGGAGAAGACTTAGGTATACACCAGACAAATGTGCAAATGACATTTTCAGATGTTCATCATCATGTTTTCTCACAGTATAAACCTTATGTTACAAATAAGTAGGTAGGTCATAAAAATTAATATCTGATTTATTACAATGCTCGCGATCTGTTGCTCGTAACAAAACCGCACGGGCGACCCCTTAAGTACTTGACGCACAAGCTGACGATTATGCGTTATGTTTAACTATACTTGTCTCGTGTTAGAGAGCTCTGTCAGAGTCCCGGTTTGGAACATATGAAAATATGTATTCTTAAGATCTCGTTCGCATAGTGTGTTCACTAAATTTCAATAACAAAACAGTTTACCCAGTGTCGAAAATTCGGTAACAACGTCAGAAAATATTTTCCTAAACAGACCATAGTCGTCTTAATAATCTGTTGCTTCACGTAAAATCGAAACGTAGTGCAACTCTTCCAGAGCACATTGATGCCAGTTCCATACTTGAACATTGAATAGTTTGCCTGTTTGAGCGAGATGAACGTAATATAAGATTGCGTGTGTGTTCTGTGCCGGCCGCGGCTTAGAAGCACCTAGAACCTTCTCAAAAACGACGTGAGGAAGTAAGACATAGCTCCCTCGTCAGAGAATATTCTTCCAGTTTTTTATTCGTACATGACTGGGAATTTCTTGAGAGAATGTTCTTTTGCTCTAAGAATCTTCTCCGGAGATTTTTTTTTTTAATTCATCATCCTATTGTCTCATCATACGTGGTAGGTGGTTCTCATAATCTAGTTCATTTATTTCAGATTTATTCCTAGGGAGGGAAGTGGTGTAAACTTCATTCTGTGTACTACGACGTGTATTGTGGAGGAGATTGGGACCAACCCACCATCCATCTCATGGAGCGTGGAAAACCTCTCAAAACCCACACTCAAGTTGTCCAGTGCACCAGACAAACTGTCCATGCACCTCGCAAATTGGATGCAGGTCTGTCACCTCCCTGTCTCTCAAGTTATTCGACAAGAACGTCCGTTTCAGGTAATTTTAGTTTCAATAACAACGTGAAAAACCTTTACAGAAATTGCCAACTTCATTGTTTATATCACATCCAGATAGCAAGTCCTGTTGTGATCCGTCTGGAGACGTCGTCTTCACCAGTTTTTCGCAGGTGACTCGTATTATATGCAAAAGTCGTTTGCGGTTACGACTGAAAATGAAATTATCTTGTAATAACTGACAGTCACTGAAACTCTGCCACCATATGGCTAATTTATACAAAGCATTATGCGGATGTCACTACAAAATAAAATGGAAGATATGGATAAAATATCTTTATTCAATTCAAAGAAATTTCTGTAGTCCAAATCCATGTTGACAGTGTTCGTAAAGCTGCTTGAAATTGACAGGGATTGTTTCTTTCTGAGTCTATTGTAGTTAAAGTGACATGCAAGTTTGGATGCCGGTCGAACTGTGATGCAGGACAAAACTGTTAGTCTTTCGTATAATCGGACCTACAGTCAACTTGACTCTCTTGTACAAAATATTAAAATATTGTTTCCTGCAGTCTGATGTTATTGAGCTGCTGCTTTTTCCGCACTGATTATGTTTTTTTTTTCATTTAGAATCACCAAAAAGCCGACGTTAAGTAATCGCTATAAATGATAAAGCATCACTTGTAGCCTGCACAATAAAAAAGTTCGTCCAACACACTGGTAGCGCAAGGTCGCATGCCCTGGGTTGATGATTTGGAGAAAATTAACAAAGCGGTCAGAAACGGTCTGAAAGGCTTGTAATGACGACGCAGGAAAGGTTGTGCTGAGAAGTAGTTGAGAAAGTAACTTGATACGTTGCGCCGTTTCCGAATACTGAAGTTAGCCAATCAGGCCGTATCGGGCACAAATTACTGTCAGTTGTTCTCATATCGTAGGTGATAGAGCACGACACTGCTCAGCCTTTGGCGCGGATTTGATCCTGTCCCGCCTGCAATTTTTGTATCGCTCTCTTGTACGGTAATACGAAGCCAAACGAAAAACACGATTGGTGACACTGTCTCTGGCAGTACGCATGGATTGCCTAACTTCAATGCTAAATAGCTCGGAAATAGCGCAAAAAAAAAAGAGGTTCAAATGGCACTGAGCACTATGGGACTTAACATCTGAGGTCATCAGTCCCCTAGGACTTAGAACTACTTAAACCTAACCAACCTAAGGACATCACACACATACATGCCCGAGGCAGGATTCGAACCTGCGACCGTAGCAGTCGCGCGGTTCCAGACTGTAGCGCCTAGAACCGCTCGGCCACTCTGTAGCGGGACTTTGAATTTCGCCGCGCTACACTCGTTCCCACAGATAAAAATATCCCGTCGCAGCGGTATGAGCGCTCGACGGCAGAGAGAAAATACTAAGATTGTTAACTCTTTTTTGTTTTTTTATTCCGTTTCAATTGTCTCTTGTTAGCCGAAGCTTAAGGCGGGCGTGATCTGATGCTGACATAAAAACTTAATGATTGTAATGTGTAGACATTGTGGAAGTTGTTAAGAAATTCGGTGGATGGAAGTAGCAAAGTGAATTAAATTGCATACAGTATCAAGATGATTTTAATTGGTATAAATTAGTGATTCCTGAACGATTGCAAGATTTCGGAGCAGACTTTTCACGCAGAAATGAAGGAGATTTTTGAAGACCTGGACGCCGCACGAAAGAAGACATGTTAACCTGGTAAAGAATGAACTCAAAGCTACGCCATTTCCCCGTCAGTTACATTTTGTTATTCTCTGTTATTTTTCAAAATTTTTTGTAGTGGAAATTGGTTTAACTTTTGCTCAAAAACGCCACAAGGTCCACCCCAACAATAGCTTTTTCGAATAACGAAGTCCGATAGCTTTTCTGTAATACAAAGTCCGATTTGCATTTCATTCTTTACCTTTTTTACGGTCTCTCTTCTCCATTTAATTTTTTTTATTAACCACTACAACTGGCTCCCGTGACAGGACGCAATTTTCGGATGTGTCGTTTTTGAGCAAATTTGAAACTTTAATTTGTATTTTTTCCCAACAGAGAATAAACAAAAATCCTGAAGTTTAAAGGGTAACGAAAACACCAACTTTATTGTACAAATGATTATACAACAATATAGTAAAGAATTTTTGTAACTAATTCAATCTGTTTTCTTTTCATGGCATATATTGATGCAAAACTGTTATTTTGAGGCCTTTTGGTGATTATCCGATGGAGATGTATTAAGAAAACCCATATTTTGACGAATACGATTTACGCAGAAGTGTTTGACCAGCCGCTGCAGGACAGAAAATTTAATGGTGAGTCACACAATTATGTTTCATTCAAACATTCAATAGCCAACTGCAGAATCCATTTTTCTCTTTCCACACATCCTGTAGTTTTCTTCTAGATTTTTCCAAAATTATCTATCTCTATTGTAGTTTGTGGTAATTATAGTATTGTTGTAGCATATGAAGATCGTGAATTTCACTGCTAAGCAGTCATTTGTTACGAAAAATTTTGGCCGCCCTGCTGCATCTTTCTCAACCATTGTTTGCAATAGAGCAATCATTTACACTGACGAGAAAATATTTCAACCTAAATTTGAGTCAAATCTTTATTAATCAGACTTATATTTTTCCCTTTTTGACTTACGATTATACATCCTATTACAATGGAACGCGGTAAGGTAGAGATAGTTTTGGCAGATGAGTTAAGTGAAGTAGATTCATCTTTCAACCAACAAGAAAGTCCGCGTTTCCCTCCATGGACGAGTTCACAGATCAATGCAATGATTTTGCCTCAAACTCGCAACATTTGTGATAATACACAGATGGCGACTTTAAATGACGAAATGTGGAATGGACGCGAGACTAGACCGTCAGCGCCACTGTTAACATCAATGTCAGAACCGAATATGAGACAAATTCAGCAATGTGACACAAATCGGACACAGGAAACTGACAAACTGGACCGACTATTAGAGTTATTTGCAGACATGAAACGAGACGTTAGTCAGAAAATTGACGCAAAACTGGACGCACTTGGTCAGGACTTTAAACAAAGGCTAGATAAAAGCGACGAAAAATTTGACGTATTAAACCGTACTATGACCGAAAATTTTGAACGAACGACAAAACAGATGACAGAATTAAATAACACCACTAAACAGCTCAGCCAGCGATTTGAGACATTATCCGATCGAGTCACTAAACAGGAAGAAACTTTGGTTACATTCACACATGAAACAAAAAACAATATCACCCGATGTGAGAATCAGTTAACTCAAATAGTTAATGTGCAGCAGGAAGTGAACACTCGTGTGGAAGGGTTAGCTCAGGCCCACACTTCAGCTAGCTCCACCCAAGAAAAGCTGACTAAAGAAGTGGGAAATATTACCCAACAGCTCACAATGGTAGTTCTTGAACAAACCCACCTCAAAGAAAAGATAGAAAAATTAGAAGATCGAGCGGACCTCGCGTCACTAAACAACGACACTAACATGGCCGAAAGAATTGTACACGAATGTAAATTGTGTGACGACTACCTGGACAAAAAACTTGAAACAATTACACAGGACATACTTTCAAAAACAAAGACACATGTTAAAGACGAGACAAAACACATACAAGACGAAGTGACAAAATTACGAGACAATGTTGTGCCGTGTTTGGCGATAGGTGCAAACGCATCGTCAGGAAACGACAAAACAGCTAAAACCATGGCTAATGACACAGACAGAACACCACCTATTGTGGAATCACCTATTTCAAATCAAAATTACAATGTGCCGCTTTCTTTTCCACCAAACGAGCAATATTACGGTACGACACCTAGAGTAGCAAGTGACACAAACTATGTCAATACAGTTATGCCAACCGGCATGGCCGATGACACGTTTGTAAGACATGGGTATTTCCAGACATTTTCCAGTGAGGACAAGCACAAAGTCCACCCTATTGTGTTTATTAGATCATTTGACGGTGTTTTTCCACGTAGTTGGTCAGAAGTCGATAAAATCAGATACGTCACCAATCTCATGAGAGGACGAGCAGCTAAATGGGGTGCCGATATGAAACGGCGGTGCTTTACGTTTGAACAGTTCGAACAAGCCTTCTTGGACGAATTCTGGTCCGAGAATGAGCAACGGAGTCTAAGGAGAGAAGTGTGCAACCCCGAGACCTATGACCCTAAAAGAGAGACATTAAGACAATACTTTGAGAGGTACCTAGACAAGACACTGTACTGGTCCAAACCAGCCGACTTGCCAGCGATAATTGACACTTTAAAGAGCCACTTACCCTTTCCATACCGAGACAGATCAATAGGAGTAGCGGAGAATGACATTAAGAGTTTTTTAAACTTCTTAGATCAAATGGACATAGTTTACAGAGGCGATTCACGCCATTCAAATTTTACTCATATTAGTAACCAAAATCAGCACTCACCCCAAAGGAACCGTAGTGACGGTGGTTGGTGGAACCATCCGTCCGCGCCGCGACACAATACGATGCCTGCGCGCGAAACATACTCAAATGGAAACGTGTATGACGGTAGGAACAACCGCAGAAATTCGTGGAATAACGATAACAACAATAATTATCACCCATATACAATGCTAGACCACGTAGTAAACGGAAAAAAAGTCCACAGACGATAAGTAATACCCAGAATACCCCAAGGGACTCTGTTAGGGCCGTGATTGTTAACGCTGTATATAAATGTAGTAGTAACGCCAGAAGAAAATATAGATTTGCAGAATAACCCGCAGAGATTTAATCAATAGTACAAGCATTGGCAGTTGACCCTGGGCGTAAATAAATATAATATATTGCGCATGGGCCTACTTATAAAAAGAAATCAACTACTGTACAACTACACTATTGATGACAAATTGTTGGAAACAGTATCTACCGTAAAATATCTACGAGACCTTAAGTGGAACGATCATATGAAACAAATAGTAGGCAAAGCAGAAGCCAGACTGAGATTCATAGGAAGAATCTTAAGGAAATGTAACTCATCCACGGAGGAAGCGGCCCTACAAGACGCTTGTTCGACCGATTCTTGAGTATTGTTCATCAATGTGGGGTCCTTAACAGGCAGAGCCAGTAGAAGTTATAGAGAAGATCCAACGAAGAGCGGCGCGTTTCGTCAGGGGTCGTTTAGTCGCTGCGGGAGCGTTACAGAGATTCTCTACAAAGTCCAGTGGCAGACGTTACGACAGAGGTGCTGTGCATCAAGGAGAGGTTTTCTATTGACATTCTAGGAGAGCACTTTCCCGGAAGAGGAGGACAACATACTACTTCCTGCCAGATACATTCCGAGAAATGATGAGGTGAAAATTGAGAAATTAGAGCTTATATAGAGGCTTACCGACTATCATTCTTCACACGCGCCAATCGGGAGTGGAACAGGGCAGAGAGGATCAGTCAGTGGTACCAGAAGTAGGCTCCACCACACGCCGTTAGGTAGGTTGCCGAGAATGATGTAGATGTGTGATATCGATAGCAACGATGCCACGGCGTAGGTGCAAGTTCATAAGTTGGCACTACGAGACACCGACGACAGCGCCCTCCAGCAGGCGCTGTTCAGATCTACGAGCTCCGTTGCAGAGTCTACCCATTTTCATCAAGAGCAGACGGCCTGGAAACATCGCTTCAGCCTCACAGGGTATTGGCTTGCTATTGAGACTATGTGCTAATTACGACGCGTCTAAAGCTTCGCACCTCAGTGCGAAGTTATGTATTCAGTTAATATTGTGATATAGTAAGTCCATTTCTAAGAGCAGTGCCGAGAGATTTTCACCTTTTCCTGCTCCTACTCACTTCCTACATTCGGCCTACACTCCAGTTTACAGGAGCAGACCCACGCGCCGCCTTCCAGGCGGGATACAAAAAGATGTAAAAAAAAGTCTTGACTAATTCCATACGAATCAATTTGGTTCATGATGGCCAAGAAGACACCGAATACATTTTTACTGACATACGTTTCATTCAACATGCATTCTTGTATTTCATTATCAAATCATAATCGCCACAGGAGTTGTGGTCCTTTATGCGGAGGATCGTCGTCAATCACCTGTGTAAAAATTTGGAAATTTGTGGTAAGCTCCTATGGGACCAAACTGCTGAGGTTATCAGTCCCTAGGCTTACACACTACTTAATCTAACTTAAACTAACTTATGCTAAGGACAGCACACACACCCTTGCCCGAGGGAGGACTCGAACCTCCGACGGGGGGAGCCGCGCGAACCGTGGCAAGGCAATGTGACCACATCCCATGTTCGATCCCGATGTGCAATAACCACTCGTAGACACAGGCGGCAGCACTAGAAGTGGAGGGTATTTAAACAGTAACTGGTGTAAGGGGATAGCGCAGTTGTTGCAGCAATGCGGAAACGGTGCGATATACTTGACGTCCAAACGGGGATGATCATTGGCTTTCAAGTCAAGCGTCGAAACACTTCCAAAACGGCTAAGTTTGTAAAACTGTTCGCGTGCCGCCGTGGTAAAAGTATACAGTGCATAACAACATGGCGATATCCATAACCGATGTCGAGGTAACTGTGGCGTATCACGGGTAATAGAACAGAGGTTGTAAGTAGACTGTTTAGGTTTCTATGATGCCAACTGTATTAAAATCGCTGTTTGCGCTGCGTGCAGTCTGTGGCTGGTTGGACTCATTGTTGGAAGTTTTTCGCCAGTGTAGTGTTGGGCAGTTGGATGTGAACAGCGTGTAGCGTTGGACAGTTGGAGGTAGAGTTGGGCAACACGATTCTTTTTCCCGATTCGATTCCTACGATTCAATCTCACATTGCGAATCGATTCCTGCGATTCGTTCACGATTCTTTCACGATTCATTCTAGTCTGCGACGGCACGATTCTTACGGAATGCAAAAAGTTCTACATCTTACTCTCAGATGGCAGGACATGTCTGAAATTGTCAATGGGGTTAGAATCGAACTGTGTCATGATAAGATATGCCAGAAACAGTTTATTTATGAGTAAACATGCATATGACGTTACAAGTGTGATTCTCGATTTATACGTGTAATGCCTTAATTGATGAAAGGTCACGTTTGATTTGATTGCATCTATTGTTTTATTTCAGTATGCCGCGAAAGAGGAGTCGATTTGTGCGAAAGGTGGTGCAAAATGGCTTCCTTTGTTCACATGCATCCTCCACTTGACTGCCATCTGGCGGTCGTAATCATTCGCTACGACTCGGCATGATTCGGAAGTTGCCTTCGAAGCATAGCGTACTAACAAGGGAACCTCCCCATCGCACCCCCGTCAGATTTAGTTATAAGTTGGCACAGTGGGTAGGCCTTGAAAAACTGAACACAGATCAATCGAGAAAGCAGGAAGAAGTTGTGTGGAAATATGAAAAAAAATTAGTAAAATATACAAACTGAGTAGTCCATGCGTAAGATATGCAACATCAAGGAGAATGTGAACACAGGACCGCCGTGGTCCCGTGGTCCCGTGGTTGGCGTGAGTAGCTGCGGAACGAGAGGGCCTTGGTTCAAGTCTTCCCTCGACTCAAAATTTTACTTTCTTTATTTTCGCAAAGTTACGATCTGTCCGTTCCTTCATTGACGTCTCTGTTCACTGTAATAAGTTTAGTGTCTGTGTTTTGCGACCGCACCGCAAAACCGTGCGATTAGTAGACGAAAGGACGTGCCTCTCCAATGGGAACCGAAAACATTTGATCGCAAAGTCATAGGTCAACCGATTCCTCCACAGGAAAACACGTCTGATATATTCTATACGACACTGGTGACGGCATGTGCGTCACATGACAGGAATATGTTGTCGACCCACCTAACTTGTACACTTGGCGAATGGGCGAAAAGATTCTTCTACCTTGCCCGATGTAGGTTTTCTTGTGGATGTGATGACCACTCCCAAAAAAGTGATGAAAACATAAGAGTTTGTCACATAAACTGAAAATAAAAAATTAAACTTTTCACTCGAGGGAAGACTTGAACCTAGGACCTCTCGTTCCGTAGCTGCTCTCGCTAACCACGGGACCACGGCGCTCCTTGACTCCCATTGTCCTTGATGTTGCTTATCATCGCATGGACTACTCAGTTTGTATATTTTACTAATTTTTTTAATAGTTGCACACAACTTCTTCCTGTTTTCTCGATTGATCTGTGTTCAGTTTTTCGAGGCCTATCCACTGTGCCAACTTATAACTAAATCTGAGGGGGGTGCGATGGGGAGGTTCCCTTGTAAGAATCGATGAGTCGTTGGAACTTGGAATCGTCACGACTCGGAAACACGCAATCGTTCTTACGATTCTTTTGAACGACGATTCGTCCGTATCACGATTCTATTCTTACGATTCTTTATTTAGAGTCGTTCAAATGAACGACCCATTCACGAATCGCCACAACTCTAGTTGGAGGTGGGCCGCCAGGAGTGATGGATGTGGGGAGAGAGCTGGCAGAGGTATGAGAGGTTACTATGAGCGGACGATCTGGGCATGTGTCCGTCAGAAAAAAGAAATCTGTTAAACTGGATGTCAAGAATATATATATATATATATATATATATATATATATATTAATGACTTTTAAACGTTATTAAGGTAAATACATTATTTTCGTTCTCTATCAAAATCTTTCATTTGCTAACTATACCTATGAGCAGTTAGTGCCTTCAGTAGCTAGAATCTTTTATTTAGCTGGCAGTATTGGCGCTCGCCATATTGCAGTAGTTCGAATAACGAAAATTTTGGTGAGGTAAGTGATTCATGAAGGGCACAGGTTATTGTTAGTCAGGGCTATTCTTTTTTAGGGATTATTGAGAGTCAGATTGCGTTGCGCTAAAATATTGTGTGTCAGTTCAGAAACGATCAGAATAAGTGAAGAGAAAACAGTCTCAGTAGGTTCAGTTTCACTCTGGAGTTAGAAAATGGAGTAACATAAAAGTTTTATCAGCACAGTCATTCATTTCATACAAAAGGGGAAGTTTCAGGGTGAACGACGGCTGCGGAGATGCGTACGACCGAATACGCGGACAACTGTTGAGCAACTGAATGCCCAGATGAACATAGGAGGGGGGGGGGATGTTTTCGTGACATCCCCTGGGCGATCCCGGAGGACCAACACAAGTATGCATCTGTCCTTGGGGGCATGCCCAACCCTAGGTGCAGTTCGTCTTTCCTAGGCACAGTAGCATCTACCAGCAGGACAATGCAACGTGTCACACAGCTCACAGTCTCGTACGCACTTGGGTAGAAGAGCACCAGGATGGATTTACCGTGCTGCCTTGGCCACAAAATTCACCGGATTGAAACCCAATCGAAAATGTGTCAGACCACACCGATGAACCTAACGCAGCTGGCCGCGGTACTGGAGTCGGCATAGCTCCATATCCCTGCCGGCACTTTGCAGAACCTCAGTGTCTCTCTTGCTGCACATCTCGCAGCAGTCCGCGCTGCAAAAGGTGGTCCTTCGGGCTTTTCTCAGATGGTTACATTAATGTGACAGGTCAGTTTATATCCGACGACTTGATAAACTCCTACCGCGTGAAGAATAGCCGTCAGTGCTCGCCAGAGCTACACGAGGTACAGGACGGGCAAAATGAAACTGCCCCGATAAGTATTTCCAGTAGTGATGTCGAATTGGCCCTTCTTAATGTACCGGTGCAGGAAAACTACCCATCACAGTAAATGGCGGAAAGCGTCATTTCGATGGGGCAGTAGGTTGCTGTCGCTTGTCTACGGACGCGCATCTCCCGTATGCTCTGCCCGAGTACTTCGCTGTGTCATATTGTTTTACTGAGTTGGAGGAGCAGTCGTATTTAGTGAGCAGTTGAATGCAGAAAAATGGTGTTCACAATTAAACAGCGCGTGTCCGTTGTGGGCGCTATGCGAAGCAAAATTCATGGAAAACGTGCGCGGAACTGTTTGTGCAAGAAGTGTTTCGGCAAAACCTCCATCAGAGTCTCAGAACACTAGTGACTGGCTCGGGGCTAGCAGCGTTGTGTCCCCCCCCCCCCCCTCCCCGCCCACCCGCCCCCTCCCAGACACCCAATCCAACGGCCCACCATCCTGAATGTCTGAAAGTCAACATGTAAAATCAAAGAAAACACTTTGCAGTTCATTTTAAACAAAAATATTATAATAAATTCATTAGGTTAATTATACACCTTCACACGCTGTGCAGGCGGCGTAGTTCTTTGTGATACTGTGCAACTTCCGTATCAGCATACAATTTACTCGAATTTTCCTCATCATAAAGTTTATCCTTTCTGTGTCAAAACCACATGAAACACCCGTGAACACAAATTTTGCTCATAATTCCTGTTCCGCACCTCTGCACCGAATCGTAGGAGTATCCTTCACCACTCTTCTGAGTTTGTAGCATAACTTGATGCTTACGCACAGCTCTGTTGCATTTCCCTGGCAGCCGCACTCAAATCTGGCTCACTTTTGTGCGTTGAGTGATTCTTAGCTGCATGCGTATTCGCATTTTTAACACACTTCGTCTTTTAAGTACTGGGCTGTCATTTGACCTTTGTGGACGCACTTTGTGTCATTTGTCACAACATGTGTGTTTCGCGAATGTAATGATTTAAAGTTCACGTCAAATCGGGGCAAGTTATTAACGATATACTAGCAAATACTAGATGTAAGTGCAATTTGTGGGAAATGTACTTCAAGGTACTCCCAGTTTAGCGCCGGCCGGAGTGGCCGAGCGGTTCTAGGCGCTACAGTCTGGAACCGCGTGACCGCTACGGTCGCAGGTTCGAATCCTGTCTCGGGCATGGATGTGTGTGATGTCCTTAGGTTAGTTAGGTTTAATTAGTTCTAAGTTCTAGGCGACTGATGACCTCAGAAGTTAAGTCGCATAGTACTCAGAGCCATTTGAACCAGCCATCCCAGTTTAGCTGTTCATTTAACTTTGTAAACACTGAAATAAAACTAAATAACATGTTGACGCGTGAAGTTTGATTTCACTTCCTCCTCATCTTTTTGCTTAGTGAATGTACGTGGTGCATTCGAGTTACAAGAGCTCCAATTTTTTCCCTCAGAAATGGAAACAGATAGAAACATGTGATTTGTTATAAAGTACGCATGCACGCGTTTTCCATTCGTGTCACAGATGGCAGCACTGTATGGCACACATAATTCGTAGCGACAGCGACTCGAGCGAGGACTGTGTTTGATATTTAAAATGTAGACGTTTTAATTACGAGGACAGCGTGTAGGCTTTCGTTTTCTCCATTTGCGTAGTGTGACACCGAGTGAAAATCATCGCCGGTTGAAAGACCCATGTGGTGACGGTGTCATGGTCATGGATGTGCCTAACGTGCGTTAGTGGATGCAACATTTCAAAGATAGCAGAGTGTCATGTGTCAATAACTCAAGACACTTTCGGCCCAACACCAGCCGGTCTGACGACATGATCGAGCGAATGGAGAAAGCTGTTTTGGTGGGATGTGTGTACACAACACCGCATGTAGACCCGAGAATGCGAAAAGTGACCTCTAGGTGGGTGCCACGAACGTTGAAGGACGATCACATCGCTGAGCCCGTGGTATGTTGCCAGTACCCGTTTACGCGTAACGACAGCAACAATGGGACTTTATTTTCATCGACTGTGACAATAGACGACACCTGCATGTCGTTTTCCAATCCTGAAACAAAGTGTCAGTTATCTCGTCATTTTAAGTACCAAAAACAGTTCTCACTCTCGACGCTGCTACTGCACATATGTGCACCGTACAGTGTTTCCATCTCTGTTGCGGATTGACAACGAGTGCACGCATATTTTAAAATAAACTGCTTGTTTCTATCTGTTTCTTGTACAGAAAAAAAATCTGAGGTGTTTTAACTTGAACACACTTCGCAGTAGGACTATGGAATCCCGAAACGTTGTCCACTTCATTAAGGGATAAGAAACGACTGACACTAAATTTTAGGAGAGGGCGAAGTAGACACACCTCATTTATTGTTACAGTGCAGCAGGCGGACACGCTGGACTCGGATTCGGGAGGATGACGCTTCAAAATTCGCGTCCGACCATACGGATTTAGGTTCCCCTTGATTTCCCTTAATCGCTCTAGGCGAATGCCGGGATGGTTTATTTGAAAGGACGCAATTAATTTCCTTCCCGATCCTTGAACATTTCGACATGACCTCTATGTCGACTGGGTTAACTGATCATCGTGAGCTGCGTATATCGATCTAAGTTGACTGTCTTACTGACTCGCAACGCAGTATCCATCTATATGGTGCAACTGATGTTCTTACCGTTACGCTGGACGATCAGTAGAGCAAACTAGACCCTGTATGGCCAACTGGCGTGCAGAATATTGTGGGTGATTCGCGATGTCGTCGATGCTGCTACTTTAGGGTCCTAAGGTCGATTTCAGGGGTAACACGTCGCATGGTGAACTGGCGACTCTCGCTACGCAATTAGGATCAGACGAACGGCTTTGCAACGGTTTAGATATCAAATATCTGCCGAGAACATCATAGTTCCAGAATGAGATTTTCACTCTGCAGCGGAGTGTGCGCTGATGTGAAACTTCCTGACAGATTAAAACTGTGTGCCCGAGCGAGACTCGAACTCGGGACCTTTGCCTTTCGCGGGCAAGTGCTCTACCAACTGAGCTACCGAAGCACGACTCACGCCCGGTACTCACAGTTTTACTTCTGCCAGTACCTCGTCTCCTACCTTCCAAACTTTACAGAAGCTCTCCTGCGAACCTTGCAGAACTAGCACTCCTGAAAGAAAGGATATTGCGGAGACATGGCTTAGCCACAGCCTGGGGGATGTTTCCAGAATGAGAATTTCACTCTGCAGCGGAGTGTGCGCTGATGTGAAACTTCCTGGCAGATTAACATCATAGTTCTTCGGATCGCGAAGACATTGGCACGAGAGCAATAAGACACGGCAAGACCTCCGCAGGCCTCTTTCGTTTCAGACATCCTGTCCTACATTTCTGTCTTTCATTCCTTCCTGTGCGTATTTTTCCCCACGTTAGCTCTGGAAGACCAAGAAGGGTTCGGTTCGGTAGTTTGGGAGAGGAGACCAAACAGCGAGGTCATCGGATTGGGGAAGGAAGTCGGCTGTGCCCTTTCAAAGGAACCATCCCAACATTTGCCTGGAGCGATTTTGGGAAATCACGGAAAACCTAAATCAGGATGGTCGAACGCGGGATTGAACCGTCGTCCTCCCGAACGCGAGTCCAGTGTGGTAACCAATGCGTCACCCCTCTCGGCAGGAGACGAGGAGATGAAACACTAAACAGATTCAGAAGGACTTAGGTTGCAGTAGATACTTGGAGATGAAGGAGCTTGCACAGGATAGAGTAGCATGGAGAGCTGCATCAAAGAAGTCTTTGGAGTGAAGACCTCAACAACAGTGGTCAGGACTCATTTGGCAGATTTGCAGAACTCCGGCCGCTCTTTTCATACACACCGTCGTACATCAGCAAGCACTCTGTGGGAAACACTTAGATATTTCTTGTGTACTCAAGTCAGTCTCTTCAGCTGTGAACTTCATTTGGTAACATGCACGCAGACACCGTCAGTTTCTTTGTTTTTCTTGTAAAATGTTTTTCTGAATTCTGTGACATGCCTAATCACACGCAGTGACGTGGCTCAGCTGTGGTAAAGTCCTCTTTCGTTTCTACAGAGTCCTAAACGAAATAGTTGTTTTTTCTGATTGAAAGATTTGGAGCTTATTCACAGCTGTCAGACCCTACCTACCTGTAAAAGTTGTTATTTTTAGTCGTCGTCAAGTCCGACATGAATGAAGCGAATTTTCAACTTCACGAAGAGGATAACCTCGTTTGTAATCTCTACAGAATCATCAAAGGATTTCAGAGAAAGCAGCCGGTCGCTGTGGAGGAGCGGTCCTAGACGCTTCAGTCCGGAACCGCGCTGCTGCTACGGTCGCAGGTTCGAGTCCTGCCGCGGGCATGGATGTGTTTGATGTCTTTAGGTTAGTTAGGTTTAAGTAGTTCTAAGTCTAGGGGACTGATGACCTCAGGTGTTAAGTCCTATAGTGCTTAGAGCCATTTGAACCATCAGAGAAAGCTGTCATTTTTTGAAGCACAACAGGAAGGCGAAAACGTTTCTCATTTTCACTGTTTAAAAGAGCTTTGTGTTAAAATACCCGAAGATATCAATCTCAGTTTACTGTAAACAATTATTCGTGGCTTAAACAGGTATTTTTGGAGGGATTTTTAGGTCTTATTAAAAAAACGACACTCGTCTGTTTCAGAATCAGTTCGATTGTAATCTGAAGATGTGCCAGTTGAACTATAGTTGGAAGTCACTGATTTGCAAACAAACGACTTGTTGAAAGCGAAGCACATAGGATGAAAACTTGTTAAATTTTACCATTGCTCACATGATGTCGTTTTCCTAACTGAAGAACTTGCTGCCGTTTCAGTGTTTGGAAAAACTTAAGTCTCCGAGCAAACATTTTCAGAAAAACAGTATGGTATCCCAGCGAGTCAAACGAGATTGACAAATGAGCATTTGAAAGCAATTATCTTGACTGAATGCAGCAGTACCCAAACAAGCCTGATGTCAATTTCAACAATCTCAGTAACGTTTTTCGCTAGTGAATTTGTGAGGCTCACGTACGTAAAATGTATTTCAGAGCCGGAAAAGCCTTTAAGATCCAAGCTACAAATTAGTGTGTTCAACTTTAATGGATAAGACATATTATTAAAGGGCCTCCCTATAAACCTCAAAACGGAGGATTGTCTCGATAAATTATTTAATATGAACGGTCGCTGTTTAACAGAAACAATATCTCGGTTAACACAGTAATTTATGCAATAAAAGCGTAATTATTAAGAGAGAATACGAATGGAATGTGGAACTGGTTCATAAATTCTTTATGCAAACACTAATGGATATTGCATGGGGGCTTAATTAATTACAATGCAAAATATTTTTTATTTTAGTAGCTGACTGTCCGATTACGAGTCTCGTAATCGGTTGGCCCTGACGTATTAGTACGCAATCTGACTGCATAGAATAACAACAAAGAATGAAAGAAAATTTCCGTTAACACAATTAATTAATTAAGTCCCCAGCAACTATAAAACCTACGAAACAACAAAACAGAAGTGTAGCTGTTCTGTGTGTGGAAGTGTGATTCAACGTACACATCTGGCACGGCTCTTCCTCAATAAGACCAGATATTTTAAACACCATTTATACTGAAATAATTAAAAAAAACCAGAAATACTATAATTGCACATATAAACCAGAAATACAGTCTAATACAAGAACACGAGCCAGATGCTTTGTTGACTGAACCTGTGACCAAGAGGCATTATTGTTTAAGACATTGAAATTATAAAAAAAAGGAATTTTTTACCTTCATATATATTGACCAAAAGCACACTCTGATCATTACAGCATCCCCAATCCAACAACATCTGGTGTCTAGCCCATCAAAACAATACTACAAGTTCTGAACAAGCACTCTCCATGGGAACTTCTCAACAACGACTCACCACTGCCAGATCTCAACAAGCACTGCCTACTGCTACTTCTCAGTAAGCACTCTCCACGACGACTTCTCGACAAGCACTGCCAGTGGAGGCGGCTGAATAATACTCTTTGGCGCAATCTCTGGCGCTGTGGCTCAGTGTAGCCACCTTTCAATATGCTGATTCGCAGCGTTACTTGAACCAACAAGAAAGTGTCCCTCTGACCATAATGGAGGTCTGAAATTTACTCCTGACTCTTGTTAGTCCCAGATGAAAAACAGTGACTGTTGACCAAATAGTAACTGAAAAATGCATACATTCACTACAGCAATTCACTGCTACTCGACAAAGTTAATCGTACTGATTTCCCCAAGTGCGGAACAAGGAAATGCCGTATCACACTGGTGGGTCTAATTACGCTCACTGTAATTATTCACCGACACCCCAGCCGAGCAGAACGCCACCAATGTGCGACTGGTACTACAGAAAGGTCGCACCGTCGTCGTACCAACTCTGGACTCCGCTCGTCTCTGAAGATGCCCGCCGCTGTCCGCTTCCAATGTATGTGGCTGATCTGCCCACACGTACACAGGTCCACCCCTCCAAACAAACTCTAAAGATGCGCTCTCTAGGGCAACCACACAAAATTCCGTGAAGACACCGATTGCTTTAAAACGCCAGCCACATTACACAAAGCCCTTCTGCATATAAAAAATCGTTTCAGCCCCGTCTCCATGACTTTACTGACAGTTTTTGCAGGTGGCGCGTTTCCATGCCCAGTAACTAGCCTTGCCTCGGAGGACTTCTGAAATTAGACAGCTGTTCATGGAACTAGACCATAATTTTGGCAAACCGTGTTTCTTTCGGAAACCATAAGATGTTTAGCTTCACAAAGGTCTCTGAAAAACATAATAAAGTGTGGCTCTCCTACAGCTAGAACCACTTCCCATCTTCAGTTCAGCCACTGCCCGGACATCAGTTGCAAAATACGCAACGATGCGCTACCCCCCTTCGACGGCTCCGGCATCCTAACTTCTGTCGAAAGAGACAGCCTGGGCTGACAGCAAAAAAGATACTGACCTGCCTGTCCCAAATCCAGTGCGCGGCGGCTTCACACACAAACACGCACACGCACGCACACACACACACACACACACACACACACACACACACACACAGAGAGAGAGAGAGAGAGAGAGAGAGAGAGAGAGAGATAGAGAAATCACCCAGAAAATATGAAAGTCCAGCGCCGTGTTAAATGAAAGTAAATGAAGCTCGAAAGAGCTCAGTATGAACAGTCATTATGATCCAGTATACGTTGAAATTCAAGTAAAAGGGCATGCGAAATCTGTGTGTGTGGCATGATCGTCATATCTGAAATCAAAAGTCATATATTCTAACACTACTCATGTATCTACATCTACATCTACATCTATACTCCGCGAGCCACCTTACGGTGTGTGGCGGAGGGTACTTATTATACCACTATCTGATCCCCCCTTCCCTGTTCCATTCACGAATTGTGCGTGGGAAGAACGACTGCTTGTAAGTCTCCGTATATGCTTTCACCTAAGCTGGATATTTCTGCATGTACAGTATCCTGTCTCAAATGTTGTCTGGCGACATCTGAACTGTGGTTGTCGCTGTCAGGATTCACTGGCAACGGGCGTTACGAAGTCCGTTCCAGCGCCACATTTCAATTAAAAGTGATGCTGCAACCGTCATATAGTTGGTATAAGGTTATGATCTTACTTTTTGTTACCGGCCGCTGAAGCCGAGCTGTTCTAGGCGCTTCAGTCTGGAGCCGCGCGACCGTTACAGTCGCAGGTTCGAATCCTGCCTCGGGCATGGACGTGTGTTATGTCCTTAGGTTAGTTATGTTTAAGTAGTTCTAAGTTCTAGGGGACTGATGACCTCAGATGTTAAGTCCCATAGTGCTCAGGGCCATTTGAACCAATTTGCTTTTTGTTTGTGTTCCTCTTAAGTTTCGTTTTACAGTATAACTAAAAACGTTAAAAACAATTCATAATTCAAAAAAATTGCTTTTAGTATGTATAGCTTAAAGAGTAGGCCCTACAGATATGCTCTTAGTCTCGCTGTAGTCGGCCTACTGATGTGGAGCAACCGCTGTGTTTTTTTTTTATTTTTTTTTTATTTTATTTTTATTTTTTTTTTCTGCCGGCCGAAGTGGCCGTGCGGTTAAAGGTGCTGCAGTCTGGAACCGCAAGACCGCTACGGTCGCAGGTTCGAATCCTGCCTCGGGCATGGATGTTTGTGATGTCCTTAGGTTAGTTAGGTTTAACTAGTTCTAAGTTCTAGGGGACTAATGACCTTAGAAGTTGAGTCCCATAGTGCTCAGAGCCATTTGAACCATTTGAGCCATTTTTTTTCTATACCATAGCTCATATTTTTTGCAAATAGATGTTATTTTGTAGCTCTTGGATAGCACCATCTGCTGCAGAAAAAGGTCACATTAGCGTCCATCTCTGGGACTTTCCAATCACTGACCGTCTTTCTATGATCCTGAATGTCCCTTCCCACCCACACGGCTGTTGTGCTAGACACGATTATTTGAGTTGATACCGATTGGCAGCTGCCTGCCGCTGATAGTTTTCTGGTTTCTGGCCCACGCCAGCACTAATCGTTAAGTCACCTTCATATCGAAGTAAGAAAGAAATTTGTCATCATATTTTCTTCAAAATAAAATTTCTGGGTTACCACATTATAATAAAAGAGCGCGGCTCCCCCCGTCGGAGGTTCGAGTCCTCCCTCGAGCATCAGTGTGTGTGTTGTCCTTACCGTAAGTTAGTTTAAGTTGGATTACGTAGTGTGTAAGCTTATGGACCGATGACCTCAGCAGTTTGGTCACATAAGATGTTATCGCAAATTTCCAATTTCCTAAGAGTCATGAAACAAATTAAGGCATCCAACAAACATATCACACCGTAGACACGGGGTCAAATCAGAGATATTTGGGCTTACGAGGATAGGTGCTGAGAATTTTTCTTAGCACGTAGCACCTTTGAGTAAAAAATGGTTACACTACGTCCCCTCGTTCACCTTGTGGAACTCAAAGGTGAATGTAAAACAGAAAAAGACAATTTTCACTGTTATCATATAACAACGAAGAAACCGATAATTACTGGGTACATGTTTTAGATACACACCGCACTGCAGAATGAATGAGTCATTCTGTTACTCTTTTAGTAATTGCTCTATTGTTAAATCATAGCTATAACAAACAGTGGTGGAGGCATGTTAGAAAACTACTATCAAAAGATTTCCTCAAACACTGACCAAAGTTTCGTTGTCCTTCGAATGTCAAGTCACTGTCCAGTAGGTGGTACAGCTTGTTAACCACGAATTAGTGTCCCAGACGTGACAAGTGTAAGACAAATAGCCCACGAACGCGCAGATGCCATTTTTTCCCTTCCGGCATCAATATTTATGAATATTATAATGCTGCAGGAAACCAGGCACAGGCTTTTACTGTGTATAAAGAGAGCAGGGTATCAGAACGGTGAGAGGGGGGGGGGGGAAGGAGGGGGGATGGTGAACTCACGAAGGCATAATTGACGCCAAAACACTTTAGAGGGCAGGCGCTGCGATTTACAGACTCGTTCCTATTTGCATCTTGGTTCTCTGCCAGACTGCGTGTAATCTAGTTCGTTCACCTGCTTCAGAACATCGGTAGTTCTTCTTTATGCACCTGTAACAAAACTTTTAACATAATCCTTTAATATTACTTATTCATCTGTGGGGGAACGAAGGGTAGCATTCACTCTCAGTGATAAAGTGGCGGGCAATAAACCATCCGGAAGACATTGAATTAGTGATTTTTCTGTAGTATAATATGATTTTCGTTCTGTTTGTTAATGCACTTTCTGCTTATTCTCCTCTCCAACGCATTCTGCTACCAGGAAAGCAACCGAAATAGCTGTCTTATACCGTGCCATTATACACCGTGTAAATCTCATTCGCTTGTTGTTGTGATTGGGTTTATGTTGGAGCAAGAGCGCCCATGGAACAGTTTGTATGGAGAAGGTCAAGATCTGGGGATATGGTGTATTTTTCATATTTTGAAGCAGCAAGTAGCCATAAAAAAGTTCCAGTTGAGATACTGTTAAGAACCTACATAATATCGATTTATAATTGATTTTCTTGAAAGAAATAAACCTGACTACACTGCATCTTTTCGTTTCCTCAAGAACTAGGAGGAGGCTGTAGGGTGGGGGGCTGCGGCCCCCTTGCCACTGGATGTGGGCGCCCGTGCCTTGGAGAAACTACAATACTTCTCCACTGAATTGCGAAAGTCTTTTTCTTTCTGTGCCTCAGTGTATTATCACAGAAGTTATTATTAAATTCTCCTGCAAAAGCTTTTTGATATACAAAAATGTTATAGAAAACCATTAAAAATGGTGATTGTGACTTCCCTATAGGTTTTTGGTCAGATTTTAAAATTCCTAAAAACTATCTTGTGACACAATCAGGAACTGCCTTTTCATTCTTTATTGACCAGTTATACTTTAAGATAATAGTACTCTAAGCTATCTCACTTCCAAAAGGAATTGCTCTTTGTGGTGCTGGAACTTGAGACAAGCGCAAGCGAAGATCAAATGATTAATATCTTCAGTATTTGAATTTCTCAGTTTTGAGTTACACAAATTTGCAGGGAACTTGTCGTGATCGAACCTCATCGGGAGTATTTGTTACGTGCAATGTACTCGCATGTTACGAACCCAAGGAATGCAAGGTTTGTGAGTTTTAGCGCGTCCATAATATTTTCCTTTATTTGCGTTTGATATTTACCACTCTTCCTACTGGAACTTAATCTGTAATTTTTCATGCAGTAAAAAGTCGGCGAATGGTAGGTCAGAAATACATCTATTAAGGTATAGCATCTTCCCTGGCGAACATGTCCACTGTTTTGTTGCACAAAATGACTGAATGAACTTTAATCCAGAGCACAGTAACACACTGTCACAGTAATGTGACCATCTGTCAAAAGCCTGAATATCTTAACTTTTGCAGCGCGCGCCGCTGAGAGACCGTCACGTTACTGAGAGAGGTATGGAGTCAAGCCGACCCCACTGGCTTGATCAGCTGCGCCAGGTTTCTCTGTTGAGGATACATGACGCGAACAGCCTGATCGAGATGGTCCCACAGATTCTCGACTGGCCTTAAATCCGGGGAGTTTGGTGACCAACGGAGCTCGGTAAAACTCACCCTGGTGCTCTTCGAACCACGCACGTACATTGCGAGCTGTGTGACACGTTGCATTGTCCTGATGGTGCCGAGGAAGAATAAACCTCTTTTAGGGATGGGTATGGTTCCCAAGGATAGATGTATACTTCTGCTGATCCATAGTGGAGAGTGACGAGATCACCCAGAGAATCCCACGCAAACATCCCCAAAACCATAACATCCCCCCCCCCCCCTTCTCCGGCCTGGACCCACGCCCGGGTTCCCGGGTTCGATTCCCGGCGGGGTCAGGGATTTTCTCTGCCTCGTGATGGCTGGATGTTGTGTGCTGTCCTTAGGTTAGTTAGGTTTAAGTAGTTCTAAGTTCTAGGGGACTTATGACCACAGCAGTTGAGTCCCATAGTGCTCAGAGCCATTTGAACCATTTTTTTTCCGGCCTGGACGCTTCCGACGATTGTTGCGTGGTGTTTACTTTCAGATGTTTCACGCCGTACGCTCCAACGGCCTTCCGTCCGATGGAGCATGAAACGTGATTCATCTGAAGAGGCTACCGGCCGCAACACAGTGGACGTCCAGTTTCGGTACTGGCGAGCAAATTCCAGTCTTCGTCGCCGATGAACAGTAGATAACGTGAGTGCGTGAACCACCCCACTACTGCTGAGGCCGACACGCACACAACGTTCACCGAATGGTCTTTGTTGGTAACCTCTTGGTTCATCTGGGCGGTCAGTTGCACGTCTGTTCGCCCGAACACACTTCCGCAGTCGTCGTTCACCCGTGAAATCTACGGCCCAGAGTTCACCATAGTTCCCTCAGCGCCGAATTCGGATAGCGTCATTTTGCCATACACAGTCTACACTGATGAGCCAAAACATTACGACCACTGCCCACCGTAACGTTGGATGCCGGCTGTTGGTGTTGCGGGCACTTGTCGCCCTAACAAAAGAATGTAAGCGGAGCAGACATGGACAGGCGATCACCCAAGCGAAGATACAAGCCGAAAATGAGGAAATCCACTAAGTGACTTTGACAATGAACAGATTTTTATTACGCAGAGCATGCGAACGAGTATCTCGAAAACGACGAAGCCAGTCGAATGTTCACATGCTAGAGTCGGGTGTTGTGACTTGGCAAGACAGCCAAGTCACAATGAGAGGAAGCCGAAAGGCACGCGTTAAGTTCACGCAGATTGGCGTGAGGTCTGGAACAGTTAAAGGAATTAATAGTAGCAAATAAAGTACGTAGTTGATGTAATACTTAACTTTAATCCACAATTGTAGAACATCTCTCTTGACGGTACATGTTATAACCACAATATAAAATAATATCAAATGCTACGGCGCCTTGCTAGGTCGTAGCAAATGACGTAGCTGAAGGCTATGCTAACTATCGTCTCGGCAAATGAGAGCGTAGTTGTCAGTGATCCATCTCTGGCTAAGTCGGCTGTACAACTGGGGCGAGTGCTAGTAAGTCTCTCTAGACCTGCCGTGTGGTGGCGCTCGGTCTGCAATCACTGACAGTGGCGACACGCGGGTCCGACGTATACTAACGGACCGCGGCCGATTTAAAGGCTACCACCTAGCAAGTGTGGTGGCTGGCGGTGACACCACATCGGGAGCATCGACAGAAAGAGGTAGTGAAACTACGATCAGGCATTAAATGTTTGGACTTCCTCGACTCTTCACAGAACGTGGGGAGGCTTGTCTGCTCTGTAAATTGGGGTAGGTTTGTGGCATCTCTGTTGGAAGAGCACAATTCTGGTACACCCACAAGTGTTTCAGGGCGCACCGTTCATCGTACATTGTTGGAAATGGAGCTCCACAACAGACGACCCCTACATGTTCACATGCTGACGCAACATCATCGTCAATTACGACTGCGGCGGTCACGGGATCAAAATGGTTCAAATGGCTCTGAGCACTATAGGATTTAACATCTGAGGTCATCAGTCCCCTAGAACTTAGAACTACTTAAACCTAACTAACCTAAGGACATCACACAAATCCATGCCCGAGGCAGGATTCGAACCTGCGACCTTAGCAGTCGCGCGGCTCCAGACTGAAGCGCCTAGAACCGCTCGGCCACACCGGCGGGCGTCACGGGATCATTGGGATTTGACAGTCGATCAATCGAAACGTATCGGCTCTTCGAGTGAATCAAATTTTTGCTATATCAGCTCAGTGGTCGTCTCCACAAACGCAGTCATCGAGGTGAACGGCGGCTCGAAACTTGCTACGTGCCACAGACGCAGATTGGTGGGAGCAGTGTTATACTAAGGGACACATTCCCTTGTGCTTTAAAGGGACCTGTGGTAGTGACCGAAGACACGCTGACAGCTGCGAACCACATGCGTCCCTTTATGCTTGATGTCTTCCCCGACGGCGCAGTCATCATTCAGCAGTACAATTGCCCATGTCTCAGAGCCCGAACCGTGCTACAGTGGCCTGGAGAGCATTATACTGAACTTACGTTGATGTCGCAGCGACCAAATTCGCCTGATGTAAATCCTGTTAAACAGGTCCTCATAATGTTATGGCTTATCAGCGGAGGCCCTACTTTAACCACGGCGGTACGCGAATAGTTTACAGACTTAGCCGTTTTGGAAATGATTCCACCCTTGGACCGAAAGCCAATGACCATGCCCTTCTGGACGTCAAAATAAGTGTCTCCGTTTCCGCATTACGACAACGAATGCACTGTTTTCCACATGCCCCGACACACATTATATATCCTCCACTGCTAGTGCTGCCACTTGCCGTCTGTGTATGGTTACGCACGTTGACGTCGAACATGGGTGGTGGTCACATTAATGTTTCTGGACTGTGCATATTTATTTCAGATCTCTGCCTAAGAGGACATGCGTGGAGCTACCTCGGACGTCAACTCGGTCCCAGGATATCAAGGACCAATTGCAATGGTTGTAAGCTAGCTTGCCTCAGGAATATCTGCAACGGCAACGGCTTCGTGGTTCCCTTCTCAATCGAATCAATTATATATACAGGGCTACTACAAATGATTGAAGCGATTTCATAAATTCACTGTAGCTCCATTCATTGA
Organism: Schistocerca americana; assembly: GCF_021461395.2. Lineage (NCBI taxonomy): Eukaryota > Metazoa > Arthropoda > Insecta > Orthoptera > Acrididae > Schistocerca > Schistocerca americana. Next base: position 1,036,782,761 of record NC_060120.1, on the reverse strand, counting down.
CATATGGTCACGACACACTACAGATACGTAGAAAAACTCATAAAGTTTTGTTCAGATGAAGCCGCACTTCAGGTTTCTGCCGCCAGAGCGCCCGAGAGCGCAGTGAGACAAAATGGCGACAGGAGCCGAGAACGCGTATGTCGTGCTTGAAATGCACTCACATCAGTCAGTCATAACAGTGCAACGACACTTCAGGACGAAGTTCAACAAAGATCCACCAACTGCTAACTCCATTCGGCGATGGTATGCGCAGTTTAAAGCTTCTGAATGCCTGTCTTAGGGGAAATCAACGGGTCGGCCTGCAGTGAGCGAAGAAACGGTTGAACGCGTGCGGGCAAGTTTCACGCATAGTGATGTGAAAGATTCAGTGTTTAAACCTCCTCTACCAAGAAACGTGACAGAACTGTGAGCTCGCATCAACAATGCTTTCAAACTCATTGATGGGGACATGCTGCGCCGAGTGTGGGAGGAACTTGATTATCGGCTTGATGTCTGCCGAATCACTAAAAGGGCACATATCGAACATTTGTGAATGCCTAAAAAAACTTTTTGAGTTTTTGTATGTGTGTGCAAAGCATTGTGAAAATATCTCAAATAATAAAGTTATTGTAGAGCTGTGAAATTGCTTCAATCATTTGTAAATATATATATATATATATATATAGAGAGAGAGAGAGAGAGAGAGAGAGAGAGGAGGGGGGAGGGGGGGGGGATGCAACGTAATGCTTATAGGCGGGCTCTTACTGACAAGTAATTTGTAAAGTTGATTCGATTTTGTAACAACTGACATAAAACTACATGCATCGAGCTTGTCAGGCAGTGTTTGATGAAATCGTTAACAATATACTGTACGATTACAGTGTCGATGGCAAAGTAGTCGGAGATACAGCAGAAATTCTGTATCACTGCTCTCGACGGCTGTTGACGATGAACTGAAGTGCAAATGTAGAGTTTCAACTCGCGGTATAAAACTGGGTAATGTCATAATTGTGGATTTTCATAATGCACTACGGATCGACAGAAAATGGTGCATCCTAGGCAAGTGAGTATATTATTCCAATCCACTATGTTTTAATCACTTCACTGAGGTACGAAGTTGCACGTCTAGAAAGATTTAAGGGAAGAAGGAACGACAAAACGACAACAACACAACTTCTATTTAGAGAAGTATGATACTGTGAGTGTAGGATTGCTGCAAGAAGGTGTCTAGCATTTCGCCAAATGATACATCGCTTATGACATCTGTGAATCTGCTTGTGATAAATACCTGTTACATGGTACTGTTTCGTCACTCGCTTGAGCTGTACACTTTAGCTTCTTTGACCTCCATACTTCAGTTATACCCAAAGGCTAAGTCATACAGGTACAGGGCTATTACAAATGATTGAAGCGATTTCATAAATTCACTGTAGCTCCATTCATTGACATATGGTCACGACACACTACAGATACGTAGAAAAACTCATGAAGTTTTGTTCGGCTGAAACCGCACTTCAGATTTCTGCCGCCAGAGCGCTCGAGAGCGCAGTGAGACAAAATGGCGACAGGAGCCGAGAACGCGTATGTCGTGCTTGAAATGCACTCACATCAGTCAGTCATAACAGTGCAACGACACTTCAGGACGAAGTTCAACAAAGATCCACCAACTGCTAACTCCATTCGGCGATGGTATGCGCAGTTTAAAGCTTCTGGATGCCTGTGTTAGGGGAAATCAACGGGTCGGCCTGCAGTGAGCGAAGAAACGGTTGAACGCGTGCGGGCAAGTTTCACGCATAGTGATATGAAAGATTCAGTGTTTAAACCTTCTCTACCAAGAAACGTGACAGAACTGTGAGCTCGCATCAACAATGCTTTCAAACTCATTGATGGGGACATGCTGCGCCGAGTGTGGGAGGAACTTGATTATCGGCTTGATGTCTGCCGAATCACTAAAGGGGCACATATCGAACATTTGTGAATGCCTAAAAAAACTTTTTGAGGTTTTGTATGTGTGTGCAAAGCATTGTGAAAATATCTCAAATAATAAAGTTTTTGTAGAGCTGTGAAATCGCTTCAATCATTTGTAATAACCCTTATATATATACACTCCTGGAAATGGAAAAAAGAACACATTGACACCGGTGTGTCAGACCCACCATACTTGCTCCGGACACTGCGAGAGGGCTGTACAAGCAATGATCACACGCACGGCACAGCGGACACACCAGGAACCGCGGTGTTGGCCGTCGAATGGCGCTAGCTGCACAGCATTTGTGCACCGCCGCCGTCAGTGTCAGACAGTTTGCCGTGGCATACGGAGCTCCATCGCAGTCTTTAACACTGGTAGCATGCCGCGACAGCGTGGACGTGAACCGTATGTGCAGTTGACGGACTTTGAGCGAGGGCGTATAGTGGGCATGCGGGAGGCCGGGTGGACGTACCGCCGAATTGCTCAACACGTGGGGCGTGAGGTCTCCACAGTACATCGATGTTGTCGCCAGTGGTCGGCGGAAGGTGCACGTGCCTGTCGACCTGGGACCGGACCGCAGCGACGCACGGATGCACGCCAAGACCGTAGGATCCTACGCAGTGCCGTAGGGGACCGCACCGCCACTTCCCAGCAAATTAGGGACACTGTTGCTCCTGGGGTATCGGCGAGGACCATTCGCAACCGTCTCCATGAAGCTGGGCTACGGTCCCGCACACCGTTAGACCGTCTTCCGCTCACGCCCCAACATCGTGCAGCCCGCCTCCAGTGGTGTCGCGACAGGCGTGAATGGAGGGACGAATGGAGACGTGTCGTCTTCAGCGATGAGAGTCGCTTCTGCCTTGGTGCCAATGATGGTCGTATGCGTGTTTGGCGCCGTGCAGGTGAGCGCCACAATCAGGACTGCATACGACCGAGGCACACAGGGCCAACACCCAGCATCATGGTGTGGGGAGCGATCTCCTACACTGGCCGTACACCACTGGTGATCGTCGAGGGGACACTGAATAGTGCACGGTACATCCAAACCGTCATCGAACCCATCGTTGTACCATTCCTAGACCGGCAAGGGAACTTGCTGTTCCAACAGGACAATGCACGTCCGCATGTATCCCATGCCACCCAACGTGCTCTAGAAGGTGTAAGTCAACTACCCTGGCCAGCAAGATCTCCGGATCTGTCCCCCATTGAGCATGTTTGGGACTGGATGAAGCGTCGTCTCACGCGGTCTGCACGTCCTGCACGAACGCTGGTCCAACTGAGGCGCCAGGTGGAAATGGCATGGCAAGCCGTTCCACAGGACTACATTCAGCATCTCTACGATCGTCTCCATGGGAGAATAGCAGCCTGCATTGCTGCGAAAGGTGGATATACACTGTACTAGTGCCGACATTGTGCATGCTCTGTTGCCTGTGTCTATGTGCCTGTGGTTCTGTCAGTGTGATCATGTGATGTATCTGACCCCAGGAATGTGTCAATAAAGTTTCCCCTTCCTGGGACAATGAATTCACGGTGTTCTTATTTCAATTTCCAGGAGTATATATATATATATATATATATATGTATATATATATATATATATATATATATATATATATATATGAGAGAGAGAGAGGAGGGGGGGGGGGGGGATGCAACGTAATGCTTATAGGCGGGCTCTTACTGACAAGTAATTTGTAAAGTTGATTCGATTTTGTAACAACTGACATAAAACTACATGCATCGAGCTTGTCAGGCAGTGTTTGATAAAATCGTTAACAATATACTGTACGATTACAATGTCGATGGCAAAGTAGTCGGAGATACAGCAGAAATTCTGTATCACTGCTCTCGACGGCTGTTGACGATGAACTGAAGTGCAAATGTAGAGTTTCAACTCGTGGTATAAAACTGGGTAATGTCATAATTGTGGATTTTCATAATGCACTATGGATCGACAGAAAATGGTGCATCCTAGGCAAGTGAGTATATTATTCCAATCCACTATGTTTTAATCACTTCACTGAGGTACGAATTTGCACGTCTAGAAAGAATAAGGGAAGAAGGAACGACAAAGCGACGACACAACTTCTATTTAGAAAAGTATGATACTGTGAGTGTAGGATTGCTGCAAGAAGGTGTCTAGCATTTCGCCAAATGATACATCGCTCATGACATCTGTGAATCTGCTTGTGATAAATACCTGTTACATGGTATTGTTTCGTCACTCGCTTGAGCTGTACACTTTAGCTTCTTTGACCTCCATACTTCAGTTATACACAAAGGCTAAGTCATACAGGTATATAGATTAGTGTTATTTTAAAATGAGTTTTTATCATTTTTAGCCCATCGAGCTGGGGCACTTTCCTTGGTACTGAATGGACTTCATTTTCCTATCAAATTCAGTCTGGCATCTACCTTTCCTGTTACTAGTGCTATATGGTCGTTTCACCTTAAATTTCTGCCGACGCATGCTAAACCAAAGACAAATCAGAGAGTTCTCTACCTTGCACTGTTGAGCTTCCGTTGTCTCTGCCTGCTGGCGGGAAGACTCCGGACCATGGCTCCGTTGTTGTTTAGCGATGGCCGCAAATACAGCCACCAATCGCCTCGTGAAACAAATAAATGAACTGAAAATTTATTGCCACTCAATATGCTTAGTAACACTGTTCGGGGACAGTAAAATGTTTCAAATCACCTCAGGTTGGATATGTGGATAGGATGCAGTAAGTTATTTCTTAGAACGCAATTACGTTATAGACAACAAGGTACAGACACGCAGTTATTTACTTAGCCGATGGGGCGTTAATTTATTCAGAGATTTCACTTGCAAATATGTGCCACGCCCTTAAAACCATAAATGTAACTCCAATTACTTTGTCAATCACTTCGGTTCTCACAAAAATGATTTTTCCCCACTAAAACACAGTCCATCTTCGTTTATGCCGACAAATATCATTGCGACTGCATATGCTGCTAAACACAGTCTTCACTCCTTCACACATTATCAATAAGAGTGTAATCTGCCGCTAATTTTCTTCAAGACATTGTAACTGCCGTTCGCCATTAATCTTTCTTTCGATGTCTTGTTCCTTGTCTGTCTTCTATATTTCTTCCAGGACGACTTTATTTTATTACTCTTTCTTCTGATCCCTTCTTTCTCGCAGTGCAGCCTTCTTCATCGAAAGACTTAGAAACTTAATGATCTGCTGAAAAGTTCATTGAGTCATTATTACATGACGCCATTATATCTTCGTTATGATGACACAGTGTCGAAAAACAACATCACTTCTTCACTTTCCAGTAATCATTCCATAAGAACTCTCCTGTATACTTTATCGTCCGTCCATTTCCACAACATACTTGCTCCTTCCACAAAATAGACCGATTGATTCCATGACATAAACTCCTTTTCCGACTCCCTCTTCAACCGTCCCCTTCCTCGTTTTAATTACACAGATGTTACTTGTCCTACTGGGCCATAGCACTTCTTTTACATGAAGTACAAAATTTACATGGACTTTTACGTAAAATATAACAACAAAATATATATTTACAGATATTACTACATATACACTCCTGGAAATGGAAAAAAGAACACATTGACACCGGTGTGTCAGACGCACCATACTTGCTCTGGACACTGCGAGAGGGCTGTACAAGCAATGATCACACGCACGGCACAGCGGACACACCAGGAACCGCGGTGTTGGCCGTCGAATGGCGCTAGCTGCACAGCATTTGTGCACCGCCGCCGTCAGTGTCAGACAGTTTGCCGTGGCATACGGAGCTCCATCGCAGTCTTTAACACTGGTAGCATGCCGCGACAGCGTGGACGTGAACCGTATGTGCAGTTGACGGACTTTGAGCGAGGGCGTATAGTGGGCATGCGGGAGGCCGGGTGGACGTACCGCCGAATTGCTCAACACGTGGGGCGTGAGGTCTCCACAGTACATCGACGTTGTCGCCAGTGGTCGGCGGAAGGTGCACGTGCCCGTCGACCTGGGACCGGACCGCAGCGACGCACGGATGCACGCCAAGACCGTAGGATCCTACGCAGTGCCGTAGGGGACTGCACCGCCACTTCCCAGCAAATTAGGGACACTGTTGCTCCTGGGGTATCGGCGAGGACCATTCGCAACCGTCTCCATGAAGCTGTGCTACGGTCCCGCACACCGTTAGGCCGTCTTCCGCTCACGCCCCAACATCGTGCAGCCCGCCTCCAGTGGTGTCGCGACAGGCGTGAATGGAGGGACGAATGGAGACGTGTCGTCTTCAGCGATGAGAGTCGCTTCTGCCTTGGTGCCAATGATGGTCGTATGCGTGTTTGGCGCTGTGCAGGTGAGCGCCACAATCAGGACTGCATACGACCGAGGCACACAGGGCCAACACCCGGCATCATGGTGTGGGGAGCGATCTCCTACACTGGCCGTTCACCACTGGTGATCGTCGAGGGGACACTGAATAGTGCACGGTACATCCAAACCGTCATCGAACCCATCGTTGTACCATTCCTAGACCGGCAAGGGAACTTGCTGTTCCAACAGGACAATGCACGTCCGCATGTATCCCGTGCCACCCAACGTGCTCTAGAAGGTGTAAGTCAACTACCCTGGCCAGCAAGATCTCCGGGTCTGTCCCCCATTGAGCATGTTTGGGACTGGATGAAGCGTCGTCTTACGCGGTCTGCACGTCCAGCACGAACGCTGGTCCAACTGAGGCGCCAGGTGGAAATGGCATGGCAAGCCGTTCCACAGGACTACATCCAGCATCTCTACGATCGTCTCCATGGGAGAATAGCAGCCTGCATTGCTGCGAAAGGTGGATATGCACTGTACTAGTGCCGACATTGTGCGTGCTCTGTTGCCTGTGCCTATGTGCCTGTGGTTCTGTCAGTGTGATCATGTGATGTATCTGACCCCAGGAATGTGTCAATAAAGTTTCCCCTTCCTGGGACAATGAATTCACGGTGTTCTTATTTCAATTTCCAGGAGTGTATTTAAATATAATATTTATTTCAAGGATTGTAAAAAGGATATAAAATATATTAGGAGTACATCAATATTACATCAATAGACAGTAAATGAAAAGATACTACGGGAATGGATTTCACAGAGGTGAAACTGGCCTTTCCTCCTACTGGCGTCCGATACATTACATATGAAGTGTCAAGGGAAAAAAATAACGTTAAGTCAGGTTTTATGAAACTCGAGAAAAGTGATTTTAATGTTTGAACTGTGCGTCATCAGCACACTATGACCACCTACTTAATAGCCAGTATATCCGCCTTTGGCACGGATAACATCCGCGACGCTTCGTGGCATGGAAGCAATATCGCCGTGGTAGGTCGCTGGAGGGAGTTCGTACCACATCTGCACACACAAGTCACGTAATTCCCGTAAATTCTGTGGAGGGGCTCTGACGCCTCGTTTAATCACATCCCAGAATGATGTGTTGCATCGGTTTCAGATCTAGCGAGCTGGGGCGCCAGCACATCAATTGAACCTCGCCACAGAGTTCCTCTAACCACTCCTAGCCTCCTGAAATGGCGCATTGTCTTGCTGAAAAATTCAAATGTCGTCGGGAAATATGATCGTCATGAAGGGGTGTACGTGGTATGCAAGCAGAGCATGATACTCCTTGGCCGTCATGGTGCCTTGCACGTGCTCCTATGGATGCATGGATGCCCATGTGAATGTTCTCCAGAGCACAATGGAGCCGCCGACAGCTTGTCTCCGTCCCGCAGCACAGGTGTCAAGGAGCTGTTCTCCTGGAAGGCGACGGATTCGCGCTCTCCCACCGACGTGACGAAGAAAGGATCGGGAGTAATCAGACCATGCAACGCTCTGCCACTGCCTCAACGCCAAGTGCCGCTCGTCATGTTGTAACGTCCCCTTAGAAAAATTTCTGAATTACTGTGCTGATAAACCTCTTACAATTTGCTTTTCAAACAGCTGAGCAAAACTGAACATACTCAAACATTCACTAAAGTGACACACAATATTTTTAGCGCAACGCAATCTGATTTTCAAAAATCCTTACAAAAGAATGGCCCTGACTAACATTAACCTATACCTTTCACAAATCACTTACCTCACCAAAAATCTTCGTTACTCGAACTATTGCAATACAGCGAGCGCCACTATTGCCAGCTAAATAAAAGATTCAAACTACTGAAGGCACTAACTACTAATAGGCATAGTTATCAAATGAAAGATTTTGATAGAGAACAAACAATGTATTTACCTTAATAGTGTTGAAAAATCATAATATACATAGCAGTTCACGACATCCAGTCTTACAAATTTCAAAACTCCGCCATTTCTCTCCCCACATCCACCACTGCTGGCGGCTCACCTCCAACTGCGCAACGCTACACGCTGTTTACATCCAGCTGCCCAACACTACAATGGCAGACAACAATGCAAACTAGCCACGGACTGCACACAGCACAGCCAGTGATTTTCATACAGAGCGCTAAGTAACGTTGCCAATAAGAAAACATAAACGGCCTACTTACATAGCCCCCATGCTCCCCAAAAAAAATTTTAGAAATTGTTTTGGGCAGTGACCAATACAGATTTGAAAAATTTTTTCATAATTACAATAACAAAGATATCAAATGCACACACTTATTGATACAATGTTGGCCAAAAGCTAAAATTTTCTCACAGTCCATAAAGACAGTCCTGATCATTCATCACAGTAAAATTGCAGTGTTTTTCTCAAAGTATGAGCAGTAAAAGAAAATGCACACAGAAGTAATGGATTTCCATGCAGTCTTGAACAAGTAGTGTTGTCCTTCCAACGGAAAGACAGTGCTGACTCTTGACATGCAGGCAGGTAATGGGCCACAACAGAGCAAACCCACAACAGAGTCAGTCGAAGTTTTGAAGAATACTGGTAAGTAGGTCATCACAGAGCAGACCCACTGTAGTCTTAGTAGAGATTATGGTATTGGTGGGCCACCAGAGGTGCAGACCCACTGCAGTCCTTGTAGAAATAGTGGTATTGGTGGGCCATCAAAGATGCTGACCCACAATAGTCCTTGTAGAGATGGCCAGCAGCCATCTGTTGCGATTGTGCAGGTGCACAATCACCATCGAAGAGTCTTGCGGACAATATAGCAAGTCCATAAACCACCACTTGTGCACTCACAAAGATTTTTTTTTTAAATGTCCTTAGAACCAGCAATGCTGTTATTCAGTCCCTTGCTGAATTATTAACACACGAGCAAACACTAACATTCCCTACTTCTCACATATTGTCCATATATTATGACCAACAGAATCGTGTGCAGTCTACCCTGTTTTACTAGTCTGCCCAGTCTACGACGTCCGATATCTGTAATGAGAGCGTTGGACGGCCTCCCAAACCCACGACGTCTGGACGTGGTTTCACCTTGGTTTCGCCACGTGTTGAAGACACTCACCACAGCACTCCTCGAACAACCGACAAGTCGTGCAGTGTTCGAAATGCTCTTGCCGAGCCTCCGGGCCATCAAATGGTTCAAATGGCTCTAACCACTATGGAACTTAAAATCTGAGATCATCAGTCCCTAGACTTAGAACTACGTAAACCTGTCTACATCATACACACCCATGCCCGAGGCAGGATTTGAACCTGCGGCCGTAGCAGCCGCGTGGTTCCGGACTCAAGCGCCTAGAACCGCTCGGCCACAGCGGCCGGCTCCGGGCCACCACAGTCTGCCCTCAGTAAAACTCAGATTGCGCGCCTTCCCCATTCTATACACGGACAGCATGCTCCTTAACACGCAGATCAGGTCGTATAGAGGAACCGACTGTCATCAGACCACTTGCTCGTTGTGTGTAGACTTAAACTGATTTTCACCCACATGTATAGGAAGAAGAACGAGACAGTAGAACCTGCTTTGAACGCCAGGAAAAGTGGAAATAAAGAACATATGCTACAGAAATAAAAATCTGTTATGATGCTGTAGAAAACCTAGAAGAAAGAGAGAACGTAGAGGAAAAAGAAGAAATAAAGGCCACGGCACTAAGGGTCGAAGAAGAGACGATTATTCAATGAGACATTCTAGAAAGCTGCACAAAAGGAAGATAGAGGAGGAGTGGCAGTCTGACACGGAGAATGAGCAAAAAGGCAACATTTTCTAAACACAAGAAGGGAGACAAAGCGAATTCTCACAACAGAAAAGAAAATATATCTAGCCAGTTTATTAGAACAAACTGAGGCAGAGAGCTACAACAAAAATTCTACACAATTTGTCCAATGCATCAAAACTCTCAGATGTGGATTTTACAGCCCAACCTATTTCGTTAGAGATAATAATGGCAGCTCGGTAAATGGCACTGAAAGAACTGTGGAAAGATGGAGAGAATGCTTCTCAGAACTCTTGAATCGCTCAGACCCAGATGCGATGCTACCTGCGGACACCACGGAGAAAGGAAAGATAAAGAAAAATGGGGAGTGAAGGAAGAAGATGTGAAGAGTGCAATCAAAATTCTCTTAAACATCAAGGCCCCAGTGGAGGACAGAATGAGACGACAATTAATCAGAGGGAACGGATAGCTTGCACTTAGACATATATAGACTGATCCAGTTGATATGAAAGGAACAGACATTGCCAGAGGAGTGGAAATTGGCCATTATAAGCCACATATCCAAGAAGGGAAGAAAATTGGAATGTGGTAATTACAGAGATATAAGCTTGCTGCATGTAACCTACGACGTACTACCTATCATTATCTTCAAAAAATTACACCCATTAATTGAGAATAATATATAGGAACATCAAGTTGACTTTCAACAAATACCATCAACAATAGACCACATTTTTACTCTAAGACAATTCTTTGAAAATCACTGGGAATATGATAAAAATATCTATATTCAGATCGATCATTTTCAACGTGTACAGCCGGCCGGTGAGGTCGAGCGGTTCTAGGCGCTTCAGTTTGGAACCGTGCGACCGCTAAGGTCGCAGGTTCGAATCCTGCCTCGGGCATGGATGTGTGTGATGTCCTTAGTTTAGTTAGGTATAAGTAGCTCTAAGTTCTAGGGGACTGATGACCTCAGATGTTAAGTCCCATAGTACTCAGAGCCATTTGAACCATTTTTTCAACGTGTATACCACAGCATCCACAGGAATAGCCTATGCAATGCACTGCGTGACTTCAGAAGCTAGTGAGATTGGTGCAACCCGTATAGATGGACCAAGGGCAGAGGTGCGTTTTCGAGGGCTCACGTGAGAATGGTTCGAGATTGAGACAAGAGGACGCCTAATGTAGGTTAATTTTTACAAACAAGAAAACAGCAACCAGTCACTATTAATAGCGGACACTTTCTCGTGTGTTATGTTCAATGTAATTAGAGGAAGTAATAAGGGAAAGTAGGCAACAGGAATGGGCTGGAGTAAAATGGGTGGTAATTTCAATTGTCATGCATATGCAGATGATATAGTACTGCTAAGTGAATCAATCCATGAGTTGTAAGAAATGTGCCATAAAACGGTAGCTACGCACAGAATATTTGGGATGAAGATGAATCAAGACAAAATGGAGTTCATGTAATTAGGAAGAACCCGAGAACAGCAATAATTTCATGAGATAGAAGGCATGAGGTTCAAGAGAGTTCACTAGTTCAGATACTTGGGATCTTGATTTACCAGCTAAAAACACCAAAGAAATGGGCACCAAGGAAACAAAAGCAGTAGGAATGAAACGCATGTGTTCGCTTAAGGGGACGCCCAGCCAAAATCAATATCACCAAATACTAAGACGAGAATATGCAGGGTGATTTTTTTCCACCATGTACGAACTCTAGGGACTGATCGGTGAGATGATACGGAACAAAAAAGGCCTAATGAACGTATGTCCGGAAATTCATGGTTTCCTTGCTAAAGACCATTTGGTCATACTTTGTTATAGAGGCCCGGCGGGCAGCAAGATTGGATCAGGAGACATCTCCGCCGACAACAACCACAGCATTCAATATTTGCAACAGTGTTTCGCTCATTCTCTGAGACGGAGTCGTCTCAGGAAGAGGGAAAACATGAAGGAGGTACCCGAAATGTTCAGACAACAGACTTGGAGGAAAATGTGATTAACGCTGTGGAAGGCAACCTTTGTGTCAGTACCAGGCAGTTGGCCCGCCAGTACAGGGTAAGCCAGACGACCGTGTGGAACATGTCAATTCTTACTACCCTTATCACTTACTGCATTTGCAGGGCTCACTAGCTGCAGATTTTCCACATTGGGAGCAGTTTTGTCACTGGTTTCTTCACCAGACAACAATGGCTCAAATGGCTCTGAGCACTATGGGACTTAACATCTATGGTCACCAGTCCCCTAGAACTTAGAACTACTTAAACCTAACTAACCTAAGGACAGCACACAACACCCAGCCATCACGAGGCAGAGAAAATCCCTGACCCCGCCGGGAATCGAACCCGGGAACCCGGGCGTGGGAAGCGAGAACGCTACCGCACGACCACGAGATGCGGGCCAGACAACAATGATTCCGGTGTTTGTGTCATCTATTCTATTCACAGATGAGGCCACGTTTCAAAACAGTCGTGTGTGGAATAGTATACAGAACCTTCATGGTATGGTGACAGTGAATCATCAGCATGTGTGGGCCGGGATAACTGGCGACCGTATTTTGGGACCAGTCTGCCTTCCACGTCGCTTAACAGGCCGTAACTATCGTCGTTTCTTGCGGGAAGAAGTGCCATATCTCAACCCGTGCGATTTCTGGTTAAGCGGCCAGCTAAAAGTATTGTGTATGCGGAGTCCATTCCATATGTGGAGACACTGGAGCAGCGTATTCATGCAGCCTTTGACGCTGCCTGGACGACGTGAACGTGTGAGACAGAACATGCTACTGAGCGTACACGCATGCGAAAGGGAAAAGGTAACCATTTTCAACTCATACTGTAAGTGTGGCTGAATGGTACGGCGCGTATCAGACCGCAATATCCGCAACAGTGTATGATTGAATAAATGGTCTCTAGCGTGGAAACCAAGGACTTCCCGACATAAGATCATCTGACCTTTCTTGTTCTGTATATGTATGATTGAATAAATGGTCTCTAGAGTGGAAACTACGCATTTCCGAACATAAGTTCATTTGACCTTTTTTGTTCTGTATCCTTTCATCGAACAATCGCTAAAATTTGTACGCAGTGGAAAAAAACCCTTGTATAACACAATGATATGCCCAGCAGTCATGTACGGTTCAGAAAAGTGGAGCATGACAAAACGCGAAAGAAAAATTAGAAGTATTTGAAAGAAGAGTAATGGGGAAGTTATAGGGACCAACTTTAGAAAAATGAGAATGGTGGAGAAAGAGGAATGAGGAAATCTACCTCTCGATGCAACAACCAACAATACTAAAGAAGCTGAAGAGCAAAAGAATCTATTGGGCAGGGCATGTAGCCCATGCCAGATGAAAGACAGGCGAAGAAAGCATTTGAGGGGAAACCAAACACCAGACGCCCCACTGGACGGCCAAGATACCGTTCGGTGGACGACCTGGTGAAGAATCTGGCAGCCATTGAGACTGGAAACAACTGAGGAAGGCAGCACAAAACAGAAGGAATGGAGGCAGTGTGTGGAAGCAGCGCATGGTATGCAGGGCCTGTGACCGCTGGATGTGTGGAGTTGGTTTGTATGTGCAGAAATTCGATTAAGAAATGAGACACTAAAAGGCGTAGATGTGGAATGCTATTTGGGCAGCAAAACAGCCTATGATGGCCGAAGTGCAGAGGACCTAAGTGGTAAAAAAACTGAATGGTGCTTATAGCATTTTTTTTGGCGCGAGATCCGTCCTGGATGTTGGATTCCCTGGTGCAAATCCTTTTATTTTACGCCACACCGGCGACTTGCGTGTCTATTAGCATGAAATGATGATGAGGATAAGACACACACACACACACACACACACACACACATATATATATATATATATATATATATATATATATATATATATATATATATATGAATAAGATTTTTCTCTTCATGAGAAATGTTTTTCATGCTCTAGTCAATCTACATGTTTTAGCGTCGACAGCTCGTGGTCTTGTGATCAGAACTGCTGACCTTCAATCATAAGACTCCAGTTTCGATTCCCGACAGGGCCAGAAGTTTTCTCCGCTTGGGACTATACAGTGGAGAAAACCTCTGACCCTGTTGGATATAGAAATCAGAGTCTCGAAACGTACACCTGCCTAGTATCGTGCAGGGCCCCCCTTGAGCACACAGAACCACCGCAACACGAGGTGGCATGGACTCAACTAATGTCCGAAGTAGAGCTGGAGGGAATTGACACCATAAATCCTGCAGGGCTGTCCATAAATCCGTAAGAGAATGTTGCAAGGCATCCCAGATATGCTCAATAACGTTCATGTCTGGGGTGTATGGTGGTCAGTTTAAAGTGTTTAAATTCAGAAGAGTGTTCCTGGAACCACTCTGTAGCAGTTCTGGACTTGTGGGGTGTCGCATAGTTCTGTTGGGCAGAATGGACATGAATGGATGCAGGTGATCAGACAGGATGCTTACGTATGTGTCACCTGTCAGAGTCGTATCTAGACGTGTCAGGGTTCCCATATCACTCACTCCAATTGCACATGCCCCACCATTACAGAGGCTCCACCAGCTTGAACGGTCCCCTGCTGACATGCACGGTTCAGGGATTCATGAGGTTGTCTCCACACCCGTACCCGTCCATTCCCTCTATTCATTTTGAAACTAGGCTCGCACGACAAGGCAACGTGTCCCTGGCGAGGCGTAAGGCTTTGTGTCGTGCAGTCATCAAGTGTACACGAGTGGGTCTTCGCCTCCGAAAGCCGATATGTTTCGTTGCATGGTTCACACGCGGACTCTTGTCGATGGCCCAGCACTGAAATCTACTGCAATTTGCGGAAGGGTTGCACTTCTGTCACGCTGAACGATTCTCTTCAGTCGTCGTTGGTACCGTTCTTGCAGGATCTTTTTCCGGCCGCAGCAATGTCGGAGATTTGATGTTTTGCCGGATTCCAGATACGCACGGTACACTCGTGAAATGGTCGTACGAGAAAATTCGCACTTCATAGCAACCTCGGAGATGCTGTGTCCCTTCACTCTTGCACGGACTGTAACAACACATTCAAACTCCCATAAATCTTGATAACCTGCCATTGTAGCTGCAGGTAACCGAGCTAACAACTGCACCAGACCGCAGCGCCGTATTCTGTCTGTTTACGTATCTCTATTTCAATACGCATGCCTATACCAGTTTCTTGGGCGCATCGTAGATATAGTTACAAGCGGAGAAAACCTCTGACCCCATCGTAAATCGAAACCAGAGTCTTATGTTCGAAGTTCAGCAGCAGCACTGACTACAAGAACACAATCTGTTGACGTTAAACATGTAGATTGACTAAAGCAGGAAAAGCGTTTTTCGTAAAAAGAAACTTGTTAACATCGCATAAATGTTTGATCGTTGATAGAGCGCTGCAGATAATTCCGTGGGCATTTCTCTAGTATTTGGATGTCATCAGCGCGTAAGCGGCTTTGTACTGTTCGAAATTATATGCGCGCTGTGTCATCAGAGATCCTGTGTCGCCTGTAGGTTTGCTTGGACCATCTCTGCTTTGCAAGACGCGCAGGGGATACTGCGCAATGTCAATGGTGAGATGAGGAGACATAATAGTCGGCAGTGGTGTGTCATGAGTGACTGACTGTACAGCATGGGCTGAGTGGTACGGTTGCAGTTATTTTCTGAGGAAGTGGAGCACGTCGAGATACTGATTTGTTATTTGAGATTAGGAAGGAGATTGAAGCATTTTGAGAACAACATTTTGTTGTGATTATTTTGATGAGCAATAGAACATGATTTAATTGATTGTAATTGATTTTAGATTTTGTACTTTGTTGCGGTAGCTTGTAGTTACGCATTTTGTTTCAGACATCCAGAGACTTAAGAATAGGGAAAGATAAACAGCCATGCAGAATTTTCAGTTTGAAAATTTTCGGTTTGGCTACTCACGTCTGTCCACTCAAGAACTGTAATTTTTTGTGTATTAATGTTAGTGAAGCAAAGGAAGACAACATTTTTCAATATAGAACTTTTCTAATCAGAAAACTAATTACATGTTTTAATTTATTCCAAGCCAATGTCCGCATCCAAAGTACTTGCCAGAATATGAGTAATTACTTTTACTTTTTCAGATTTGTTATGAACCAAGCATGTTTTGCCTTTATTTAACTCTGCAAATGCGACGCGCTTTCAAGACAAGAGCAGTGTCACAATGTTTCCATTGTGCAGTAGATAAGACAAAATTAGATATAAAAAAAAGGGAACATTTAGTTTTTCCAGGGCCGGTTTATCTGTTTAAAAGTTTAATCACTCATAGTGTTGGATTCAGACAGTATTATTGCCATTACGAATGTTTAAATAGACAGGTAAACAGAGAGGCACTTCCAAGTTACTTTCTCGCAATTGCAAGACGTTCTCGCAGTCGAATTTTTACTTTCTATATAATCCAACAGATAACGACAAGAATGGGAGGGAAGCGTTTGAAACATGATACTGCCGAAGAATGCTCAAGTTTAGATCGGTAGTTCCACTAACAAAGAGATACTGAACTGGCAAGAAAAGACATTTATGGCATACTCTGAGATATCAATGGCCGGGAATAAAGGGAAGTCTTGGGTAAAACTTGCAGAGGAAGACCACGGCCTGACTATAGCAAGCAGGTTCCGCTGCATGTATGTTAGGTTGCAACGTTTACACAGAGGCGATGAGGCTTGGAAGTACAACCACGGAGTGCTGTCTCTGACCAGTCTTCTGACTAGATACTAGAATAAGTTTTTTGTTTTCATTATTTTCGTAACCCATACATTTTGTGTGTGTGTGTCCCCCCCCCCCCCCATGAAACATGGGGAGGCCTGCGTGGGTCAGCGATACAGACAGCCGTACCGTAGGTGCAACCACAACGGAGGGGTATCTCTTGAGAGGCCAGACAAACGTGTGGTTCCTTAAGAGGGGCAGCAGCCCTTTCAGTAGTTGCAGAGGCAACAGTCTGGATGATTGACTGACCTGGGCATGTAACACTAACCAAAACGGCCTTGCTGTGCTGGCACTGTGAACGACCGAAAGCAAGGAGAAACTACAGCCGTAATTTTTCCCGAGAGCATGGGGCTTTACTGTGTGGTTAAATGATGCTGGCGTCCTCTTGGGTAAAATATTCCGGAGGTAAAATAGTCCCCCATTTGGATCTCCGGGCGGGAACTACTCAAGAGGACATCGTAAACAAGACAAAGAAAACTGCCGTTTTACGGATCGGGCAGGTAGGTTAGAAAATTTAAAAAGGGAAATGGATACGTTACAGTTAGATATAGTGGGAATTTGTGAAGTTCGATGGCAGGACGAGCAAGACTTTTGGTGAGGTGACTACAGGGTTATAAATACAAAATCAAATAGGAGTAATGCAGCAGTAGGTTTAATAATGAACAAAAAAGTAGGAGTGCGGGTGTAGCTACTACAAACAGCATAGTGAACGCATTATTGTGGCCAAGATAGACACGAAGCCAACGCCTACTACAGTAGTACAAGTTTATATGCCAACTAGCTCTGCGGATGACGAAGAAATTGAAGAAATGTATGATGAGATTATTCAGATAGTGAACGGAGACGAAAATTTAATAGTCATGGGTGACTGGAATTCGATAGTAGGAAAACGTAGAGAAGGAAACGTAGTAGATGAATATGGATTGGGGGTAAGAAATGAAAGAAGAAGCCACCTGGTAGAATTTTGGACAGAGCATAACTTAATCATAGCTAACACTTGGTTCAAGAATCATGAAAGAAGGTTGTATACATGGAAAAGGCCTGGAGACGCAGGAAGGTTTCAGATAAATTATATAATGGTAAGACAGAGGTTTAGGAGCCAGGTTTTAAATTGTAAGACATTTCCAGGGACAGGTGTGGACTTTGACCACAATATATTGGTTATGAACTGTAGATTAAAACTGGAGACACTGCTAAAAGGTGGTAAATTAAGGAGATGGGTCCTGGATAATATGACACAAACGGAGTTGTACAGAGTTTCAGGGAGACCATAAGGGAACAATTGACATGAATGGGGGACGAAATACAGTAGAAGAAGAATGGGTAGTTTTGAGGGATGAAGTAGTGAAGGCAGCAAAGGATCAAGTACGTAAAAAGACAAGGGCTCGCCGAAATCTTTGGGAAACAGAAGAAATATTGAATTTAATTGATGAAAGGAGAAAATATAAAAATGCAGTACATAAGCAGGCAAAAAGGAATACAAACGTCTCAAAAATGAGATCGACAGGAGGTGCAAAATGGCTAAGCAGGGATGGCTAGAGGACAAATGTAAGGATGTAGAGGCTTATCTCACTAGGGGCAAGATAGATACTGCCTACAGGAAAATTAAAGAAACCTTTGGAGAAAAGAGAACCACTTGTATGAATATCAAGAGCTCAGATGTTAACCCAGTTCTAAGCAAAGAAGGGAAAGCAGAATGGTGGAGTATATAGAGGGTCTACACAAGGGCGATGTACTTGAGGACAATATTGTGGAAATGGAAGAGGATGTAGATGAAGATGAAATGGGAGGTATGATACTGCGAGAAGATTTTGACAGAGTGCTGAAAGACTTAAGTAGAAACAAGGCCCCGAGAGGAGACAACATTCCATTCGAACTACTGACAGCCTTGGAAGAGCCAGTCCTGACAAAACTCTACCATCTGGTGAGCAAGATGTATGAGACAGGCGATATACCCTCAGACTTCAAGAAGAATATTATAATTCCAATCCCAAAGAAAGCAAGTGTTGACAGATGTGAAAATTACCGAACTAAGTCACGGCTGCAAAATACTAACACGAATTCTTTACAGACGAATGAAAAAACTGGTAGAAGCCGACCTAGGGGAAGATCAGTTTGGATTCCGTAGAAATGTTGGAACACGTTAGGCAATACTGACCCTACGACTAATCTTAGAAAGTAGATTAAGAACAGGCGAACCTACGTTTCTAGCATTTGTAGACTTAGAGACAGCTTTTGACAATGTTGACTGGAATAGTCTCTTTGAAATTCTAATGGTGGCAGGGGTAAAATACAGGGAGCGAAAGGATATTTACAATTTGTACGGAAACCAGATGGCAGTTATAAGAGTCGAGGGGCATGAAAGGGAAGCAGTGGTTGGGAAGGGAGTGAGACAGGGTTGTTG
Source organism: Schistocerca americana (assembly GCF_021461395.2). NCBI lineage: Eukaryota > Metazoa > Arthropoda > Insecta > Orthoptera > Acrididae > Schistocerca > Schistocerca americana. The sequence continues at coordinate 1,036,763,598 of NC_060120.1, read as the reverse complement.
CCTCTCCACGATGTTATTCAATCTGTACATTGAGCAAGCAGTAAAGGAAACAAAAGAAAAATTCGGAGTAGGTATTAAAATCCATGGAGAAGAGATAAAAACTTTGAGGTTCGCCGATGACATTGTAATTCTGTCAGAGACAGCAAAGGACATAGAAAAGCAATTGAACGAAATGGACAGTGTCTTGAAAGGAGGATATAAGATGAACATCTACAAAAGCAAAACGAGGATAATGGAATGTAGTCGAATTCAATTGGTTCAAATGGCTCTGAGCACTATGGGAGTTAATATCTGAGGTCATCAGTCCCCTAGAACTTAGAAGTACTTAAACCTAACTAACCTAAGGACGTCACACACATCCATGCCCGAGGCAGGATTCGAACCTGCGACCGTAGCGGTCGCGCGCTTCCAGCTGGAGGGCCTAGAACCGCTCTGACACCACGGCCGGCGTAGTCGAATTAAGTTGGGTGATGCTGAGAGAATTAGATTCGGAAATGAGATACTTAAAGTAGTAAAGGAGTTTTGCTATTTAGGGAGAATAATAGCTGATGATGGTCGAAGTAGAGAGGATATAAAATGTAGGCTGGCAATGGCACGGAAAGCGTTTCTGAAGAAGAGAAATTTTATAAAATCGAGTATTGATTTAGGTGTCAGGAAGTCGTTTCTGAAAGTATTTGTATGGAGTGTAGCCATGTATGGAAGAGAAATATGAACGATAAATAGTTTGGACAAGAAGAGAATAGAAGCTTTCGAAATGTGGTGCTACAGAACAGTGTTGAAAATTAGATGGGTAGATCACGTAACTAATGGGGAGGTATTGAATAGAATTGGGGAGAAGAGGAGTTTGTGACACAACTTGACAAAAAGAAGGGACCGGTTAGTAGGACATGTTCTGAGGCATCAAGGGATCACCAATTTAGTATTGGATGGCAGCGTGGAAGGTAAAAATCGTAGAGGGAGGCCAAGAGATGAATACACTAAGCAGATTCAGAAGGATGTAGGTTGCAGTAGGTACTGGGAGATGAAGAAGCTTGCTCAGAATAGAGTAGCATGAAGAGCTGCATCAAACCAGTCTCAGGACTGAAGACCACAACAACGACAACATTTTGTGCCTACACGGGAATTCAGTAATGGTGTTACAAACTTTCAGGGATGATGGAGAACGGTGAATGTAACAATTCGAGGTAAAGGACTCTGGCCCGGAAACGACCGAGTCTAGAGTTATAAGCGAACATCGGTCTGATAATTCTGACAGTGGACCTCTTCTGTTGCAGGCTCTTTGCTTTCCACATTTTGAGAGGAGGTAGTGTGGACCTAAAGTAGAAAGAATTTCCAGTAAGCCTGGGCTCTAAAGGGCTTACGTTACGAGCTATGTGATCTTGTTGATCCTAGCTACTATGAAACGCATCTCCTCTACATAACAAGTTTGGTTCAAATGGCTCTGAGCACTATGGGACTCAACATCTTAGGTCATAAGTCCCCTAGAACTTAGAACTACTTAAACCTAACTAACCTAAGGACATCACACACACCCATGCCCGAGGCAGGATTCGAACCTGCGACCGTAGCAGTCCCGCGGTTCCAGACTGCAGCGCCAGAACCGCACGGCCACCGCGGCCGGCCACATAACAAGTTTCAATAGCTCTTAAGGTATGCACTTTAGAGCCAACTACTACACAAATATTTATTTGTGTGGTCCATACTGCATCCTCCCAAATGCGTAGCACTGTGGTCTCCCCTATCTTCGCTGGCAGCCGACATATTCATGGAAGCCTTTGAAGCAACGGCCCTCGGTTCAGCTCCTTTACGCGCACGTTGCTGATTCAGATACGTGGACGACACATTCGCTATATGGCCTCGTGGTGAAACGGAGCTACATAAGTTTCACGAATATTTGAACAATATGCACGGGAAGATACAGTTCACGCTGGAAGTAGAAAAGAATGGTGAATTCCATTTCTAGACGTCGAAGTATAGAGGAGAACGGAGGGCACGCTGGGGCACAGAGTATATTGCAAGCCTACACATACAGACAGGTATCTGCACGCCCAATCCTACCAACACGCAGCGCAGAAGAACCCTGTCATCCGTTCTTTGGTAATCCGTGCGCAGCGCCTAAGGGATGCTCAAAACATCACACCTGAGCTGAAAAGGCTACGCGCAACGTTTCTAGCCAACTGCTACAGCCGTAAGTGGATCCACAAAGCCTTGTCGACGAATACAAGTAAGAAAGATAAGCAAGAAATAGACCAACTCCAGCCAACAGTGCGCTTACCTTATGTGAAAAATGTTACCGACCGAATAGGCAAACACTTTCGCCGCGTTGGGGTGCAGCCTATCTTCTATAGTGGTCGGAGGATCCAGGACGTGCTAGGCTCCACTAAGGACACGGTGGGTGCATTACACACCGCAGGCGTTTACAAGGTGGAATGCGAATGTGGAGAGGCATACATCGGCGAGACTCGTAGGCCAATAGCAATTCGCGTTCGGGATCACGTGAGCTGTATTCGTCTAGGGCAACACAATAAATCCGCAGTGGCAGATCATCAGAAAGACTGCGGAAAAGAAATAAAAGCGAAGCCTGTGTGTTGGCCGAGCAGCCAGTGACGAAACATAAAATCAGAGAGGCCATCGAAATACTTAAACATCCTAATAACATGAACAGGGAGGATGGACTTGGCTGCCAGCAACAAAGCCCAACAGACCGCACTGTCAACACGAGGCACGAGCACTACCGGAGAGTAACTGCCGCCGCGCGGCCGGCGTCCAGCAGTTGGTAAACAGCAGCCAACTTCTCATTCGACGGTGACCACCAGTCATGGTACACAAAACAAGAGCCAATAGACAACACAGGTTACGTTGTCCCTCCACCGCAATAGCCTATTAAAATAAAGTTCCCTCTCATTCTTCCTTAAGTGACCAATGAAACTAAGTACCTTTCTAAAATTATGACGTAATGGCATGCGCAGTTAACAGTAACAACGAAATATAAAGGACACTGCATAGCTATAACGCACATCTCCGGCGGTAATTCGGTTGAATACCGCCCTTCGATTGTGCTCTTCCGGTACCAATCGAAGCGTTAGGTGTTGCAGGTTCCAGCCAGCCATCCAGCCCGTCGGCGTGCAGCAGTCCAGCCAGCAGCGGTCCCCGCAAGCAGCCAGCAGCGGTCCCCGCCAGCAGCCAGCAGCCAGCAGCCAGCGGCCAGCGGCCAGCAGCGGTCCCCACCAGTGACCGCAGCCACTAGCGGTCGCAGCCGGCAGCCAGCAGTGGTCCTAGCTGCCCCCAGCAGCAGCAAGACCAGCAGCAGCAGCAGCGCCACCACCACCACCACCAGCAGCAGCAGAGGCGTCCCCACCGTCCTGCTAGCCGGGTCGCCCACCATGCCAGCAGCAGCAGAGTAGGGCTTCGGCCCCAGTCTCCTTCGTCCTTCGTCACTCTCCGTCCCTTTCTACTCTGTGTCTCTCGTCGCCCTGCCCGTCTCTCGTTTGCTTCTTGTCTTGTATTGCGTTTTTTTCCCCCTTCTCATAATGTCGACCCCCACCACCTCTTCTACAGCCACCACCACTGCCATCATATACACCTCCCCCTCCGCCGCTGCCACCACTATCATGTGGTTTGCCGCATCACCCCCCCCTCAGTCCATTCCCCCATTGCTCACTCTCCCGTCTCCCTCCCTATTTGTCGCCCCATACCCAGCTCCTCCCTCCCACGCCTCCTCTGATCCCTTCTCTCCACTCCCTCCCTCTGCTCCTTCCGTTTCTGCGGCCCCAGCTCGGGTGGTCGCCCGGAGGGCTACGGCCCATGCTCCACTCTCCCCTTCGCCTTCATCATCATTGTCTTCACCGTTGCCTTCGCCATCGCCCTCACCGTCTCCGGCGCTGCCTCTAGCACCGGGACCTGCCACTCCCCACCACCATCCAGTCGCTCCCATCCCCCACACCTCCTCCGTCGCTGTCAAGTGCCCCAGTGGCACCATTGCATCCTCTATTCCCAAAAAGGCTCTCCCTCGTCCCCCTTCCCCCACCCATGATGTCATGGATGTCTCCCCGCCTGTCTCTGCCCCCTCCTCCTGCTCCTCTACCCCCTCCTCCTACCGCTACCTCCTCTCCCATCCTGATCCCTCCCTTCTTGAAGCCCGGAACCTCACCCTCTTCCTTTGCCAGAATTTTCCTGGTGCCCCCATCTCCCTCCTCACTCCTCACCGTGATTCGGTGCTCATCTCCTACCCCAGCCCTACCCTCCACACAGACCTCCTTTCCCACATCCCTGTCACCCACTTTGGCCCTAATGCCTCCCTCACCCCTGCTCCTTCCCCACCTCTCTCCCGCCAACCCCAACCCCCGCATCGCCCGCCAACCCTCACCACCGAGATCGGCTTAGTCCGACGATCACGGAGGAGGAGGTGTTGGCGGAGCTTCAGGCACATCCCCATCTGGAGGTGCGTGCGGTTCGTCGCATACACAATGCTGCCGGCCCCACCCGCCTTATATGGGTCTTTTCCGAGCACGCCCCCTCCATAGACCGTCTCCTGAAGGAGGGTGCCCTCCTTTTTAACCGACGTTATAAAGTTGACCCCTCCTGTTCCCCTCCTCAATCCCTCCGCTGCCAAAGGCGCTTGCGGTATAATGTACACCCGACATCTGAGTGCCGCGAGGCCCCCACCTGCCCGCACTGTAGGCAAGCCCACTTTTTACGGCAGTGCCCCAATCTCCAGTCCCCCCCTCCTGCAATACCTGTAACCTCCCTCATCCTACCTACTCCCAGAAATGTAAGGCCCGACCCCCTCCTACCACTCCTGAATGCACCGTTCCTGTCCGCCCTCTGAACGCCCCCACCCCTCCTGGCAATTCCCTTCGCCCATCCCCTACCGCTGAGGACATCATCAGATTCCTCACCATCGTCCTTCAGAACGTTCATCCTTTTCAGCGCCCACACACCCTCCAACAGATCTCCCTCGCCGCCCGTTCCGTTTTCCAACTCAAAATGTACGCCACCTACTCCAACAACCAGGCCCATTTCACCTTCTCCAGTCTTGACACCCTGGTTTAAATTCCTGTCATGGCGCGACAGCACCGTATCCTTTTCAACAACATCTGCTCCCTTCCCGCCAACAAGAACATCTTCCTGAACACCCTTGCCACCCACCGCGTGGATGCCTTCCTCCTCAATGAAACCTTCCTCCAACCCCACCACACCATCCACACTTCGCCCTACCTCCTCCACCGCTCCGATAATCCCCTCTCGATTGTGCGTGGCGGAGTTGCCATTGGTCACCACCGCCAGATCCCCGTTCAGCTCCAACCTCTCCTTCCCGACCCCACCGAACACCTGATCCTTAGTCTCTTCTTCCCCAGCCTTACCGTTACCTGCGCCACCATCTATGTCCCCCCTAACGCCCCTATTCCCTTCGACTTCCTCTCCCACATTGACCATACCTTCTCCTCCTACGTGATCACCGCCGACCTCAACATTCATAGTTGTTCCGCCGCCCAGTTACAGCGGTGGCATCGGTTCCTCTGCTCCCTTCAAGGCGACCTCATCCCCATCCCCCAGCACACCCGTCCCAAATCCAACTCCACTCCCGATGTTATCCTTTCCTCCCCCAACCTCCTTGGCTGCATAACAGTGGATGTCCTGGGGCCTATTGGTAGCGACCATCTCCCTGTCCTCCTCACCGTTTCAGACGGTCGTCGCCCCCGCCCTGACCCCTTAGTACATCCATGACTGTTCCTGTGCCAACTGGAATGCCTACCCGGACACCCTTTCCACCCAGGTCGATAGCCACCCCTTCACCTACCACCACCCTGGCGATGTAACCCATGCCGCCTCCTTTCTCCAGCAGACCTTGTCTGAGGCCGTGGAGGCCCATGTCCCTACTGTCGCCATCCACCCCCACCGTCCTACCTTACCCCCACAGGCCATCCACCTCCTTCGTGAATCCCGCTGTCTCTACCGTGCCTTCCTCCGCACGCATGACCCGGACACACTACGACGCCACCGGCAACTCCAGCGCCACATTCGTAATTTGCTTGCGGCTAAGAAACGCTGGGACTGGCGACAGACATGCACCCGTTTAAATCCTACCCTACCTATAAACTCGTCCAAGTTCTGGTCAGCCTTCCGTCGTCTTACCGGAACTAAACCCTCCCCCTACTATCCTCTTCTCCATGATGATCACCCCTTCCCTGACACCCTTAGTAAGGCCAATCACTTTGCCTCCTACCTCTCTGATGTATTTTCCATCCCCGATGATCCCCAGTTCGATTATTCCCTCTTCCCAGATGTCCGCAATCGAACTGACACCTCTGTCCTTCCCCTCGCTCCTGGTTTCCAGTACTTGGACAACATTACACACACGGAACTCAATGCCCCTATCACTACACAGGATCTCATTGCTACACTCCGCACAAAACGCAACACCGCTCCTGGTCACGATCGTGTCACCTACCATCACCTTCGTGAAACTCCTGTCTCTTTCCTCTCCACCCTGGCCAGGCTCTACAATGTAGTCCTGTCCACCGGTTACTACCCCAACCTGTGGAAAACCTCCCATATCCTAATGTTCCTTAAACCTGTCAAACCGCCGTCCGTCATCTCCTCCTACCGTCCCATCATCCTTAACTCAGTCTTCAGCAAGGTCCTGGAATCTATCCTCACCCGACGCATCCCCCAGCATCTCCGCCAGCACCACCTCCTTCCTGTTACCCAGTGTGGCTTTTGGCCGTCCTTCTCTTCCGACGACCTTCTCCTTCAGCTCACTCATTTCCTTTCCGACCAGCTTAATTCCCGTCGCTCCGCAATCTTCCTCTCCCTGTACCTTGAACGTGCTTATGACCACGTATGGCATTCCGGTCTCCTCTTCAAGCTCCAAACCTTCGCCCTTCCCATTAACTACGTCCATCTGATCGGCTCCTTTCTCTCCCGCCGTCCTTCCTATGTCACCATCCATAACACAGATTCCTACACCTTTTTCCCCTCCGCCGGTGTGCCCCAAGGCTGTGTCCTCTCCCCCCTTCTGTACCTTTTGTACACGGCGGACATGCCGCCGCCGTCACCCCCCGTCCACCTTCTCCAGTTTGCCGATGACACCGCCTTCCTTGCCCTTGCCCTCAGCCTGCAGCGCTCCCAACACCTTCTCCAAACCCATCTTGACCGGTTCACCACTTGGTGCAACCAGTGGTTGCTCAAGGTCAATCCCTCCAAAACCCAGGCGATCATTGTAGGCGAAACCACCCCTTCCTTCCGCCTCCTTCATTTCTATCTCACCATCTATGGCCGTCCTATCACCCTCACTCCCACCCTTAAGTACCTTGGCGTCACCCTCGACCGTCGCCTCTCCTGGACTCCCCATCTCCGGACAATCCAAGCCAAGGCATGCTCCCGACTCTGCCTCCTCAAGCCCCTTTCCGGCCGTATGTGGGGTCTGGACCCCTCCACCATCCTCCACACCTATAAATCCCTCATCCGCCCTATCCTTTGTTACGCCCATCTGGCCTGGATCTCCGCCCCCCCCCCTACCTTTTATAAATCCCTCCAAATTCTTGAACGCCATGCTCTCCGCCTCACCTATCGCATCCGTCTCCCCTCCCCCACGTGGATCCTGTACGATATCATCCCCTTCCCCCACCTCCTCCTTTTCCATGAAAAGATACAGATCCTGTACACCTCCTGCAAACTCGATCCTCCTCATCCGCTTGTCTCACCCGTCCTCTCCCATCCCCGACCGCTGTCGCACCTGTATTCCCATGTCCCACCCGGTCTCCATCTCTCCACCCTCCTTACCCTCTCCCAAGGTGGCTTCCGCTACCTCCCCCTCCCTGATGATGTCCTCCTCCCCTCCATCTACCCCTCCTATCAACTTTGATCCTCCCCCCCCACTTCCTGTGTCCTTTCCTTTAGGCACCCTCCCTCCCTTCCTTTTCCTTTTCCCCTGTCCCCTCCCTCCACCCCCCTTCCCCTGGGCTTCCCCCCCCCCTTCCTCCCTTCCCCCTGTCTCCCCTGCCCATGGCATCTGCTCTCCCCTCTCCCTCCCTCCCCCACTCCTCCTTTCTTGGCAGGTCCCCGGACTCGTACATGGTTAGTGAACATTCGCGCGCCGGAGATCAACGCCTCGTGTTCTGTGTGTGTCGTCGTTTTGTGCTTAAGTGGTTCAGTGTTATTCGTTTTGTGCACCTACGTTCACGTGTGACAATTCTCGTTTCTGTCTGTGTCCAAGTGTTTGAACAATTTTATCTTGGACTCTACGCCCGAGAACGGCACCTTGTATTTTAAAAAGTGTTTGTCTCCGTTTGTATGTCCATCATGTTTTTTCTCTAAATGTCTTCATTTGTCTATCCGTGTTTCTCTGCGGCCAAAGAGCGGCGTCGTATGCTGCTGCAGGCCTGCCTGTACTACAGGTTTCAAAATAACAATACAGAAAAAAAAGCTATAACGCACCATGAGACACAGAAGAAGGCCGCTGTAACTGTGGCCGAAACGTTGGTTTTTCTCTAGCAGCAGTATTTTTTTTACTTTATGACGGGGTACCAAACCCGGAAAACTTTTATGTCGTCCAGATGACCACATGTCACCCAGAATCATGACACCTCCACTACCGTGTTTAACTGTGGGATGCCGATGCTTCGATTGAAATTCGTCACATGGTTTTCTCCAAGTCATAGGTCTTCAGTTTGAGAAGAATATCTGCACTTGACATTCATCGACAAAAATTACTTCGTTCCACCAATTGACACTTTTATTTACGTGCTGCTTCGCGAAGTCCAGACGTTTATTTCTATTCCTCTCATTTATCATAGGCTTCTTCCTGCTACTCGATCATTATATCCCTCCCGTCTGACAATTCGTCGGACTGTTTCAGGGTGCACGACCTTCCCATATTCCTGCTGCACTGGGGCAGCAATTTTCGTTTCCGACAACCTTGGGTATGTTTTAATTTTTTTTATTACTCCTGTTTCCTCTCTTCTACTCAGCTTCTTTGATCGACCTGTTTTTGGTTTATCTTCAATTCTATCTTCTCAGTTGAATCTTCGTATAATGTCACCTACAGTACTCTTACTCATTTGTAACAATGTGGCAATCTGTCTTTCGGAACGTCCTTTAGCGTGCTGGAAAATAACAAGCTGTCGCTTTTCAAATGACGTATTGTTTCCTTTCCGCCCCATCGTACTGTGCACCATGCGTGTTAACAATATGGAAACGCTGCACGGAACGAGCCTGCTCGGTCTACAGTTAGCACCACCGTCGCCGATACGACGTGTCTTATAATGCAAATATACATCGCACCTAGTTAATTATATTATACAGCGACCTGTTTGTGGCACATTGTCAGACAATATTCACACTACAGAATGCAATTGCTTCTCGTGGGCCTCAAATATTCGAAGAGAACTCCACATTTCAAGAGCAGTGAGGGTGGTCGAAGACTTTTGTGGTGCACTGTATCAGAAGGATTTCCGCTAGTAAGTTTCGACTCGGTCTTTTCCGAACCAGAGTCCCTTACCTCAAATTAGTGCATTTACCGCTCTCCATCACCCATGAAAGTTTGTAGCATCACGAGGGAATTCTGCCTCTGTCTGAAATCACAAAGCACATTTTAGGATGTTTCGAACAACGATAATCCTGGGCGTAAGATATTGTATTCGGGTGTACTTCTGATTCTGTTGCTCACTTTTATGGGTGTCATCCACACGTCTTTGAGTGCGTCATTCTTTGTTGAATTCGCAGATTCTCGTTTACAAAATGAGGATGCACTAGTTTGAGATTTTGTTCGAATCAGTAAATATTTTTGCCGCATGTGTTCACAAATATATCGATTATATGCGTTCCGTAATTACTTTTTACTGTTAAGGGTTCTATGATCTGTATTTTGTGAATACTGTTTCTTTGAACCTTTGTCCTACATTTTAATCCTATTGGGTCCTACACGACACCATCACCACCACCACCACCACCAACAACAACAATAACCACAACCGTTGGAATCCGCTTCCTGTCCGCACATACTACCACCCCTTTAACTCCTTCATCCTTCTATACCAGGCACCAACTGTCACCTCCAACAGATAGCCTGACATACTTAATACCGAAACCTCCGATTCTTTAGAGAATCGAATTTCCAATAATAAGCCTCAAACGTCTGTTGCTATACGGATCAGTTAATGTGTAAAATGTTTTTCGTTAAGCGTGGGTAAAGACGTATAGCCTTAATTATGTTTGGTTTTATCAGTTTCGGATTTTTCGCTCATAGGCTAATGAAAAATTCAAAAGGCTTAAAATAATATTTAAAGTTTCTTGAAAGTCGATAAGGGCTCTCATTATCAAACACAGGACGAGTATATTCTCGGTAATATGCATTCCATTTTATGCTTAAGCTAGTTTTTCATGCATCTCAATGTTTATGACGCAATATCCCCAGAACAACGAACTGTGAAATGATATAATTTTGCATAGACGTTCACTGCTGTATGTGGATACCGTCTGAAAAATGTATCAAAAATGGTTCAAATGGCTCTGAGCACTATGGGACTCAACTGCTGAGGTCATTAGTCCCCTAGAACTTAGAACTAGTTAAACCTAACTAACCTAAGGACATCACAAACATCCATGCCCGAGGCAGGATTCGAACCTGCGACCGTAGCGGTCTTGCGGTTCCAGACTGCAGCGCCTTTAACCGCACGGCCACTTCGGCCGGCAAAAAAAAAAATGTATCCCGAACAGAGTCATTAGTCAAGAAGTAATAAATTAAAACATCATGCTTGATGCTGCTGTTTTACTAAATGAATAGCGAAAACGTATTAAGAAACAATTTTTTTCTGTTCATCATTTTGTGTGTGTGTGGGAGGGGGGGGGGGGGGGGGGCGGGTATCAGCAACGAAGCGACGAAAAGTTTCTAACGGTTTGAAATTATGTGTAAAGTTTATGATAGTCGTTAAGTGCTTTCATTCTAGACTAACTATGACACGCGTCAATCGACGTTATTTCTTCGTTATTTGTGGCCCGTGGTTCTCGTTCATGTGTCCTTTACGAACCCAGTTACAATCAAATATTAAATTAATATCGCATTAACAGCTATTTTCAGTTTAAAACTGCAGACCGAGAGTCGCAGATTCAGCAACAGAATCAGCTGTATCCTGTAAACGTAAATTTTTCTTGTCTGTACTAACAGTTTCATTGTAAAAATGCTCATTAACCGTTTTCACTTACACCTTGTCGAAAAAATGGCGTGTGTCTCAGTATCAATGAATGATAACTGGGACTTTGTTATTGATATAACAAAACTCTTCTGTCTTTTGATCGTTTTATGCTTAAGTATTTTATGCTTACATAATTGGACTTATTTGGTGCAGACAGTATATTTGAGGTAAAACATCATTTTGTGCATATCTGTAACAGATATTACACAATTACTTAATTTATCTTACAAAAAATGCCACTATATTTCTTATTTTCCTGGACGAACAGTATTGGAACAATGTAGTTACAGTGTCTTGCTGCTGAAACACTGGTTTTTCTATTTCTTATCGCAGAAACAGAAACCTTACTCTATGAAATTACAACACATGTCAAAACGCCTGACATCTACTGCAGTACAGTTTTGCACAAGCAGCAGCGGAAGACGCGGAAAAATGTAACACTATTCCTCTTGCAATTACGCTAAACACGTACTGTCAGCATTACATTTACTGCCCTCAGTGAATGAGTTTTGCCAAGCAGACGTGAAAATCCACTGTTCACTTGGTACTTGCTCATAGAAATTCCCTTTTCAGCTGGGATATACTGGCACGTGTCAAGTAAGGCTGTCTTCTTGGCACTTTTTCTAGCAGAATTTTATCACACAAGATAAGGAAATCTTTTCCCAGTACCTGTCGGCTCTTTTGCAATGCTCTGACAAGTCCACGGCTGCTCGATGTTACGATTTTTCCTTTCCCTTAGAGCAGTATTGTTCTCAGATGAGATGTGTGGCCAGACACACTCAGATATTTTGAACAAGCACCAGTGCAACCCCAGGACAAGCGCGCCAAGTTCCCTGAAATCCTCTGGATCCATCTTATACAGAAGTAATCCGTTTTCCTTGGCATTGGCAATGACTGCCATCCAGTTTTCTGGGTGAAAGGATATTTTCTACCGCATGTTAGGCAACTATGCCCTGTAACGAGGAATTGCTGGTCTGCATCAGTTCAGTATTTTATGTATGATCAGCTTTTGGAAACGCGTCCTAATATTTTGAAGTTCTCTCGCAAAATAAGCAATATTGAGGCTTAGGCTCAAATGAAAATTATATGAGAAATAGGAATTATGGTCAAAATATTCCAGTTACGTTGCTTTTCTCTGTACCTCACATCCTCTAGCGCAAAACACACTGAAGAGCCAATGAAACTGGTATACGCATGCGTATTCAAATGCACAGATATGTAAACAGGCAGAACACGGCGCTGCGGTCAGCAATGCCTGCATAAGAAAATAGATGTGTGCCGCAGTTGTTAGATCTGTAAGTGCTGCTACAATGGAAGGTTCTCAAGATTTAAATGAGTCGGTGCACGAGCGATGGGACACAGCATCTTGGAGGTAGCGATGAAGTGGTGATTTTTCCGTGCGACAATTGCACGTGTGTATCGTGAGTATCAGGAATCCGATAAAACATAAAGTCTCCGACATGGCGGCGGCCGGAGAAAGATCCTGCAAGAACGGGATCAACGACGCCTGAAGAGAAATGTTCAACGTGACAGAAGTGCAACCCTTCCGCAAATTACTGCAGATTTAAATCCTGGGCCTGAGCCAGATCGCTGGTCGATCATCAGCGATCGGCTTGTTATCTTTGGCGCATCCCCGGGCATGAGCATCTTTGCGTTTTCGGCTGGGGCGCGCGGGACGGCAAGAGGCAGTCCGTTTGGGGCGGCCGGTGAGACTGGAGGAGTTGTTGCTCTGGCGTAAGCACATGTGTGATGTCTGTTACGCTGGGGCTGTTAGCTAATCGTGAAACTCCTGCGGCCGTTACTGGTTGCCTGGAAGGCATTTCATATAAACTGTGCCAATCTTCGCAGTGAGAGGGGAGTCCGGAGTTGGTGTTGGCCTAGATGTTTGTACAAACTGAGGTGCCTGTGTGAGAAGCACGGCGTGGGCCTGTCGGTTGCTTCTTCCTTCTGGCAGCCACCGCAAGCGGATGTTCGGCCGGAATGTCTACAGTTTGTGGTGAGCATAGTGTGAACATGTTCTCGCAGGATGTGCTCCCAGCCTGACTCTTAGCCTGTGCTATTTGTGAGTGCCGACCCCTTGTCTGTAACTGCTTCCGGGTGTCCTGTAAGATTTCACAGCAAAACTGTGTTTTTGTGGCATTCTGCGTTTCTGGCTCAGCCTCCGCCTAGAAATGGGAAAGATTTATGCCTCAATTGAAAGGGGGGAGGTGTTCGATTGGACATCTTTTGGAATTCCTTAACGCTGTGATTTAAACATATTAAAAAATTGTTCTTTCAGAATAAGCGCCTGTTTCTTTGGGACACTGCTGTTCAAACAGAAGTGGCGTAATGTCAATGAGTATTTGTTATTCGTAAAATGAAGTGTATTTAATGTCTTGCAGCTTTCTGGGGCATGCAGCTGTGTTATTGAACTCATTTTGAAGTGTTCTGTCGGGCGAATGACTGCTCCCCACTTCAGTGTGTCCTTTTGAGTAGTATTGTAAGGTTTTTTGGATATTTGTCAGTGGGGTGTATCGATTCAATTTTGTTTTGCTCTTTCTTTTGAATTACGGAGAATTGTTTAGTTTATCTGGTTATTGGCTTAACTCGCGCTTCACGCACCTAAATCAGCTGATACTGAATTTTTTTTTTTTTTTTTTTTTATTCCTGTTTAATGTCGGACAGATTCAAATGTAACTTCATTTATGTTATTTGAAATAAATGTGTTGGATTGACCTTAATGAATTATGTGCAATCGAAGCAAGAAACCCAGACCTTCATTAGTGCTTAACAGTGGCGCGTGGTTCAGGTTGTGAGCCCCGTGGCAAGTGTTACGGTGCGAACCACTCAACGAAACATCGTAGGAACCGGAACCAAAGGCCCACTAGTGTATAGCCTTGGTGACTACACGACACTAAGCTTTACGCATCGCCTAGGTTCCACGGACATTGGTTTGGTGACGACCAGAAACGTGTTGCCTGGTCGGGCGAGTCTCGTTTCAAATTGTATCGAGCGGCTGGACGTGTGCGGCTATGGAGACAACCTCATGAATCCATGGACACTGCATGCCAGCAGGGGACTGTTCAAGCTGGTGGAGGCTCTGTACTGGTGTGGGGCGTGTTCAGTTGGAGTGATATGGGACCCCTGATACGTCTAGTTACGACTCTGACAGGTGACACGTAAGTAAGCATCCTGTCTGATCACCTGCATCCATTCATGCCCATTGTTCATTCCGACGGACTTTGCAATTGCAGCTGGACAAAGCGACAACCCCACGCGTCCAGAATTGCTACAGAGTGGCTCCAGAAACACTCTTCTGAGTTTAAACAGTTCCGTTGGCCTCCAAACTCCCCAGACATGAACATTATTATCTCTGGGATGCCTTGCAACGTGCTGTTTAGAAGAGATCTCCACCCCCTCGTACTCTTACGGATTTGTGGACAGCCCTGCAGTATTCATGGTGTCAATTCCTCCAGCACTACTTCAGAGCTTAGTTGAGTCCATGTCACGTCGTGTTGTGGCACCTCTGCGTGCTCGTGGCGATCCTACACGATATTAGCCAGACGTACCAGTTTCATTGGATCTTCAGTGTAGAAGCATTTTTGAGACATTCTGTAAAAACGCTGGAAAATATCGGGATCCTTGTTTAGTTCTCTCATTACAGCGAATGTGTCATACGTATTTCTTCCCCTTTTTTCAACCATAACTGAAGTACACAACATATTCTTCGCTGCTCAACGTATACGAACTGCAAAAGCTCCAATACCTTACTATCTTCGTTTGATGCAGGCGACATTTTCTGATCAATTAGTAGCATGACTATCCCGCATCTCTCTCACGAGACCACTTCGGTGTGAATTGTTCGCATCCCGTCCGAATCACGCCATTGACTCGTCGCCGCTAGACATCCGTGCCACGCCGTTTCTGTGTGAATTGATTCTCAAGGAGCTAATTAGAAGAAGTAACCACAACATACATGGGGATCTACGGATGGAAGAGATGAAGTTGAAGAAAGATGATAACTTTAAATTCTTGGGATCAGAATCCAACCGGAAGAACAATAATCCAGATAGAAATAAACTAACAAATTGTTAATGCTTTCAATCATACAATAGCCTAAAATGAGCCATGAAATCAAAGGTAACCTTAACAAAAATTAAAATGAAGGAAAATGGAGGCATATATTACAGTAACTGCCAGAGTGCAGTTAGATAGCAAAGAAACACTGAGTGCCACCAAGAGCAACAAGGAAAGGCTTATAATGTCTCAGAGGAAGATCGTGTAAAAGATTTTTAGGCCTATGGAGGAAGAAGCATAGTGGAGGAGACTGAAAAATTAAGAAAAATTTTCTTTAATGAACCAGCCCAGTATTGTTCAAAGATCAAAGATTAAGGGACCAGAACTGGTGGGACATGTTACAAGGATTACAGATGAGGCTTCGTCAAAAGTAGTGTTGGCAGGAAGGCCAGAGGGAAATCATCCCCAGGGAAGATCACGAACAACATGGCTGGATGGACTACAGGAAGACGTGCAACAACGGATGTTCACAAGAAACTCGAGGGAAGCCGGACAGAATAGAATCAGTTGGAGACAGTTTGTAAGGTCGGCACACGTTCTTCAGTCTACAAGGTCTCTTATTGCCCGTTGAGTGAGTACTGAGTTCGAAAATAATAACTCTTCCGAAAAGTGGCTAGACCGAACGATTCTCGCGTTAGCAGCTACATTTTGTTCCAGAGTCACACTGACGTTTGCCACTGCTGTATTCCTTTTCCAGATTTAGCTGTAATGCTAAAACCGCTCACAGGAGCGTTAATAATTGATCAAATAATAATATAGCCCGCCAACGGACGCTGATGACTAAGACTGACGACACCGATTCGTACACTGAAGTCATGTTCAATTAACTGATGTCATGTGTAATTACGCGCACCATCTGCAAGTTAGATCTACATGTACAGGGTGTTACAAAAAGGTACGGCCAAACTTTTAGGAAACATTCCTCACACACAAATAAAGAAAAGATGTTATGTGTACGGAAACGCTTGATTTCCATGTTAGAGCCTGTGGTGTCACCGCCAGACACCACACTTGCTAGGTGGTAGCTTTAACTCGGCCGCGGTCCGCTAGTATACGTCGGACCCGCGTGTCGCCACTGTCAGTGATAGCAGACCGAGCGCCACCACACGGCAGGTCTAGAGAGACGTACTAGCACTCGCCCCAGTTGTACAGCCGACTTTGCTAGCGACGCCACACTGACAAATACGCTCTCATTTGCCGAGACGATAGTTAGCATAGCCTTCAGCTAAGTCAATTGCTACGACCTAGCAAGGCGCCATCACCAAGTTATATTAAGATGATAATACTGTATCAACAAGACCAATGTTCACCAATTGTGGATTAAAGTTAAGTATTCCAGCAGCTACGCACTTTTATTTATAGCATTCATTACGTATCCTGTTTCGGACCTCACGCCAGCCTGCGTGAGCTTAACGCGTGCCTTTCGGCTTCCTCTCGTTGTGACTTGGCTGTCTTGCATGGTCACAACAGAGTTCATTTTAGTTTCGTCAGTATGTACTGTACTTCCTCGATTCACCGCCATGATTTCATACGGGATACTGTACCTGTGCTGCTAGAACATGGGCCTTTACAAGTACAACACAACATGTGGTTCATGCACGATGGAGCTCCTGCACATTTCAGTCGAAGTGTTCGTACGCTTCTCAACAACAGATTAGGTGACCGATGTATTGGTAGAGGCGGACCAATTCCATGACCTCCACGCTCTCCTGACCTCAACCCTCCTGACTTTCATTTATGGCGGCATTTGAAAGCTCTTGTCTACGCAACCTCGGTACCAAATGTTGAGACTCTTCGTGCTCGTATTGTGGACGGCTGTGATAAAATACGCCACTCTCCAGGGCTGCATCAGCGCATCAGGGATTCCATGCGACGGAGGGTGGATGCATGTATCCTCGCTAACGGAGGACATTTTGAACATTTCCTGTAACACAGTGTTTGAAGTCACGCTGGTACGTTCTGTTGCTGTGTGTTTCCATTCCATGATTTATGTGATTTGAAGAGAAGTAATAAAATCTGCTCTAACATGTAAAGTAAGCGTTTCTGGACACATGTCCACATAATATATTTTCTTTCTTTGTGTGTGAGGAATGTTTCCTCAAAGTTTGGCCGTACCTTTTTTGTAACACCCTGTATATTCCGCAAGCCATATTCAGTGTACTTTGTGTCGCTACCCCCGTCTCCCCTTCCTGTTTTAGTCAAATGGCTCTGAGCACTATGGGACTTAATTTCGAAGGTCATCAGTCCCCTAGAACATCACACACATCCATGCCCGAGGCAGTATTCGAACCTGCGACCGTAGCAGTGATTAATCGGCTTAGCATTGACCAATACATGAATATCGCTCGACAGCGAATACTTACCAGATAGGGGAAATAGAGAAGATTCAAAGAAGAACAGCGCGTTTCGTTACAGGTTAGTAAGTACGAAAGCGTCATGGAGTACAGCAGTTCAGCTAACCCCAGTGGCAGACGCTGCAAGATAGGCGTTCTACAGCATGATGTCACTTACTGTTAAAATTCTGAGAGCATACGTTCCTAGACACTCGACCTATGTATTACTTCTTCCCAAATATACCTTGAGAAAAGGTCACCCAAGGGCTCACCAACAATCGTTTTTTTCACGAAACATTCGCGACTAAAACAGGGCCGGCCGCGGTGGCCAAGTGGTTAAAGGCGCTACAGTCTGGAACCGCGCGGCCGCTACGGTCGCAGGTTCGAATCCTGCCTCGAGCATGGATGTGTGTGATGTTCTTAGGTTAGTTAGGTTTATGTAGTTCTAAGTTCTAGGGGACTGATGACCATAGATGTTAAGTCACATAGTGCTCAGAGCCATTTGAACCATTTGATTAATCACTGACTGTTGCCTTACCAAACGATAGATAACTTCCAAACTCATATTGTATTAAATCTGGAAATTATATATTTTTCCCGCGATTCGACTGCATAGGAACATTCTGCGCGAAACCTGAACAACGACTGCCTTTGCGTAGCACCAAGATACGTCGACGGTAGCATTCAGGCTTTGTTGACGAAACAGTGAGACAATTCCTCCTACTAAAAAAGGAGCTTTCAGCTCCGAATGTTGCAAGGAACCAGCGATGCGTAAGGCGTACGATTGACTACATCGTACCACTATCGATAGTAGTACCCATTACAACTAGTTTTTACTGCTGCTCATTTGCTACTTCGCGCTGTTCTTGTCCACCGTGACGCAATTTTAGTATGCTGTAACGAGTGTGTGGAGTTGCCACTCGAGGTAATCTTCTGCATCTTCATCTACATGTCTACTCTGCGTTTCACACTTAAGTACCTTCACACTATTTCTCTACCGTTCCACTCTCGAACAGCGCGCGGAAGAAACGAACATTAAAACTTTTCGTGCGAGCTCTAATGTCCCTTATTTTATTACAGTGATCATTTCTTCCTACATAGGTGAGTGTCAACGAAATATTTTCGCATTCGGAGGGGAACGTTGCAGATTTAAATTTCGTGAAAATATTTCACCGCAACGAAAAACGCCTTTGTTTCCATGATTGCCACCACAACTTGCGTGTCATATGACACTCTCTCCCCTATTTCACGGTAATAGAAAACGAGCTGCCCTCCTTTGAACTTTTTCGATGTCCTCTGTCAGTCCCATCTGGTGACGTCCACTTATAGCACGGCAATACTGCAGCAGAGGACGGACAGGCATGATATAGGCAGTCTCTTTAGTAAGCCTTTTGCATCTTCTAAATGCTCAGTCAATAAAACGCAGCCTTTGCTTATCTTCCCTATAATATTACATATGTGGTCGTTTCAATTTAAGTTGTTCATAATTGGGATTCTTAGGTATTTAGTCGAATTGGTAGCCTTTAGATTTGTCTGACTTATCGTGTAACCGAAATTTAACGGATTCCTTTCACTACTCACGTGGATGACCCCACACGTTTCGTTATTCAGAATGTCGCAACAGGCATATATTTTGTCTAATTCATTTTGCAACTGTTTCTGATTATCTGTAAGCAATGTAAGAGGGCTGCTCAGATTGTCTCCTAAATCTTTCATATAGACTAGGAACTGTAGAGAACCTGTAATACATCTTTGCGAAACGCCAGATATCACTTCAGTTTCATTTTCCGTCGTCTCTTACGTCTAATTCGTCGTAAATCCACCTAAGATTGTACTACATAGTTTCAGAAATAAATAAATACTCCCAGGATATGCCACACACTCCGAAATATTTCTGGAGCTCAAAGAAAGAATAGCATTGTCGGTGAACATGTAGTCTCGTCTCCATACCATTTAATGAAATTTTTTCGGACCGCCAACAGGGTACAGGGGTTTTAGCTCCACGAGTATTTATGCGCGTGTCTGCTACAAGGTCTTTGTCAAGGATAGGCCGTTGGCTGCAATGAGGCTGGCAGCGCCGTTCTTACACAGCCGTCTGCCAATTTGACTTCACTGGTCCCAACATGATATAATGCATTGATAGAAAGCTCTGGCAGCTTTGAGAAGTCGCGACGTTTCGATGAGTGTGATAATCATCACTCTCTGGCGACGTCTTCAATCACATTTTCATTCGTAAAGGAAGTTTCTTGAAGATTGTTCTATAGAAAGGGGAAAAAGGTGAAAATCTTATCGCAAGATCAGGTGAATAAGGTGGGTGCTGGATGACTTCCCAATGCAACTCCTGTATATTGTTTTTTGTCAATCTAGCAGAATGCCGTTGGACGTTATCGTAGAGTAGCATCACTTGAAAGGTCTCTGTTGGATTCCTTTCATGTTAATTTCTTAAAACTGTTGTCATTTATGGCTTACATTCCAGTTCTAAATTTACTGTGGTGTTTCTAGCTCTATCTGGGAGGAGACTGAGCAGTGAAACGTGTTACTTTTACACATAATCAAGAATGATCTGTCACACTACTACACTTTAAAACGCAGTTTATATGTAATTCATGTCACACAGTCTCATACGGAACCTACATCCGCTTTCTTTTATATACTGTATATGATAAGATACTGTCATCCCCCTTCCCTTCTGTGTGAAAGGATGAATGAGCAAATGTATTTCTAGTTGCATGCTCGATGGTAGCAGAGAAGCCTGTCTACCAGAGAACAGTAGGACCAACGTCGGGACAGGTAGCTACACTTTCTAAAAGCAAAGAGGTTTCTATTCTTAGTATGGTCCTGTCCGTCCCTTGTCATGTTGGTATAGGTGCTGCCTCTCTGGTCACTTCCGTTTTGTAGTACCCTCGGTAGGGACCCACGCCAGTCTGTCCGCGGCAAGCGTCTGAAGTGGTAAGATCTCCGGCTAAGCGCATCTCTGATAAGTCCGTAGGACAATGGGTTTCTTAAGTGCAGCCTAACAGAAAATTTAATCACCTTTATTTCAGGTTTAGATCTAAAATATCTTACGTTATCTTAAATTGCAACGCAGTGTAATTCGAGTGTGAAGATCAGAATATCTTCCAGTAGTTGCTTAGTCACTACTTTGTGAGCAAAGTGGAACCACGTGTTGATGATTCGTAACTCTAATTAAGATCATCAATCTTAAATGCGAATGTGCGTGAGATTATAACTTCTCGTCTTGACAATATTTTTCAATATAGCAACTTCTCTTTATGTTCAACCCACGTGGGGTGTAGTTTGTGAGGCCAGTACCACGTGCTTATACAATTGTTTGACCCATCAGGTTAATAGTAAGACGATAGTAATCAGTTCGTGTTTTTTTTTTTTTTTTTTTTTTTTTTTTTTTTTTTTTTTTTTTTTTTTTTTTTGTAAACTGCGTTTCGATGTGATTTATTTTAAGTATCAAAATTATTGGGAAGTTAAAGTCTTTGTGTAAACCAAGTTGACCACGTGAAGCATGTTGCATAATCATCAAAGTAGCCCTCAGCTATTCTTTTCGAGAAGATTTCACAGAGAGTTAGTATGAATTTAGTATACCAGTGTGTGGTAATTTCATGACGGACAAGATTGCGCTACGACCGCAACTTCTTTGGGTGAAAATAGAATCGGTTGGTTGTGGTTAATTTCCTCTTGCATATGTTTCAACGTTCTTCGTGTGTTATTTTATGAATGCAGTGTTGTATGCAGTCTCCCAATCTTGGCTCCATATCTGATGTGTTCCGTAAGATTACAAACTCACATTTTGACAATCCCAAACAAGGTACCAGTTTAGTTTTGAGTCAAGTTTAATGTGCTGAAATTTTAACAGAACAATGATCAATGTTAAAATAAATGTCTAAATATAAAATGATTTATTTCTTTTTATTTAAATTCTATTTATGTATAAGTGGTGTCACCGCCAGACACCACACTTGATAGGTGGTAGCCTTTAAATCGGCTGCGGTCCGTTAGTATACGTCGGACCCGCGTGTCGCCACTATCAGTGATTGCAGACCGAGCGCCGCCACACGGCAGGTCTAGAGAGACTTACTAGCACTCGCCCCAGTTGTACAGCCGACTTTGCCAGCGATGGTTCACTGACAAATTACGCTCTCATTTGCCGAGACGATAGTTAGCATAGCCTTCAGCTACGTCATTTGCTACGACCTAGCAAGGCGCCATTATCAATTGCTATTTATCTTGTGATGCATGTAGCGTCAGACCGATGTTCACCAATTATGGATTAAAGTTAAGTATTCCAGAAGCTACGTACTTTTTTACTAGACTCAACTCCTTTAACTGTTCCAGACCTCACGCCAGCCTGCGTGAGCTTAAACGCGTGCTATTCGGCTATCTCATAGTGGCTTGGCTGTCATGCCAAGTCACAACAATATATATATCACCTGTTGTCGTAAGATGACTATTAAAAGATTATAATTAATGTTAGTCTGGTTGGCAATTTGGTAAACTAGACTGGATACCTGATGAAACAGTTGCTTAGTTATGCAAGGATAACTTCCCCAGATAGCTCACAGCTTTTAACCCGCTTTCATTATCTTGAATACCATCACCGCTTTCAGAAAAACTTAATGCATCAACATTACACACTTCAGGCAATTTTTCTGGTCGTTGTTGTTGATAACAAATGTCAGCAATGATGGTTAGTTATCGGGGAACAAATTTGTGGTTGCGCGCAGGTTGTGTACGGGGAGTTACTGCTTTGTTTGGGCTCAGTTATTCCTTCCTTTTCCTTATGTTAGCTTAAAGACGCCATTTCTCGTCACCAGTAACGATGCAGAAGAGGAATGGTCGGTGTTGGTAACGAGTCAATTGATGACGAGCAAACAGAGAGGCACATAAGGCAACCCGCTGATTTGTGTGATTTTGTCTTAGAGCATGCGGTTCCCACACATACGGATTTTACACCTTCCCCAATGAATGCAAATGTTGCACGATCACAGCTCATCACATTTGCCAGTTCTCCAGTACAATGACGTTGGTCACTGCGAATCATTGCGTTTAAACTTCCTGAACGTGGAGAGTCACTCATGTCGCTAATGTCAAAAGAATCCTTCTTAAAACGGGAAAACCATTTTCTTGCCATGGTCTGTCCAATAGCATTATCTCCATGCACAGTGCAAATGTTTCGGCTACCTCCGCTGCTGTTACCCCTCTAGTGAACTCAGAAAGAAGAATATGCTGGAAGTTTTCGTATTTCTCAGCTTGAAACGCCATTTCCTAGCGTACACAGTTCCACTCACTACCTCCAAATGATAAAATGACAATATGTGAACTCAAATAGCAACAGTGAACTACAAATAAAAATGGCAATCGATAAATAAACCTTTATCAACAGGAATACCAAAATGCAAAAAATAGGTACTTATGCACCAACATAATACTTACGCCCTACCATTCATATCACTGTGTACACAGTACTGGTCTCAATTTCACAGGAACTGGAGTCTGTAGTTGTCCCAAAGCCGAGGTATCGGATATCCACCTGGTACTATTGGCTGAAATTGATCGCTACCGTATGTGACTCGGGTCTTTAGGCTCAGACAGACTATTAAGTGACGCAACAGTAACAAGATCAACAGGCATACCCAATCATCTAAAGAATAACGTAATAATTTCCACATATAATGCAACTGCAGCGACGCTGCCGAACTCATTGATCATCCCTGCCTCCCTCCATGTTCCTGAAGTCTTCTACACCCCTTCACCACTTGGTAAGAGCTTCTTTTCTCACCACATCTGCAGCGCCAATCGCCGAAGGGAAACCGGATGCAAAACGTTTCCCATGAGCTCACGGCGGTTTCAGTAAATTGTTTTCGAACACGCTTCGCCCGACACGTGATGTCCGCAAGCGAAAATTAAATTAAATCACAGAACTGATTAGGTCGGTGTTGGCGTCGTCTACAAAGCGAACGCCTCATCATCGCCTGTAACTCACCACCAGCCGCGTGACGAAGCCACGAAGACAGCCGGCAATTAGCACCAGGAACGTGGGATCACAGGCGCACACGTAAACCCTCGCTCATGTTAACGTATTCTTGCGGCAGACCACATAGACGCCGAACCTTCAAAATGCGACTTTTTTGTTGCATATAATATTATGTTGAAGACAGTTGTTAACTTTAATGAAAGATCAGTAACGTTTGATTACAGCTGATATAAATGAAAATGCCCTTAAAAAAAACACTTTACGCAGAGCTTCAGTTCATCGTCATTGTATGCGTTTACTTGTCCTCATATTGAGAACAGTCTACTTGTTACACCAGAATGCGAAACTGTCCGTTACAACAGATACACACTGTCTCCTTGGGACTTAGGTTCTCAAGCTGCTTCTACCTGCTCCCCCCCCCCCCCCCCCCACCTCTGACGTGATGGAAACTCGCCACACTCTCTTCTTATTTTTGTACATGCTTTCCTATACCTAACGTTTGTCTCTGTGGGTGTAAATCTTCAAGCAAAATTTTTGCTCGATTTCTTTTTACCCGGCTAAACAGACATTTTGTATGTAAATGAGAATTTGATCACAAGGAATATTACATTACCAGTACAAATAAATTTAAGAGAGCACTTTTAAGAGAGCACTCCACATTCAAGAACTGACTACCTATGCACCTGCATACAATAACGTTTAGCTCCCCCTTGAAGAACAAGCTATTTTCGTTTTTAAAATTCTTGCCCTACCACTTACCGTAGTGCTTTTAACTGGACTTATGCACAAAAATTTGTGATTCGGAGAATAAATAAAAAACAATACCACAAACGTTTTATAGTGTCGTTAGGTACTAAAATGGACCAGTGCATACTATAACGACATGCTAGTGAATCTTTTCATTTATCAGTATTTATTTGGGAAACCGTAATCAAACCTTAACAACACGGATAAGTCAGCTGTTCTAATCTCAGAAAAAAGTTACACTGTACGGAAGGTTACTCGTTACTCATAGCAGTCATTTCATACACTACTGGCCATTAAAATTGCTACACCACGTAGATGACATGCTACAGACGCGAAATTTAACCGACAGGAAGACGATGCTGTGATATGCAAATGATTCGCTTTTCAGAGCATTCACACAAGGTTGGCACCGGTGGCGACACCTACAACGTGCTGACATGACGAAAGTTTCCAACCGATTTCTCATACAAAAACAGCAGTTGACCGACGTTGCCTGGTGAAACGTTGTTGTGATGCCTCGTGTAAGTAGGATAAATGCATGCCATCATGTTTCCGACCTTCACAAAGGTCTGATTGTAGCCTATCGCGATTGCGGTTTATCGTATTGCTACATTGCTGCTCGCGTTGGTCGAGATCCAATGACTGTTAGCAGAATATGGAATCCGTGGGTTCAGGAGGGTAATAAGGAACGCCGTGCTGGATCCCAACGGCCTCGTATCACTAGCAGTCGAGATGACAGGCATCTTATCCGCATGGCTGTAACGGATCGTGCAGCCACGTCTCGATCCCTGAATCAACAGATGGCGACGTTTACAAGACAACAACCATCTGCATGACCAGTTCGACGACGTTTGCAGCAGCATGGACTATCAGCTCGAAGGCCGTGGCTGCGGTTACCCTTGACCCTGCATCACAGACAGGAGCGCCTGTGATGGTGTGCTTAACGACGAACCTGGGTGCACGAACGGCAAAACGTCATTTTTTCGGATGAATCCAGGTTCTGTTTACAGCATCATGATGGTCGCATTCGTGTTTGGCGACATCGTGGTGAACGCACATTGGAAGCGTGTATTCGTCATCGCCATATTGGCGTATCACCTGGCGTGATGGTATGGGGTGCCATTGGTTACACGTCTCGGTCACCTCTTGTTCGCACTGACGGCACTATGAACAGTGGACGTTACATTTCAGATGTGTTACGACCCGTGATCCTACCCATCATTCGATCCCTGCGAAACCCTACATTTCAGCAGGGTAATGCACGACCCAATGTTGCAGGTCCTGTATGGGCCCTTATGGATACAGAAAATGTTCGACTGCTGCCCTGGCCAGCACATCTCTCACCAATTGTAAACGTCTGGTCAATGGTGGCCGAGCAACTGGCTCGTCACAATACGCCAGTCACTACTCTTGATGAACTGTGGTATCGTGTTGAAGCTGCGTGGGCAGCTGTACCTGTACACGCCATCCAAGCTCTGTTTGACTCAATGCCCAGGCGTACCAAGGCCGTTATTACGGCCAGAGGTGGTTGTTCTGGGTACTGATTTCTCAGGATGTATGCACCCAAATTGCGTGAAAATGTAATCACATGTCAGTTCTAGTATAATATATTTGTCCAATGAGTACCAGTTCATCATCTGCATTTCTTCTTGGTGTAGCAATTTTAATGCCCAGTAGTGTATATTACAGTACATTACGACGAGCAGTTTTAATTATCGCATCAAAAACATAAAATTACGTAACTGGTGCTCTTGCTTATTTTGAGGTGGTTATCTGTAGGCATGAGAAACTGTCTAAACTATCAGTCACACAAATGGACGACAGTTAGACTATATCGCTTCAAAATATAATTAATTTCGATGGTATAAATGTTATTATTACGAGAACAGATCACACTACGCATCATGCTGGATAAGTTTCATGCGGTGTGCAATGCGTGTACAATTGAGCAATTAATGGTTAGCGACAGAATTTTCATTCCTTAGTAGCAGAAAACATTGAAGATCAACTCCGGAGATACAGCCTCTAAAGTGCTTGACCAGGAGTCGACAACCAATGACACACCACACAAGTAATCTCAGGTCTTAGACCAGGAGTTCACATAGTCATTATTTAAGTTCAAGAAACGAATAATTACGTGGAATTGTCTCATCACTTTAATTACCTTCAGTCTCACCAGATAACAGCAATAAATATTAACCGTACAGACACATCCACTAAGTTTGAAAAAATGGATTATTACGATACTATTCATGTAATGTGTCACGTCTGTCTAAAGACAAAATCAGAGTAATATTTTAACGTTTTCCTTACTTGGTTTAGCGGCCCCTAGACGGTCAGTAATAGTACGCTGTGTATACTCAAGCGCAATAAAACAGTATTGACCGTATAGGATTGAGAATGAGATGTTGCCCAATAATGTTGCGAACATTAAAATCCTTTGAAATATATTGCACTGCCCGGAAGTATTGTGCCGTCTGTGGTCAATATTACGCAATATCTTTCACTGTCTCTCGTGTGCTCAAGTGTCTGGATATCTTTGAGTTCACAGTTCGTTGTTGTTGTTGTGTTAAAAATGAGTTCAGAACAATACGAAAGAGCGATCTTATTAGAGTGCATCGACATGTATAAAACATTGTCGGCATTTTGGGGTGTTAGGGCATATGAGCACAGAAACTAAGAATGTTAAGACTTAATATCATGAATTTTGCTCAGAAAATACAGGTAATGATACCATACAGCCACGAGAGAGGGTGTTTAAAAAATTAATGCAAAGTTATGAATAAAGGCATATATAGATATTTATGTGTGTATACACCCGAATATAATTCTTTAGCGCACGAGTTATTCCATGACACGTTTCTATAACTTTGAAATGAAACTGCAAATGTAAATTTCAAGTCTTCGAAAGAAATGCCAGTAGCAAAGTATCATAGTGTTGCAGATAAGTAGAAATGTGTCTCTCATTGCACTATTTTGTTTTTTGATAATAAGCTTAGGGACGTCCACAGAAATTTCTCAAGAGGGGGCCAGACTCAAAAATTTCCATTTCTTATGTAAATGATTTGGTCAGTTTTCTAGACGTTCCATCCCACAAGAACTAAATTTTGTAGGTGACAGAGAAAACGTATTATATCCTTGAGAACGGATGGTTATCCACTCAATATTTTTATAGGTTGTCTGTTAAGTAGGAATGTGGTCGGCATTACACATAAATGGTAGAAGGTATCACCTTATTTCTTTCATAACTCAACAGAGGGAATCTTTTTCCCTCATGCAGTGCCCGTAAAGCAATAGTTTACTTTGAATTCTTGACTTAGATACACAACAAGACACATGAGTGCAGCTTTCGCGTCACGTTTGTGGAAGATGTTTGATTCCGACGGCCAAACGTTGGTTCAGCGACGAAAATGAAGACTGAATACTGCAGGGGAGCTAAGATCCGAAGCATCGCAGCAGTGACTGGAAAAAGTTGAACCGTTTGCAGGTACTGGATTGGCCATCACAGTCGTTTGACGCTAATTCTATTGAAAATGTGTGGTCTTACAACAAAAAGAAGTTAGAAAGCAAAAAAGATTTTCGCTTTTAAGAAGCTGTCAACGCAAATTCGACAATTTGGAGGTCTCATCCACTCGGTTTCAAGCTTGCCTTGGAGATGTCAAACAATTATCGACGCAGCGGTGACTGGACGTATTAATTGTAACTGAATTTTTCTCTTGTTAATATACAGTGTTTCTGTAAGAGCGTGCAAAAATGAACCAGGGCATAGAGAATGCTCCACTGAACAATTTGAGGTAGAAACCTGGGGTCGGAGAAGCAAGCTTAAGGAGATATGGAAGTAAACTTGTCTACCGCATGGTCTAGCATTACTGTTTTCAGCTTATTTACAACTAACATGCGTAAAAGTTTACACGTATTGTGCTGTTGATTTACGTGTACATTCTTTATTTCCTGCAAGGAAACAAGGAGGACGAGCCTGATTACTAGGAAGCCATGATGCAGGTTTTTTTTTCTTTATTTGTGCATAACGTGACTCTGTCGTGTCATATTTACATGTTCCCATGACGCAACGTGCTATGAATCAGCGACAGACCCATTAATTACTCGGTGCTATTCAGAGACGTACAGTACAGTACGATGAAACAGTACAGTAGAGTTTCGCAGTACTCGTGGACATGCGCCATGTGTATAGGGAAGCCTTTGCTGTTCCTTATCTATGTAAACAATTTGGGAAACAATCTGAGCAGCCGTCTTCGGTTGTTTGCAGATGACGCTGTCGTTTATCGACTAATAAAGTCATCAGAAGATCAAAACAAATTGCAAAACGATTTATAAAAGGTATCTGAATGGTGCGAAGAGTGGCAGTTGACCCAAAATAACGAAAAGTGAGAGGTCATCCACATGTGTGCTAAAAGGAACTCGTTAAACTTCGGTTACCGATAAATCAGTCTAATCTAAAAGCCGTAAATTCAACTAAGTACCTAGGTATTACAATTATGAACAACTTAAATTGGAAGGAACACATAGAAAATGTTGTGGGGAAGGCTAACCAAAGACTGCGTTTTATTGGCAGGACACTTAGAAAATGTAACACACCTACTAAGGAGACTGCCTACACTACGCTTGTCCGTCCTCTTTAGAATACCACATAGGACTGACGGTGTACATCGAAAAAGTTCCAAGATAGGCAGCACGTTTTGTATTATCGTAAAATATGGGAGAGAGTGTCACAGAAATGATACAGGATTTGGGATGGGCATCATTAAAAGAAAGGCGTTTTTCGTTGCGACGAAATCTTCTCACGAAATTCCAATCACCAACTTTCTCCTCCGAATGCGAATATATTTTGTTGACACCGACCTACACAGGGAGCGACGATCACCACGATAAAATAAGGGAAATCAGAGCTCGTACGGGAAGGTATAGGTGTTCATTCTTTCCGCGCGCTGTACGAGATTGGAATAATAGAGAATTGTGAAGGCGGTTCGATGAACCCTCTGCCAGGCACTTAAGTGTGATTTGCAGAGTATCCATGTAGATGTAGATGTACGTTGCAATGCTCTCGCTGCTGAAAGGCTATACAGGGAACGATTTCCTAAGAGGAATCATCTGTCACGACGAGTATTTATTTCTCTGGATCGCCGAATGAGGGAGAATGGTTCACCGGACAGAAGAAACGAGGGACCTGGTAACACAAGGAATACACCAGGGATATTTGTCAGGGTGTGTGAGAATCTTGTTCGCCGACGTCATACTTGACGGCCGTCAGTTTCGGCACATTTTGTAAGGTGCAGTACAAATGGTTCAAATGGCTCTGAGCACTATGGGACTTAACAGCTATGGTCATCAGTCCCCTAGAACTTAGAACTACTTAAACCTAACTAACCTAAGGACATCACACAACACCCAGCCATCACGAGGCAGAGAAAATCCCTCACCCCGCCGGGAATCGAACCCGGGAACCCGGGCGTGGGAAGCGAGAACGCTACCGCACGACCACGAGATGCGGGCGCAGTACAAATGGTACGTTCATTGTGTCAGTGGTTGTATTTGCGGTTAACTGTAACTAATGTAAACAAAAAAGTACACAGGAATGTGATTTTATTCCTATTGTCTCCTTAACCCGGCTTCTCCGACCGCAGGTTCCCTACTTCGGACTCTCCAGTGAAGCATCCTCTATGTCCTGTTAAATATTTGCACGCTCTTACGGATACATCCTGTATGATGTATGTATATGTTTTAGTTTGTTGTCAAATATATTTTTCAATTGATTAACCCGACCACAATAGTACTTAACAGACTGTAAATTACTTTGATGCTTAAAATCAACAAACACATATATCACAAATAAACTACGAAAAATGCCAGGGTGATCCAATAAGTAACTTGCACTCAAACATAAGTTATACAGCAATTGCCAAAGTTATAGTATTGTTTCACTGCGATCAGACACGTGGTGCTACATGAGAGGTTTAGCGGAATCACGGAAAATCACTTCTAAAAGTGAGTGAGAGTTTTTTAGTGAATGAAAGCTCTGTACTCCAGATTCCAAGGCGGGAGGAGCGCCTATGTCTATTCATGTTCAGAAAAAACAGAACACCTTGAACAACTGCAGACAGAACGTTCGTATTCACAGTACATGTACTTTAGTGTGTTCTGCAGAAATGATTGGCATTTGGACTTTGTCGGCCGGTGGTTTCAAGATCAACACTGATATCGCGGCGCAACACCATCTGCGGGTAAATGTTCCCCCGGCTCTCGATGTTGCTATATACCGAAGGTAATCGATCAGTGTGACTAAAGCAGACGTGCAGGATGCCTCGCAGGCGTAGGCACAAACCGTATCGTAAAATCCATGAGTTTGAAAGAGGACGCGTTTCGGCATGAAAGAATGTGATGCATCTACTCGAGCAACTGCTGCTTGTTTCAGCAGTACAACGGGTGTGTGCAAAATGATTCATGGTTCACAGAACACCGTAGAACACAACGATATGGGCGTGGTCGCACCATTCAGACCACGTCTGTATGGAACAACGTCACTGGGGACAGGAATGGCATCAGTTAGTATTTTCGGGACGAATCCATTGTCTGTTTGTTTGAATATGATGGCCGCATTTTGGTTTGCCGCAGACGGGTGGGGGGGGGGGGGGGGGGGTTGGGGGGCATCACAGTGAATGCACTTATGGTTCCTTCGGCGCGCATTTGACTTAAAAACTGACCACCACGCGCAGCTGACCTATTTCGGAAAGTGATTGTGCACGCAGTTGATCACGTCAAGGGCAGGTAAAATTTTGGGATTGCGGGCAATCGGTATTAACCGCTATACTGGTATGCTACTGTCATCTGGAAGCGGAACGAGCAGCACGTGGCCATTCCTTGGACCTGTGTTGCGAAAGTACCAGAGCTCCAAGCGCTAATAGAAAGCACTGATGCTCAAATCGTTATAGGCACTGACAGCTGGCTAAAGCCGGATATAAGCTCAGCCAAAATTTTTGCGAAGAGCCTAACGCTGTTCTGAAAACATAGGCTAAACACGGTTAGCGGTGGCGTGTTTGTTGCTGTTAGAAGTAGTTTAACTTGTCGCGAAATTGAAGTAGATGCTTCCTGTGAGTTAGTATGGGCAGAGGTCATTGTAGGCAACCGGAATAAAATAATAATTAGATTCTTTTACCGACCTCCCAGTTCGGATGATACGGTTGCTGAAAGGTTCAAAGAAAACTTGAGTTTGATTCCAAACACGTACCCGGCTCATACGATAATAGTTGGTGGTGACTTTAATCTACCCTCGATATGTTGGCAAAAATACAATGTTAAATTCCGGAGGTACACGTTAAATATCATCCGAAATTGTGCTTGTGCTAAACGCATTCTCTGAAAATTATTTCGAGCAGTTAGTTCATGAGCACACGCGAATACTAAACGTTGAAAACACAGTTGATCTCTTAGCAACAAATAATCCTGAGTTAGTAACCAGCATCAAAACCGATATAGGGATTAATGAACACAGGGTTGTCGTAGCGAGACTGAACATTGTAATCCCCAAATCCTCTAAAAATAAGCGAAAAATATACGTATTTTTGAGCAGATAAAAATTCACTTGACGCCTTCTTGAGAGACAATCTCCACTCATTCCAAATTAATAATACAAGTGTAGACCAGATGTGGCTTAGATTCAAAGAAATGGTATCGGTAGCAGTCGAGAGGTTTATACCAAATAAACTAACAAACGACGGAGCTGACCCTCCTTGGTACACAAAACACTGTTGCAGAAACAACGAAACAAACATGCCAAATTTAAACAGACGCAAAATTCCCAAGATTGGCGATCCTTTACAGAAGCTCGAAACTTAGCGCGGAGTTCAATGCGAGACGCTTATAACAGTTTCCACAACAAAACGTTGTCTCGAAACCTAGGAGTCGTTTATCGACTAATAAAATCATTAGACACAAACGGCAAAACGATTTAGAAATAATATCCGAATGGTGCGAAAAGTGGCAGTTGACCCTAAATAAGGAAAAGTGTGAAGTCATCCACATGAGTGCTAAAAGGAACTCGTTAAACTTCGGTTACACGATAAGTCAGTCTAATCTAAAAGTCGTAAATTCAACTAAATACCTAGGTATTACAATTACGGTTACACGATAAGTCAGTCTAATCTAAAAGTCGTAAATTCAACTAAATACCTAGGTATTACAATTACGAACAACTTAAATCAGAAAGAACACATAGAAAATGTTGTGAGGAAGGCTAACCAAAGGCTTCGTTTTATTGGCAGGACACTTAGAAAATGTAACAGACCTACTAAGGAGACTGCCTACACTACGCTTGTCCGTCCTCTTTTAGAATACTGCTGCGCGGTGTGGGATCCTTAACCAGGTAGGACTGACGGAGTACATCGAAAAAGTTCAGAGAAAGGCAACACGTTTTGAATTATCGCGAAATATGGGAGAGAGTGTCACAGAAATGATACAGGATTTGGACTGGAAATCATTAAAAGAAAGGCTTTTTCGTTGCGGCGGAATTCCAATCACCAATTTTCTCCTGTGAATGCGAAAATATTTTGTTGACACCGACCTACATATGGTGGAACGATCACCACGATAAAGTAAATGAAATCAGAGCTAGTACGGAAAGATATAGGTGTTCATTCTTTCCGCGCGCTATACGAGATTGGAATAATAGAGAATTGTGAAGGTGGTTCGATGAACCCTCTTCCAGGCACTTAAATGCGATTTGCGGAGTATCCATGTAGATGTTGATACAGTGCTGAGCTGCTCTCACCTGACTGACGTGTTAGTTAGTTGACAGAAAGAGCCATCCAAACTCCCGCAGTTCGTATCTGGCCGAAATCCAATTAATGACATTCTGAGATCTCTACATCTACAAATCACAAATGTGACAGAGGGGCCCTTCTTCCCAGCTCCATTCGCGAATGTTGCGTGGCAAAATAGACTGTCGATAAACTTCCGTATGTGATCTAATTACTCCGATTTTCTCGTCTTGGCTATTCTCGAGGCATGAGTGCGAAGAAATATGCTGCCCGACTTCTCTTCGGAAGTATACAACCCTCTCCTAGATACAGATCACATTTGATGTAGCGTCTGCCAGCGGAGTTGTTGAGTATCACCGTAACGCTGTAGCGCTTACCAAACTATTTCCTGGCGAAATGTACCGCTGTTATTCGAGATTCTGTCTCCTCCGTTAATCCAACTTGGTAAGGACCCCAGACTGTTGAACAACACTCAAGAATTGGACGAATAACTGTTTTGCAAGCCACTTTTTACGTGGATGAATTACGTTTCCTTCATATTCTTCCAATGTATCTGTCTGGCATCTGCTTTTCCTACAATTAGCTTTATGTAGTCATTCCACTTTCAGTTGCTTCGGAAGGTTCCTCCTACGCAAGTCAATGTCTCGCTGTTGCAGTGATTTATCACCAACAGCGTAATCGAATGGATCTCTTCGCTTGTTTACGCGCAGTTCTCGCACCAATCATCAATCTTCCGAGGTTATCATGCATTTCGCTAGGGTCTTCTGACTTTGTAACTATCATGCAGCATCATCTGCATAAACCCTAATAGAGTTCGCCATGTTATCTGTCACGTAACTTTTACGCCTGAAATAGTGATGTCCGCTGTCCCTTCCCTACTTATGTGTTAGATACGTACGTTAATGGTCAGAGGAGTTTACTCACAACTTTTTGGGGAGGGTAACCACAGCTCAGAGACATCATGAATAACAATAACAACACACGGCACTGAGTAAACGTTCAAATTACCATAAACATTACAACAATTATCAAGTCAAGAAGGATAGGTGTTTTCAAAAGCCGAATAGCTGTATGAAGATGCTTTATTCGCAGCTACCGGTCAGGTCAGTAAGATATAGACGCATCTTCAGGTTTATAATGGTTATATTATCATAAAGGAGGTGGACAACTACAGAGTCCCAGCTTTGGGGAAGTTATCCACGTTAATAGTCAAACCACAATGGTGTGCTGTCATAATAAAATTGAGTACACGCAAAGGATGCTTGTCACAATGTAGGACACATTATGAGATCGATAGACACCAACTGCATTAAACCAATGAAATAAAACTTAAAATCCCGTGTAATGTGCGTACTTTCACCTTATTGATAACTGGCCAATGTGGTTTAAGCGGCCCGTGGTAACTAGCAGTTCATCATACAATTCCTGTCTGCCGGATCTCATAATACATCCTACAAGGTGATATGCGGCCTGGCTCATTCGACAGTCATGATATGTACATGTTAACATGCATCTTCTCCGCTTACTCGATTTGTTCATGATAAGCCACGACAATGGTTTCACTGTCGATGCAAGTAACTTCCAGAAAGATGGAAATTAAATCCGAGGTGCGTTTTGCTATTTGTTTTGTTTTATTTTAATATGACAACCCACCATTGTGGTTTGACTTTTGACGTGCATAGCTTCCCGGAAGCTGGAACCCAGTACCTGTCCACCTTCTTCATGAAAATATGACCATTATAATCCTGAAGATGCGTCTAACTTTCTGACCTAACCGGTAGATGCGAATAAAGCCATCTTCAAGCAGCTACACGGCATTTGAAAGGGCATGCGTCTAACTT
The DNA here is from genome assembly GCF_021461395.2 of Schistocerca americana. Taxonomy (NCBI): domain Eukaryota; kingdom Metazoa; phylum Arthropoda; class Insecta; order Orthoptera; family Acrididae; genus Schistocerca; species Schistocerca americana. The sequence continues at coordinate 1,036,728,669 of NC_060120.1, read as the reverse complement.
TCTGACCTAACCGGTGGATGCGAATAAAGCCATCTTCAAGCAGCTACACGGCTTTTGAAAGGGCCTCATAACATGATAACCATGTACAATCATTTCAATATCGATCCTAACCGGTAGATGCGAATAAAGTCATCTTCAAGCAGCTACACGGCATTTGAAAGGGCATGCGTCTAACTTTCTGACCTAACCGGTGGATGCGAATAAAGCCATCTTCAAGCAGCTACACGGCTTTTGAAAGGGCCTCATAACATGATAACCATGTACAATCATTTCAATATCGATGTTAAAATATCGCGGAGGGCTGGAGGGCCTAACAGTTGGTTAAAATGAAGCGAGTTTCAAAACCAAGTCTTATTTTTTAAATGGACTTGTAGTCCGGGGTGATATGTTACAATACCGCATCACCGATCTATTGCGATCTAACTGTGTTGGTGACTGAGTCACTGCAATTCACTTTGGAGGTGTGGCGGTAGGACTTGTCGTCTTCCAACTCGACAAATATTATAGCGATTATGCCGTAAAGTGACTGCGAGCGTCTAACGCTCTTTGTTCTTATTAATTACTACGTGATAGTAATACCAATGAAGGGTAAAATGAGTGTGTAGATGTAATTAGCGTCGGTACGAAGTATTGTCTGTACGCCACAATGTGACGAAATAACTAAATGTGTATTTGTGACTTACTGTGGAGAGTTTTTATCGCGGAATTTTCATGAAGAACATGAGGGACCGAAGATGTATTCCTTGATAATATACTTCATTTATGAAAGGTATGTCTCGCTGTTTTCATTATGCAACCAGAATCTGTGTAACGTTTATCGGTTTCTCAGAAGCTTCTGGATGCTAGTCAGAACCTGCAACCAAATTTTAACTATATGAAGTATTTTATACGAACTTAATTTCCTTACTACACAGTCACAGACAGCTCTGACTGTTATCTGCTACTCAGTGGACTGTGTAAAAGCACGTTGCACTTTCTTGCCATCTTCCTGCATACTGAAAGTTGCTAGTTCGATTCACGACTAAAAATCATGATTATAGTTGTATCTAAGAAATTTTAGGACCGCGAAGAGGTGCATACAACATCCAAGTAGGCTGGTTATCTGCATGAAGGTTACATTCCATTCCATTAATCTCTACGTAGTTAACACACTATATAATTAAAATAAACTTTTAGTGTTGGATAGCTGTTTAAACTTAAATAATCAGTGAGCAGAAGGATATGAGAGTACGTCATTCTTACAATAGCTGCAGAAAGTATTGTGATCATTTTAGTTGCTAGAGGGACACCACTTACCACACGCATACACCCATACGAAATTACAACAGCCATTTGAATATTAGGAATTAGCTTTCTTCGAAGGTGCAAAACACATATCCATTAAAATCTGTGTATCACGCCAATTTAAACATGGCCCTATGACACTCCCTTCGGGTACTCCATATATTATCTTTACATCTATTGCGTTGCATTAGGAATTATGTATACCGTTGTAACACTTAAGAACTCCAGAAACAATTGGAAAATATGCTCCAATTCTCGGTATTTTATTTACCAAGCGACAGTGCGGGATTGTGTCAAATTAGAGCTCTAGATAAAATATCGTTTTATTGATGCATCGATATTTTTCCAAAAAGACAGCAATATGTGGGGTGACATTGATTCACGCGATGTATCGATATATCTTAATCAAAATGGCAATAGCGAGTGCCGACATTTGTATTTTATATTACATTTTTTCACCGTTTTCCGTAAGAATTTAAAGATATTCTTTTTTGGAATTGTATTTGAATATAATTGTACTTTCACTATGTGGAGGAGTCTTACTACTTTTTGAGCGTTCATCACGTCCTATCTTTCTCTTCGACTGTGTGAAGCAAGAATATGTGACACAATTGAAGAAGTCCTATTACACAGGAGCATGGGTGTGTGAATGTAATAACAAGATTTCCGATGTGAAGCAATAGCAGAACAGTGTGCCAAAAAGCAACTTTTAACGCAATTACTGTGCTATTTCTTCACATCGGCATTCTTAAAAAAAAATTGCCCACTGCTTGAATACTGCTCACCGGTGTCGGATCCGTACCAGATAGGGTTGATAGAAGAGGTAGAGAAGATCCAACGGAGAGCAGCGCGCTTCGTTACAGGATCATTTAGTAATCGCGAAAGCGTTACGGAGATGATAGATAGACTCCAGTGGAAGACTCTGCCAGAGAGACGCTCAATAGCTCGGTACGGGCTTTTGCTGAAGTTTCGAGAACATACCTTCACCGAGTAGTCCAGAAGTATTTTGCTCCCTCCTACGTATATCTCGCGAAGAGACTAAGAGGATAAAATCAGAGAGATTAGAGCCCACACAGAGGCATACCGACAATCTTTCTTTCCACGAACAATACGAGACTGGAATAGAAGGGAGAACCGATACAGGTACTCAAGGTACCCTCCGCCACACACCGTCTGGTGGCTTGTGGAGTATAGATGTAGATATAGAATTGGTGAAAACGACCAACAAAAATATAAATAACAAGATTGGCTTTTGCGGTGTGCGGAGACATGTAAGGGGAAATGCTGGTGTAATTTGTGCTCAGCCCTGCCAACATGAAATGCAAGATTTAGCTTTTCCACGCAGTTTTAACACTACAACAGCTAGGTCGCTTGTGCTCGCAGAAATGAAAAAAGGAGAAGTCGACATTATGAATTCCGGTCAAATCCGATATGTGACGAAACCGATCGACAGACCCATCGAACACCTTTTATTGTGACACTTACCTGCAGTTGCATTGCTAGCAAAGTAGTTATCGCCAAGCGTGACCGTGCATCGTTTTCCTTTCAATTCGTGCTCTGAGGGTGATGGGCAGGCTGCTAGCTTGTTGATGTACAGAATGTCTAATAATAAACCAATGCTTAAAGCCGTCCGGAGTCGCCGTGCGGTTCTAGGCGCTACAGTCTGGAGCCGAGCGACCGCTACGGTCGCAGGTTCGAATCCTGCCTCGGGCATGGATGTGTGTGATGTCCTTAGGTTAGTTAGGTTTAATTAGTTCTAAGTTCTAGGCGACTGATGACCTCAGAAGTTAAGTCCCATAGTGCTCAGAGCCATTTGAACCATTTTGAACCAATGCTTAAATATACAGCTCTAAAACCGACAGTATATTTACAATGTACAGACAATATTTTCATGGGCAGATACGACGATATTATTTCAGTCGGTATATCGATCCTTTTTCGATATGTTGCGAGCCGGAAGTGCTACTCTTTTATGTATCGATATATAGGATTCCCGATACTTTTAAACATATCAACATTCCTGAGTCGAATTCCATTCGGAAGTCAGGGAACATGGCATCAACACGAGCGCCTTCGTCTACGGCGCTCTGAATTTTACGGAAGATCAGCGCAAACAGTTTGACGTGATCTCTGTCTACGGAATCGATATTGGATTTTATAGAGGAGATTACCGTTCTCCAAAAACGTCATACGGTGTGAACATTCAACATGTTCCATAATCTAACAACATATTGACGTCATCTAAGCAGACCTATACTCGTAATCACGTGCATCAGTTCGACAACCTTTCTTGTAAACAGGAATGATCAATGATTTTTTTCCAATCACTTAGTATCCTTCATTGTTCCAGCGACCTACGTCGAACTGCTATTAAAAGGGGAGTAAGTTCTTTCGCGTAACCTCTGCAGAACGTCAGAGGCAGGCGTTTCCAGTACTGAGCGATGCCCGTTAACTCTGTTCAGTGCTCAGAACGGTACACCAGTCTTCCTGCTAGCGACGTTATGGGGTCTGCATTTCCATGTACAGCACTTGGTTTCTACTATTTCCTAAACAAGGTATTTTGAGCTCCCAGTCACCAGACTTTGAGCCAATGGCCTGGATTAAATTTACAATATCTCCCCCGTGTCTTCCCCACAGAAAAGATGTGACCCTGTCGTTGGCGACCCGTCGGTCTTATGGGAATTTCATGCTCGGCGGTGCTATGCGTGAGGAACAGGCTTTGTGCCAGCAGTGCACTACACCCTCTCCCTTCTGTGGACTGAAGAGAACTCTCATACAACGGAAGGAAAGGTGAGACTGAGCGTTCAGAAAGAAAATAGTTTCTGATTATGCGGCAGGAGCTGTCACTCCCTTTACTGCCTTCTGCAGTGGCTCAAAGCAAATATGGCGTTTCCTTAGAGGAGCTCTTTTACTTTTTCATTTTCTACTGGAGAAGTTATCCTGAAGTACTGCCTTGATTCTGGTTTCAATAGATAAAAGTAATTTTGAAGTAATTTTTGAAGTATGCAGTTTCGGAATTAGTTTCTGAGGATAGAAAAACAAACACCTTCCGAACAGGCAGAGAGGGCCGGACGGTACCGACCGGCCGCCGTGTCATCCTCAAACCTGAGGCATCACCGGATTCGGGCACACAGGAGCATATGGTCTACATACCACTCTCCCGGCAGTGTCTTGTGAACGGTGTCTCTATTTCTCAGTCTAGTAGCCAGCTCAATTGGTCTCACAAGGGCTGAGTGCACCCCACCTGCCTGACAGCGCTTAACTTCGATAAATGGAAACGAGCGTTTGGGCGACCTGCGGGTCGGATGGGGATGAAATGATGATGGAGACAACACAATGCCTAGTCCCTGAGCGGAGAAAATCCCCGACCCAGACGGGAATCGAACTCGGGTCCCTTAGGACGGCAGAGCGTCACGCTGACCTTTCAGATATCGGGGCAGACGCTTAACTTCGAAGATATAAGGGAAACCGGTGTCACTACTGCGGTAAGACCGTTGGCTGTAGAGGGTAGAGGAGGGTTCAAAAATGGTTCAAATGGCTCTGAGCACTATGGGACTTAACATCTATGGTCATCAGTCCCCTAGAACTTAGAACTACTTAAACCCAACTAACCTAAGGACATCACACACATCCATGCCCGAGGCAGGATTCGAACCTACGACCGTAGCAGTCGCGCGGCTCCGGACTGAGCGCCTAGAACCGCTAGACCACCGTGGCCGGCCGGTAGAGGAGGGATTGCTCTATGATGTGCGAGATATGTCATGGAGAGGTTCGCGAGTACGTTGGCTGTACCATTCCCCTAGCTTTTTTCTGTCACCACACATCGAAAAACCCTCGTATCCTGGATATATATGTGATCGAAAAGGATGAGAATGTATTTCTTTCCAACGAAGTAATAAATGTCGTAATGTTTCCTGATGACAATACATTTAACAAAGGCAACAAGTGTCTACTGAAACTAGTCTCGTAGTCTAATTGTAAGATTAACTTCCTTGCTAGTTTACTCGCGAAGATAGGGATAATAACTTCCTCCAGTTCGCAACTTGAATCCAAGCGTCGAATGTCAGTACCGCGTCAATAAGCGGATTGAGGACCACTTGATAACTATAACACATTTCTCAAAAGCTTTCCAGCCTTAAATAATGACAGCCGCGACAGGAGACAATGGTCGATGATTTTGGTACAAATATATGTTATTACTTCCCAAAAGTAAGAGCAACAGACTAGCAGGAGTAAAGCTGTCAGGGGTTGGCGAAAGGTATCTGTATCAGGAGAAATAACTGTAAAACATGTGAGTACACTGAAATCTGGTTTCGCAGGACAGAGCGGATCAGCTTGTGGAAAGGGGTCAAGACCAGTTACTGTTAGTTTCACAAGAACACACAACTTTATCCTCTTTAAAACAACAAGGATCAATTCACGGCTGGGACCCAAGTAACTTATCAATAACAAAGGGTTTAAATAATTCATTTTAAAACACAAGGATTTAGACAAACGGCTGAAGGCCTTACTTAAGTAAAATTAAAATATCTTCACGGCTGAAGGCCCAAACAATTATTCAGAATAGTTAAAGACAAACCCTAAGATAAGCATTTACACAGTACAGCTGAAAGTCATTTTAAAAATTCAAGATAATTAAAGAGAAACCTTACAGACAGGAATTTACATATTACGGCTGAAAGCCACAAATTTTAAAACAAACGCGGCTAAAGGCCTAAATACAGAGCAAACAAGAATGTTAAATAAAACACTGCTGAAGGCCTAATCTTAAAATACTTCACATAAGGTTCGGCTGAAGGTCATATACTGAACATAGAACAGACAAAATCAATATACGACTGAAGGGCTGGCACAGCATTTGGGACGAAAGAAAATCACAATCACAAACAACAGAATAGTGGTGGCCAGAGGTGTTCCAGGGGTCGGCCTGGGGAGAAAACTCTAAAAAAATGGCTCAGAGCACTATGCGACTTAACTTCTGAGGTCATCAGTCGCCTAGAACTTAGAACTACTTAAACCTAACTAACCTAAGAACATCACACACATCCATGCCCGAGGCAGGATTCGAACCTGCGACCGGAGCGGTCGCTCGGCTCCAGACTGTAGCGCCTAGAACCGCACGGCCACTCCGGCCGGCAGGAAACTCTAACCTCAGTTTAAATGCAGCCAAGGCACAATGACTACTCAAAAAAAATGAACAAACACAAAGGCGTGCCGGACAGCATTGACACAGCGAGGAAACACACACTCGCTGCTCTGTCGCAGCCGACCGACTGCCTGCTCCAGTACGCAGACAGCATTCATAACTGCTCAGTGTAAATCACAGAAGCTACACACAGCTCCAAGCGGTCGGCGACCAAATACACGTCGTCCGATGAGACGACCGACCGAACGACCAACCAACGGTCGTCCCCACTCAACTTATAAGTGTGAGCAACGGTCGGCCGAGTCTTGGCTGTCCGGAGCTCACTACAGGTCCAACCCAACTCAACTCAATGTCCGTTAGGAACTCCGAGACACGGGCGACCCGGGCACAGTGGCTCGGACCCAGCCATGCAGAGGTAACTCTTGCGCATTGGCCGCGACATCTCTGCACAAGGAAGGCACCGACCCACGTCCGGCAAGTTTTGACCAACTGACGAGGCCCAGAAACGGCCAAAAGACCAAATACAGGTCGCCCGATGAGGCGACCGACCGAACGACCAACCAACGGTCGTTCCCACTCCAATCTCCTTCCGCCGGACAGTGCATGTGTGTCGCCAGCGGTCGGTGAGCACGAACTGTGCAGACCTTACTGGAGCTCCATCCCGATTGAACTCCCGACCACGACGAGACGGAAATACTAGCGGTCGCTCCAGAGATAGTACGACAGTGCATTTATCGATAAGCGCTGCTGCTGCCACTCACGGGCAAGCAAACCAGCAACTTAGTGACTCCAATAAATTGAATAAGAAAAGAGGCGACATTACGGTAAAGACAAGGTGACAAGCAACAACACGCACGGCTCATACACTACGTGATCAAAAGTACCCGGACACCTGGCTGTAACTGACTTGCATGATAGTGGCGCCCTCTATCGGTAATGCTGCAATTCAATATGGTATTGGCCCACCTTTAGCCTTGATGACAGCTTCTACTCTCTCAGGCATACGTTCAATCCGGTGCTGGAAGGTTTCTTGGGGAATGGCAGCCCATTCTTGACAGAATGCTGCACCGAGAAGAGGTATCGATGTCGGTCGGTGAGGCCTAGCACGAAGTCGGCGTTCCAAAACATCCCAAAGGTATTCTATAGAATTCAGGTCACGACTCTGTGCAGGCCAGTCCATTACAGGGATGTTATTGTCGTGTAACCACTTCAGCACACACCGTGCTTCATGGACAGGCGCTCGACAGTGTTGAAAGATGCAACGGCCATCACCGAATTGCTCAACAGCGGGAAGCAAGAAGGTACTTAAGACATTAATGTAGGCCTCTGCTGTGATAGTGCCACATAAACACGACCACACCATAACACCATCGCCTCCGAATTTTACTTTTGGCACTACACACGATGGCAGATGACGTTCACCAGGCATTCTCCATACCCACACCCTGCCATCGGATCGCCAGATTGTGTAACGTATTTCGTCACTCCACACAACGTTTTTCCACTGTTCAATCGTCCAATGTTTACGCTCTTTACACAAAGCGAGGCGTCGTTTGGCATTTACCGGCGTGATGTGTGGCCTATGAGCAGCCGATCGAACATGAAATCCAAGTTTTCTCACCTCCCGCATAACTGTCATAGTACTTGCAGTGGATTTTGATGCAGTTTTGAATTTCTGTGTGATCAGATGTCTGCCTATTGAGACATTACAACTCTCTTAAACTGTCGGCGGTATCTATCTGTCAACAGACGAGGTCGGCCTGTGCGCTTTTGTGCTGTAGTGTCCCTTCACGTTTCAACTGCACTATCACAGAGGAAACAGTGGACCTAGGGATGTTTAGGAGTATGGAAATCTCGCGTGCATACGTATGACACAAGTGGCACCCAATCACCTCACCACGTTCGAAGTCCGTGCCCCATTCTGCTCTCTCACGATGTCTATGGCTACTGAGATCACTGGTATGAAGTACCTGGCAGTAGGCGGCAGCACAATGCACCTAATATGAAAGAGGTATGTTTTTGAGGGTGTCTGGATACTTTTTATCACATACTGTATCATGATAAATGTCAGTTTATTTGAATTATTTGCCACTACGAGCATCTTTGCATGCCTGAGTACATGAGCGATATTCTTTGGCCACCAGAGGTTGTAGTATTATTGGGTAGAGCTCGAGCGAACAGAGGAGTCAGAAGCAATTGGCGGCCAGAGAGGGGGCAGAGTGTTCCATCACGACAGAGAAAGGAACTAGGAAGGTGGCTGTGCAGCACTATCTTTATTTGAGATGTTTGATGAAATGTAATTGAGTATAGAAGATGATTTGCTATCATTGTATAGAGAGACAGCTCACCTAGAATAAGGTAATGTGCTTTGAGTTAATTTCTCTGCAAGAGCTAGTTCGGTAATTATCATAGTGTAAAGATTTGATTGTGTTTGACAATTTCTGTGTTGGTATCAAGGAAGAATTACCAGTCATGCATTCACCATTCTAGTTAATTTCCCCCACCAAGACTGACTTAAGAATATTTCATTAGGAAAAGAGTAAGTTATATACGATTTTAAAAGAGTGTCTGTTTGGCAAGGTTAATTTTAAGGGGTGGCCTGATGCCCTTCCTGCCACCACCCCATACCTTCCAGGACAGAATTAGTGTACCCCAGCTGTCTGTGTCTGGTGCAAGCATGGAATAGTGCGAATGTGTCATATGTCTGCGAGTCGGGTAATTGAGACAGAACGTGGGTGGACAAGCCCGGTATTCACCTAGCAGGATGTGGAAAACAGCCTTAAAAACCACATCCAGGCTGGCCGGCACACCATCCGACGTCGTTAATCCGCCAGGCGGATTCGATCCGGGGGCGGCGCGCCTACCCGAGTCCAGGAAGCAGAACTCTCGGCTAACCTGGTATTCATTTATAAATATTTAATAAGACTTACGTACATTGTTAGGTGAAAAGTAGATTTGGTGAAACCTACACTGCCACATCTTGCAATGTTGTGTGGACAGTGAATCATATTTTTAGAAAAAGAACAAAAATTTAATTTAAGAAAACAGCTTGAAATAGGATAAGAAGTGATCATGTTAATGTTGAAGCTCTTCTATCTGTGTTTGCTAACAAATAGCTTTGTTTTTTGAAAGGGCCCTTCTTGAGCAAAGCAGAATTTTATCTTTTCTTTTGTTTCCCAGACATGCTTACCGAAGTTTCATCATCATCGCTGGGATTTTATTATCTATCAAACAGGAAAAATGCTCGTTACTATTTGTACATACATAAATTTCGAGTTTTTGAGGTAGTATTTACAAACATGGAAACCAGACAAGGTTTTGTACATGCTAAGCATTACTGGCCTAACGTTGCCTAAGAGTGGAAGGACTGGGCAAAGTAATGAATGAACATCGCTCTTATCAAGACTTTAATTAACACTCCACAGCCAATATAATTCTACAAATTAGGTTAATAGAATTGTGACATATTTAGACAAAATTGTGTAATTGGACAAAACCATTCAAGAACAATTACTTATAATCTGTCAACAATGTAGAATATTGCAGTAAGATTAATGACAAAAGGTTGTAGCGTTAATTGAAATATTTGTTCTCAACTCTGCAAAAGATCATTCATGGAAACATGAAGTATGAGAATTTAAATTTACAACAAATGTTAATTCTCTTTTCAAAATATACAGTTTTTATGTGCCACTGGTTACTATTTTCGAAATATTTACGGCCAATTGCAGTAAGAGAAGCAAGGCAATAGTTCATCAATTGAAGTTATATAACAATCTCTTCGAAGGTTCTAAGAAATCAGTCTTTAAAACAAGCAGGCCATAAATATTTCTGAAATGTGTTTGACCAAAGTACAACAAATCATTCAGATATACTGAAAAAGAAATTCTTTAGAAGAAAACACAATTAAAGCTCCTTGCTATGAAATCGCCACACGTCGGGTAATGTGATTCGGACGAATCGGCCCGAAATTACTTAGTGCAGGCTCGATACGCTACTCACCACACTACTTTCCTAAGCAACCAGTGGAAGCATGCCCGAAAGCACAAACATACGATGATAGCATGATGAGCAGAGAAGTAATTTTTAAACAAAACGAGTGAAAGCAAAACGAGAAAAGAACGAGTAAATTATACGTTGGGAGCGTAGACAAAACATTTATGACATGTAGCTAAAAGACAATAAGATAAATGGCCAAGGCAACCACCCCCATTCAGACCTGATAGTGAAGAAGTTCAGCGGCCAACCGACATCCAGTAGCAAATCACACCACGTGGTGGAAACGATGAATTCTTAACCGTCGCGCGGGACAAGAAACATAGGTGGAAAGAAGGCACGAACAGGTTTGGTGATGAACCTGACTTCTGCAAACACAACTTTGGCTTGGAAGTATAACCCTCTAAAATACATGCAACAATATTTGCCTCGGTAAGACGCACAAGATTGTGAGCTTCAAATATCTAAAAAAAAAAAGCGACTTGATGATTTAGTGCACAATGTACAGGACAAAAAAATACTTTGGACGTCCTGAATAATGACGCACTAACCATTAAAGCAGATTACAAAACACCAATAATTTAAAACATACTATCTATCACAACTCTATGATAATTACCAAATCGAAGCCATTATGTTTTGAGGAGCGACACGCTCCTCAAATCGCCTGACCGGACGGAGGAACAGAGCGCAACAACAACAGAAGGTTCAACCGAATCCGATGTAGAAGCAGCAGGGCACAAACACGCTCAGGAAAAGAACCAGTCACAATTACCAAGCTCAAAGCGCAGAGCTAGATCAGTCCTTCCGTATGCCACGTGGTCTTGGCACCGAAGCAACGAACTAAAAGTAGCTCATCGAGCATACAAAGCCGGTGTACGACGACAAACAGTGGAAAAACGTGGAGCTGCCTGAAGATGTGTGGGTGACGACGCCCCACCGCTCGCCTCCAGACCAAAGGGATAACGTGTCCACTCCCTTTTGCGGTGCAGGTCCCTTGTGTCCTGACGATCCTCAGCTAGAAGAACTTGCGAGTCACACGAGCGGTAGAACAAACAGCTGGTCCCGTTGCCCCTCAGCCCTGCGCTATCCGTGTTGCTTCACACACTGCCTCTTCCGGAATCACGGCCTCAACGGCACTTACGACAAACGTGCCCCTCCCCCATCACGCCAAAGATTCTGTACGCGTGGCGCGAGTTATCGATAGCGCAACGATTCAGTATACCTACAGGATGATAATTATTGAACTATATGGGAAAAAACTGAATCAGTTACAAACTACGGCGTGCACATACTTTATTCAACATGTAAACATCACTACAGATATTCGGATTTGGGATATAACATATTTGATATGCCTACCATAATTGGCGATGATGTGGCGCAGACAAATAGCGAAATTCTACATGACGCGCTGAAGTCTCGGAACATCGATTACCTCCTGAATGGCTGTTTTCATCTCAGCAGTGGTTTCGGGCTTATTGCTGTACACCTTGTATTTAATATAGCCCCACAAAATGGAGTCGCATATGTTTGTATCCGCAGAATATGGCAGCCAATCGAGGTCCATGCCAGTGGCCTTCGGGTACCCCCGAGCAACAATACGGTCCCCAAAGTGCTTCTCCAGGACATCAAACACACTACTGCTTCGACGGCGTCGAGCTCCGTCTTGCATTATCCACATCTTGTCGAAATCAGGGTCACTTCGGATGATGGGTATGAAATCAACTTCCAAACCCTTCATGTACTATTCGGTAGTCACCATGCCATCAAGGAATATGGCACCTATTATTCCGTGATTAGAAACTGCAGACTACACAGTCACTCATTGAGGATGAAGAGACTTCTCGATCGCGAAATCCGGATTCTCAGTCCCCCATATGCGTCAATTTTGCTTATTGACGAACCCAACCAAACGAAAGTGGGCTTCGTAGCTAAAACCAAACCATATTCTGTTCGTCAATTCTGTGGACAAGTGTTGACAAAACATAACCGCTGTTCCATGGACCTGGGGCTTAATAGATGGGTTTGAATTTTGAATGGGAAGAGATGCAGGTCTGCAACAACATTCTGGCGCAGTGTCTGCTGGTTGATTCCCATCTGTTGTGTAGCTCATCTGATCAATTTCCTGGGGCTGGTTTGAAACACATCGCTTGTTTTATCGACGTTTTCAGGCGTTTTCACCCTTTTTGGACGAGTGACATGCCAACACAGTCGTCACGAAAACTACCCGTTCTCTCAAACTTGCGAAACAAGTTCTTGATTGTTAGTACACTTGGACAGGTTGTCTGCAGCTTGATCTCGGTGGCAAACTTCCTTTGAGCCGCAGGTGGGCTGTTATTCCTCGCATAGTAGGCCTTCACAGGCGCTATACGCTCAGGCGTGACATTTCAACGTGCAAATGGCCGACAACAACAACGTGCATGCACGTACTAATTCCCATCATGCTCCGCGGCCAACATGCAGTTCGTACGTCCTAACGCAAACCATTCAGAAGTTATGATGATTTTATTTCATATAGCTCAATATTTGTCATCTGTACCGTCTTATCAAATACTGAGGTTTACTTGGAATTTTGTTTTTTGTTGCAATGTTTTTCTTCACAATTTCTCATCTGCAACCATATAGAACTTGGTGCAGAACAGTTATTTAATTCAAAAGATTGTGTGTGTGTGTTTGCAATATGTTTCACTTACTTTTTCTGGCTTCCCCATTAAGTTCACTGTGAAGACCTGCTTGTCATTATGGGTGTTCTTGTTCCTGTGTGCAAATGTGTCTGTTCTGTATGTTTGTGTTCTCTGTGTTTGTGTTTGGTGTGTTCACGTTCTGAGTGCGCTCGTTATTATGGGCGTTTTTTGTCCGTGTATGCTTGAGTGTGTGTGTGTGTGTGTGTGTGTGTGTGTGTGTGTGTGTGTGTGTGCTCTGTGCGTTTGTATTCTATGCATTTGTATTTTGTGTTTTTGTTCTGTGTGTCTGTAAGCTGATGACAGGCTGTTGGTTTTTATGTGCTAGGTGTCCCCTCTTTTTTATTTTAAATTTTTGATTCAGTTTCTCTACAACATTTGTATCATATCCATTCTCTATAGCTACGTGTTGATTGTATGTAGTTCATTTTTGTAGTTGTCTACAGTGAGTGGAGATTTGTTTAGTCTGTGCAGCTCATATTGGATGATTATAGGACTGTGCTGGTGGTGGTGACTTTCTGAATGTGGAGAATTGGTGCTGGTTGTTGTGTCTGTGTTTTTTGAGGTGAAAGAAATTTAGCATTTTCTCATTTTCTGTGGTGAATTTTGTTTTAGGGTGAACTGTGTTTATATCATTGTGTAGTTGTTGGATGTGACTAGATGTTTCATCTATAAGGCACGTGATGTCACATACATAGCGATACCAATTCAATATCCTGTAATGTTTGGGTCTTACTATTGTTTCAAATATTTTTCCCAGTGTGTTGACTAGGAGTCCACTGACTGATGACCCCATGTGAAATTCATCCTGCCGGCCGCTGTGGCCGAGCGGTTCTAGGTGCTTCAGTTCGGAACCACGCAGCTGCTACAATCGCAAGCTCGAATCCTGCCTCTGGCATGGATGTGTGTGATGTCCTTAGGTTAGTTAGGTTTACGTAGTTCTAAGTCAAGGGGACTGATAACCTCAGATGTTAAGTCCTATAGTGCTTAGAGCCATTTGAACCATTTTGAAGTTCATCCTGTTGTAAGTAGAACTGTTTATCAAACGAGAAACAGTTTTGCCCTGTGGTTAGTATTAGAATGCTAGCTGTTTCTTTCATGTCGGGTATGGGAATGACTTTCAGTTGTCGTTTGATGATGTTAGTGGTTTCACTGGTGGGGATATTTTTGTACAAGGATTTAATGTCGAATGATGTGAGTATGCTGTTGTGGCTATACTGATATCTTTGGTTTTTTTTGTGTCAGCTCTTCAGTATTGTGAATGCTTCTGTTATTTGTGTACACATAATGTTTCTGTAAGTATGTATGTATTGTTTTGGTAGGTTATATGTGGGTGCACATCGGAAATTTACTACTGCCTGCATTGCAATATCCTTCTTATGGAGCTTTAGTAGGCTGTTCATTGTAAGTGTGTTGCTCTTCTTTTCTTTTAGACATTTCACTTTCTGTTTTGTGAATATGTGTGAGATACAGAAGTGTCTCTATATTTTTTAGTACCTTTGTGTTGGGTCACTGGTTACCTTTGTTATTTTGTTTTCTTCTAGACATTTTAAGGTTTTGTCTTTGTATTCCTCTTGTTTTACTAGCGACATGGTGCTGCACTTGTCTGATCTCGTGACGAGAGCCCTGTTGTTGTTAACTTTGTTAATACTTTTGCTGGAAGTTTTTTTTCCCGTTTTTGTTTTCTTTTATTGCGCACCTTATTTCTTCTGCAACTAATTCTCTTATAAGACTTGTTTTGTAGTTTGAGTTATTACATCTTTTTTTCTTATGTATTCAGTTTCTGTGATAACATTCTCTATCTTGCGCGTAATGTGTGTGTTGACGTTCCATTTGGGTCTTTTTCTATCAAATTTATTTCTTGGTTAGTTTGTTGTATGTTAGTAAGGTTGTCCAGGCATTTGTAGGATGTGTGGTTTGTTTGCCTTCTGTTTTATGTATAATGAGTTTATTTTGCTTCAAAAGTGAGTTTAGTTTCTGTTGTTGTTTTCCTATTTTAGTTTTTATTAATGCATCTGTGTTTTGTCGGACTGTATGCATGATGTCATTAACTATTTGAGAAATTTTGATGTGATTTCTTAGTTCCATGGAGTCCCTGCTTTTTTGTGTGTGCACACCTAATTTCTTGTTTCAGCTGGCCAATTTCGGCTTTGTGCTTGGCATGTTGGGCTGCAGGTGACATACGTTGTGCATTGACATATGTATAGTTAGGTATTGCATTATGTGAAGGATAGATTCTGTTGAATGTAACGTTTGAAACAGTTTCATGTAATTTAGTTGTTGTGTTCCGAAACTTGTTGTAGAGCTTGCTTCGAAATGCCTGGCAGGGCATTCAAATAATCGTCTTGAGGCTGAACCTTGCAAAAAATTTGTTTTTCGAGGGGGTCCGCCTTGAGAAAAAACAAGGTTTTATCTTTTCTTTTATATCACAGATATGTTTTGCTGGAATTTCAGCATCATCTGTGGGCTTTTATTATCTTTTTAGTAAGCAGGAAAAATCTTTTTTATTACTTGCATACATATAAATTTGCGTTTTTAAGATAGTATGCACAAATATAAAAAACACGTGTTGTGGTTTTCCTGGATTTTTGTTTTCTGTTGCAGTTGTCTTCTTTCACAGGTTGTCATCTTCAACCATATAGAACTAAATGTAGAGGTACTTAATTCGAAATTTTACGACCGGGAATGTTATGGTTATGCCTAACATTAACTAATTCTATGTGAAGGATTTTGTGTGTGTGTGTGTGTGTGTGTGTGTGTGTGTGTGTGTGGAGAGGGGGCGTTGGAGGTTTATGAACTAGTGTTGTCTGATAGTTATTTGAGGGCAGAGGACAGTGTTCTGTTCCAGAGAGCTGTATATTCATTTGTTATTTGTTTCTCATCAAGTATGGATTTTTATATTTAATAGTTTTCTTCAATGGGAGCTACATCTAGCAAAGATTCTAGACTACTGTTCAGAAAACATTCAACTGTTCAGCTGCCCGCTATCTTGTTTCCATAGTTCGTAAACAGTGGCAGTGATGCACAGAGTAGCGCAGGTCTTCACAGTGAAGATAATGGACAAACCAGAAAAGGTAAGTGAAACATATTGCAAACGCGCGCGCGCGAGCGCACACACACACACACACACACACACACACACACACACACCATCTTTCACATAGAATTGCCTAATATTAGGCGCAACCATAACAATCCAATTCGTAAAATTTGAAATAAATATACAAATGAAGACCATACGGAAAGTAGGGGTTAAGTCCATTTTATGGACTTTTCAGGAGAGCAGATTCAAAGTTAAGAACGTTACAGTTTCATTGGTTATTGAAATACGCTTTTGTAATTTATGCAGTACACTCAACGACCTTTTCTGCAGGATTCCTTAAAAGTGAGAAAAAATATTGTTAAAAATTGAACCCTGTATGTATTTTTATTTGAATGTCTATTTTCTAACTTCTTTGTATAATGCACTAATTAGATGGCAAAAGTCAAAATGTAATGTGATATTGAGATGATACTTCACTATAAAACTTCCCTGTTACTCCGTTGATAAAGATCTATTCATTTTAGACACTAGTCATTATTGTACAGGATGTTCATGACTAATCAGGTTTTAGGAACAATACTGTTATTAATATTCTATTTTTATTTATTCATGCAAATTATAATGATTAATAAGCCCATGTGTCAAGTTTTGTATCTTTAAATCACCTGGTGTACAACTACCAATAATTATTCAATAAATGGTTACAACACATACATTAAAATATAGTTAATAGGACATCATTTCAGTTATCAGCATATATTCACAGTTTTTATAACCCACAGTCTTCATTTATCACTTTTTAGTTATTACAAACAGATAACACAAAACGCGTTTGTAAATTCACTGCTGGGAAGGAATATTTGTATAGTATTCTTAGGCTCCTGCGTCACAGAAACCTTCAGTTCTTGCAGATCATGATACTTTCCCTTGCTGATACGTAGCAGTCCTGAAACATTGGACATGGTATCTCAACAGGTTTGTTATAATAAAGCAGGACCCTCTATTTCACACACTGATATGATCTAGTTTCATTTAATTACTGTGACTAAAGTCTTTACCTGCCTACCTTCGTAACAGGCTGAAGGGAACAAAAACTCTCCTTCTGCAAGTTCTGGTTCCTCTTCCATTCGTCCAGCAGCAGCAGGAACAACTGTAGTGATCCAAGATTCGTTGTAAGAGTCACTATGTATGATAAGCCTTGGAAGGTGACGTTCTATCTTCATCTCCTTAATAGTTCGCGATGGAAATGGACATTTCGGTCGGTATGACTCCTGAAATGAAAGCGCACAGTCTTGAAATTTTACAGGGACTCCTCTTGCATTACGAGAATGATGGTGACGCCTTTCTCCATTCAATTGCGACAGGAGACGAAATTTTGAGAGAACTGTGAGACTGTGGTTGCGGAAACAGAGTGTCGACTTCTTCCGTGACGGCTTCAGAAAACTTGTTCGTCGTTGGCAGAAACGTATCCAATTGGCTGGTGATTATGTGGAAAAGTGAATATTGGCAATTAAAGATCACATTCTAAGGTTTGTTTCTGCGTTTGATTTATTAAAATGTTCCCATCCAAACCCAATTAACGAAGGTGGAAGCATTACTTTTCATTCAACCGTCGTACATTTTCGCTGTTCATGCAGTAAAACTGCCGCGTGAAACATTACGTTTTAATTTGTTCTTACTGCGACACATTTTTCAGGCAGCGTTCGTATACACCACTGAACGTAACAGAAAAATTTTGTCGTTGCACAAGTAGTTCAGGAGATAAGACACTATAAAAACTACTGAATCACGCATGAATTTTTAATTTGTTACTTTGTTATTAACTCTGTTCAGAACACAACTCGCAGACAGTAGCACATATACCATTGGACATACCTATGAAATTATTTCGCTGCACAGCACATAGTGCAGGGATATGACGTCGTAGCCAGCCGGAGTGGCCGTGCGGTTCTAGGCGCTACAGTCTGGAGACGAGCTGCCGCTACGGTCGCAGGTTCGAATCCTGCCTCGGGCATGGATGTGTGTGATGTCCTTAGGTTAGTTAGGTTTAATTAGTTCTAAGTTATAGGTGACTGATGACCTCAGAAGTTGAGTCGCATAGTGCTCAGAGCCATTTGAACCATTTTTATGACGTCGTAAACATTGAGCTGCCTGAAAATGAAACTGCAGGGCGAAACTCGCTAGAGAGACTGCTGAAATCTACGTACAGATGGCGCTAGTATTGCGCACGCAAGGTATAAAAGGGAGTACATTGCCGGAGCTGTCATCTGTACTGAGGTTATTCATGCCAAAGGTTTCCGGCGCGATTATGGCTGCCCGACGGGAATTATCAGATTCTGAAGGCGCAATAGTACTTTGAACTAGATATGTGGGACATTCCATTCCGGAAATCGTTAGGGAATTCAATATTCCGAGATCCACTGTGCCAAGAGAGTGTCGAGAATGCCAGATGTCAGGCATTACCTCTCACCTCGGACAACGTAGTGGCCGACGGCCTTCACTGAACGACAGAAAGCAGTGGCGTTTGCGTAGAGTTGCCAGTGAACAGACAAGCAACACTGCGTGGAACAACTGCTGAAATCAATGTGAGGCGTATGACGAACGTATCCCTTAGGAGAGTGCAGCGAAATTTGGCGATAACGGCTTATGGCAGGAGGCGACCGACGCAAGTTTCTTTGCTAACAGCACGGCATCGCCTGCAGCCCCTCTCCTGGGCTCATCACCAAATCGGTTGGACCCTAAACGTCTGGAAAACCGTGACTTGGTCAGATGAGTGCCGATTTCATTAGGTAAGACTGATGGTAGGGCGCAGACCTCATGTCTCGATAATGGTAAGTACCGTGTTTAGATTGAATGGACTGGCCCAACTGAGTCGATCATTGATTGGAAATGACAACGTTTGGCTGCTTGGTGACCATCTGCAGCCATTTATGGACTTCACGTTCCCAAACAACGCTGAAACGAATGACACTGCCCCACGCCACCAGGCCTTCCGAGATTGGTTTGAAGAACGTTCTGGAAAATTACAGTGAATGACTTGGCCACCCAGATCGCCTGAAACGCATCCTAGCGAACAATTATGGGACATAATCGCGAGGTCCGTTGGTGCACACTTCCGCAACTATGGAGTGCTATAGGAACAACATGGCTCAATGTTTCTTCAGAGGACTTCCAACGGTTTGTGTTGAGTCCCCCCCACGTCGAGTTGCTGCACTACTCCGGGCAAAAGGAGGTCCGACACGATATTAGGAAGTATCGCATGACTTTTTACCTCGACAAAGTGATGGATAGAAAGCTCATCCTAAGCCCCTGGAACAATTTCAGCCAAATTTCGTATTGGTATTACACTGAAGAGCCAAAGAAACTGGTATACCTGCCTAATATCGTGTTGGTCCCCCGCGAACACGCAGAAGTGTCGCAACATGATGTAGCATGGAATCGACTAATGTCTGATGTAATGCTGGATGGAATTGACGCCATGAATCATGCAGGGCTGTTAGTAAATCCTTAAGATTACGACGGGGTGGAGATCTCTTCTTCTGAATAGCGCGTTGGAAGGCATCCCAGATATGCTCGATAATGTTCGTGTCTGGTGGCCCAAGTCAGTCGGAATGCACAATGGACATGAATGGTTGCAGGTGATCTGTCAGGTGATGCTTACGTACGTGTCACCTGTCAGAGTCTTATGTAGACGTGTCAGGGGTCCCGTATCACTCCAACTGCACACCACTACAGAGCCTCCACCAGCTTGAACAGTCCGCTGCTGAAATGCAGGGTCCATGGATTCATGAGGTTGTCTCCACACCCGTAGCACGTCCATCCACTCGATACAACTTGAAACGAGGCTCGTCCGACCAGGCTACATGCTTCCGGTCATCAATAGTCCAATGTCAGTGTTGACGGGCCCAGGTGAGACGTAAAGCTTTGTGTGGTGCAGCCAGTGGTACCGAGTGAGCTTTCGGTTCCGAAAACCCATATCGACGATGTTTTGTTGAATGGTTCGCAAGCTGGCACTTGTTCATGCCTCAACATTGAAATCTATGATTTGAGGAATGGTTCCAGTTCTGTCACGTTGAACGATTCTCTTCAGTCGGCGTTAGACCCGCTTTGCATGGTCTTTTTCCGGTGGAAGCGATATCGGAGATTTGTGTTTTACCGGATTCTTAATATTCATGGTACAGTCGTGAAATGGTCGTACGAGAAAATCCCCACTTCATCACTACCTCGAATATGCTGTGTCCCATCGCCCGTGCGCCGACTATAACTCCACATTCAAATTCACTGAAATCTTGATAATCTGGCACTGTAGCAGCAGTAACCGATCTAACAACTGCCGCAGCCATTTGTTTTCTTATATAGACGTTGCCGACTGCAGCGCCATACTCTGTCTGTATACATTACTGGCCATTAAAATTGCTACACCACGAAGATGACGTTCTACAGACGCGAAGTTTAACCGACAAGAAGAAGATGATGTGATATGCAAATGATTAGCTTCTCGGAGTATTCACACAAGGTTGGCGCCGGTGGCGACACCTACAACGTGCTGACATGAGGAAAGTTGCCAACCGATTTCTCATAGACACACAGCAGTTGACCGGCGTTGCCTGGTGAAACGTTGTTGTGATGCCTCGTGTAAGCAGGAGAAATGCGTACCATCACGTTTTCGACTTTGATAAAGGGCGGATTGTAGCCTATCGCGATTGCGGTTTATCATATCGCGACATTGCTGCTAGCGTTGGTCGATATCCAATGACTGTTAGCAGAATATGGAATCCGTGGGTTCAGGAGGGGTAATACGGAACGCCGTGCTGGATCCCAACGGCCACGTATCACTAACAGTGGCGATGACAGGCATCTTATGCGCATGGCTGTAACGGATTATGCAGCCACGTCTCGATCACTGAGTCAACAGATGGGGACGATGGAAGACAACAACCATCTGCACGAACAGTTTGATGACGTTTGCAGCAGCATGGACTATCAGCTCGGACACCATGGCTGCAGTTACCCTTAACGCTGCATCACAGGCAGTAGCGTCTGCGATGGTGTACTCAACGACGAACCTGGGTGCACGAATGGCACATTGCAAGCGTGTATTCGTCATCGCCATACTGGCGTATCACCCGGCGTGATGGTATGGGGTGCCATTGGTTACATGTCTCGGTCACCTCTTGTTCGCATTGACGGCACTTTGAACAGTGGACGTTACACTTCAGATGTGTTACGACCCGTGGCTCTACCCTTCATTGGATCCCTGCTAAATCCTACATTTCGGCAGGATAATGCACGACCGTATGTTGCAGGTGCTGTACGGGCCTTTCTGGATACAGAAAATGTTCGACTGCTGTTCTGGCCAGCACATTCTTCAGGTCTATCACTTATTGGAAACGTCTAGTCAATGGTGGCCGAGCAACTGGCTCGTCACAATACGGCAATCACTAGTCTTGATGAACTGTGCTATCGTGTTGAAGCTGCATGGGCAGCTGTACCTGTACGCGCCAGCGAAGTTCTGTTTGACTCAATGCCCAGGCGTATCAAGGCCGTTATTACGGCCAGAGGTGGTTGTTCTGGGTACTGACTTCACAGGATCTGTGCACCGAAATTGCGTGAAAATATAATCACATGTCAGTTCTCGTATAATATATTTGTCCAATGAATACCCGTTTATCATCTGCATTTCTTCTTAGTGTAGCAATTTTAATGGCCAGTAGTTTACATATCTCTGCACTTGAATACGGATGCCCGTACCAGTTTCTTTGGCGCTTCAGTGTAGTTACAACCTGGAAAGAAATAATGTGGTAGTAAGAACTATCTTACCTCAGGGAGTCACACCTAGTGATACGTGGCTGGCGACCACGGGGCCCCGAGCTGAGTCCTGGCATTGCTTCCACTTACTTATCCCAGGCTCCTCACTCTTATCTTTCCTATCTGGCCACCCTCGGCCAGCTCTTGTTCTTTTCCGACCCTGACGCTATTAGGTTTCGAGGGCTAGGGGTCTTTCATTTTCCAACCTATACTTCTCATGCAGCGTCTGACCCGGAGCGGGCGGCTGCAAAAGGCGTCTGTATCCCATGTTAGGGGCGGCCTCCAGAACTGCGGAAGGCAACGGAATACCACCGCAGATTATCTTCCCTGCATAATGCAGTCTCCATTTTATGCACAAAAAATGGCTTCCTCTCATGTTAAATCAGTGTCCGGAGGTAAAATAGTCCCCCACTCGGATCTCCGGGGGGGACAACTTGAAAGGAGGCAAAAAATCAAAACGAGAATTGGTACCTGGAATGTCAGAACTCTGCTACAAGCAGGAAAACTAGAAAACCTTAAAAGAGAGATGGAAAAGAATCATATGGACCTCGTAGGAGTTGCTGAAGTAAGATGGAATGGACATGGAGAGTTGCAGTCAGATGAATATGTATTCTACTACTCAGGAGGAGAAGTAAAAGGAATTAATGGAGTAGGAATGATTATGACAAAGGAATTGGCTAAATGTGTGGAATATGTAGACTATGCAAATGACCGGGTTATTGGTGTAAGGCTGAAAGGAGCACAAAAAGATTTACTGATTGTCCAGGTGTATATGCCAACTTCAGAACATGATGACCAAATTGTAGAGGAAACGTACAATGTAATAGAGAGAATAATGGACGAAAATAAAAAATGCTGCAAAATAGTAATGGGAGACTGGAACGCCATTGTGGGAGAAGGGAAAGAGGGAAACATAGTAGGCAGTCATGGTCTTCGAAAGAGAAATGACAGAGGTGAATGGTTAATTGACTTCTGTAGGGAAAGGCAGCTGATAGTGGCAAACACATGGTTCAAGAACCATAAGAGGAGGCTCTACACTTGGAAATCACCAGGGGATAAATATAGAAACCAAATCGATTTTATACTGGTAGAAGACAGATACAGGAACGGAATCAAGAAGGTGCACACATTACCAGGTGCAGATATTAATAGTGACCACAACTTACTTATGGCAGAAATAGAAATAAGAATGAAAAAACTGAAAAAGGCGACAATGGTGAAGAAATGGGATCTAGAGAAGACAAGGTCCAACAAAGAACAAATTACAGAAATGCTGTCTCGGGACTTTCTAAACACATTACGAGACAAAGAAGCACCTGATAATGCCACGAGTACTGGAATATGCTGAAAGAAGGAATCATTAAAGCAGGACAGCAAAATATAGGATATGTAAAAGGGAAAAGGTCAAAAAAACCATGGGCCACACAAGAAATGATTTCCAAGATGGAGGAGAGAAGAAAATTGAAAAACAAGAACACTGAAGATGCAAGAAAGATATACCGAAGGTTAAATAACGAACTGCGAAGAGAAACAGAGCAGGCTAGGAAAAAATGGCTAAAAGAGGAATGTGATGAAATTGAAGAACTGGACAGGAAAGGAAGATACGCCTTACTATACAACAGAGTAAAGACTATGACATGGGAACAAAACAGAGCAGGAAATGCTACTATGGAAATTTTGAGTAAAGACGAAGAGGTAGTGTATAAAGATCGTGACGATGTCCTCCAGAGATGGGAAGAATATATAAAAGAGCTATATGACACAAATAGCAAACCAGAAACTCTGGAACTTGAAACACACAACAGTGTAAGTGATGAAGAGAAAGGACCGACCATCATAATGGAAGAAGTAAAGTCTGCTATTGCTGCAATGAAAAATGGCAAAGCAGTAGGTACAGATACAATACCGGGAGAAATACTAAGATGCTTGAACCACAATGGAATAAGAGAAATATTGAGGTTATGTAATAAAATATATGACAGTGGTGAATGGCCTGAGGACTTTTTGACAACAGTAATGATTCCATTGCCGAAAAAACAAGGAACCAAGAAATGCAGCGAGCACAGGACAATCAGGCTCATTTCACATGCAGCCAAAGTGATGATAAGAATAATTAATAAAAGACTTGAAAAAGTAATAGAGGAGAATCTCGGCGAGGAGCAGTTTGGCTTTAGACGGAATACGGGCACCAGAGATGCAATAGGGCTCCTACGAATCTTAGGAGAAAGGTTTATTGAAAAAGGAAGAGACCTATATATGTGCTTCATCGATTTAGAAAAGGCATTTGACAATGTGGTTTGGGACAAGCTGGCGACTATTATGAGGGAAAAGAGAGTGGACTGGAAAACCAGAAGACTTATAAACTCATTGTACCTTAATCAAAAAGTTTCAGTTAAAGTGAGAGGAGAAAGTACGAACTGGATCAGACTAGGGAAAGGAGTAAGACAAGGATGCTGTTTACCACCTACTCTTTTCAACCTGTACTTGGAAAATATGATTGACCAATGCTCATTAGATGACAAAGGAGTAGAAATTGGAGGAAGAAGAGTAGGGTGCTTGAGATTTGCTGATGACATGGTCCTTCTAGCCACAGGGGAAAAAGAATTACAGGATTTGGTGGACACCATTGCAACTAACGGAAAAAAATATCGAATGAAAATTAACACAAATAAAACAAAAGTATTGGCAATAGGAGGAAATAAGTAACTAAAAATTGTGCTGAATGGAGAAAAACTAGAACAGGTGCAAAATTTTAAGTATCTTGGAAGCAGGATAGACACCGACTGGAAGTGCACCACAGAAATTAAAACAAGGATAGCAATGGCAAAAGAGGCGTTTTATAAGAAAAGGAGAATCTTCTGCAGCGGTATGGACAGAGAACTCAGAAAGAGACTCATAAAATGTCTTGTATGGAGTGTTCTTCTATATGGCGCTGAAACATGGACTATGAGGAAAAAAGACAGAGAAAGGCTGGAGGCTTTTGAGATCTGGACGTGGCGGAAGATGGAAGGAATAAGTTGGATGGACAGAGTAAAAAATGAAGAGGTACTGAGAAGAGTGGGAGAGAAAAGGCAGTTACTAGATGTAATAAAGAGAAGAAAAAGAAATTGGATTGGGCATATATTAAGAAAGAATGACGGACTGATAAAAACAGTTTTAGAAGGTTATGTAGAAGGGAAAAGGAAGCGAGGAAGGAAGAGATTCCAGATACTGGATGACATGATGGACGGTACAACATACAGCAGCCTTAAGAAGGAAGCAATGGATCGCAGAAAATGGAGAGGCAAAGGACCTGCTAATATAGCAGATAACTGATGATGATGAAGAACTATCTGCCTCCCATTGGGTTTAACGTGATGAAGTGGGGAGAGGAATGGAGAGAAGATGGGCAGACAGCGAGAGGGGAAGAGGATATGAATAGAGAAGAGGAGCAGATGGGCAGTGACAGGGGGATAGAAGAGATGTACGAGAAGAAGACTGGAATAAATATATACCCGGGCAGCGCCATGTTCTCAGCTAGTACGCCGTAAATTTGCACGAAGCCGGTAATGACGAGAAGGCGCGGTTCTCCTGTTAGCGCGGTACGGCAGGTGTTCAAGAGGCTCTGAACACTATGAAACTTAACTTCTAAGGTCATCAGTCCCCTAGACGTAGAACTACTTGAACCTAACTAACCTAAGGACAGCACACACATCCATGCCCGAGGCAGGATTCGAACCTGTGACCGTAGCGGTCGTGCGGTTCCAGTCTGTAACGCCTAGAACCGTTCGGACACCCTGGCCGGCACGGCAGATATCAGTTGCTTCCTGAAGCCGCTTGGTAAATTCAGAATGTGCCAGGCGACATGCGTTCGGCATGCGAGTTTGAGGAGGAGCGCCCGCGGGTCGGAGGGGTCGGTGGCAGCTGCCAAGGCCGCGCCCCGTCCCGTCCTGTCCCAACAGCTGCCGGTACGGCGCGTCGCCCGCGCTGGCCGCCGGTCGCGGGCTGGTCCGCCCACGGCGCCGATTGCCCGCTGTTTTTACGGCGCCGCCCAGCAGCAGGCTCGCGGCTGAGCCTCCAGAAGGGGCAGAGGCCCGGCGTCCTCGTGGGCGGTGCGCGGTCGGCGCCGTCTCCGGGAACGCCGGTGGGAGAGTTACCACGCGGCACTACACTCCTCGGGTCCAATGACCGCGAAACATCGCCCATAGGCGCTGTTTGTCACGGGCTTTATAGTCCACTGCTGCCAAGGTCGATGTCTGGCACAGCATCCCATTATTTCAGGTCGAGGAAGCCGCACGTAGTCGGTCCTAAGATTAGATTACATCGCTCGTTCCATACCGGCGCAGTGAGATACTCCGTGGCTGTCGAACATGTCTGCAACGTGGACCACGTAACCTGACGGACGAAATTACAGTGACACTATTCAAACAGCACACTAGTCACTTTGGAGCACTGTAAGTAGCGTAAAAAAGAAAACTGAGAATGTAACAGTATTATGAAAAGGATAGCTGCTAGTCACCATATAGCGGAGATGCTGAGTCGCACGTAGGCACAACTTAATGACTGTCACAAAAAAAATGTCTCTGAAATCTTACGGGACTTAACTGCTAAGGTCATCAGTCCCTAAGCTTACACACTGCTTAAGCTAAATTATCCTAAGGACATACACACACACCCATGCCCGAGGGAGGACTCGAACCTCCGCCGGGACCAGCCGCACAGTCCATGACTGCAGCGCCTAAGACCGCTCGGCTAATCTCACGCAGCAATGACTGTCACAAAATAAGCTTTTAGCTAAGAAGGCCTTTGTCAAAAATAGATGACAGACACACACAAACATACTCACGCTAACGCAACTCACACATACATGACCACAGTCTCTGGCAGCTCTAGGTATGGTTGTCTGTCGTCTGTCTTTGACAAAGACCTTGTTGGCCGTAAGCTCATTTTGTTGTGCCTATCTGCGACTCAGCATCTCCGCTACATGGTGAGTAGCAACTACTCTTTTCATAATATTGTTACATTTCATCCTCGATTTCCCATCGTTTAATATTGAGGATGTGTTAGATGAGGAACAGGTAAAGGTACCAGAGAGAGAATTCAAATGGCTCAAATGGCTCTGAGCTCTATGGGACTTAACATCTGAGGTCATCAGTCCCCTAAATTTAAGACTGCTTAAACCTAACTAACCTAAGGACATCACACACGTCCATGCCCGAGGCACGATTCGAACCTGTGACCGTAGGAGCAGCGCGGTTCCGGACTGTAGCTCCTAGAACTACTCGGCCGCACCGGCCGGCCCAGAGAGAGAATTCTGACGTTAAAATACTTCAGAACAATCAAGACGCCTTCTCAGAATTTACCGACACAGAAAAAAGAGTAGATATGAGATTGGAGATACGATGCTGCGTGAAGAGTTTGACAGAGCTGTAAAAGACCTGAGTCGAAACAAGGCCCCGGGAGTAGACAGCATTCCATTAGAACTACCGATAGCCTTTGGAGAGACAGCCGTTACAAAACTCTTCCATCTGGTGACCAAGACGTATGAGACAAGCGAAACACCCACAGACTTCAACAGTAATATAATAACTGCAATCTCAAAGGAAGCAGGAGCTGACGGTTGTGAAAATTACCGAACTGTCAGTTAAATAAGTCACGGTTGAAAATACAAACACGAATTCCTTACAGACGAATGGAAAAACTGGTAGAAGCCGAACTCGGGAAAGATCAGTTTGGATTCTGTAGGGATGTAGGAACACACGATGCAATACTGACTCTACGACTTATCTTAGAAGGTACAGTAGGTTGAGGAAACGCACACCTACATCTCTAGCATTTGTAGACTTAGAGTAAGCTTTTGACAATGTTGACTGCAATACTCTCTTTCAAATTCTGAAGGTGGAAGGGGTAAAATAAAGGGCGCGAAAGGCTATTTACAATTTGTACAGAAATCAGATGGCAGTTATAAGAGTTGCGGGGCATGAAAGGAAAGCAGTGGTTGGGAGGGGAGTGAGGCAGAGCTGTAGCCTATCCCCGATGTTATTCAGTCTGTACATTGAACAACTAGTAAAGGAAACCAAAGAAAAATTTGGAGTAGTAATTAAAATGCAGGGAGAACAAATGAAAACCTTGAGGTTTGCCCATGGCATTCAAAAAATGGATCAAATGGCTCTCAGCACTATGGGACTTAACATCTTAGGTCATCAGTCCCCTAGAACTTAGAACTACTTAAACCTAACTAACCTAAGGACATCACACACATCCATGCCCGAGGCAGGATTCGAACCTGCGACCGTAGCAGTCTCGCGGTTCCGGACTGCAGCGCCTAGAACCGCACGACCACCGCGGCCGGCCCCATGGAATTGCAGTTCTGTCGGAGACAGCAAAGGACTTGGAAGAACAGTTGAATGGGACGAACAGTATCTTGAAAGGAGGATACAAGATGAACACCAACAAAAGTAAACAAGGATAATGGGATGTTGTCGAATTAAGTCAGGTGATGCTGAGGGAATCATATTGGGAAATGAAATACTTAACGTAGTAGATGACTTTTGCTATTTGGACAGCAAAATAACTGAGGATGGTCGAAGTAGAGAGGATATAAAAGGTAGGCTGGCTATAGCAAGGATAGCGTTCCTGAAGAAGAGAAATTTGTTAACATCGAGTATAGATTTAATTGTCAGGAAGACTTTTCTGAAAGTATTTGTTGGAGCGTAGCCATGTATGGATGTGAAACATGGACGATAAATAGTGTAGGTAGAGAATAGAAGCTTTTGACATGTGGTGCTACAGAAGAATGCTGAAGGGCAGATGGGTAGATAACGTAACTAATGAGGAGGTACTGAAAAGAATTGGGGAGAAGAGGAATTTGTGGCACAACTTGACTAGAAGAAAGAATGATTGGTAGGACACGTTCTGAGGCATCAAGGCATCACCAGTTTAGTTCTGCAGCGAAGAGTGGAGGGTAAAAATCGTAGAGGGAGACCAAGTGGTGAATATGCTAAACAGATTCAGAAGGATGTAGTTTACAGTGTTTACTCGGAGACGAAGAGGCATCAAATGGTTCAAATGGCCCTGAGCACTATGGGACTTAACTGCTGAGGTCATCAGTCCCCTAGAACTTAGAACTACTTAAACCTAACTAACCTAAGGACATCACACACATCCATGCCCGAGGCAGGATTCGAACCTGCGACCGTAGCGGTCTCGCGGTTCCAGACTGTAGCGCCTAGAGCCGCTCGGCCACCCCGGCCGGCGTCGACCGTAGCAGTCCCGCGGTTCCGGACTACAGCGCTTAGAACCGCACGGCCACCACGGCCGGCGAAGAGGCATCCAAAGGATAGAGTAGCATGGGCAGCTGCATCAAACCAGTCTTTGGACTGAATACGAAGACAACAGCAATGTAAAATGGAGCAAAATGTTCGTAATTCTCAGGGAAATAGGTCTACGGTATTAAGAATAACGGATAATAAACAATATGTGCATGAAACAAGGTATTGAGAATAACTGATAATAAAAAATATGTGCATGAAACAAGCGAAAAAATAAGAATGAAAGACCAAGAATGATGTGCTCGGATTAAAGAGGGTTTAAGACACCACCTTTCGCCGCTGTTGTTCAATCTATACGTCAAAGCAGCAATGACAAAAATAAAGTAATTGATTAAAATTCGGGGTGAAAAAAGTGATAAGACGGGCTGACGACTTTGCTATCCTCAGTGGATGAAGAATAACAGGACCGGTTGAATCCAGTGTTCTGTTGCGTGCAGAAAATGGATTGGGAGTAAACTGAAGAAAGAATCCTGTAGCCCAGTTCAGAGTCCCTAGCGACTGGAAAAAAGAGCAGGAAACTCCTGTATTCAACAAGGGTAAAAGAACGGACCCGCAAAATTACAGAGCAAAGTCCCTAGCTTCGGTTTGCTGCTGAATCCTTCAGTATATTCTCATTTCGAATATAATAAATTTCCTTGAGAGGGAAAAGGAAAAGCTTTAGTCCACAAATAAGCACCATTCTTCCGAAATACAGCTTACCCTTTTCTCATATGGTATCCTGCGAACTACGGATGAAGGCAACAGACGGATTCCATATTCTCAGATTTCTGCAAAGCATTTGACACAGTGCCACACTGCCGACTCTTAACGAAGGTACAGACATGCGGCATAGTTCTCCAGAAATGTGAGTGGCTCGTTCTTAAGTAACAAACCCAATATGTTGGATGGCGAGCTTTCATCAGTGACAAGGGTATCGTCAGGAGTGCCGCAGGGAAGTGTGATAGTACCACTGTTATTTTCTGTATACACAAATGATACGGAGGACAGCGCAAGCAGAAGTCCGCGGGTGAGTGCTGGTGATGCTGTGGTGTACGGGAAGGCGTCGAGGTTGAGGGACTGTAGGACGGTACAAGATGACGTAGACGAAATTTCTAGTTGATGTGATGAATGGCAGATCGCTCTAAATGTAGAAAAATGCAAGTTAATGCAGATGAGCTGGAAAAACAAATCCATAATCTTCGAATGCAGTGTTAGCAGTGTGCTGCTTGAGACAGCCACATCGATGAAATATGTAAGCCCAAAGTTGGAATGCAGTATGAAGTGAAATGAGCACATAAAGGTTGTACTAGGGAAGGCGAATGGTAGACTTGGGATTATTGGGAGAATTTTAGGAAAGGCTGGTTCATCTACAAAGAAGACTGCATATGGGACACTAGTATTGTTCGAGTGTTTGGGATTCCCACCAGGTCGGATTAAAGGAAAAGCAATTCAGATGCACGCCGTTAGATTTGTTACCATTAGGTTTGAACAACACCCAAGCACAGGGTCTACGTAAAGTCGGGGAACACTTTCAATATTTATTGCATAAGAACCAAACATTGTACATATATCATACACATGTCATTTTGAAGAGAAACCTTGAAAGTTTTTTTCATGTACTCTGCCACAGCGTAGTTTGGTAATTTGCCGATAGTGCTAGTCGCAAACATGGCGAGTTCAGGTGCGGAGCGAGCATTATGTGTTTTGGAGTTCGAGAAAAACAAGTGTGCTACAGCTGTTCAACGGTTGTTTAGAACCAAGTACGGTAAGAAGCTGCCAACAAGGAAGGCCATTTACCACTGGCGCAACAAATTCATTATGACGGGTTGCTTGTACCGGGCAAAGAGAACGGAGGTCCCAATGTGAGTGAAGTGAATGTGGAGCGCGTACGAGAGATTCATAAGGAGTCCAAAGAAATCGGTGCGTCGTGCATCCCGTGAACTCGAAATGGCTCCAGTGACAATGTGGAAAGTCCTGCGACAGAAGCTGTCTATGAAACCATTCAAATTGGAGCTAGTGCAGAAGCTCAATGACGGCGAAAAAGACAAGCGTTTTGAGTTTTGTAGCAGTTGCAACAATTGAATGAGCATGGGGATAGCATTGTTGATCGCTTAATTTCTAGCGACGGAGCCACTTATCACACAAATGGGAAAGTGAACAGACATAATTGTCGAATCTGGGGTACAAAGCAGCCACACGAATGCACTGAAGTTGAGAGTGATTCCCTAAAGTTAAATTTTTTTTTGTGCCTTCTCATGTCGAAATTCTTCGCCTAGAGCACTGTCACTGGATATTCCTACTCGGACATGTTGCAGCAATGGCTGACGCCTCAAATGCAATCGGACTCTCCGTTTATCTTTCAGCAGGATGTGGCTCCACCCCATTTTCATCGTGAAGTTCGTGGGCATCTGAACACGGAGTTGCCGCATTGATGAATCGGCCGTGCTACAGAAGGGGACAGCTGTTTCATGAAATGGCCTCCCCGATCACCAGATCTCACTCCTTGTGACTTTTCTCTGTGGGGACACATTAAAGATCTGGTGTGTGTACCGCCTCTACCACGTGATGTAGCAGACCTCCTGAAGAGAATACGGGAAGCGACTGCCACAGTCGACGATGCCATGCTGGGACGGGTGTGGCAAGAATTCGATTACCGTATTGACATCTGCCGGGTCACTCGTGGCTCGCATATCGAATGTTTGTAAAAAAAAAAAAACTTTCAGAGTTTCTCTTCAAAATGCAATATGTGTGACGTCTGTACGGTGTTTAGTTCTTGGGCAATAAATAATTGAAAATGTTCCCGGACTTTATGTACACCCTGTATTATGGAGATGCATCGTAACTCAAACGGGAATCATTGCAGGGAAGGCGACGTTCTTTTCGAGGAGCACTACTGAGAAAATTTTGACAACCGGCATTTGAGGCTGATTGTAGAACGATACTACTGCAGTCAACATAGATTTAGCGCAAGGATCGCGTTGCGGCCCATACGGAGGCGTACAGACAGTCGTTTTCCACTCGCTCTATTTGCGAGTGGACAGAAGGGGAAATGACTGGTAGTGGAAGAGGGTAACGTCCGCCATGTACCGTGCCGTGGCTTGCGAGAATGTACGTAGATGCGGATGTATAAAGACGAATGAAATGAGGTGTTGTACGAATGAGATTAGTGGCAAATTTAACATCAAAATTGGGGACCACGAAACAGATGAGTGTAGGAACTCCCTGTTGGGAGCAAAATAACGCATGACGGACAAATCAAGGTGGACAGAAGAAACAGACTAACACAGGCAAATAGGACATTTCAAGCCAAAACAAAACTACCGGTATCGGATATAGACCTTAATTTGTAGAAGTCGTTTTTGAGGTTGAACGTTTGGAGCACAACATTGTATGTTACTGAATCATGGACTGTGAGAAAATCGGAAAGAAGAGAATCTATCTATTTCAGAAGTGTTGCTATATCAAGGTGTTAAAAATGAGGTCGTTGGATAATATAAGAATCGGCGAGGCGAGGAATATGTAGAATCATTGAAAAACGAAGATACAGGATGATAGTACAGGTGTTAAGACACTAACGAATAACTTCCGAGGTACGGTCCGTTCCACAAGATAGCGTAATTTTAAATATAACGTCCGCAGCGACATCTCTGGTAGTGGTCTCGAATCTGTACTCAATGCGTTTTTGCACAGTGTATAGGTTAACAGTGTGAGAGTTGAATGTTTTGTTTTGTAGGTTGCAGTTTGAAGTGAGTGCGAAATGTGTGAAGCGTCACGAGGCAGTGTTCCTTGTAAATCATCCAAAGGGACTGTGACGTCACCTGGCAAGACATTTACAAAATCGTTATAATATACAAAAAATAATGAAAATAAATATTTATCTGTATTATTATTATTATTATTATTTCATTACTGTATGAATGGTTGTAGATTATGTATAAAAGGAAATAACAATTTTTCATTTTTATGTTTGTGCGATATTTATGTATCTATATTTCACAAATAACGTCTGTGGTCGGCGAATGTATGTATCGAAGCAGACAATGATAATTAAAAATAATTACAAAGATGCATTTTAAAATGCCTACAAATAGTGGAGGTTAAAACATTACTGTCTCTGTCTTCTTCCAGCCATTAAAGTTGTAAGAGCCTGTGACGCTCGCTTGAATGCTTAGGTAGCCTTCGTTTGTCTTTTGATCGAGAAAGACGCCATTGGAGGCTGATATTTGTAAAAGCTGTGTACTTTCAATTCATGTTGATTTTTTGAATATGGAAATTGTTAAAATTATTACCTGTAATAATTTATTGCTAGCTTTCCCAAGATTTCATTCCACATTCTTAGCCGTTTCCAGCATATTAGGAATGTTTCATGACGCAGAGCCGTGCAGCGATCGCGGTAGCAGCTGCCGCGGCAAATTCAAATTAAATTGAATGAATGCAGTTTTCCCGCAATATAGCGGTACATTAAAATTATCTCTTTCAACTTCCTGGAGACCTCAGAGGGAAATTGTGGACCTTATTATGTTACTTTCAGGTAGACATGGGCAGCTGCTAGTATGTTATCAGTTACGTACATAATTCATGAGTGATAAAATTTTACTTGTGTGTGATCAAAGACTGCTGTGCAAAAATTCTGCCTAGTAACATAATAATCAAATTTCATTTTTTTTTGTTTCATGCTCCCATGTTAGTCGTGGCAGTTAATAGTGTTCATATATAACAAAAATCTACTGCAGCTTTTGCGTTTAGCGAACATAACATACCGTAATTTCCGTACGGGTAATAAGTAATTTTCAGTGCATTCAAGGGATAATAAGTAGCGAAGGACATTTTTTAAATTCCATAATTAGTTACAGTAGTGATACCATGTTCCATATCTAACAAGCCAGATCAGTGTTATATAAAAGTTGTTTGGAAACTAAAGATCTTACGTCCACAGCAGGAAATCTTTCAGTGTTGTGCGTATCCCCACATAATAGGTCAAAGTGCATCAAGATAAAATATTTTTAACTGCAGAAACTAATAGTGAGAACAGTCGTGCTCACAACAATAAGCAATATAAAATTAATTAAAATATTATGCCATATAAACTGCATATAAAGTAAAAAAGGTGTGCGGTGGGGATTACGAAAGCTTTCATAGGGAGCTGCTGCTAAAATTCTTAGAAATTCAAAGATATTAGTTGCGAAGTGGGTCAAGGCAATGGGCTGTCCACGATGGATTGGCCTGTCTCCGGATGCAAATCTGATCGCAAGTGTGTGGTCGTATGTTAAGATGAAGCGTAAAAAAAAGCCAATACAGACTTTGAAGCAGCCGTCATATAAAATCAGGACGATATGGAGATCGTTACCGAGAAAATATGCAGATAATCTCGTGAAAAGCATGCGAAAAAGTTCCGAAGCTATAATCGATAATGGCAGCGATTGGATTAACTATTAGGTAATTGTGTAATTCTTCATAACATTTATTTTCATGTAAACATATATTTATAGTAGTGTCTTTTATTTCATACAGATAACGGCGTACACTTTCTTGTGGAACTGACTGTATTAGATGGAGATGTAAAGTGTAAATACTGTAGCAGAAGACCGAGATGGGGATATATTCAGCAATTAATTGAAGACGTTTGGTGCGAGTGCCACTAAGAGATGAAGAGATTGGCACAGGAGTTGGTGGAGGTCCGACGACGTTGAAAGAAAACCTCTGGAACCTCTGTCATGATAGCCTGTTTTCCTGCCTGAGAGGAGACTTTCATAACCAGTACAAGATACACACTTTTGGAATGCGTGCTCTCGAACCTTTAAATATGGGCTTAAATTGTTTGCTTACGAAATTTCAAGAAATGACTAATAGTGAAGAAGAGGAAATGTGCGTGTTGCTTGGGCTTCCAGTCGGGTAGACCGGTCGCCTGGTGCTAGTCATTTTAGATGACATCACTTCGGCGACTTGCGTGTCGAATGAATAAAGTGAAGGCGACATTTCTCTCACTGTGGGATCTGGCATAAAGAAAGAAAAGGGGAATAAACTACGTCGACGACACAAGAACATGGAAGGAAAAGAGATGACGTAACTCCGCATTCCCTGATTTTCTTTATGATGTGTTATATCAGATAGATTGTTTAAAAAAATTTACTGATGATAATAGCATTGTAAACAAAGGAAAATTTCTCTCAAAAAACAGAACATTCCATCATCACAGCGTTGTTTGAAACATATCAGTTTTTTGGAATAGGCCTACTTATTTTGGCTGGAGCTGGTTGCAATTACACATCACTACCGTTAATTATTTTTAGTGAACAATAATTTTTATTTTCATCCTGATACATATCTTTGAAGCTCAGACGAGAGCAAGACACGTTTTAGCTTATCGTTGCGCGGATTTCGTTCCTCACATGTTTTAGTCACTATTAAAATTGCTCGTCTTCTATCTTCACCATTTCTGGCGTAGGCACCGTAGCGAACGACACACTTTCGGCCATTGCTCCGTCTCAGTGTTACACATCTGTTTAATTTTCTGCTAGGTCATGAACACAGGCATTTTTGTGGAAATATAATTGATAGAGCACCAATGGAAAGGATTGATTAAACGCTAAGGTAAAAGTATAAGTCTGGCATTTCTCATTTATTGTTAGCAGCCTGAACTTTCTTCATTGTTAATACTGTGTGTTTTTGTTAAAAAAATGTTTATCCATGTTGTGCGGCATTCCGCGTATGGTTAAACGCAGCAGTTGCGAGTACTGTTAGGTAAAGTTCTATGGATGAAATTCTATATACTCGCAACCTGTCTGGATTTTTATGTGACTAACAGTACCTGCAATGAGAACAGTCAGGCTTGATTACACATCATTGAAAGTAACTAAACGATACAGTTTACAATTACCAGTATCGTCTTTATCAAATCTCTCATGAACATAAATTTTTTGCTCACTAAGTGAATACGTAAATTCATATATCTTTTCAGTGTACCATCATAATTATTTGTGTATGTTCGCGAACGATATATTGGTCAAAGGTTAAAATATGGGATGTAGTGATTGTTTCTCGTGATCGATTTCATAACAGCTTGCAAGTAAATGATATCAAGCTTCCAGAAGAATATGAAAATCGTGAAAAATTGTCGAAAATCAAGCCATTTCTGGAATACTTGAGAAATACAATTCGGTAGATGAAGATCGCGTGCAACTACTGTAGTGACTGAAACCGAAAAAGATGACGCTGTCGTAAAATCGCGAAGTCGCTTTTGGGATGATGGCGCTTAAAATTGTCGTTCGCTCATCTTGACTTTAGAGGGAGGCAAGGCCATGAATACAGTAAACAGTTTCAAATGTGCGTAGGTTGCAATAGCTACGCACAGATGAAAAGACTCGCACAGAATAGACGCATGAAAAGCAACGTAAATCAGCCGCCGAACAGCAACGATGTCTACGGTATTTTGAAGAGGGAAGTGAAAGAGGCAACTAAAACTGAGTAACCGTCAGACGCCATGTTGCTACTGAAGAAGAATGCAGCAAAACACCTCATCCTCTAACCGATGAGACGGGTCATTGGCCTCAAAGCTTAAAGTCTAGACGCGCACACCGTATCAAAAAAACTTTAGCGGAACGAAGTGTTCGGCATGTAC
Source organism: Schistocerca americana (assembly GCF_021461395.2). Classification (NCBI taxonomy): domain Eukaryota; kingdom Metazoa; phylum Arthropoda; class Insecta; order Orthoptera; family Acrididae; genus Schistocerca; species Schistocerca americana. The sequence continues at coordinate 1,036,691,801 of NC_060120.1, read as the reverse complement.
AGTATCATCTTGTTTGAACGAGAGAAAGAACAGTTTAAGTATTTTTACAGTTAGAAGTTGAAAATATCTGATGATAGACCTATATGACTTATGTGGCCGAATTGTTAACTAGCGGTCATTGAGAGCGTAATAAATTCATTTAAAGTAAGAAAACATTTAACTTTGCATTCCCATACACATTACACTGTCCCAATTATGTCGATAGGAACCACTTTAGAATCTCTAAGTACAAACCTACTTTTCTAGAAAATAGATCCTATACTTCACTTCTGTGACATTTGTACCATAATGCGAAAGAAGTTTTTTCCTGTCCGTAAAAAACGCACGTCAGAAGTGATTTAAAGGCACGTACTTACTGGGTACTAAAATGCTGAGAAGAACAGAAATGCACAGACCTTCAGAATGTGGAGAAATAACAGCTGAATATTTCCGGAGTGAAAACCGTAACGAGATTTAACTCGTTAAAGAAACCTGTCGACTAAAGAGGAGAGCACGAATCAACAGATAACAGCCTCGAAGAGTTCAAAAATAAGCAAAACATTTGTTGCAAGTTCTTTTAAAATGTACAACATGCACTTACCGCAAGGAAAGACTGATTCCTGCAAGAAATAGGTAACAGCTTTTGCATTGAAATTCACGTTGAATGAAGACCCCGTCGGTTTACTACAAGAAACTGCTTTTGTGGCACTCCGTCTGTATGTAGGGAACTTCCCACGGGTCGGGAGGAGATCTCCGTGGATGAAACTCTGCTTTCGGCACGGTTCCTTCTTGTGACTTGGCTAATGCCCTCGCCGTGTGAGGGGTCGGCAAAACGCCTGCTACTGGCTTGTTCGATTCACAGCGCCCATGAGGTTCTATTGTTAAAACCGTACTTGAGAACTATACCGTATTTTCGGATAAAAGACAAGAGCTTAATTAAAGATTTGCCTTCAGCTTACCAGTTACGTTGTTTGTGGATTATATATATCTCATAAACGTGTGTTCACAGGAAATCTAGGCAAACCAGACAGACATTTCTTCATAAGCTCAGATTGCTAAATGGAAGAAGCAGTATCTTACTATATTAACACGGATTTCTCATTTGCTTAGACCGAGTTAATGTTGAATAATTTTTTCCGCAAGTTGCACGTCATGTAGTTATATTTGTGACATACCGGTCTCTTAAAAGTGACTCGAACAAATAACTCTTTCCACTGGAAAAACTAGTTTCTAAAATATCAGATATTCAAAACGACTTGCCAAATCTAAATCAGGAATTATCAGTTAGCAAGGTGTAGTCCACTACACGCACCATTATTTTTGGGAAATACGATAGTTCTGAGTCTTCAGCGGCAACAGAATCATCCTGAGACTATTATCTCCGACAAAGAAGTCTCAGATGTAGGAACAGAGGTCCCAGGTTGAATTGCGCTGTGATCTGAGAAATATTTCGCAGGGACTGATTTTCTAAGGCCCTTTGTGAATTGTCTGGTGAGGATTTAAAAGTTAAAAAAAATGAAGAGCGGAACAATCTTTGAATACATACTATCTTGTAATGAGGGCAACCGCAGCCATAAATAGACATCTTGAATAACAAAAACCTTGGATTCTCTTGTAAATAATTTATTTAACAAATATAAATAAAATATTAATCATTCAATTATCATTTATCATTTAGCTAAATAATTATCTACAGAAGCATCCAAGCGATTATTATTCAGGTTGTTATATCTCAATAATTTGCTACATACGTCGCGATGAAACTATAAATTACATGTGTGGATCATTTGCGTTTATGTACAGTAATGACTGTGTCTCTTTCAACAACGCCACATTAAGAGAAGAACGTGTCATTTGCTATATTATATCCAGTATCTATTGTTTCAACATCGATCTACTGTGGACTAAGAGAAACAGTTGGTTTTCTGTTTAGTCTTTTTTTCTAATACCAAAGTCCCGTCATTTCTTCGCTAAGTTTCCTCGTACTTTCCTTTGTCTTGATGATCTCTGTCCTTGTACTTCGTTTTTTCTGGAGCACTTTGAATTTGTCAACCTTCATTCGAAATCCCAGACCTCTTTCTGATAAATCCCACATTCCTCTACGTCCTTTCTTATTTCCTCGACTTATTTTTGCTCGCATTTAGTTTCCTGATGCAGCTGAAGATTTTCTTTGTCGGTCTCCATCAGCTTATTCTGAAGAAATGTCTTACAAATTCTTTGTTCTTCCCCGACTGTTGAATCAGATCTTTCTTTCTTCTTTCAAATGCCATCGCTTCGTTTTTACGGTCCGAGGGTTTTGCTTGCTCTCTAGTTCGTCTATTTCTCCTTCCTCATTGATTATAGGAAGAAGAATTTTTGTTTCGATATTTTAATGCGTGGTGAATAAATCTTCACGGGACGTTAAAAGAGCAGTTCTATTGATATTTACATGTTGAAATGATTTTTACTCGTATTCAGAGCGATGTTTTACACAATGTAGGTAGCTTAATAAATACACACTGTTTTCAGGTACATTTAATTTTCCAGTTATTGAACATTTAAGTTTTACTTACTGAACACTGTTTTGAGGACCATAAACACAAAAATGAAAACAGCAACAGTCAACAATGAATAACCTTTCAAATTATCGTAAAAATTATAGTAATTAAAAAGTCAAGAATGATAAGATATTCCCAAAAGCTGCACAACTATGAGAACGTACTTTATTCGCAACTGCCGGTTCCACGTCAGTACACTAGCATTTTGTATTATGATGGTTACATTTCCATAATGTAAATGGATAATTACGGAGTCCCAGTTTGCCGGCCTGTGTGGCCGTGCGGTTCTAGGCGCTACAGTGTGGAACAGCGCGACCGCTACGGTCGCAGGGTCGAATCCTGCCTCGGGCATGGATGTGTGTGATGTCCTTAGGCTAGTTAGGTTTAAGTAGTTCTAAGTTCTAGGGGCTGATGACCTCAGATGTTAAGTCCCATAGTGCTCAGAGCCATTTGAACCATTTTTTTGGAGTCCCAGTTTTCGGGACGCTGTTCACGTTAACAATCAAACCACAGTAGTCGGTTATAATAAAACTCAGTACACCCAAAAGACGCTTGTCAAAATATACAAAGCAAGACTACTGAATGAGCCAGGCTTGATCTCACACCGTAGTATGTATTATAATATCCGGTAGACACCAGCTGTATAAAACCAATGAAGCAGAACTTAAATCCCGTGTAAAGTGTGTGCTTACGCTGTATTGCTGACTGCTGAATGAGCCAAGTTTGATAGCACACCGCAATATATATCATAATGTACGGTAGACACCAGCTGTATAAAACCAATGAAGCAGAACTTAAGCACTAAACATAGCTTTTTTACGGCAGGCTGAAGATGCCCGTGACAGTGATGCCAGATTTCCGGTGCATCGCGAGCAGACAAGATGTATCTTTTATTATTAACTTACCGTGGCAACGTCACAGCAATCACATCTAATTAGACATTTTTCATATGTTACATTATTTTCACAGGGACGGACGTGTTATGAAAAACTTACATTTAACATGAGATGCAAGGGTAGTAGAGACTGGTGATTTATTTGGGTACAATATGAAACTCGTGTTTTCTTTATCTATTTTTGATACGATGTATTTTCTGTACGATTAACTACACTGGCCAATATAGTGTAAGTAGCCCGTGGATGCTAGCAGAACTATGAGTAACCTTCTGCACAGGACGTAAGCACATTACACGAGATTGAAGTTCTACTTTACTGGTTTTATACAGCTGGCGTGTACGAGATATTATAGTATATACTACGGGGTGTTATCCGGCATGGCTGATTCAGCAGTTATGCCGTGTACATTTTGACAAGCATCTTTTGGGTGTACTCAATTTTATTATGACAATCCACCACTGCGGTCTGACGCTTAACGTGGATAACTTCCTGAAAGCTGGGATTACGTTTCAGCTATGCGACTCACCTCATCATTCTTGAATTTTTAATTGTTACAATTTTTATAACACAATTGGTTATTGAGTGTTAGGAGTTTTTACTGTTGTCCTCCTCAGAAAGTTGTTTGTACAACACAAAATTTAAAGCGCTTTCCAAATTACAGCCAAGAAGTCTAATGCCAATGGCTGCGATACAATCAGGTAACTCCGTACGATTTTATACAAGCAGAGGTAGTTGCAGATAATAGCTCCACTTGAATGAAACTAATGAACTGTAATCTACAACAATAACCCTACTTGTAATCGAGAACTTTTAACATTGCAGCGCTTCAGCAATCGTAAATAATTTAATGATTATGAAGAGTCCGCCTCGATTGCAAATAGAAACCGGATGTTGACCTAGGTTTCGGAGCGGATAACCACGCCTTCTTCGGAACACCGGGACACACTAAAACTACAAACTGCCTAAAGAGGCATGGTGCAACATTGGGCGTTATGTAATAATTTTGGACCATGCCTCTTTAGGCAGTTTGTAGTTTTAGAATGTTCCGAAGAAGGCGTGGCTATCCGCTCCGAAACCTAGGTCAACATCCGGTTTCTATTTGCAATCGAGGTGGCTTCTTGACACTTGTACTACGGGAGGAGACAAGCTGGCAGCAGTTCCATATTGCTCTGGGGAACATATATGTGGGCGTCCATTGGTCCAATAGAGGTCGTGTAAGGCACCATGATTGCCGAAGAGTATAGTACACTGGTTGCAGACCACGTACATCCCTTCACGGCGGTCATGTTTCCCGATGGTAGTGGCATTTTTCAACAAGATAATGCCCCAATTCGCAAGGCCAGGACTGTGACAGAGTCGTTTGGGGAACACAGTGGCAGTTCCAGATGATGAGCTGCCAACCCTTCCCCCCCCCACACACACACACCGCGCCAGATCTTCAAATGGTTCAAATGGCTCTGAGAACTATGGGCGAGGTCGCGCAGTGGTTAGACACTGGACTCGCATTCGGGAGGACGACGGTTCAATCCCGCGTCCAGCCATCTTGATTTAGGTTTTCCGTGATTTCCCTAAATCACTCCAGGCAAATGCCGGGATGGTTCCTCTGAAAGGGCACGGCCGACTTCCTTCCCCATCCTTCCCTAATTCGATGAGACCGATGACCACGCTGTCTGGTCTCCTTCCCCAAACAACCAACCCACCAACCAACCAACCAACTATGGGACTTAACTTCTGAGGTCATCAGTCCCCTAGAACTTAGAACTACTTAAACCTAACTAACCTAAGGACATCACACACATCCATTCCCGAGGCAGTATTCGAACCTGCGACCGTAGCGGTCGCGCGGTTCCAGACTGTATCTCCTAGAACCGCTCGGCCACTCCGGCCGGCGCGCCACATCTGCAGCCGCTGTAACACATCTGGGATGTGATTGAACGTGGCGTCAGAGCTCATCGTCCACTTCCCTGAATTTACGGGAATTACTTGACTTGTGTGGTGGCAACTCCCTCCAGCGACCTACCAAGGCCTCACTGCTTCCATACCACGACGCGTCGCCGCTACTATCCGTGCCAAAAGTAGACATACCGGCTATTCGGTAGGTGGTTGGAATGTTCTGGGTGATCAGTGTACGAGGGTTGTTTAAAAAGTTCTGGGAACGGAATAGCAAAAAAGCACTTACATCGCTGAAACTTTTTTTTATTTTTCATTGCAGTCTCCTTGTAGATTGATGCACTTGATCCAACGATGTTCAAGTGCCTCATCCCATCTCAAAAATGAGTTTCCTCCAGGCCTGCAAAATAGTTGGTAATTCCGACTATCAATTCTTCGTTTGAAGTGAATCTTCGTCCACCAAAAAAATTTTCAGTTTTGGGAAGAGATGAATGACGGAGCCATATCAGGTGAATAAGGCGGGTGTGACAACAATTCATACTTTAGTTCGCGTAATTTTGCAATGGCGACGCACATGTGTGCGGTCGCGCTTTATCTTGATGGAAGATGACTTTCGTCCTTGCTAAACCTGGTCTTCTTTCGCGTATCTTTTGTTGCAGTTTGTCCAGGAGGTTAGAATAGTATCCACCATTATTTGTTTGCCCAGCGGGGGGATAATCTACAAACACAATCCCTTTCGCAACCCAGAACATTGATGCCATGACCTTTCCTGCCGGACGAACTGTCTTTGCTTTCTTTGGTGGCGGAGAATCACCATATTTCCACTGCCTTGACTGTTGTTTTGTCTCTGGGGAATAGTAGTGCACACAAGTTTCATCTGTGGTCACAAACCAGGGCAAAAATATCTTGTTCGTTTCTCCTAAAAAGGGTCAAACATTATTCTGATATGTCCATTCTCAAGCGTTTTTGATTCAGCGTCAAGAGTCGCGGCATCCATCTTGCAGATAATTTTTTCGTTTCTAATTCTTCAGTCAAAATGTGGTATATACCCTTTCAGATGATATCTGACAAGCGTGAGAAGTTTCACGCACTTTCAATCGGCCATCCTCCATGACCATTTTGTGCACTTTTGCAATGATTTCTGCAGTACTGACACATTTTAGCTGACCACTGCGCGGATCATCATCTAAGCTCTCCCGACCAAATTTAAATTTATTTGTCCACCTGGCGACAGTTGAATATGAAGGAGCACAGTCCCCCACTGTATTGTGGTAATTGGCATGAATGTCCTTTGCTTTCATACCTTTCACTGATCGAATCTCGATTTTTTCCATCTTCGCAAATCACTACGCAGTAACAGCAGAGCCACGTCACCGCCACAGCTCTCTTGCATAGCATTTACTTGGCACGTGTTTACAGGAACAGTCCAATGAATATCACGTGAACAACTCGTGCTGGAGCTGACCTTTCGTGGTGATTCCGAGAACTTTCCAAACCACCCTTGTACATTTCCGTTTACCTGTGCAACCAAATATCTCCGCAATGCTTTGAGACCTTCTCCAAAATATTATTTTATTTTCATACGTATTCTTTGCACTTATTACATTCTAGGCGGCATCTTTACTCGCTTCATTATTTGCCAAGTGTGATGATGCATGTGATGTAACACGACGGATTTTTACATTCACATTAATGTTTGGGCTCATCCTTTTAATCAAAGATTTCCAGAATACTAGAGCCCTGCACTGAAATAATGTATGCATGTTCTCTACTAGACAGTGCCACAAGTCAAAACAAAACACATACACTCCATATTGATCCACATGAAGGCACCTGATGATGAAAGTTTAAATCTCCGAAACGCGTCGTGTAAATTAATGGTGATAAGTAGCAGTTAGCTTGTTGTTTCATTCTAGGTACAATAAATCCAAAAACGAAATTTTCGTTACTTTCTGTTTCTGGGTCCCCTTAACGAATATTTGTGTGGGACAGTCAAATGAAAAGAAGACAAGTGAGAAAAAAGTAAGTCAATGTTTATTACTTCAAAAGTCATCGCAATAACCGTTAATATATTTACCACATGGTGAGACATGGCGATCAAAGCCTTCACGTAAAAATGCTTGCGGTTTCCTACAGAACCATAATTGTAACCAGGCAAGCGTCTCTTCGTTCGAAGCAAATTGACGGCCACGGATGTCTTTCTTCAGGACTCCAAAGTGCTAGAAATCGCATGGGGAGAGATGGAGACCGTATGGAAGATGTGTAAGGACGGCTTCATACTTTGCCAACGTTGTTCCGAATAATCTGAAGAAGTTTCGTTGGGAAGCCTTTGCACAGCCTCCATACGGCCCTGATCTCTCCCCATGCGGTTCCCATATTTTTGAAGCCCTGAAGGAAGACATGCGTAGCCGCCGGTTTGCTTTGGATGAAGAGACCCTCGCCTGTGTAAAAATTATGGTAAATTATGATTCTGTAGGGAAACCACAAACTTTATTTCGTGAAGGCACTGACCTTCTTGCCTCTCAGTTGGATAACTGTATTAACAGTTATGGCAATTACTATTGAAATAATAAACAGTTTATTTACTTCAGAATGAGATTTTCACTCTGCACCGTAGTGTGCGCTGATATGAAACTTCCTGGGAGATTAAACTGTGGGCTCGAACTCGGTACATTTCCCATTCGCGAGCAAGTGCTCTATCAACTGTGCTACCCAAACGTGACTCACGATACCTCCTTACAGCTTCAGTTCCGCCAGTACCTCGTCTCCTACCTTCCAAACTTTACAGGAGCTCTTCTGTGAACCTTGCAGAACTAGCACTCTTGGAAGAAAGGATATTGCGGAGACATGACTTAGCCACAGCCTGGACCCCCCCCCCCCCCCCCAGGCGTGGCTAAGCCGTGTCTACGCAATATCCTTTCTTCCCGGAGGGCTAGTTTTGCAAGGTTCGCAAGAAGAGCTTCTGTGAATTTTGGAAGGTAGGGGATGAGGTGCTGGCGGAATTAAAGCTGTGAGCACGGGTCCTGAGTCGTGCTTGGGTAGCTTAGTTGGCTGCTGGCACGTTAGCTCAGCGTGTTCCGTCAGACGGTTAGCTGCCCTCTGTAATAATAATAAAAAAAAATTGCGGTAATGGATCACCTGAACAGACGTACTTGTACGTCTGCCCTGAACAAATAGAACGAACACTAAAGAACAAAATGACGTTAAAAAAAAAGTTGGTAGAGCACTTGCCGCGAAAGGTAAAGGTCCCGAGTTCGAGTCTCGGTGCGGCACACTGTTTTAATCTATCAGAAAGTTACAGTTTATTTACTTCTTTTCCAACTGTTGCACTTTCATTTGACTGCTCCTTTTATCTGAAAGGTGGCTACACTGAGTCACAGCGCCAGAGATTGCGCCGAAGATTATTATGCCGCCGCCTCCACTGGTGCAGTAATAGTTCAGAGGTTGCCGTGGGCAGTTCCAGTTGAGAGGATGTCGAGGGCAGTACCAGTTCAGAGGATGTCGAGTGCAGTTGTTCTGTTGGGCGAGAGAGTAGATGCTGTTCGGTTGGTGTAATGTATAGATGGAAGATGTTGCAATAATCACAGTGTATTTTTCGTCAATATATATTGAGGTATAAAAAAAATTATTTCACGTTTCTTTAATGACAATGCCTCTTGGTCACAGGTTCAGTCAACAGAGCACCTGGCTCGTGTTCATATATTAGACGTTTTCTGGTTTCTATGTGCAATTATAGTATTTCTGGTTTTTCAATTAGTTTATTGTAAATGGTGTTTAAAATATCTTGTCGTATTGAGGAATAACCGTGCCAGATACATGTACGTTGAATCACACTACCACACACAGAACAGTTACACTTGTGCTCTGTTGTTTCGTAGCTTTTACAGTTACAGGGAACTTAATTAATCAGTTGTGTTAACGGAAATTTATTGTCATTCTTTATTGTTATTTTACGCAGTCAGATTGCGTACTAATACTACTCAGGGCCAACCGGTTACGAGACTTCGTAACCGGACATACAGCTACTAAAATTATTGCATTTTAATTAAGCCCCCATGCACGTGGCGACCGCTGCTTCGGATCGTCCCTTGGAATTCTTTTGATAGCAATAATAGCAGACAGTTGCACTGTTGTAGTAAATTGTAGCTTAGTAACTGTAGTCTATATTGCATGTGTAGATTTGGTAATTGAACATTTATAGTTGTCTTGTCATTCTTCTAATGGTATTTTTGCAGAATTCAATTTTTGATGTCTCGTATACGGGTTTGACAATTTTGTGCAATTGTGAAGGTTTTAATTGTTCGTTAATCGTGTTTGTCGGGAAGCATTTCGTGTGAATAGTATTGTTGGTGATAAAGTGTTATATTGTGTGTAATTTTCGTAGATTGACGAGTATTGTATGTTTTGTAAATGATTACGCGATCGATGAAAAAGGCAAAAATGATGGATAGTCTGAATGACGAAATTTTTAACATGGCAAACTCGCAAACACAGGAGAACAGTATGATGAATAATGAAGTAGAAAACAATTTAATAAGCCGGAAAAATAGTCCGAAACCAGTTCAAAATTTTTCACAATCAAAAAATTCTCAGAATACGAGATTAACGACAGAACATTCAGGAATAGTATCGAACACAGATAGCTTGACAGCTATGACGAAGGAAGTTAGTTTTACGGGAAATGGTAGGGGCGAAAAGAATTTCGAACCAGTTAATATGGAGCAGTTGATGAGTGCAATATTAAATTTGGGATCACAAATAGGAACAATTAAAACTGATATGGGAACAATGGAAACACGGTTAGACTCACTAATTGGGATATGTTTTAAAAACATGAAAGATGAATTAAAGAAAGAAATTAGAGAAGAAGTACAACCGATTTTGAATGCTCACAATAATAGATTAATTTCAATAGAAATTGGACAAAAGGAATAGGATAGAGAACAGGAAGAAAGAGATCGCGTGATAGTACAAAAATTTTCAGAGTTAAATTTACAACGTGATACACGATAAGGAAAAAAATATTTGAATGAATCGAGGAATCCGAACCAAATGACAGAATAAATAACCTAACGCAACAATATGAACAGTTAACTACTAAATGTGTCAATACTGAAACCCGAGTCGCGACACTTACGGAAGACGTAAGTAATCAGAAAGAACAAATAGGTGACTTATCGGAAAACGTTGAGGAGATTTCAGATAAATTGACAAGTCTTAGTTTAAATGGGGACAGAGATTCAGATGATACAGCTCCATTGCCATTTGCAGAAACAGAAGAGTACCAGAAAATAAATAAACATGTTGAAAATCAGGGAAAATTTAATGAAAAGGAATTTGAGGCGTTACGAAAGCAAGTTAAACCAATCGAAAGCGACATCGTAGGAAAAGACAATAGAAGAAATTTAGAATCACCGATAGCAGCGGGTTTTGAAGAAAATAATTTATTTCACTTACGAGATGCAACAAGAGAGCGACAGGCGCGCGAACTTGACAATAATCGACATTCGGACTGGGACAGACGCGGTAGGTCTTTGTCGCCACGAGGCGAAAACCTTGACTATAAACGCTTTTTAACTGTTCGGAAATTTAAGATCTTTCGCAATTCTAAGAATGACATACATCCATGTTCATGGTTAGATCAGTTTATGTACGCACTTCCACCAAATTGGCCACTAAGTCACAAACTGGAATTTATGTGTGGCTATTTATGTCCTCAGGGCATTCACTACACTAAGTGAATATGTGCCGTAGCGTGCACAGGGCCCCGAGCTGTAGTGGTGCTATTTCCCTTTTAGTTTTCTGCACTGCTGCCTACTATTTTACTATTCTTTGTATCTATCAAAACAACTCTTCAACTGTCAATGTATCTAGCAAAGGAGTCGGTAAAGAAGAACCGGATATAACTATTTTACCCAAAAGTGATTTCGGAAATTACCGTTTGGACTTACTGTATCTTCAGCAGCATTCATTCGTGGTTTAAACGACATTTTACCTGTTTATCTACGTAACAATATTACTTCATATGTTGACGATATTCTTATTGCTAAACGTTCTTGGAGTGAGCATAACAGAATTTTGGATTCATTATTACGTATTTTGGCAAAAGTTGGCATTACAGTGAACTTGGAAAAATCTGAATTTGGTCGTTCTCAGGTGAAATTTCTTGGTCATATTATTTCTACAGAAGGTATTCTTCCTGATCCAGAGAAACTAGACGCTATTTGTAATTATGCTGTTCCTACTACTAAACGTGATGTTCGTAGTTTCCTTGGTGTCTGTAATTATCTTAGACGCTTTGTTAGATTGGACAATTTGGCCACAACTCGTTTATGTGAACTTTCTGGAAAGAATTCTAATTGGTGTTCGGGATGAGGAAGCTCAATGAAAATTTGAACAACTTCGTGATGCTTTAGTTGATGCTCCACTTCTTTCACACTCGGATTTATCTAAAGATTTTTGTTTGGCGACGGACTCATAATACAAAGGCCTAGGAGCACACTTATTTCAAGAGATAGAAGAAAACGGCGTTGTAGAACAGAAAACTATTGCATTTGGAAGTCGTGTTCTCTCTAAATCAGAAAGGAATTATTCGATTACGGAACTTGAAGCCTTGGCTGTTGTTCGGGCTTTCACAAAATTTCGCATCTTTTTGTACGGCAGACATACTAAGGTTTACACCGATCATCGAGCTCTGGAATTTCTTATGTCAACAAAATTAACACATGGAAGATTGTCACGATGGGCGCTGTATCTACAGGAATTTGATTTTAGTATTGTTTACATACAGGGTTCTTCAAATACACTCCTGGAAATGGAAAAAAGAACACATTGACACCGGTGTGTCAGACCCACCATACTTGCTCCGGACACTGCGAGAGGGCTGTACAAGCAATGATCACACGCACGGCACAGCGGACACACCAGGAACCGCGGTGTTGGCCGTCGAATGGCGCTAGCTGCGCAGCATTTGTGCACCGCCGCCGTCAGTGTCAGCCAGTTTGCCGTGGCATACGGAGCTCCATCGCAGTCTTTAACACTGGTAGCATGCCGCGACAGCGTGGACGTGAACCGTATGTGCAGTTGACGGACTTTGAGCGAGGGCGTATAGTGGGCATGCGGGAGCCCGGGTGGACGTACTGCCGAATTGCTCAACACGTGGGGCGTGAGGTCTCCACAGTACATCGATGTTGTCGCCAGTGGTCGGCGGAAGGTGCACGTGCCCGTCGACCTGGGACCGGACCGCAGCGACGCACGGATGCACGCCAAGACCGTAGGATCCTACGCAGTGCCGTAGGGGACCGCACCGCCACTTCCCAGCAAATTAGGGACACTGTTGCTCCTGGGGTATCGGCGAGGACCATTCGCAACCGTCTCCATGAAGCTGGGCTACGGTCCCGCACACCGTTAGGCCGTCTTCCGCTCACGCCCCAACATCGTGCAGCCCGCCTCCAGTGGTGTCGCGACAGGCGTGAATGGAGGGACGAATGGAGACGTGTCGTCTTCAGCGATGAGAGTCGCTTCTGCCTTGGTGCCAATGATGGTCGTATGCGTGTTTGGCGCCGTGCAGGTGAGCGCCACAATCAGGACTGCATACGACCGAGGTACACAGGGCCAACACCCGGCATCATGGTGTGGGGAGCGATCTCCTGCACTGGCCGTACACCACTGGTGATCGTCGAGGGGACACTGAATAGTGCGCGGTACATCCAAACCGTCATCGAACCCATCGTTCTACCATTCCTAGACCGGCAAGGGAACTTGCTGTTCCAACAGGACAATGCACGTCCGCATGTATCCCGTGCCACCCAACGTGCTCTAGAAGGTGTAAGTCAACTACCCTGGCCAGCAAGATCTCCGGATCTGTCCCCCATTGAGCATGTTTGGGACTGGATGAAGCGTCGTCTCACGCGGTCTGCACGTCCAGCACGAACGCTGGTCCAACTGAGGCGCCAGGTGGAAATGGCATGGCAAGCCGTTCCACAGGACTACATCCAGCATCTCCACGATCGTCTCCATGGGAGAATAGCAGCCTGCATTGCTACGAAAGGTGGATACACACTGTACTAGTGCCGACATTGTGCATGCTCTGTTGCCTGTGTCTATGTGCCTGTGGTTCTGTCAGTGTGACCATGTGATGTATCTGACCCCAGGAATGTGTCAATAAAGTTTCCCCTTCCTGGGACGATGAATTCACGGTGTTCTTATTTCAATTTCCAGGAGTGTATTATTGCTGATGTTTTATCACGTGCACCTATGGGTTTGAAACGAAGTGCTGAGGAGGACTACAAAGAAAACAATTATTGTTTGATGTATATTCAAGGTGTTGCGTTTGAAAATTTTATTTCGTCTTCGCTCCAGGACATCGCTAAGGAGCAAAACAAGGATCCAGTCTGGAAGGACATTAAGGAGAAGCGGAGGAGAAAGGAAAGCGTAGCGATTAGACAGTATTATTTAGTTCGCAATGATATTCTTTTTAAACGAAAATCGGCTGACAACTCTGTTTGGTTAGTTTGCATTCCTGATGAATGGGTTATACACATTTATTTGGTATACACATTTCAGTGATGCACACTTTGGTCCCAGAAAATGCTTTCACAAATTACGAGAAAATTGCTACTTCAGTAACATGGAAAAATGTTTTCGATTTTTTCTTGCCAAATGCAAATTATGTCAAAGGGCTAAGCCGCCAACTATTTCTCACGGAGCACCGTTGTTTCCTGTCATTCCAGCGAAACTAAAGGAGATGGCTGCAGTCGATTTGTTCGGTCCAGTGGTTCGTTCTACTAATGGTTTTGCGTACATCTTGGTAGCAGTGGAAATGACATCAAAATATGTGTGTTTTACACCTTAACGTAAAGCAACAGCTCGTTCAGTATCTAATTCTTTCACCAAACATTTTGTTAAAGAAGTGGGTCATGTTGATAAAGTTATATCGGATAATGGATCACAGTTTCGCTCTAAAATTTGGCTTCGTACTCTACGGCGTCGTAAGATTAAACCAATTTTCATTTCACTTTTTCACCCTCAATCTAACGCTTCAGAGAGATGGAAATCAATAAATTGTGTCGTCTTTATTGTCATCATAAGCACAGACCGTGGGGTCAGTATCTTCATATTTTTCAAAACATTCTGAATGAACTCCCTAATGATTCAACTTCTTCACCGCCTAGATTGATATTAAAAAATAAAACACCGACAAATCGCATTTCTGAAATCGTTCCTTTTCCGCCTACATCTACGGCATTCTGAAGTTGTCAACCTGGCTCTACAAAATATTGCATCTGCGGCTGCTATAAGAGAGAAATCAGCTAAACGCCCTGGTCGTTTAAAAACTTTGTCAGTTGGTCAAAAGGTGTTAATTAAACCTCATCGTTTGGCTCACAAAGGAAAAGGCTTATGTCACAAATTTTTTCTGCTTTATAACGGTCCATATAGAGTTCGCAAAATTATTCATGATAACACTGTCGAAGTGGAAACTCTTAAATCACGGCGCTCTAAGGGAATACATCATATATTGAACGTAAAAATTTTTGTGGAATGACATCCTTTTGAGAAATTAACAGTTACACGTAAACACACAGAGAATACAAGGATACCGCGCCGTGTTCTGGCGGCGGCATATACTCAAAGCGACAGTCAGTCCGCGTGACGCACAAGGTAGCCGTAGACCGCAAACAATTACTTCCTACGTCACGCTGATCGAGCGCTCAGTGCAAATGCACTGACAGCTGTAGACAAATACACAGTCTAATTTCTCCGATTAAATTCAGTATAAAGCTATAGTGACTTGATAAATTATGTTATTAACGTTCAGTTTTTTTCAGCATACAGTTGTATAAAATATTTAAGAACTTGAGGTAAATTCTGTGTGTATCCGACGTTAAGAGGACTTGCTATCGAGAAAATTTCAGGAAGAATGTAATTTCGAAGAAGAAAGTAATAAACTAAAAAGGTAACTATTAATTGAGTTTATTTTTCAGGTAATATATTTCTGCTTAGGTACGTACTTTATACGTAATTTGCTGCTCGCGATTACGTGATTTATACTTTGTGTTAACCGATTTTGACAATGTTTTATTAATGAACAGGATTGTTATTTATGTATATTATGCATCGCTTGGCTGCACTGCTTTTTCACTGATGCCATATTTTTTTTTATTATGCGCCTGCTGTGCTTATTTATTTAAATTATAATTGTCACCTGATTAGTTGTGCTGATATGGTTATGTATGTAAGTTATACTTTGTGATTTATCTGCTTGCGCCTTCATGTTTACTTATTGAGATTACATACGAACATTTATTTGCTTATGGTGATATGATGCTAATGAACTGTTTATTATGTAAGATATATACTTGCTGCTTTGCGTATGGATTGTATATTTACACATTTCTGTTTTGTTGTCATAACTACTCTTTAATTTGGTATATAGAAATGCTTATATAGTGTGTACGAACATGGAGTTTAGGTCACACTATGGTATTAATTATAGATTGTTCGCTTGGCAGAGTCTAGTTGTACGGATTGTGCTACATCCACTTGTTGACATTCTGTTCTCTACTGGTGTATCTACTCGCTATTGCATGTTTTGCTTACGCTCAGTGCTTTATATTTTAAGATAAGAAAATGAACTGCTATAATTCTAAGAACTACATTGGTACAAGAACCTTTATTGAAGTCAAATGAGCTGGAGGTTTTATGGAAGCTGTATAAATTTATGCTAATAGAAAGGAAGCTAAAGACATGAAATACCAACACTAGGTTTAGACCATTGACAGTTATTAAACTGCATTCTTCGTGAACCATTGAAATAGCTAGTGACACTTGACACATAGAAATACTCCACATGTTTGCTTCTGTTTTGCCATGATTCTTGAAGTGGTGTACACACTGTGAAATATTACGACTTATTCATTCAAAGTCTTATGTGATCATTCATACCACGTACTCGCACCTACTTACTGAAAGTTATTCGAAATGAAGGCTGTTAGAGGTCATGTATGCATTTCTTTTATTTTATGATGGACAAGGTAACCAGAATGTATTTTATAATTCATAATGAGTAAAAGATTTGGCTCAGGTGGATTACACAGAGGTTGTGTGTGGACATTGTGTCTTCGGATTGTATGGGATGATGAATTGAAGTTTGCACTTGGATTTTATCTGTACTTGTTCGAGGAGACTGACTAGAGGAAAGAGTTGTTATGGAAGTGAAATGATATAGGCATATCTATCGACGTATTGAAGAGGTATTACTGAAGTATTGAGATTGTGGGATGTTGATGATTATTGGAGTTTTGGTGGTAAGGTAAATAATGTTGGTGATAAGGTTTATATGTATCGACGTATTGAAGAGGTATTATTGAAGTATTAAGATTATGTGATGCTAATGATTGTTGGAGTTTTGGTGGATAAGAGGTATAGCAAGTGAGGAGCATTTTTTGTTTTTTGTTTATATGGAACAAGAAAGATGAAGATGGCAGACTAGAACACTCCAGTGGAAGGAAGATTGTCTACACACACACTTTGTTAAATCAATAAGCAGTATATACTTTTTTTGGAGAGAGGAAGTATTTGCACATCTTGGCACACTGACAGTTGTTCAGCAACCGTACATTTTGATTTGGCTTGGCAAACATTGGTCTTGACATAATGACTATGACGTTGACTAACTATTATTGACTGTTATACACTGTTGCCACTACTACTTGATACACATGTTGAACATCAAATTTTGACAGAATTGCATTTACACAGTTAACACTATTCAATTACACAGTAGTACTTAATATGTGGATGAAAGATGAGTGAGTGTGTTTTGTGTGTTTTTCTTTCCTAATCCCAAATAATTGGTACTAACCTACCTCCTAAATATTATTTTACTCATTTGTTGTGGCTTGCACTGACACCCATAAATATTATAGGTTTACTGATATTTGTGTATTTGTAATAGTTAATATGACAATTATCTGATATCATTGGTGTGTTTATTATAATTTGTATGTTTAGTGTAAGAGCATTGGTAATAATTTTGTAAAAGCAATTGTGTGTGCATTCAAACTGTTGTTTGTGCTTACACCTATTATCATTGATGGGTGCCACTTGGGAATGTCTGCACCTGTTAAACATTGCTGGGTGCCACTGTTGGAACTGCTCAACCATTGATGGTGTCACTTGTTGCTGTCTGCACCTGTCAACATTGCTGGGTGCCACTGATGGAACTGCTTCTACTGAAATGATGTCACTTGTTGCTGTCTGCACCTGTTCAACATTGCTGGATGCCACTGTTGGAACTGCTCAACCACTGAGATGATGTCACTTCTTGCTGTCTGCACCTGTTCAACATTACTGGGTGCCACTGATGGAACTGCTGCTACTGAGATGAGATGTCACTTGTTGCTGTCTGCACCTGTTCAACATCACTGGGTGCTACTTGTTTAGCGAACTACTGAAAAGATTTTATGTGAATATTTGTATAAACTGATTTTTTGTGTATTTACTGTTTATGAAATGTTATGAGACTCTTACCTGCACCTATTCGTCATTCCTGGTGTCATTGATTGAACTGTTTAACTACTCTGACAAATGATACTTGTGTAAACTATTATGTAAAATCACATGTATGCAAGCATTTGTATTCCTTACTGTATTTTATATATTAGGTTATTGAAGGGTCATTGCAAAGACAAAATTTATTTAGTTCTGTGATATTTACTTATTAATATCATCTTTTCTTTTTGTCTGTGTTTTTTGGACGAATTTGGGAGTATTTTCACCACCAATGCTGGAAAAAATACCATCATATCCCGTGGAGGAGGGGCATATGAAAGGTGGCTACACTGTAACAGTGCCAGATATTGCGCCAAAGATTGTTATTCCGCCATCTCCACTGGTGCAGCAGTAGTTCAGAGGTTGTCGAGGGCAGTACTAGTTCAGAGGATGTCGAGTGCAGTTGTTGTTCTGTTGGGCGAGAGAGTAGATGCTGTTCGGTTGGTGTAATGTATAGATGGAAGATGTTGCAATAATCACAGTGTATTTTTCGTCAATATATATTGAGCTAAAAAAAATTTTATTTCACATTTCTTTAATGACAATGCCTCTTGGTCACAGGTTCAGTCAACAAAGCATCTGGTTCGTGTTCATGTATTAGACTTGTAATTCTGGTTTCTATGTGCAATTATAGTATTTCTGGTTTTTCAATTAGTTCATTGTAAACGGTGTTTAAAATATCTTGTCGTATTGAGGAAGAACCGTTCCAGATACATGTACGTTGAATCACACTACCAAACACAGAACAGTTACACTTGTGCTTTGTTGTTTCGTAGCTTTTATAGTTGCAGGGGACTTAATTAATCAATTGTGTTAACGGAAATTTATTGTCATTCTTTATTGTTATTTTAAGCAGTCAGATTGCGTACTAATACTACTCAGGGCCAACCGGTTACGAGACTTCGTAACGGGACACACAGTACTAAAATTATTGCATTTTAATTAAGCCCCCATGCACTATACTGTTTCCGTCAGACGGTTATAATTAAACTAATAAACGTAAAGACTAATAAAGTTGTAGTAATGAGTCTGTTGTAATTGTATTATTAATTTAGTATCATATTCCGAGATATGAAGCTTATTTACAGTATGATGAAATTAATTTTAAGTCGTATCATTCTAAAATTTGATAAAATAAACCAAAAAATTAGTGCTAGAGATGTTTCAGTCTCATACATCTTTTACTCACAATGTACCGCTCTCTATAAAAAGTCCAGTTGACAAATCTGACGTGGCTCACGCGGACCGTTTGCTGAATCCGAGTACTGAGAATAGGTCTGCCGCCGTGACGGAGGATTAGTGTTCGCGCCCCAGTACAAGCTGCGCTGTACAGTGCAGAAGGCTTGGATGAAGCACTCCGTGCAGCAAGAGTGACATCTGGACGGAACAGCGACCACCGGTTGATAGCGCTATCCTGGAACATGGCGAGTGCCGTCGATCTGTCTACACCGTGGCGTAGGCCATCCATCACCCGGCTAAAAGGCCTGGAACTAAATCAGACCAGTGTATCGCTTACTTGACGAGACTAGATAAAGCTTTTCTTTTCGACAGCATGAAGATCCCCGTGACAGTGACGTCAGATTTCCAATGTATCGCGAGCAGACAACATATATCTTTAGTTATCTACGAGGCTCGTTCAATAAGTAACATATTTATTGTTAAAAGTCAGAATAGCTTGTGTGGAATATGGGATTTAAATAAACAAAGTAAAAACAAAGAGTATGGTCATCAGTACAAGACGCAGACCGTCCAATTATTAAAATAGGACAATTTACCATTAGCCAAGTAATGTCTTGTCCATGTCCTGTTTTTTTACATAGTTCCCATCACGTTCTATGGCCGTAGGCCAACGTGGTGGAAGAGTATGTATTCCATGCTTGTAAAAGCTCTTGCCCTGTAGGGGTAGCCATATTTTCACTGCATGACTGACACTCTCGTCGTCTTCAAAGTGTGTTCCCCGTAGAGAATCTTAAAGCGGCTCAAAGAGATGGAAGTCCGAGTGTGCCAGGTCTGGACTGTAGGATGAATGAGGCAGTGATGTCCAACCCAATTTGGCGATGTGTTCCCGGATTCTCAGGCTTTTGTGTGGGTGTGCATTATCGTGTTGGAGCAAGATTTTCTGCTGGATTCTTGTCCGATGGAACACGTCGGAAATGGTTATTAAGTTTATTCAGAGTCTTCACGTATGCCTCTGAACTGATGGTTGACCCTCTTGGCATCACATCCACGAGAATGACGCCATCGCAGTCTCAGAAGACTGTCACCATGACTTTTCCGGCAGAAGGGGTTGTCTTGAATTTCTTCTTTTGTGGTGAATGAGAATGATGTGACTGCATAGACCGCATTTTTTGTTTCCGGCGCAAAGTGGTGCAACCGGCTTTCGTCCCCCCTAACGATCCGTGACAGAAAGGCCTCTCCGTCAGTCTCAAAACGCTCCAAAAATTAAGATGAAATGGCCTTCTTTGAGTCTTGTAGTCCGCTGTGAGCCTTCGTGGAACCCATTGTGAGCACCTCTTTAGATATCCCAAGTCTCGATCATTGCACGCGCACTTCCAATGCTGACCGACTACTGTAGAGCCAATTGTGAAGTTGTGATGCGCCGGCCGGCACGAATAATGGCATCTGCACGATTCAGCATGTCCGGAGCAGTGGCTGTGACAGGACGTCCCGAGCGGGCCGGTCATGGAGCTCTGGATTTCCTGATGCTGTAACTTTCTTGACCCATCGCCCAATTGTACTCCTATCAACTGCAGCATCGCCATACACTGCGCACAAACGTTTATGATTGTTCACCACTGTTTCTTTTTCTGCACACAAGAATTCAATAACAGCACGCTGCTTGTAACGTGGGTCCTATGTAGATGCCATTTTGATGCTGTACTAGGGCTCTGCCATCTGCCAGAACGGTTCGAAACTTCACCGATGCACAAAATAAACATCAAATTTGGAGCATCAACAAGGACGTTTGTCTGACTTATCGTAGCAACGTCACAGCAATCACATCTAACCAGGCCTTCCTCATGTATTACAATATGTTCACAGGGACAGATTTATGAAAAACTAACATTTAATATGAGACGCAAGAGTAGAAGAGACTGGTGAGTTATTTGGGTTCAATATATGCACCCAGTGTTTTCTTGATTTATTTTCGACGGAATATATTTTCTGTACGATTCCAACAAAACATCAACCACTCGTTCTGTATGAGTTCGAGCATTTTCGTCCAGATTAAGAAGTCTGGGCCCACAGCACGACGGAACAACCGTACATAAGGTCAGAAGATCTCGTCACGATACCTGACAGCAGTTCAACTTTGCAGATTTAACAGTACAATTTCATGAAGAGATGTTCGAGTGGTCAACAGAATCCCTGCCCACGGCATTAGGGATCTTCGTCGATGTCTGTGTCTTTCCACAATGGGTTGTTCAAAAATGGTTCAAATGGCTCTGACCAATATGGGACTTAACATCTGAAGCCATCAGTCCCCTAGAAGTTAGAACAACTTAAACCTAACTAACCTAAGGACATCACACACATCCATGCCCGAGGCAGGATTCTAACCTGCAACAGTTCCGGACTGAAGCGCCTTGAACCGCTCGGCCACCGCGGCCGGCACTCACAATTGGTTGGTCCCGAAGTCGTGTTCCTCCTGCCCTCCAGATGTGAATCCGTCGAGAATCACAGTCCCGACCAAATCAGGACCAATCTGTGGAAAGGACACTGGCCCGCTGTTCGACCGTCCAGGTGGCATATTGACGGCTCCACTCTAAACGTTCCCTTTTGTGAAGATGCGTCAGAGGTACACACACAGCAGATCCCCGACAGTAAAGGCACTCTGCCGGTGCCTTTTGCGCGCCGTTCGCCTCGATACAACACCTCCAGTGGATGCTGCGAGGTCAGATGCCAGTTGCAGTGCGCTTACAGTCAAATAACGGTTCTCTCTTTCTGATGTTACACGCGGTGGGCCCCGCCCGGGTCTTCGTGAAACAGTTTCGATCTCTAGAAACTGTCGGCTTATCCGTAAAACAACAGAGCGATTCATAATAAGCCATCGGGCCACATCAGTTTGCTTCTATTGTTCACATGGCCCTCCACCGCAGAGAGCCTGGTAGGAGTCTTCTCCGTGCCCTGCTGCATCGTTTGACTGTGTACACAGCGACTGTGGGTATGGGACTACCCGGCAAACGCTATCCCGTTTGATAGGTGCTCTGTCGTCAGCGTTGGCGTACTTGTCTGTTGACCAGAATGCCCTCTTCCTGTACAATTTAATAACGGTTTGTGCCCTGCACCAGCAAGATCATAACGACATCTGTTGATAGTTTGTATGATTATATCGTTAATTAGACACAGGACAGGGAAATAATGGTTTATCGCTTTAAATTTGGACACCAGTGTAGTTTTCGGGCCACTGGAGGCTCATCGTCAGGTGTACGTATTATAGGAACATTATGTGACTGAAACGTGGAACTTAGGGAAGGCAGGAAAATGTGTGGACTGGGCCTAATCAGTTACAGTTGGTTGGACATTAAAAACATACGCTTCGTTTAAGGAAATAATTTTTTAAAACAATCATTTTAAAAAAATTGAGTGTAACCCAAGTTACACTGATGGCTGAAGGCCTTATCAAGAAACAATCAAATTATTTGTCGGCTGAAGGCCAAGAGTAATACTTCAGAACAATTAAGGGCTGAAAGCCTGAATTACAAACGAGGAAGACAATTACACTATGAAAATACCAAAATCATTTTTTAAAGCAATCATTTAAAAAAAATTGACTGTAACACAAGCTACACTGACGGCTGAAGGCCTTATTAAGAAGAATTGAAATTATTTGTCGGCTGAAGGCCACAAGCAATAGGAATAATTAAAAAAATATAACTTTTAACAATTGACACAATCAGACAAAACAAAGAAGGGCGTGATCCACAGACAGTGCTCCAAAGATCGACCTGAGAAAAGTCCCTAAGGTACGTAAGCGGTGAGACAGGGAGCCAAGAAGGATGCTCATTTAACGGGATGGCAACTGAAAATAAGGACAGCTTAAACGCCGACCAACATACTGGCATAATCCACCTAAGATGCGATAACCAATACCACGATAGACTAACAGTTAACATCGTCAATTGACAAGCATTTAATTACACAATTTGGCTCCACCAAATCCTAGTACGCAGACAGGGTTAAGACCGAACTGCCTATTCAAAATCTGACTAGATGCACATGGAACCGCTAGAGACAATTCCACAAACAACTCAAACAATGCTAAAACAGTCACTATACAGCAACATGACGAATTGCACGTAGACATGAACGCTAAGAAGACAGAAACGGTCGAAAGACCAGGTACACGTCGTCCACTGAGACGACCGACCGAACGACCAACCATCGGTCGTTGCCAATCAAGTCAGGTAAGGGGGACGTCGGAGTGTAAAACCGCCAACTGACAGTTTGATGGCATGAGGTCACTTCGACGGACGGACACACACACACAAGTGAAAGTTGGGCTAGTCGAATATAACGATCCATTCAACTGAAACTCGTTGAATCCGGACCTCGACGTGGTCATGCAGTCTCGCGACCACATCCTTCCATCCGGCAGTGCATATATCGCCAGCTCCCTCGGTGAGTACAGACGCTGTCGGACCTCACTGCTGCTCCATGCCCACTGGACTCCGACACACCACGACCCGGAAATACTTGAGGTCCCTCCAAAGATTGTACCACAGTACTCTCTATCGATAAACGACGCTGCTGCAACTCACAGACAAAGAGAGCAAACGTAGTGGCGCCAGTGAACGCACTAAGAAAACAAGAGGTCAGAACCCGAACACACGATTCCAACCTGTCAACGGCACAAACGCGAACCGCAGCACGGCTCAATGAGCATGTGCAGCTAGTGGCTGTGGTTGTGTTGCTGGTGGAAATAACGGAAATTTAGTTGCCGATAGCGAAAAGTTTATGGAACGAAGGAATTGTTATGTTTTAGGTAATTACATTGCACTGCCTCGTGGTGCGCCCCGAAAATCCGTTCTCATAATCTTCACTTCGCAGATTATCCACAAACACACACAGTGTTTAGCTGCACTTGATTTCACACAGGGAGGTCAGAAAGGGAGACGGTGTTATCTGTGTCGTGCACAGCCATTGACGGAAGCAAGGGGGACAGCAGTACACCATCTTTTTAAGCCAAAACAAAGGTTCCTCCGTTAAAACCCTGTGTGAAACTTTCCTTCTCTACCGAAAGGCACTGAATTGACAATCAGATATGTTCAAGATCCTTCCGATTGTTTTACTATCAGAACGTACGATTTTCAAATTTTAAGCACTGAAATGACGCTTTTTAGTCGGAGGAACACGATATCACTGCATGAAAATTGCTGAGCTTAAGGCAATTAACCTTTACCGTCAAACGCAAAAGCTTACGCGTAATATCAAAGCCTATTTTTGTCCCTCTCTCACATTTTGACCCTCCCAAAGAATGTTTGGATCATTCTACATACTATCGGTACCGTTTGACAGTTTTGCACAATCCGGAATGTATATTTCAGTCACGATTTTAGCTTATCATTGCAATCAATAGTACACATATATTAACCTCACTTTAAATGCGAACGTTTTTGGTTGGACTTTACGGTGACTGTTATTGACATTAAATGAAACAACAAGTTTATTGTTACCAGTCACTGTTTATTTATCTCCACGACGCGTTTCAAAAGTTTAAACCTCCATCATGAGGTGGATTTGCATTTGTTAATATGACATGTGCCTGTGTGTTGTGTTACTATTTTATGGAGGAACTTGTGGCACTGTCTAGTGGGAGAAACAAAACACTATTTCAGAACATGGTTTTGGGTATCTTTTGACAAAAAACTAAACGTATATCTAACGGTAAAAATAAAATACGTACAATAGAGTTCCTTTCATTGCCGTAACACATCACCTGTATACTGTCAAATTTTGTAAACAAATATGGCGTCAGGAAACTATTAGGTGCAAGGATCACATAGCAGGAGAGAAACATTATCACAAAGTCCAAAGAGTACACATTGTAACAGGATTATTACAGAATAAATTTTAAAGGATTTTATAGAGTAAATTGTTTTAAGACTTTTGGAGATCTTTGTTTTGAGGTGCTGAATACATGTTTTGTAGGAAATATTTCAGATGGTATATAAACCAGATTTTGTCAAGTTATACAGCAGAAACTTTATACTTGTTTATTCAATAAGGTGACACTTGCAATCTTTAAGTACAATAATTATGTTGGCTACAGTGATAAAATTATACTCAAATAACAGTTAGGTTGAGATGCACAGACAGAAATGTAAGACTGAATGGAGAGCGAGAGGAAGAGAAAGTGAGAGGGAGAGAGAGGGTGAGAGAATGAGAGCAAACTTTCGAAGCAGGGGTTCTTAGGATTATATTTGTTACATGTAATAACTGCCTAAAGTTTGGGGAAATACAAATGGTTAAACTTTAAATAAACAGATGGATGTACAGTTTGTGCCATTATTTGATGTATGTAAAAAAATTTGAATAACAAATTGGATACACACTTAAATGATCGTTTTATATGTAACATATCCATACTCTAGTGCTTTTTGAAATTACGGTTGATGGATATTTCGCACATTTTTTTGCTTAATGATCATGTGTATCTTAAATTTTTCCTTCCGCGCAGACTGGAAGAGGTGGACCAGTACCAGAATCGCCATATCTGACTGCCCCGTATCATTTTATTTGAAGACCCGTCGCAGACACTGTATTAACGGCGTCCTACAACGGAAGATTATATGAATGCTCTAATTAGCGAAGTACGCCGTTCTCTTCCATATGCAGAGATATTTAGGGGTACTCAGAACGGGAAAAGGTAGACATGGAAGCACTTATGGAGGAAACCGTTTCAAACGCTTACTACTGTAAGCCGAAACATCGAAATATGTTATTTTCAAATTATTTTTACTGCTACTTAAATAGAAAATGAAGTTTATTCAGATCTGAAAATAAATGGAAAAACGTTTTCTCTATTGTAATACGAGTATTACGAAGTGCACCTTATACCTTTTTATGTCTTTTTCTTCTAGTCTGAGCCTTACTTCAATTGGCACCTCCAGAAACAATGTTTTGATGCTATTGTCGAATAGAAGCAAAATACAAAACATTTTTTTAATAAAAAATTCGCATCAGATTTGGTTAAAAGGACATCGGCAACTGAACTTCACGGTAGAATCAGATGATTAACGGTTTCAGTTCTAAGTAGTTTTATTGGTTCAAAATCGCCACCGGTTTCGGGCTATTTTAAGCCCATCATCAGGCGTACAAGAATCGTGAGGTGTGTGTCCGCCGCACACGGGACACGGGGCTGCGGACGGATGATAGCTGCACGCCTAGCGGCTCTTGTATACCTGAAGATGGGCTTATAGTCGCCTTAAACCAGTCGTGATTTTGAACCAATAAAACTACTTTCAACTGAAGCGCTTAGTTATCTTATTCTACCAAAAAAACAATTCGCTTTTGAGAGTAGTTCAACGGAGCTAATTTTTTACAATGTTTAATTTTGAACTGTCGATTTTGCACTCGTGTTCTCCATATTCCAGCAGCTTCATACCAATGTAAAATTCCACTTACTGATTTGCCTAAAATGCCTTTTCCCGACGATGGTCAGGCTCGCCACTGTCTAGTAAAAAGTCTGGTTTGGTTGGACTGAAGCAACCCGTGTATTGACATCATCCATCAGAAATGGTAAGAAAATGATTATGAAATGTTTGAATTTCTCGCGATGTTGTCAATCTACATGATTCTTCTTCGTGCGAGGAAACTAAATGCTCAAATGGGACGTGATTTATTATATTTAATTTTTATGTATTCGATCAGTCATTCTTTCACGCAATGGCTAGTGAATATCGCCTTCCAAGCCATTGGAAGAAGAGGTAAACCTTTATATCGTATGCATATAGGTATAATGATTATAAAGAATCCGCCTCGATTTGCAAATAGAAACCTGATGTTGACCTAGGTTTCGGCGCGGATAACCACGCCTTCTTCGGAACAACTAAAACTACAAACTGCCTGGAGAGGCATGGTCCAACATTAATACAGAACGCACAAAAGGGCAAAAGACTCGCATAAAATGTAAAATAAACGGCACGTGTGTACCATGTCAATAGCTGTGCTTAGCTCAAACGTCAGAAGCGTGCTTCCTCACCCCAGCCAACGTTCGGTGGGCCGCCGGGTCCCAGGTAAACTGAGGTGGCGCCGGCAGCTAGGCAGTGAGGATGTCGGAAAGGAAGACCGGGTCAAAGGCGCAAGAAGTTAATGCGTGTGTATGTATAATGTCCTAGCTCGAGAACGATTTTATAGAACTATAGAACGTGGATAGGCTGAAACCATATATACGGGATAGCAAATTCCACGGATGGTCAAAATGCATGCACGCAGGACAGACAAAATACCATCAGCTAGGCTAAAAATATGAGGGGTGAATAATCCATTTTTTAATTACTTGGGGTCGGTGATAGTATTTGATGACTACGCTTGGATAAGCGTGTAAAGTTACTATATTAAATTCTAAGTGCTATTGACCTGAAAAGGGTCAAATTAGTATGACAGGCTTAATGTAATTGAGTGAAAGTACGTACAACATCGCTTTCATCGCCCTTATTATCTATTGACCGACAAAGGTCAAAGTGATTAGTGCTATCAGGTGTTACCAGAATGGTATGCAAAGTTATGTGTATGTGCGTGAAGAGACGTACGCCTTCACTTTTTAAAAAAAGGGTTGAGGATTTATTTCCCAATTTTAGGCCAGAGCTCGGACTTGGAAGGAATATGACTAAAAACATCCTTGCATCACCATATTCAACTTGGATAGTTATAACTAAGTGGGAATGGCTATTTGGACCATATTGGAAATATTGGAGCTTGTAAGAAGTGAGAATACTGTGAACATGTACAAGAATCACTCATTATAAGGCGTTAAATGAAAGAAAAAAGCATGAGTATTGTATTAGTGTGCCCACGTTTATAAGGGCAGCCGTCATAACTAAAATTAAGGGAACCTAGAGCGTGACTGAACGAATTGCCCATCCGTGACACTAAGCATGAATGCATCGGCTATCTTCTATGTCGTATGGTAGAATGTGAAGCACTGAGCAAAGGGATAAACCTTACGAAAAAGTTTTTGTTTTTTAACTGGAGTTGGTCATTAAGGATGCAGTCTTTGTCATAACATAGATGTTTAAAAATCTCAATTTCTTCTAATATGTCTAATTTCACACCCTTAACTTCATAATGAAGCAGCTCGGTACTGGCCGGGGGATTAGGCGCGTGAGCCATTTGTAGAAGATGTTCAGCGAAGGTGGAACCTCACGTAACGTCACCACTTCTGGTGGGAATATGTTCCTTATATCTAGTACCTAGCGCTCGACCTGTTTGACCGATATAATATTTCGGACAGTCACCGCAGGTACTTTTGTAAACACCAAACTGAGGAAGTTTATCACCAGTGGATTAGGTTCTTTTTCAAATTATTGTTAGCGGAGAAATCCATAGGTTTTAAGTAAACGTCCTAATTTGTAACTTATTTTACCTAGGTCAACATCAGGTTTCTATTTGCAGCCGAGGCGGATTCTTTATAATAATTAAATTATTAAGGATTGCGGACGCGCTGCAATGTTACAAGGTCGCATATAGGTACGTTTTTTGCAGCGTTCGCATCTCGTGGTCTTGCGGTAGCGTTCTCGCTTCCCGCTGGCGGGGTCAGGGATTTTTTCTGCCTCGTGATGACTGGGTGTTGTTGCGTCGTCTTCATCATCGTCATTCATCCCCACGGTCGGAGGAAGGCAATGGCAAACCACCTCCAATAGGACCTTGCCTAGTACAGCGGTGCGGAGTATGGGACCTCATCATCATCAAGCTGCGTACAGTTTTGTATCTAGGTGCCAGTCTCGTTGGTGAGCTTTCGAATTCGAATCCTGCCTCGGGCATGGTTGTGTGTGATGTCCTTAGGTTAGGTTAGTTTTAAGTAGTTCTAAGTTCTAGGGGACTGATGACCTCAGATGTTAAGTCCCATAGTGCTCAGAGCCATTTGAACCATTTTTTTAGTGTTGAAGGAAATTCTTCCGTTTGCGGTGGTGAAATATAAAATTTCAATGTGAAAGTGTGAAGGTGTGATGAGTTTAGCGTAATTTATCTTGGAACAGTAAAAAAACTACCCTTTTTATTTTAATCATCTTCCATCATTATCGAAAAGGGCCTCTTTTGAACGGTACTCATATTCAGCCGTACCGATGAATATATGTAAATCTGAGCGATGAAAAGACAATAACAGTTGGTAAGTGTAGATAACAGTCAGTGGTTCAAAATTGTTCAAATGGCTCTGAGCACTATGGGACTTAACATCTGAGGTCATCAGTCCCCTAGAACTTAGAACTACTTAAACCTAACTAACCTAAGTACATCACACACATCCATGCCCGAGGCAGGATTCGAACCTGCGACCGTAGAGGTCCCGCGGTTCCAGACTGAAGCGCCTAGAACCTTTCGGCCACAACGGCCGGCAACGGTCAGTGGTACAAAGAACGATAACCAAAGTCAGTCATCAACTCGAACATTAATTGAAGGCTGTCTCACAAAGGGACGTTTGAAAAAGACCAGACAGTATTGTACTACGGCATAGGGGAGAGGAGGCGCATCATTATAGTCGCAAGTTCGGTGAACTGGTGTACCTTTTCCTTTTACCTCCGCGCCTGCCCAAGACCAAAAGAGGCATTTGAAAGTCAAAGGGCCGTATGCTTGGAAAGCGTCCAGTGCTTACGGAACCGAGGGCCCATGGCAGCCAGGGGATCGATCGGTATTCGCCATACCGGGCTGAGATACCCGTCTAATCGCTGTCCCGCGGTCCGTGATGAGGCATCGCCTTATACGGGACAGCTCCGCTCCCATTCTCTCTCTCTCTCTCTCTTTCTCTCTCATACACACGCACACACACACACACACACACACACACACACACACACACACACACACACACACACATACACACATCGTCTCATCGTCTACAAACAATTTCGTTCAGTAAAGGTCGCCGTATGAAATTACTTTCAGCTATCACATCACATTTACACATACACATAGGCCAATAATTTCCAATATAATCATGATGTGACGCATGTATTGTACTCGTTTCGAAATGTGCTTGATTACTTGCATGAAGGTAGGGGTGAATTGAAACAGTTCCATGAGTCCTGGTGGCCGTTTTTGACTGCCCTTTGTTGAATGTGCTAATGCATGATTAATTTTGACGTAAGGATGAAAGCATATAAAAAGGGGTTAATCAGGGAGCCTTACGGGAATCTTCAAGATTTTTAATTATTGGTTTGCGGAGAAATACATACTAATGCGCTAAGAACGACAAGATGATTTAGCTACACTTACGTTGATTAAAAAGCGTTCCCATCACGAATATACCTTTCTCACTTTGTAGCATCCTTTCATACTATTCTTCAGTTGCTTCTTGGTAGAACAGGAAAATATTTACGCATGTTAAGGATGTAGAGTAAACAAATTACCTTTTCGTTCGTAAATATTTGTTTACAACTAATCGGCTTTCGGCATGTTGGCCCATCAGCAGATTTCTTCTTCCTTTTTTTCCCCCGTCTGGAAGCTGCCCAATAACTACTCAAAGATTGCACATCTGCCTTTTCCTCAATATTTGTGTGACTGTATCGCCGTTACGCGGTTATCTAAAAACTTACCGAGCCAGCTGGCATTATGATTAGCACGCTGACCTTGTATGCGGTAGGGCGTTGATTCAAATCACCATCCGGGAATGCAGCTGTAGGTTTTCCGTTACTTACCTAAATTGCTTAACGCGAATGCCTGGGTGTTTCCTTTGAAAGAGCACGACACGTTTCATTTTCTATTCTTCCCCAGACTAAGCTCGTGTTCCATTTCCAATTATCTCATCGGATTGGTAAGTTCCAATTCCCCTTCCTTGCTCCTTGCGAAATAAGTTGAAATAGAGTCACGCACAGCAGAGTACCTACTTTTCGAAGAAAACCTACGCACGCAATTAAAAAGCATTCTATCCTCACATTGCCGAGATGATCAGTTTCATTGCGACAGCGTTTGCAGGAAAGATGTGGCGAAGTTAAGTGTCCGGCCAAGACGGTTGTACCTTCGCAAGGTTTCAGTATTGTCACGTAGAAGAAGGTGTAATTAGATGAATCACGAACACTAACTTCACTTAACGAAGGTTTATTCAGTACTTGCACATACAAGAGGATGGAGCGAACTGCCTCTGGCCAAAACACATATAGTACATATCGAGCTACAGAACATTCCAGTACAATGATTCTTGACTTGACACTTGTCGATACTTCTCGAACATACTCGAATTGCATATAGAAATTAAAAGTGCACAGTCCAGGTGAGTTTTGAACTCACGACCTTTCAGGCAATAGTTTCGTGTCATAACCACTACACTACGGTGCCCCTTGGCTTACTCTGCGACATTGCTCCCTCCTTAAGCGAACAGCGTCTCGATGTTACGTCGTCCTACTCCTCTCTGTGTTACGTCTGACGTGGAGGGGGAGGGAGGTTGAGTCGTGACTGGCTTATGTTATGCATTGGATTAAACCTCGGTTGCTATTCTGCGTTTAGTGTCACGCGGTTATCACGATTTTGCTGTTATCCTCTCTCTCGTGAGTGGTAGCAGTGGTGTGTATCGATATTCGCGCCTTGTACTATCTTTGGCCTGGCGCTTATAGTCTCCGGCTGTGCTGTGTGCGGTCATTTGGTCGGTTGGCTTGGAGCAGCGAGGGAATCTCCGCAGCGCGTCGTTTGGCCGGGGCCGCTGGCGGCCTCTACGCGTGGCCTGGCTGTGTGGTGCTGTTCACATTGCTACGAGGTCCGTGGCTCACCGATCCTTGACACGAAAGTTGAGTTTTCACTTAATCTACCAGCAAGCCATGACTGTTCACATTGTGTCGTTTGGATTTCGTTGTGGGTTTGTTGGGACATTCCTGTGAGCAACTACGTGTGTTTTCAAGTTGGCAAATTTTAGCCACCCTCCAGAGCAGTTTAACTGTACTTGGTTATTTTGAACTGAAGTACACTAGCGGAATCTTCTGCCTTATGGCCGTTATCGCTCCGGTTACCTGCCCTGGTCGTCGACGTAAATTCAGGCAGTGTATTTTCCTCATCGTGTTGTCGATGTCCAGCACGGTGTGTAGTTTGACAGCTCAATGCATAATTGCTTGTGGACGCCAATATCTTCTACGTTGTTCCATTGAACTCCGTGTTGTGTGCTGGTCGGGTGGAGCGGAGGTTACCTTGTCGGTGGGTCCGTTGACTGTCCGTCGGTTGGGTTGTCGTCGGATGGAGAATGGTTGGGCCGACTGTCTCACCTAAGTGAGCGTTAGTGTTTGAATTCCAGGCCGACCCTCGGAACCTTCTGGTTGGGTGTACTGCCTTTTTTTATTTGTTGTTTGTATTTGTATGGCTTATAGCCGATTTTTAAATTAAGGTTGTTTTGCTCTTGCGGCGTAAGATTGTTTGGGCCTTCATCCAATTTAAAGAACTGTTTTCGGTAGGCCTTTGGCCTTTTAGAAATTTGTTTTGATTTGAGTCTTAAGTGATGGGCCTTCAGCCGATTTTTAAATTAAAATTGTTTTGCTCTTAAGGAGGTAGTGTTTGGGCCTTCAGCCTAATTGAAAGTACAGATTTAAGATAAGGATTCTGCGTTTTAAATCTCTCATTTTGGTTTGAGTCTTAAGTTATTGGCTTTCAGCCGATTTCAAATTAAGGTGGTCTTGCCCTTAAGTCATGAGATTGTATGGCGCATTCAGATGGTAATTAAGTTCCAAAAATTAATGCTGTGTTTTTTTTAATTTTCTTGGCTCTTGTAACGTCTGGTCAAATAAATAAAGTTGTATGTTCGACTGTAACTGACAGCCGCTTATTTCGACTCCTTTCCACAATTTAAACCACGTGTCTGTCCTGCGGGCTTTTCAGGGCGTCTCACATACTTTTCACTTTACTTTCTTGGGTTTCTGGCTATTCAAAATGATGTGTCGACAGAAGTGCCCACACAGTGTTATTTTGAGGGGGCCGATAGGCACGCTATCTAACGCAGACGGGCGTGAAGTCTGGAACAAGATACGTTATGACTGCTATCAAGAAAATACGTAGCTTTGGAATATACTTATCTTTATTTATTCCTTGTGATACATCTCTCTTGGCTATACAAATGAGACTCGTAAGATACAGGCACTGTTACAATTGGCGCCTTGCTAGGTCGTAGCCATGGACTTAGCAGAAGGCTATTCTAACTGACTCTCGGCAAATGAGAGGAAGGCTTCGTCCGTATTGTCGCTAGCAATGTCGTCCGTACAACTGGGGCGAGTGCTCTATCGTATATCGAGACCTGCCTTGTGGTGGCGCTAGGTCTGCGATCACACAGTGGCGACACGCGGGTCCGACATGTACTAAATGGACCGCGGCCGATTTAAGCTACCACCTAGCACGTGTGGTGTCTGGCGGTGACACCACATTCCTCCCCCGCAAATCGGCGAACGGTCGTGAGATAAGACATCCGCCCGCCGTGGGGAGGACCCCATGTTGACGTATTCGATGAGGTGGGGAGCCTAACAACAGGCGAGGCTGTGCCACCCGCACCCGGCCATTCGGTCCGAGGGGATCTAGGAAACGCCTGAAAACCTAGTCCAGGGTGCACGTCAACATGCGGTGTATGCGCCCGTAATGAGACAGGAGGGGCCAAGGGTCGACCTCCATTGCGTCGGGGTACCCGACGCGCGAAGACGCCATGTGGTCTGGAGCGGGCAAGAGGTCCAAGGCGGAGGACAGCTGGTCACGGGAAGCGAGCGGCGGCGCGTGACCCAGGGAGGCGCTTGGCGGCTGCAGCGAAGCGTCGAATGCGGGCGGCGCCGGCGGGAGAACAGACGGCGGCGGCGGCGGCGGCGGCGGCGCGTCGCCATGGGGCAAAATGGAAGGCATCGTCGGTAACACCTGGGGATGAGGCGAGCCAGTAGATGGGTCCCCAGGGCGCTGACCGGACGGCACCGTCGCTGAAAGCAGACGGGGAGCGGCAGAACCCATGCGACGACAGAGGCGCAGCTGATTGAGATGCCGACGCACCTCACCCGAGGCCCCCAAAACCAAATACATCGCGCGGCCGAGGCAGCGAAGAATGCGCCCTGCGAGCCAACGCCGTGAACCGCGATAGTTGCGATAGAATACAACGTCGCCTGGAGCAAAAGCAGGTGTCTGCCGCTGTACAGGGACCTGATGCGGCGGATGCAGCAAAGACATCAAGGTTCGATGAGGACGACCGTGGAGCAACTCAGCCGGCGAGCGACCATCTCGGGGCTGAGAGCGATATGACGACAAAAAGAGCAACAATGCGTCCTCCCGAGAATGCGACTCTTTCAATTTCAACATCTGTGACTTGAAAGTCCGGACCAATCGTTCAGCGGCACCGTTTGACTGAGGCGAAAACGGCGCGGATGTCAGATGTTGAATACCATTCGCCTGGCAGAATGACTGAAATTCTGCGGACATGAATTGTGGGCC
Organism: Schistocerca americana; assembly: GCF_021461395.2. Lineage (NCBI taxonomy): Eukaryota > Metazoa > Arthropoda > Insecta > Orthoptera > Acrididae > Schistocerca > Schistocerca americana. The sequence goes on along the minus strand of NC_060120.1, from coordinate 1,036,657,354 downwards.
ATTGTCGGAAACAATAGTCTGCGGAAGACCTTCAATGCAAAAGATAGCAGACAACACTTGGATGGTGGCGGAGGACGTCGTGGAAGACATCCGGACAACAAAAGGAAAATTACTGAAGGCATCGACCAGAACCAACCATCGAGCATTCCAGAATGGACCAGCAAAATCAATGTGCAAGCGTTGCCAAGGGGAAGTGGCTTTTGGCCATGCAAAGACTTTCCGCGGCGGCGCGGATTGTTGTTCGGCACACGCCATGCAAGAAGAACACATTTTCGTAATCGCAGCATCGATTCCGAACCAAGTACAGTGCTGACGAGCAAGTTGTTTCGTTCGCACTATACCCCAATGTCCTTGGTGAAGAAGCCGTAAGACAGAGGACTGTAACGAACGTGGGACCACGACTCGGGACTGATCATTATCAGAACGCAACAACAAAACACCACGTCGAACAGAAAGTCTCTCCTTGTGAGCAAAAAATCGGCGAACCAACGGATCCTCGATCCGAGACTTTGACAAAGGCCATTGCGTAGCAACAAAACGCAAAACGGTAGCAAGGACAGGGTCAGCAGCTGTGGCTGTAGCTACACGACGAAAATCAATCGGAAACGATTCGACCACGTCGTCCGTTTCCGAATCAATGAACATGCAAGCAAGTTCGGAAGAATCGAATGCTTGATCCTCAGCAACAGGCAAATGGGACAACGCATCGGCGTTTCCGTGCTTAGCAGTGGACCGATACAAGATATCGTAGCGGTACTGCGAGAGGAAAATAGACCAGCGAATGAATTTCTGCGCTGTACGTGGAGGTACAGGCTTGGTCGGATGAAAAAGCGATGTCAAAGGTTTGTGGTCTGTGATGATGGTAAAGTGACGACCATACAAGAAATCATGGAACTTAGTAACACCAAACACGAGAGCCAACGCTTCTTTCTCTATCTGTGAGTAATTTCTTTGCGCAGACGAGAGCAATTTGGTCGCAAAGGCAATAGGGCGATCATGGGAGCCAACTTTGTGCGCAAGCACAGCACCGATCCCGAAATCCGATGCATCTACCATCAACAAAAGGGGTTTCTGGGGACCGAAAGGCGTGAGGCAAGTATTAGAAAGCAACGCCGATTTCAACTGGCGAAAGGCGCGTTCGCATTCCGTCGTCCAGAGCAACGGAACACCTTTACGGCGTAAGCGATGAAGCGGAGCTGAAATGGAAGAGGCATTGCGCACATATTTATGATAATAGTTAATTTTACCCAACACACTCTGTAGCTGCTTCATATTTTGAGGGGAAGGCAATTCTTGTATGGCACGGAGGTGCTCTGGACTCGGATGTATGCCTTGGGCATTGATGACCTGAAATAACGTTCGTAGGTTCGCAAGATGATCTTCTTCTGTCTGTCCGGAGATCACTATATCGTCCAGATAGTTTGCTGCAGTAGGGACCGACGCACAAATAGTTTGTAAATATTGCTGAAACAAGGCAGGGGCGGATGCACACCCGAACGGCAGTCTTTTGAACCTGTACAATCCAAGATGCGTGTTAACCACCAATACGCGCTGGGATTCGTCGTCCACCGGTATTTGCAAGTACGCATCGGCTAGATCCAACTTCGAAAAATATTTTCCCGGGCACAGTTTAGCAAAAAGATCTTCCGGGCGGGGCAAAGGAAAAGTAGCAGTCACTAGTTGTGGATTCACTGTGGCCTTGAAGTCCACGCAAAGTCTCAATTTTCCGGAAGGTTTTGGCAAAATTACTAAGGGTGAGGCCCAGAGAGAAGCTTGCACACGTTCAATTACACCCTGTGATTCGAGATCGTTTAATGTTCTTGCGACCTCATCACGCAATGCGTGGGGAACATTGCGCGCTCTGAAAAATTTCGGTTGCGCGTTTACTTTCAGTTCCAAATGTGCTTCATAGTTTTTAGCGCAACCTAAGCCCGGTGCAAAAATGTCTGCAAATTCTTCACATAGCCTAGAAACACTGTCTGAAGGCACAGTCTGAGTCACTGATAGGACTTGATTTACAATAGACATGTTAAACAACTGAAATAAATCTAAACCAAACAAGTTCACTGCAGTAGAAGAACGAAGAACGTAATATGACACAAGTTTTGTTTGTCCCTTGTATGTTGCAAGAAGGCTGCACTGTCCTAACACAGGAATTTTCTGTCCTGAATATGTGGTTAGCTTAACATTTGCGGCACGCAACGGAGGTTTGCCCAGTTGTTTGTACGCGTCGTGATTGAGCAATGAAACTGCAGCTCCGGTATCGAGCTGGAATGGAATGACCGTGCCATTAAAGTCCAAATCTACAAAAAGTTTATTGTCCTGCTGACGACAAGAGCGACTGTTTTGGGCAATTTGAACAGACACTGGTACAGAATCACTTGCTAATTGACGTGGGACGAACACAGTCACTGTTAGAGAAAGTGGCACTGGACGAAGCGTAATTAACTACATGAATGTCCATGGGCGAAGGTCCACGATCCTGAGTGTCCTTGGTTCGATTCCGGCGCGAAGCAAAGGGCCTGGAATGATTGTGATTGTCTGATCTGAGCTTTTTCTGGCAAACACTTTGAACATGTCCTTTCCTATTGCAGACAAAGCAAATAGCTTGGCGTGAGGGGCAATGTTCACGCGAATGTCTAGTAGCACACCGCGGGCATGATTTCACTGCATGTGTGTGCTGGCGCGGCACACCTGGCTTAGAGCGCGGCGGCAGCTGTGTCGAAGTGCGCGAGGCCCGATTACCGGGCCGCGCAGCGCGTCCAGCGGGCCGGTTAATGTTACACACGGCTGGCAAAGTTTCAAATGATTCCTGAGCACAGTCAAGTGTGTCTTGTCTATCTAATATGTCTATCACTTGTTGAAGGGAGGGATTAACTAGTTTCAAAATTTGCTCCCGTATGCGAACATCAGAAACGTTCTGTGCAATTGCATCACGCACCATTGTATCTGAATAAGAAAGGCCACAGTCACATTCAAAGGCACAGTCCCTAGTAAGTCCTTGCAATGTTGCTACCCACTCCCTATTAGTTTGACCGGCCGTACGTTTCGTACGAAAAAACGTATACCGTTTTGCAACCACATTAACTGTTTCTTTGAAATAGGCATCTAAAGCAGACAAAATTTCCTCGTAGGACAGAGTTGCTACGTCGCGTCGGGGAAACAATTTCACTATCACATGGTAGGTGGACACACCGACACAAGAAAGCAAAAACGGCTGCCGCTCATTACCTTGAATCCTGTAGGCGGCGAGGTGAAAGCCGAACTGTCGGGACCATTCCGTCCAGGACTCGTGGTTTTGATTAAACTGGTGAAACTGCGGTGCAACTGCATGTTGTGGCTGCGGTAGCGGTGAAGCGGCGGCTGCCGCATCGGTTTGAATGGCACGTTGACCCTGGACGAGCTGTCCAAGGGCATCCAATAACGCCTGCGTCTGCTGATTCTGCAAGCGGTAAAATTCGGACAGTACATCTGGAGATTGTGGCGAAGCCATGACACAAATAAATGTAAGCAATCAGAAAGAACACTTTTCCCTCGTCGCCAAATGATGTGTCGACAGAAGTGCCGACACAGTGTTATTTTGAGGGGGCCGATAGGCACGCTATCTAACGCAGACGGGCGTGAAGTCTGGAACAAGATACGTTATGACTGCTATCAAGAAAATACGTAGCTTTGGAATATACTTAACTTTATTTATTCCTTGTGATACATCTCTCTTGGCTATACAAATGAGACTCGTGAGATACAGGCACTGTTACAATTGGCGCCTTGCTAGGTCGTAGCCATGGACTTAGCAGAAGGCTATTCTAACTGACTCTCGGCAAATGAGAGGAAGGCTTCGTCCGTATTGTCGCTAGCAATGTCGTCCGTACAACTGGGGCGAGTGCTCTATCGTATATCGAGACCTGCCTTGTGGTGGCGCTAGGTCTGCGATCTCACAGTGGCGACACGCGGGTCCGACATGTACTAAATGGACCGCGGCCGATTTAAGCTACCACCTAGCAAGTGTGGTGTCTGGCGGTGACACCACACAAAATATAGCAGCAAAAAGGAAATTACGTTACCGAGGCTAAATGTTCCGTATTGCTAGAACAAAGACGCACTTCAGAACAGAAAAGACGTTTAAAATCGCCTTCCTGACAATATGTTATTCATGTAACCACAGCAAGTTTTAGTATTTTAAAGAGCTGTTACTTGCAAACGACAGAAATAACGAAGGAGAAGCAGTTGTAAACAGTAGTCTGGCTCTGAGCACTATGCGACTTAACTTCTGAGGTCATCAGTCGCCTAGAACTCAGAACTAATTAAACCTAACTAACCTAAGGACACCACACACATCCATGCCCGAGGCAGGATTCGAACCTGTGACCGTAGCGGTCACGTGGTTAAACAGTAGACTGCTAAAGGTTTGGGTTATATAAGATGGAGTCAGGCCCGCCCACGCTGGCTTCAAAAGACCGTACAGCGTAATTCCGTAGTGCGATCTCCCTTGTTTTCTTACTTCCACAGGGAGATGGCACTGTAAACTTACTCTGTACGTTATTTTGAAGTCAGAGTGGGCGGGCCTGCCTCCATCTTATATAGCCCAAAACGTTAGCAGACTTCTGGTTACACATGCTTCTCCTTCATTATTTCTGTCGTTTGCACGCAACAGCCTTTTTGAATACAAAAAATTACAGTGCTTACATGAATATCATATTGTTAGTAGGGCAGTTTCGAACGTTTGTCTGTTCTTGAAGACGTATTTGCTCTAATAACACGACACATTTGGCGTTATTCATGTAAATGGCTTTTTTATTGATATACTTCGAATAACCAAGAAGAAAAGGTTATATTGTGAAAATGGTGCTTTCATAATACACGTAATTCGGCTTCAACTGTGTCTGTCTCAATAGCGAATGAAGCTGTAACTCCGAAAACAATACTTGTTTCCTTACTAGTACTGCTTCTTGTTCTTTATATTTCCAGCTTTCAGCTCGCATGCACGAATTTTTAATGTCCATGTATGCAAAAAACGTACCTACGAGTTCTTTGTTAGCCCATAAACGTGAGCAATGAGCAAAGAAGCAGGGCATGCTATCTTATCTTGTGCATGTCAAAGAAGTGAACGGTTATTAAAATGTACACCCATGCATGACGAAAGTTGGCATTTTTTATGAAATATCTACGTTTGCACACAATCAAACAATCAAATATTATTTCAGATACGACCATGAAAGTCGATTGTTATTCCCAATGGTCGAAACTGGGCATGGATTCGTCAGGGTGACGTCACGGGGAAGTATCACTTCGGTGAACCAAGGAGGTATAAATGCGGGGAAACTAATGTTTTTGGGCTATATAAGATGGTGGATGTCGGCTTCAAGTTTATGGCGTAATGACAACCCCCATTCTCTTTTTACCTCCGTGGTTCTTTGCCTCGCGTCTGTTCACAGACTTCAGTTATAAAATGTATAAACACACATGAAAAAGATTAACTCATTCGTTCATTCTGCAATTCATCATTCGACCTTTTCGCAAAATGCTCATGATAATTTGAATTACTTCCTACAGTACGAACATTGTTATCGTTATAAGACAATAACATAGGTGAAGTGAATTCTAGGGTGTCCATGTGTGTAATTTAAGTACTAGATCCTGATACTTTCAGAGTAATAACAAGAAACGAGTGTTATTGTCCTGAAATATGAAAAAGAAAGATAGTTACCTTATAGTGTGTTGTGTATTATAATTTCACCTGCTGACATTTAGTTTTGACAATAAAAAAAACATTTTCTCTAAACGACTTAGAACCTTCATTTCTGCTACGAAGACTGTGCTAGAAATTAACATTAATTTCATTTACTAGTTAAATCAGGCTTCTTGTAAAATACTTACGCCAGATAGGACTGAAACGTCCCCTTAGAAAAATTATACATGACTGTGCTTAAACTGACACACAATATTTTTAGCACAACGGAATCTGACTTTCAATAATCCCTACAAAAGAATGGCCCTGACTAACATTAACCTATACTTTTCACAAATCACTTACCTCACAAAATCTTCGTTACTCGAACTACTGCAATACAGCGAGCGCCACTACTGCCAGCTAAATAAAAGATTCAAACTACTGAAGGCAATAACTACTGATAGGCATAGTTAGCAAATGAAAGATTTTGATAGAGAACAAACAATGTATTTACCTTAATAGTGTTCAAAAGTCATAATATATGTAGCAGTTCATGACATCCATTCTTACAAATGTAGTGTTTCTGATGGACAACACGTCCAGATCATCCGCTCTAAAAAATCCGCCATCTCACTTCCCCTCATCCACCACTGCTGGCGGCTCACCTCCAACTGCGCAACGCTAAGCGCTGTTAACAGCCAACTGCCCAATACTACAATAGCGAATATTACAACAATGCCGACCAGCCTCAGACTGCACACAGCACAGTCAGTGATTTTCATATAGCGCGCTACATATCGTTACCAATATAAAAACCTAAACAGCCTACTTACAGGACGGACAGCATATAATATCATTTATACTCTTCGGTCAATGTATACACACTCTGTATCTGACGCCGACTCGTGGATGCGAAAAAAATGTGTCATTCATTATATATGTACTAACGTGAATGGAATTTCTTCTTCATGCAAACAACCTAATTTCAACCTGCATGAAGAAGAGAAGCTTTTAAAGGTCCAGTACTCCCCAGCTGAAGAATAAAGGTAATCGTCGGTGGAGCAGTTACATGCAAGTGCAAATTCATACTTTTCTGCAGAACCTTACTTGTGTGATGTTCAGTTAAAATATCTCACAGTTACGTAGCGTAATTTTAGGTTCAGTAGTATTAACGCTTTAATTAGTATTTTAAGCAGTTTGTGACCAACAACCAAGTAAGATGCTCTAGACTTTTTCGATATCGATTTCCGATGTACAAAGTATTGTTCGGAGACGATAAATAGTATTTCTCTGCTATAATTAACTGTTTATTTAAGAATAAGTGGTGATTTCACTAATCTTAACAGATTAGGGCATGGTAAAGATCCGACCTCAGATGTGAAGTGGGACCCTAGTACTGATACAATAACAGAATCAACTCCTGAGAAGGAAGGCAATGTGACACAAACTAGCCAATCGCCGCTTAATTTAAAAAGCTAGAAATGGTATCCTCAACAACGCCCATGGAACTTACCCGCACTGTGGAACTTACAAAAAAGCAGGACGATATGTCATTAAAGTGAGATGCTAGTGAGTCCGAGATTAACAAGTTTTCAGCCAAGCATGATATGTTAGTGAAAGTACTATCAAGTGAGGACGCAATTTTGAAAATAGCACACGTTTGGATACCAGAAGCAGTGCAGACTATCCATCAAAGTAGGGGAAGTTAAACAGCGGTAGACCGAGCGGTCGGAGACAGTTCAGGAGTTGTCAGTTAAAGTGGGTAATTTCGATGCTGAGTAAGAAAAGGTGATAATGATCAGTTTTAATCACAGTGACTATAGTTAACAGACGATTCTGGTGGACTTCGACCAAAGATGAACAAATTTCACATTCGGCCGACCCTAATATCAGGTAACTAGTAAGTATATACAGAAATTGCCGAAGTACAAAATTGTTCCGACAGCCTAGTGGATAATCAGCTACGAAAAGCATATGAAAAGCTAAATTAGGACCTTCTGCTATCATAGAATGTCGACAGTGAACACAGTGCAAATAGTGTTTGTTGGCATTTAATCCATTTAGTCTTCCACAGGGCCGAACACATGACGCATTCTGTAGTTGTATATTTTAGTTTGCAGTCAGGTAGTCCCATATTCTTTAGCCAAAGAAGATGGGAAAGACTGCACACGTTATCAAATCGATAAGACAGTTGCCGATGTATTTATTCTCTCCTGCGCTATTCAGTCACTCCTGGGTTCGCTACTTGATGTATACGCTTGTTACATATCTTTTCTGTATAATTGGAGCTCATCTAAATTAAACCTATCACAAACATCTAAACGTAACACAATCACGCTGATGTTACCTGGAGTCGTGGTTTGTCGATAAATAATGGCACATCTTGCTTTAAATTCAGGTACATGCGTCTTCTAGCACATAGATGCTGCAATAACGCAAGCATATCCACCATTACTGCAACTATATTAATGTCAGCCAGTTGTACTTTATATGGTATAGCCACAAGATTTTTATATTTCCTAGAAATGGTTTCCAGGGCTGCCTTGCCGATTTTTTCCAGTATTCCTTCTGCTGTCACAATTTTTTCCATGTGTAGGAAAAATGGCATCTTCACCTTGACGCCGTGTCTAACAGGCAGGAACTTGGAAAACTTAGCTCGTAGGTAATTGTTAAATGCACCACACATTTCTGTCTTTATCATTACAGACTGTCCATTCCATAATTGCTCTTAACAGTACAACTAATCATAAATTTTAAACGCCATAATATTGGGTGGTAGCGTCTTGGTGTAGTAATTAAAACGTCCTCGGTCCCGTGTTCCAACCACACTACAGCTTAAATTTTATAAAAGAGTCACCAAAAATGGCGGCCAAAGAACTTCCGACTTAAGAAGTCACTCTTATTCACCCAACGACCTTGTCAAAAAGAGCGGAGGAGGCGGACAGACGTTAAGGGCACTATCTTGGCCTAGGAGTTGGAAACCGCCCCTAATGAATCAGCAGTGATCAACGGCATAAGGATGCAGAAGGCGATGGAAACCAGAGCAGTAAAGACAACCTAATGTGTATCCAAAGGACATGTGATCTGTAAATGAAAAAAATGTCATGATGCTATCTCCATTGGCGAAAGAGTCCATATTAGTCGCCCACTCGGATCTCCGACAGGCAACTGCCAAGGGGGACGTGACCGCGACAAAATATCTAATAACGATAAGGTTCTAGGAGTCGCGGCATGGAATGGCAGAAGTTTAAACGTGGTAGGGAAGCCAGAAAATCTGAAAATTGATGTGATAAGCGTCAATCTACGTGTAGTGAGGGTCAGTGAACTTAAATGTAAAGAAGACAATGATTTCTGGTCGGATGAGTATAGGGTAATATCAACAGCACGGTATAACGAGAGTAGGATTAGTTATGAATAGGAAGGTAGGGTAGAGATCGGGTTACTGTGGACAGCTCAGCGATAGGGTTGCTCTTATCAGAATCGACAGCAAACCAACACCGACAACGATAGTTCCGGTATACATACCAAAGTCGCAAGCAGAAGATGAAGTAATAGAGAAAGTACATGAGGATATTGAACAGGTAAGTCAGTACATAAAGGCAGATGAAAATCTGATAGTTATGGGGGTTTGGAATGCAGTTTTAGGGGAAGGATTAGAAGAAATGGTTACAGGAGAATATGGGCTTGATAGCAGGAATGAGAGAGGAGAAAGACTAATTGAGTTCTGCAATAAATTTCAGCTAATAATAGCGAATACCCTGTTCAAGAATCGGAAGAGGACGAGATATCGTGGAGAAGGCTGGAATATACGGGAAGATTTCAGTTAAATTGTGTCATGGTCAGACAGAGATTCCAAAATCAGATTTTAGATTGTAAGGCGTACCCAGGATCAGATGTACACTCACATCTCAATTTAGTGATGATGTAGAGTAGGCTGAAGTTCAAGAGACTATTCAGGAAGAATCAACATGCACAAAAAGTGCGATCCGGAAGTACTAAGCACGAAACAGATGCACTTGAAATTCTCTGAGGCTATAAATACTGCGGAAAGTGAAAGCTCAATAGGCAGCTCAACTGAGCAGGAATGGACATCTCTAGAAAGGACGATCACAGAAGTTGGTAAGCAAAACGTAAGTATAAAGAAGGTAACTGCGAAGAAATACTTCAGTTGATCGTCGATAGAGGTACAAAACTGTTCGGGGAAATTGAGGGATACAGAAATATAAGCTGTTGAGGAATGAAATAAATAGGAAGCGCATAGAAGCTAAGACGAAATGGCTGCATGAAAAATGTGAAGAAATCCAACAAGAAGTGATTATTGGACGCACTGACTCAACATATAGAAAAGCCAAAACAACCTCCGGTGAAATTTAAAGCAAGGGTTGTAAAATTAGAAGTGCAAAGGAAATTCCACTGTTAAATGCAGAGGAGAGAGCGGATAGGTGGAAAGAGTACGTTGAAGGCCTCTATGAGGGGGAAAATTTGTTTGATGTGATAGAAGAAGAGACAGGAGTCAATTTAGAAGAGATAGGGGATCCAATATTAGAATCAGAATTTAAGATAGCTTTGGAGGACTAAAGATCAGATATGGCAGAAGGGATAGATAACATTCCATTAGGATTTCTAGAACCATTGGCAACGACACAATTATTTACTTTTGTTTGTAAACTGTATGTCAGTTGGTATACTAACTGACTTTTGCAAGAACATCAATCAGACAGTTCCGAAGACTGCAAGAGCGGACAAGTGTGAGAATTGTCGCACAGTCAGCTGAACAGCTCATACATCCAAGTTGCTTACAAGAACAATATACAGAAGAGTGGAAAATAAAATTGAGGATGTGTTAGATGATGATCAGTTCCGCGTTAGGAACAGTAATGGCACCAAGAGGCAGTTCTGATGTCGCGGTTAATAATGAAGCAAGAGTGAAGAAAAATCAAGACGTATTCGTTGAGTTTGTCCACCTATAAAAGGCACTCGACAATTTAAATGGTGTAAGGTGTACGAAATTGTGAGAAAATTACGGATAAGCTATAGAAGGATGACAGGTGATATAAAATATGTACAAGAACCAAGAGGGAGCAATAAGACTAGAAGACCAAGAACTAACTGCTTGCACTAAAAAGGGTGTGTGGCAATGGTATAGTCTTCCGCCCCTACCGTCCAATTTACACATCGAAAGAGCAGTGACTGAAATAAATGGATGATTAAAGAGTGTGATTAGAATTCAAGGTGAAAGGATGTCAATGATAAGATTCATTTGTGACATTCCGTGACAGTGAAGAAGAATTACGGGATGTGTTGAATAGAATGAACAGTCTGATGAGTGCAGAACGTGGATTAGAGTAAATCGAAGAAAGACTAAAGTCGCGAGAAGCAGCGGGAATGAGAACAGCAAGAAACTTAATATCGTAATTGGTGATGAAGAAGTAGATGAAGTTCAGGAATTCTGCTACTTGGGCTGCATAATAACCCATGATGGACGGAGCAAGGACATAAAAAGCAGACTAGAACTGGCATAAAGGGCATTCCTCGCCAAGGAAATCTACTAGCATCAAACATAGGCCTTGATTTGACGAAGATATTTCTGAGGTTGTACGTTTGGAACGCAGCATTGAACGGAAGTGAGACAAGGCCTGTGGGAAAACCGGAACAGAAGGGAATCAAAGCATTTGAGATGTGGTGCTACCGTTGAGTACTGAAAATTAGATGAGCTCATAAGGTAAGGAATGAGGAGGTTCTCCGGAAAATCTGACAGAACGAAGGAAAAGAATGACAGGACTTCTGTGGCACTGAAGGGAGCTGTAGAGGGTAAAAACTGTAGACCAAGACAGTCTAGAAAACATCCTGCAGATTATTGAGGACGTAGGTTGCAAGTGCTACTCTGAGATGAAGAGGTTGGCACAGGATAGGAACGCGTGTCTGGGGGCATCAAACCAGTCAGAGGACTGATGACACAAAAAAATGGCCCAAAACGTTTATGTTATGTGCATATGCACATTTAAATTCTTCTTGCTAAGGAGCATACATTGTTTGGTGTAGTTTATGTTACCAATGTCAGTAAAAAGACTGTCCTGGTTCTCTAACAATAACAATAAACCAAAGCGTTCATCGGTCGATCTCATCGACCTCCCCAAAAACTATCAGATGTTTGGCACTTTGAAGGAAATCATGTACAAACTTCTCACGCTTCCTGCTAATATAGAAATGTGGTCAGTTTATCAAGTTTTCTAATACATCCTGAAGATCCAAGTGGGCCTTCTATATTTGCTTGCATTTGGATTCTAATCTGTCTGACAAACAAAATTTCAGTTACGTATGCTGGGTGTCAGTTGCTGTGGGTATCAGCTACTGGAGCTTATCAGCTACGGCGGTATTGGATCTTGAAACTGTGTCGTACAAATTGACACCAATTATAAATTAAAAAAGAAAGAGTTTGCTTCTGTGTTGAAATGTATATGGCTAATAAAATGGCTCTGAGCACTATGGGACTTAATATCTGTGGTCATCAGTCCCCTAGAACTTAGAACTACTTAAACCTAACTAACCTAAGGACAACAGACACATCCATGCCCGAGGCAGGATTCGAACCTGCGACCGTAGCGGTCACGCGGTTCCAGACTGAAGCGCCTAGAACCGCACGGCCACATCGGCCGGCTGAAATGTATATGCAAAAATTAGTAAAGATTTATAGTACAAGGATATTCGTTTTCTTATTAGTTACCCTTACAAAAATCCTAGAGCTGTCCACTGATATCTTATAATGAAAAGGAGACGGATGCAAAATGAAAATTAAACTGCTTATTATTTCAAAATTAATCACCATTACTGTTAATACTCTTATCCCACTGCGAGACAAGACTACCAATACGTTCATTGAAAAATGTTTGCGGTTGCCCATGGCTATACCCAGGCGTCCACCTCTTCGTCCGAAACACCATTGAAGGCCACGAATGTATTTCAAATGTGTGCGAGTTCTTAAGGGAGCAAACTGCAGAGGTCATCAGTCCCTAGACTTACACACTACTTAAACTAACTAACCTATGCTAAAAACAACACACACACACCCATGCCCGACGAATGTCTTTCTTCAGGGCTCCAGAAATATGGAAAGCGCATGAGGACAGACCGGGCTTTCTGGAGGACATAAAATTGCTTCCCAGCGAAAGTTCCGCAGCATAGTTGAAACATGGGAGCCCGCCCACATGTTGCCAAGTTTGTTTCCTGTACGCTGCGGATGTTTCGCTGAGAAGCCTTTACGCATCCTCCATACAGTTCCCATCAATCCCCATCTGTATCTACATCTACAAGATTAGTGTCAGTCACAGTGTTCATCGAACTGCCTTCAGACTATTTCTCTACCGTTCCACTCTCGAACAGTGTTCAGAAAAAACGAGCATTTATATCATTCCGACTGAATACAGATTTCTCTTATTTTATTATGATGATCACTCTTTAATATGCACAGAGTGGCAGTTACTGAACCATATGAAATAAAATCGTCATAACTTCTGAACAGCTTGCGTTAGGACGTTCAAACTGCACGGTTGGCTGCGGGGCATGATGGGAATTAGTATGCGCATGCGCACGCACATTTGGTTTGCTTTAGCGACGAAGCCCGCGTAGATGGGTTCGCCAATAAAAAAAAAATTGGCACGTTTAGGAGAGCGAGAATTCGTATTTCGCGAACGAGAAGTCTCTTCACCCTCAATGGATGACTGCGTGGTGTGCAGTGTCCAGTCACGGTTCGATATACCTTGATGGGACGGTGACTACCGAACGGTACGTGAAGGTTTTGGAAGATGATTTCATCCCCATTATCCAAAGTGACAACAAAATGTGGTTCATGCAAGACGGAGCTCGCCCCAATCGAAGAAGGAGAGTGGTGTGCTGGAGGAGCACTTTGGGGACAGCATTCTGACTCTGGGATACCGAGAGGCCACTGCATTGGCTTCGATTGACCGCCATATTCTCTTTGAAGAGAAGGTGTGCAGCAATAATCCCAAAACCATTGTTGAGCTGAAAACGGCTATTCAACACGTCATCGACATCATCGACTTTCGCTATTCGTTTGCGCCACATCATCGTTAATGATGGCAGGCATATCGAATATGTCATAACCTAAATCCGAATATCTTTAGTGACGGTTACATGTTGAACAAAGTGTGTGTTCGCTGTAGTTCGTAACTAATATACGTTTTTTTTCACATAGTTCAATAATTGTCGCCCTGTAGGTGGACGTAAATCTCATGAGAAGACCCTGTCGCATCGAAAAACGCTGAATGAGTGGCACACGAATTCACGTATCACATCCATAGCACTCCCTCCCCTATTTCGGGATACTAAAAAACGATCTTTCCTCCGTCGATACTATCTGATGCGGATCCCACACTGCACACTGATATTCCAGATGAGGTCGGACAAGCGTAATACACACATCAGAAAAAGTTTTGCAACACTTCGGTTCTGAAAGTTCCGGAACCTGTAAAGAAAATTGGAATAGAGATCAACATAATCATCATTTCCGCCGTTTTTATTGCTCACACACTTAATGTTGTACCACCATACATCGCGACCTTCAGAGGTGGTGGTCCAGATTGCGGTACACACCGGTATCTCTAATACCCAGTACCATGTCCTCTTGCACTGATGCATGCCTGTGTTCGTCGGGGCATACCATCCACAAGTTCATCAAGGCACTGATGGTCCAGAGTGTCCCACTCCTTAACGGCGTTTCGGCGTAGATTCCTCAGAGTGGTTTGTGAGTCACGTCGTCTATAAACAGCCCTTTCCAATCTATCCCAGGCATGTTCGATAGGGTTCATATCTGGAGAACATGCTGGCCACTCTAGTCGAGCGGCGTCGTTATCCTGAAGGAAGTCATTCACAAGATGTGTACGATTGGGGCGCGAATTGCCGTCCATGAAGATGAATGCCTCGCCAATATGCTGCCGATATGGTTGCACTATCGGTTGGAGGATGGCAGTCACATATCGTACAGACATTACGGCGCTTTCCATGGCCACCAGCGGCGTACGTCGGCTCCATATAATGCCACCCCAAAACAACAGGGAAAAATTCGCAATCAATGATCAAGACGACAGCAACGCCTTAGATAGGGTGCCAGAATATTAAATGTCTTAGGCAGAATGTATGTGAACATCACGTCAGCTATAATTCAAGTGGAGAGTCTTATAAATTTGTCTGTATCAAGGGCTACTTTAATATGCAGAGACAATTGTAAACACTCTGAACATTCCTTTCGAAATGGATAGTACCAAGTTAAGTAAATTTTCTTGTCCCTATTGTAATAGTGAACTGCTACTTAATCTGTTGTCCACTGAGGTACTGCAGCCGTGGTCTAGGGGTAGCGTTTTTTATTAGTACGTCCTCGGTCCTGGGATCGCATCCCCCTACCGCTTAAATTTTTATTAATAGCATTGGCGGCTGGAGACTTCCGACATAAGAAGTCACCGTCATCCTGCCAACGGCCTTGTCAAAGAGGGTGGAGGAGTGGAAGGGGTTCAGGGCACTCTCTTGTCCTACAGGTGGGAAACTGAACATAAAGGGCTATGATCAAAGGCATGGGGGCGCAGAAGGCAATGGAAACCACTGCATTAAAGACACATAACGTGTATCCACAGGACATGTGGCCTGTAATTGGCAAAAGATTCCGGAATAGTCCCCAATTGGGATCTCCGTGAGGGGACTGCCAAGGCGGAGGTGGCTATGCGAAAAAGATTGAATAGTCAAGGAAAGGATAACGTTCTATGGGTCGGCGTGTGGAATGTCAGAAGCTTGAACGTGATAGGGAAACTGGAAAATCTGAAAATGGAAATGCAAAGGCTCAATCTAGATATAGTAGGGGTCAGTGAAGTGAAGTGGAAGGAAGACAAGGATTTCTGGTCAGATGAGTATCGGGTAATATCAACAGCAGCAGAAAATGGTATAACAGGTGTAAGATTCGTTATGAATAGGAAGGTAGGGCGGATGGTGTGTTACTGTGAACAGTTCAGTGACCGGGTTGTTCTAATCAGAATCGACAGGAGACCAACACCGACAACGATAGTTCAGGTATACATGCCGACGTCACAAGCTGAAGATGAACAGATAGAGAAATATATGAGGATATTGAAAGGGTAATATAGTACATAAAGGTATATGAAAATCTGATAGTCCTGAGGGACTAGAAGGCGGTTGTAGGGGAAGGGTAGAAGAAAAGCCTACAGGAGAATATGGGCTTGGGAGAAGGAATGACAGAGGAGAAAGACTGATTGAGTTCTGTAACAAATTTCAGCTAGTAATATCGAATACTCTGTTCAAGGATCACAAAAGGAGGAGGTATACTTTCTGGGTGATGCAAGAAGACTTATGTTAGATTACATTATGATCAGACAGAGATTCCGAAATCAGATACTGGATTGTAAGCATGCCCAGAAGCAGATATAGACTCAGATCACAATATAGTAGTGGTAAAGAGAAGGCTGAAGTTTAAGACATTAGTCAGGAACATTCAATACGCATGGAAGTGACATACGGAACTACTAAGGAATGACCAGATTCAGTTGCAGGTCTCTAAGACTCTAGATACAGCAATAAGGAATAGCTCAGTAAGCAGTACAGTTGTAGAGGAATGGACATCTATAAAAAGAACCATGACAGATGTTGGAAAGAAAAAACGGGTACAACGAAGGTAACTGTGAGGATACTATGGGTAACAGAAGAAATACTTCAGTTGATGGTTGAAAGGAGTGTAAGGTGGCTTGGTCTCCTGACCTTCATTTCTTACATATTCCATCCTCATAATCTTATTCTGCACATCAAGACGCTTCATTTGAACCCAAACTCGATAAGGTAGAGTCAATTTTGTATGAATTCATGTGAGCAATATGAAAATCTAATAAGTAAACTGCAAGTGTGCACTGAGGTTGAAAAAGTCGAGGCTGGAATACGCAACATGACGGCCACAGGAATTTTCATTCTAGGGAGGCGGCCGGCCCGCTGGGAAGCCCGTCGCTTCAGAGGGGTGGGTCGGCGCACCACCTACTTCGGCCGGAACGACCGCCCAGAGAGGGGACAGCTTTTGCCAGAGTGAAGGGATAACGACCCCCGTGTTCGACTTAAAAGCAAATTCCGCTATATTGTGCGGGAGCGCCCAGTATACGCCTAACGGAGATGCTACATATTTCCACGTTGGTCAACTCAAACGAGACGTCATTCTCCCATTTAAAAGAGCAATGCTGATTGGCGGAATATTTCTGACGCAAAGAGCCAGAGGAATGAGTGAAGACAGCGAATGATATACCCTTGCAACTTTTCCAGAAAAAGGAGCTGTTCCGTTGTCGCTCTTGGAGCGGAAACACGTAACGAGAGAGAGTGCGCTGTCGTTAGCGAATTGGAGAGATACTCTACATTGAGTCGCTCGCGATTAAACGTTGTTTACTGTGTTGGCCGCCACACTTATTGTGTGGTGTGAACACGGACAGAGTTATAGTTAAACACCTGCGAGCGAATATTGAGTGGCATCGTGGTGGACTGGTTATCTGACCGGTGTACCACGCCAATTGTTAAATTAGGGGCGGATAGGAGTCCTTGACTTCATCAAGGCGTAGGGAGAGTTTGATTGGCGATGGTATTGAGTGCTACAACGTACGCAAGCCCCACCTGTCCTCCATAACAGTACACTCCATTACATTTCTCATGCGACAGCCTTGACCGTACCTAGAAAAGTTATTCAAGTTGTGTAGGCACAGCTCTCAGCCATTCTGCTGAGTAAATAACATTCTTAAAGAAAAGGGAGAAAAGAACCTTTCCCTACTTTGTAAAATAATAGCATTCCTATCCATAAGAGGCAATCTACTGTTCCGAAAAGAACCTGGAAATTTATTAATTTATAAGAAAAAGTTTCACTTGATTTCTCAGAATTTTTTTGCAATAAATAATATTTTCGTTCGTCTAATGTTTTTCTTACAATAACTAGCAATACTCCAGTACCCAAGTATTCCACTAGTCACGTAAGAATATAGAATATTTTTGTGTCTTTTCCTTACAGTGGGTGACTCCAGAAGATATTTGCTGCTGAATGTTTTTCAAGCAGTTCTTGTTGGTACATTACGAGCGTGTGTCTGACTTCTGTACTAGTGTGAGGTGGAAATTGTTTCTTGTAGGAGCCAAAGGGTACTTGTTGGATCAATCCATTGCGCAACTTGACAAAATAAAACCCACACACTCACAGGAGGAAGTACAAAAATTTTCCAGTAAACTTAGGAATACAGAAATGCAAGTCGCTGAGGAATGAAATAAACAGGAACCGCAGGGATATTAAGATGAAATGGCTGCCGGCAAAATGTGAAGGAATCGGAAAAGAAATGATTGTTGGAAGGACGGACTCAGCCTAGAGGAAGGTCAAAACAACCTTCAGTAACATTAAAAGCAAGGGTGGTAACATTAACAGTGCAACGGAAATTCCACTGTTGAATGCAGAGAAGAGAGTGGATAGCTGGAAAGCCTCTATGAGGGGGAAGAGTTGTCTGATGTGGTAGAAGAAGAAACAGGAGCCGATTTAGGAGAGAGAGGGGATCCAGTATCAGAGTCAGAATTTAGAAGAGCTTTGGAGGACTTCAGATCAAATAAGGAAGAAGGGAAAAATAACGTTCCATCAAATTTCTAAAATCATTTGGGGAACTGGCAACAAAACGATTATTCACGTTGGTGTGCAGGATGAATGAGTCTGGCGACATACCATTTGACTTCAGCAAAAATATCATCCACACAATGCCCAAGACTGCAAGGGCTGATACGAGCGACAATTATAGGCCAATCAGCTTAACAGCTCATGCATCCAAGTTCTGACAAGAACAATATGCAAAAGCATGGAAAAAGAAACTGAGGATGTGCTAGATGACGATCTGTTTGGTGTTAGGAAAGGTAAAAGCACGAGACAGGTAATTCCGTCGTTGCAGTTGATAATGGAAGTAAGAGTAAAGAAAAATCAAGACTCGTTCAAAGGATTTGTTGATCTAGAAAAAGCGTTCGACAATGCAAAATGGTGCAAGGTGTTCGAAATTCTGAGACAAATAGCGGTAAACTATAGGGAGAGACGGGTAATATACAATGTGTACAAGAGCCAAGAGGGCTTAATAAGAGTGGACGACCAAGAACGAAGAGCTCGGATTGAAAAGGATGTAAGACAAGGATGTAGTCTTTCGCTCCTACTGTTCAATCTATACATCGAAGAAGCAATGATGGAAATAAAAGTAAGGTTCAGGAGTGGCATTAAAATTCAAGGTGAAATTATTTCAATGATACGATTCGCTGATGACATTACTATCCTGAGTGGATGTGAAGAATAATTACATGATCTGCTGAATGGAATGAACAGTCTAATGAGTACAGAGTATGGATTGAGAATAAATCGAAGAAAGACGGAAGTAATGAGAAGTAGCAGAAATGAGAAGAGCGAGAAACTTAACATCAGGATTGAGGGCCATGAAGTAGATGATGTTGAAGAATTCTGCTACCTAGGCAGTATAATAACATGACGGACGAAGCAAGGAGGACATCAGAGGCAGACTAGCAATGGCAAAAATGGCTTTCCTGGGCAAGATAAGTCTCCTAGTATCAAACATAGGGATTAATTTGAGGAAGAAATTTGTGATATTGTACGTCTGGAGTACAGCTTTGTGTGGTACTAAAACACGGACTGTGGGAAAACCGGAGGAGAAGAGAATCGAAGCATTTGAGATATGGTGCTACAGACGAATGTTAAAAATTGGGTGGACTGATAAGGTAAGGAATGAGGAGGTTCTGCGCAGAGTCGGAGAGGAAAGGAATATGTGGAAAACACTGATGAGGAGAAGGGAGAGGATGATAGGATATCTGTTGAGACACGAGGAAATGACTTCCATGGTACCAGAGGAAGCGAAAACTGTAGAGGAAGACAGAGATTAGAATACATCCAGCAAATTAAGGATGCAGGTTGCTAGTAGTACTCTGAGATGAAGAGGTTGGCCATGAGAGGAATTCGTGGCGGGCCGCATCAAACCAGTCAGAAGACCAATGACCAAAAAAACAAAAGTCATGCAATAGCGATATGGTCATACACAGGTGGCGGTAGCATCGTGTACAAAAGGCATAAAAGGGCAGTGAATTGGTGGAGCTGTCATTTGCGATCATATGTTTCATGTCAAAAGGTTTCCGACGTCATCACGGTTGCACGACGGGTATTAAGGGACTTTGAACGCGGAATGGTAGTTGGAGCTAGATGCAAGGGACATTCGATTTGGGAAATGGTTAGGGAATTCAATGTTCCGAGATCAGCAGTGATATGAGCGCTCCGAGAATACAAAATTTCGGCCATTACCCCAGACCAAGGACAACGCAGTGGCCGACGGCCTTCACTCAGTTGCCATGAGCAGTGGCGTTTGCTTAGAGTTTCCAGTGCTAACAGACAAGCAACACTTCCTGAAATTACCGCAGAAATCAGTGTGGGACGTACGACGAACCTATACGTCGGGACACTGCGGAGTTAATGGACTGTGATAACAGACGACCGACGCGAGTGCCTTTGCTAACAGCACTTCTCCTGGGCTCGTAACCATATCGGTTGTGTCCCAGATGACTGAAAAACCGTGGGCTGATCAGATGAGCCCCAATTTTGTTTGGTAACCGTAGGATTCGAGTGTGGCGCAGACCCCACTAAGCCATGGATCTAAGTTGTAAACATGGCGCTGTTCAAGTTGGTGATAGCTCCATAAGGGTATAGGCTGTGTTTAATTCGAAAGTACTGGGTCCTCTAGTTACACTGAACCGAGCATAGACTGAAAATGGGTATATTCGGCTACTTCATTTTCAGCTATTCATGAACTTCATGTTCGCAAACAGCGATAGAATTGTGACTGGGCCACAATCATTCACGATTGGTCTCCAGATCATTCTGGAAAATTCTAGAAGTTGATTTGGCCACCTAGGTTGCCCGACATGAAGCCCATCGAACATTTATGGAACATAAACGGGAGATCTGTTCGTGCACAAAATCCTGCATCGGCAACGCTTTCGCGACTGTGAATGGATACAGAGGCAGCATAGCTCATTGTTTCTCCAGGGGATTTCCAACGGCTTGTTGAGCCCATGCGTCGTCGAGCTGTTGCGCTACGCTCGGCAAAACGAGGTCCGACACGATGTTAGGAGGTGTCACAAGACTTTCACCACCTCACTGTAGTTACACTCAATCTCCTCGCGGAGCAAATCAAAGAACCCTTGTTACCTCCCCTTCCTAATCGACCTACCCGATTGCGATAAAACTGGCCGTGATGGCTTATGCTTGATGAAATTTTACAGTGAGTAAGACTCCCGTTACTGAAGGAAAATAATTCCGGTTAATAGGAAGAAAGTGTACAACAGACCCATCTGAAGGAAGGATCTATTCTAAACCTAATCTAAATACTGATAGTAATTTTGAAATGGGAGCAATATAGTGCAAACGCTCACGAGCCACACAGTGGGGAAAAGGACATCACGTAGTATTTTTAATACAAAAATCATTGGTACTACAAGAAATACAGATTAGCGAAAAAGGTATATTTAAAAGATCGCCAACCTACTAGGATAATGAATCTCCAGAATCTGAAAAAAGGTAACGGCAAAGGAAATCAGTAAATAAGCAATGGAACGGCAACAAAAGGCTGTCACGCTTTTCCACAACGCAACAGTTCACGAGAAAGTAAATGAACCAGGAAGCACTGATTTTACAGTTACGCTCTCTGAAATAATAAATTTTGAAAGCAAAGTTAAATAAAGTGACTGGTTAAATAAATGACTGGCTGTAACTGAAACTTCGTTACGTAAAATAATGGCTTTCAGTAGCCTCAGCGTGACATAATGCAACATTTCTAAAAGGACAAGCCATTATTGAAAGACTGAATTGAATTTATTTTAAGCAAATGAGCAACTAAATTTACTTTTAATACAAGAGTAATCAGGTACTTACCAAGCCAGCAGAAGTCACTCCTTAAGCTAAATACAGAATAAATGAAATTGCGCACTCTTAATTTGTGCTGTATCTTAGTTATTAGTTTTGCCAGGGACTTTTACGGTAGTTTAAGTGAGTGAAGTTAATACTCAAAACGGCAAATTAGTTAAGCCTCCGTTATGCAATACAAGAACGAACAGTTAATGAGCCAGAAAACATTAGACTGAAATTGGTCATTAGGAAACAAACGAAAGTGGCAATAAATAGTTTCATAATTTTACAACACTCGGTGATTGCGTGGAAAGGAAAGGGACTCTGCTTGGTGATAATGTCTGAGGACAATGACTTCACAGGTGTCCTAAAAGTTTTAACTATTTCACGTTATTATTGATGAAAGTTATTAAAGTTTGTGAAAGAAATGCCACTGGGTAATACCTGTCCAATATTAATTACACTCTGTTAATTAACAATCTTACGTTGTTGTAGCTGTGGGGATGACGATGAATGTAGGCAACGACAGTGCTGAGTTGGTGCTGTTGCTGCTGCTGATTGAGAACCACTGGTCGTCTCCAGAGCCACGGATGGCTATGGGACAGGCAGTAATTGGAACTGCAGCTTCCTCCGCCTGTCCACTCCGACCGTACTCTCAATACTCGCGGGTTAACGATGTAGGTGCGCCTACACTGGAGCAATTATAGCTGCACACCGCGTTTGCCGGAGAGCCCAACGAACAATTCCACTCCCTTTCATGACTCAAGCTGCTCTGCTTCCTCTCTGTTGGCAGACCGATAAGGACTCTCCACACACAAAGATAAACAACGAGACAGCTACTGTCATTTCGTCGTTACTGTCGAGGCATTTAAATAAAGTTCCCTTGACTATTACCCAACAATTTACGATATTTACATTATAATTACAATCAATTGTATGTATTCTGAAATAAATACACTATTACATCCATTACATATTAACTATAGTTTCTGCAAAAAAATTTTGATGGTGCCGAACGTATTTTATCTGCATTTTCAGTGTAACGTCCTTCGTCAGTTGAACCGGCGAATGTACAGGGTCTTTATTAATGAATATCGGGGTTTTAACCCTTTATAATATTTATTAAATTAAGCTTACAGTTATAAATGATACGTCAGATGAAAGAGCAACTCAGTTTTACCAAGGACCTTATAAATGTTCACTGGCATAGCGAAGTACGCGATTGGTTGAACTTCACTGTACCCAATCGCTGGATAGGCCGCAAGGGGCCCAATGACAGGGCTTGCTTTGCATGGCATCCACGTTCACCCGATCTAACGCCATGCGATTTTTTCCTTTGGGGCTTCATCAAGGATCGTGTGTACGTGCCTCCGCTACCAGCAGACCTCCTTGAATTAAGAAACCAGATTAAAGCAGCTGTTGCTACAATCACTGAAGACACACTTATCAATTTTTGGGAAGAACTCGGCTATAGACTTGATGTGTGCCGTGTGACAAATGGTGCTCACATTGAACATTTATAAGGTTGCTCTTTCATTTAACATATCATTTATAATTGTAAGTCTAATGTAATAAATATTATAAAGCATTAAAACCCCGATATTCATTCACAAACACCCTGTATTTTCCTGGTGCACAATAGGTTTCGTGTTTGAGAGCACAGTAGTTCAAATGGTCGTTCGGGCAAAGACTCGGCACTGCAGAGTTGTCATACCCCCTAAAGAAGAGGGAGTGTTTTGTAGAGTGCCATAAAATTGCCAACCTCTTTATTAGGCACTTCCCCGTATTAAGAATTTTGTACCCACTGTATGCTTCCACTGTTGACACTAGCGTTTTTATTCCATTACTGTTAATGTTTTATCCTCGGTGTCACTTGTCGTTCTGATAACGTACTGTCTGTGGTAACGGCCGGGTGAGGCGCACATTAGAATGCAAAGGATGAGTATTTGCTGTAAGGATAAAACTAGTTATTACTTTGTCTACCGTGATACTGGTGTACGGTTAAAATTAATGATTATTTTTTCTGCCGTGATATTGCTTCCGTGGCTAAGTGGTCAGCAATGCGGATTCTCGGTACTCCCAGCGAATTTTCCTTCGTGGGAGGACTAGAATAGGGTTCAGTCACCTTTGTCTACATCTAAATGATTGCTATGCAATTCACAATTGCCTGGCAGAGGGCCCATAGAACCGCCATCAATCTATTGCTCTACCGTTCGTCTCTCGAATAGCACGCGGGAAAAACAAACACTTAAATTACTACGATGATCGTTTCTCCCTAGGTAGATGGGCACCAACAAAACATTCGGAGGAGAAAGTTGGTGAGTGACATTTCATGAGAAGATCCTGCCACAATGAAAAACCCCTTTGTTTTAATGATTGCCAGCCAATTCACGTATCACAACCGTGCACTCTCTCTCCTATATCGCGATGATACAAAACGAGCTGCCCATGTTTGAACTTTTTCAATGTACTACGTCAGTCCTGTCTAATGTTGAACCCCCATTGCGCTTCAGTAGTCCAGAAGATGACGGACAAACGTAATGTAGGCGGTCTGTTTTAGTAGACATGACTCATTTTCTAAATGTTCTGCCAATAAATTGTGGGCTGTCACTCGCTTACCCCACGACACTGTCTACGTGATGGTTCCAGCTTCAGTTATTTGTAATTTTAATCCCTAATCTTTAAATTTACATGCGGCTGGTCCCGAAGGAGGTTCGAGTACTCCCTCGGGATTGGGTGTGTGTGTTTGCCCTTAGGATAATTTAGGTTAAGTAGTGTGTAAGCTTAGGGACTGATGACCTTAGCAGTTGAGTCCCATAAGATTTCACACACATTTGAACTTTTTTTTAAAATTTACAGCCTTTAGACTTGTCTGATTTATTGTGCAACCGAAATTTAGCGCACTCCTTTTGGTATTCATGTGGATGACTTCATACTTTCATTGTTCAGAATCAGTTAGTGTCATTTTTCCCGCCATACAGTATCTTCCCTAAATCATTCTGCATTTAGTTTTGATCATCTGATGACTTTACAAGGCGATAAATGACAGCATCATTAGCAGAAAATCTAAGACGGCTTGCTAAATTCTCTCCTAAATCGTTTATGTAGATCAGGACCTGCAGAAGTCTTATAACTCTTACTTGGGCAATGCCAGAGATTACTTCTGTTTTACTCGATGACTTTCCGACAATTACTACGAACGGTGACCTTTCTGACAGGAAATGATTGTAATTGACGAGTTACTTGGTTGGGAAGTAGCGGCACCAGGTATGCTAACCCGACAACGTCCAGGAGAGTGGTATACTGACTTCATGCCCCTCCATACTGCATCTAGCTGACATTGGCTGCGGATGACATGGCGGTCGGTCGAGACCGACTGGTGCGTCTGTGGCGAGAACGGGGATGCTTTTTCTAGTTATCCACTGTGATAAAGAAGGTATTTTGTTTTTTTAACTAAAATTATACCCTATTTAAGAAAAATTTAAGGCTACTGTAATATTTAGAACAGTGATATAGCACTCGTTAATGGTCGTGGGGAAATGTTTCTCAGAAAAAAGGGGGAAATGTGCAAAATGTGAAGCACGGTTGCAGTTCCATTATCTGATATTTACGTGATAGTGGAGGTAAAAGTAACTTGACAGTTAAGATGGCTGTTTATTGATGATGTTATTGGATGTGTTAACTTTTGTAAACGCGAATGATATTTTTGAAGAATTGTGGTCAGAGAGACAGTTGTTAGGATATAGAATCTGTGTGTGTTGGCACCACAGTGGAGTCGCAGAATCTTTGACAGCCAGTAGTGGATAGCTGCGGTGTGCGGCAGGCGGATTTTTTCGTTAAGTGTACAGTAGACTCCATGGACGCATTTTTGGAACATGTGAGATGCAGATTTATTACGAGAAGGAATGACGACTCAGAACAATGGTTGTAATTATTCTGTTGATTGATCTTCTGAGTTAATTTACTGTACAGTTGAAGTTATTAGATTAACCGAATTTTCATATTAGCGCCTATAATTGTTTTCTTTCATAAGTTCCTAACTGAAATTCCAGAACTTAAAGGTTGAGTTATGTGTATCGTTGGCATTCTGTGTCAAGATTATGAGCCCAATTTCCCAGGACGAACTGTTTATAATTTTAGTAGCATTTTATTGGCTGTTGCGGATCCTTGCCGTGTTGCTGATTCTGCCAGTACTTCATTTTGCAGGTGACATTCACAATACGTGATTGTTTCGTTAGCTTTGAGCAATGTAGGTTCTGTCAGTTTCTTTATTTTACTAGGATCATATTTCAGTGCAGAAATTTCGTATGTTTCGGGTTACATTGTTATACAGGTCGACATTAAAATTTGATGTTTTTTATACAGTTACGTCTCAAAAATGGTTCAAATGGCTCGGAGCACTATGGGACTTAACATCTGAGGTCATCAGTCCCCTAGAACTTAGAACTACTTAAACCTAACTAACCTAAGGACATCACACACATCCATGCCCGAGGCAGGATTCGAACCTGCGACCGTAGCAGTCGCGCGGTTCCGGACTGAGCGCCTAGAACCGCTAGACCACCGCGGCCGGCGGTTACGTCTCAATAATTAGATCGACAGGAAGTGCAAAATGGTTAAGCAGGGATGGCTATAGGAAAATTGTAAGGATGTAGAAGCATGTATCAGTAGAGGTAAGATAGATAATGCCTTCAGGAAAATTAAAGAGACCTCTGGAGAAAAGAGAAACACATGTATGAATGACCAAGAGCTCAGATATA
This sequence comes from Schistocerca americana, assembly GCF_021461395.2. Lineage (NCBI taxonomy): Eukaryota > Metazoa > Arthropoda > Insecta > Orthoptera > Acrididae > Schistocerca > Schistocerca americana. The sequence goes on along the minus strand of NC_060120.1, from coordinate 1,036,630,962 downwards.
AAACCAGCGCTAAACAAAGAAGGGAAAGCGGAAAGGTGGAAGTAATATATAGAGGGTCCATACAAGGGCGATGTACTTGAGGGCAATATTATGGAAATGGAAGAGGACGTGGATGAAGATAGAATGGGAGATACGATATTGCGTGAAGAATTTGACAGAGAACGGAAAGACCTAAGTCGAAACAAGGCCCCGGGAGTAGACAATTCTCCATTAGAACTAATGATAGCCTTGGGAGAGACAACCAAGACGAAACTCATCGATCTTGTGAGCAATATGTGTGAGACAGGAATACCTTCGGACTTCAAGAATATAATAAATGAAATTCCAAAGAAAGCAGGTGTTGACAGGTGTAAAAATTACCAACCTCTCAGTTTAGTAAGTCATGGTTGCAAAATACTAACACGAACTTTTTTACAGACGAATGGAAAAACTGGTAGAAGCCGACCTCGGGGAAGATCAGTTTGGATTTCGTAGAAATGTTGTAACACGCGAGGCAATACTGAGCCTACGACTTATCTTAGAAGATAGGTTAGGGAAAGGCAAACCTAAGTTTCTATCATTTGTAGCCTTAGAGGAAGTTTTTACAATGTTGACTGGAATACTCTCTTTCAAAGATGGCAGGCGTCAAATACAGGGAGCGAAATGCTATTTATAATCTGTACAGAAACCAGGTGGCAGTTTTGAGAGTCGAGGGGCATGAAAGGGAAGCAATGGTTGAGAAGGGAGTGAGAGAAGTTTGCGCCTTTCCCCGCTGTTATTCAATCTGTATATTGAGCAAGCAGTAAAAGAAATAAAAGAAAAATTTGGAGTAGGTATTAAAATCCATGGAGAAGGAATAAAAACTTCGAGTTTGCCGACGACATTGTAATTCTGTCGGTGACAGCAAAAGACCTGCAAGAACAGTTGAACGGAACGGAGAGTGACTTGAAAGAAGGATAAAAGGTGAACATCAACAAAGGCAAAACGAGGATAATGGAATGTAGTCTAATTAAATGATTAATGAAAAATCTCATATAAAGATGTGAAACAAATACTAACAAAAAGATAGAGGGGCTGGCCAGTACTTACCTCAGCTCAGTACAGCCGATAGATACATAAAACACAACAGAAAATTCAACCACACTTCTCTGGCTAAAGATCTCCTCTCATTCACCCGGAACCTCAACTGGAAATATCACTTCACTACCCAAACACAGCCCCCAAATATTAGACCCAGTGTTGAACCCTGTCTAGAACAATTCCGACCGCCTTCTCAAAGGGATCCTCCTCCCCTCCCCCAAAACCATCCCTTGCAGACATTTCAAGAATTCCTCACATCCAGTGTTGCCTCCCCGTCCTTCTTGAAGAACATCCCGACAACCCCCAACATCACCCCAGCTGAATCCCGTGCCATTAAGGAGCTGAAAACAGACCGCTCTATTGTCATCCTCCCGGCGGATAAAGGCTCCACAACTGTGGTACTTGACCGTGTGGAGTATGTGACAGAAGGACTGCGTCAACTCTCCCACACCTCAACCTACAAAGCTGTTACCCAGGATCTCACTCCCTCCATCCAGACTGAGCTGCAGAAAATCCTAAAAATCCAAGGTCCCTCACAAGGCCTCACAGCGGTTTCCATAGACCCGCTCACTCCACCTGAGCCACGTATCCCTACCTTCTACCTATTACCCAAGATCCACAAAGAGAATCCTGGCCGTCCCATTGTAGCAGGCCTCAAAGCTCCAACAGAACGTATCTCAGCTCTGGTAGACCAACACCTCCAAACTATCACCCGCAGACTCCCATCCTACATCAAAGACACAAACCACTTCCTAGAATGCCTCAAATCCATTCCCACTCCTCTCCCACTTGAAACCTTTCTTGTCACCACAGGTGCTACATCCCTTTACACAAACATCCCACATACCCATGGTCTCTCTGCCCTTGAGCACTACCTTTCCCAACGCCCACTCGAAGATCTTCCAAAAACCTCGTTCCTTATCACACTTACCAACTTCATCCTCAGCCATAATTACTTCACTTTTGAAGGTCAGACCTACAAACAAATCAGGGGAACGGCCATGGGAACCAGGATGGCTCCGTCCTATGCCAACCTCTTCATGGGCTGCATGGAGGAGGCTTTCCTGAAGACCCAACAGCTGCTCCCCTGGCCTGGTATAGTTTATAGATGACATCTTTGTGGTCTGGACTCATGGTAAAGAAACACTCTTTAATTTTCTCCATAACCTCAACTCCTTTTCGAATCTGAATTTCACCTGGTCCTTCTCCAAAACCCAGGCCACCTTCCTGGATGTTGACCTTCATCTTGTTGAAGCACACATCCACACCTCTGTCCATATCAAACCCACAAACAAACAGCAGTACCTTCACTTTGATAGCTGCCATCCATTCCACATCAAACGCTCCCTTCCCTACAGACTAGGTATTCGTGGCAAACGTATCTGCTCCAGTGACGAATCCCTCAACAATTACACCAATAACCTGACCAGTGCTTTCCTCTCCCGCAACTATCCTGCAGACCTTGTCCACAAACAGATCTCCCGAGCAATACATTCCTCCCCCTCCAACAACAATGTTCCTACCCCCAGACCACACAGAAGCATCCCCCTTGTCACCCAATATTATCCTGGCCTCGAATACATCAACAAATTACTCCGCCAGGGATATGACTTTCTCAAGTCAACCCCTGAAATGAGATCATCCCTTGACAAAATTCTCCCCACACCACCCAGAGTTGCCTTTCGTCGCCCCCCTAACCTCTGTAACATCCTTGTTAAACCCTAAAATATTCGCAGAGTACCTTCTCTACCCAGCGGTTCCTACCCCTGTAACCGACCCCGCTGCAAAACCTGCCCCTTGCATCCCCCCACAACCACCTACTCCAGCCCCGCTACTGGTAAAACATACACAATTCAAGGCAGGGCCACATGTGAAACAACACATGTCATTTATCAGCTGAAATGCCTGCACTGCACAGCCTTTTACATCGGTATGACAACAACTAAACTGGCTGAGCGCATGAACGGACACAGATGAACTGTCCGCCTAGGAGACGTCCAATACCCAGTAGCAGAGCATGCCCTCCAGCATAATTCTAGGGACCTAGGAACCTGCTACACCGTATGTGCCATTTGGCTTCTCCCACCCAACACCAGTCCCTCGGAACTGCGGAGATGGGAACTTGCACTCCAACACATCCTTTCATCCTGCCATCCCCCTGGACTGAACCTACGTTAAACAACCTCACTCTCATTTACTCTTCAGTCTTCTCCTCTTTCCCTTTCCTCTTTAGCCATTCACGCATCTTTTCATCCTATATAGTGTTTATCTTTATACTATACCTCTTTACTTCTGTATGCATCCTCTTTGGTTTGAAGCTGGCACAGTGCTTACAGTAGAATATCTTTGGCTTCCCTGTGACAACCATGCCGCCATCCTTGCTACCCTTCCTGTTTTCCTTTCCCTGTTGCTTCATAACCTGGGTTGTGAGTAACTGAATCCACTTTCCTTTCTTCCCTTTCTTTCCCCTCTCTCCTCCCTGATGAAGGAACTAAGTTTCGAAAGCTAGGAAAGTAAATTTTCTGTTATGTTTTATGTATCTATCGGCTGTACTGAGCTGAGGTAAGTACTGGCCAGCCCCTCTATCTTTTTGTTAGTATTTGTAGTCTAATTAAATCAGGTGATGCTAAGGGAAAGAGACACTTAAACTAGTAAATGAGTTTTATATTTGGGGAGCTAAAAGCCGGGCGATGTGGCCGAGCGGTTCTAGGCGCTGCAGTCTGGAACCGTGCGACCGCTAGGGTCGCAGGTTCGAATCCTGCCTCTGGCATGGATGTGTGTGATGCCCTTAGGTTAGTTAGGTATAAGTAGTTCTAAGTTCTAGGGGACTGATGACCACAGATGTTAAGTCCCATAGTGCTCACAGCCATTTGAACCATTTTTGGGGAGCAAAATAACAGATGATGGTCGATGTACAGAGGATACAAAATGTAGACTGGCTATGGCAAGCAAAGCCTTTCTGAAGAAGGGAAATTAACATCGAGTATATATATATATATATATATATATATATATATATATATATATATATATATATATATATAGTCAGCAAGTCTTTTCTGAAAGCATTTGTATGGAGTGTAGCCATGTATGGAAGTGGAACATGCACGATAAATAGTTTGGACAAGAAGAGAATAGAAACTTTCGATATGTGGTGCTAGAGAAGAATGCTGAAGATTAGATGGGTAAATCACGTAACTAATGAGGAGGTAGTGAACAGAATGGAGAGAAGAGGAATTTGTGGCACAACTTGACTAGAAAAAGGAATCGGTTGGTAGGACAAGTTCTGAGGCGTCAAGGGATCACCAATTTAGTATTGGACGGAAGCGTGGACGGTAAAAATAGTAGAGGGAGACCAATAAATGAATACGATAAGCAGATTCAGAAGGATGTACGTTGCAGTAGGTACTGGGAGATGAAGAAGCTTGCGCAGGATAGAGTAGCATGGAGAGCTGCATCAAGCCAGTCTCTGGACTTAAGGCGACAACAATACTTTTTCAAACAGTTCGCATTGACCAAGTCTACTGAGTGTGAAACTATTGGTTCGCTCGGCCGGTCCTGGCGGAGGTTCGAGTCCTCCCTCGGGCATGCGTGTGTGTGTTAGGATAATTTAGGTTAAGTAGTGTGTAAGCTTAGGGACTGATGACCTTAGCAGTTAAGTCCCATAAGATTTCACACATTTAAACATTTTATTGCTTTGCTTATTTATTTGCTTACGAACCAGATCGGTTTTCGCAGACACAGGATTCTTTTCAATTTCATGTAAGTTCTGTGGCTTTGAGCTCAGTAGCAGTTGTCAATTCACATTGCCACGCTTGTATTTAAGATAACACACACTCAAGTAAAGACTACTCACTTGCAACAGTGTTCTTGGCTTTCAGTTTCACCTAAATTGCTGCAATATGACATGTTCTACAGCTTAGAATAAGCGATTCTTGATAAGCCGTCGCCGTCTATGCGCTTCAGTCTGGAACCGCGCGACCGCTACGGTCGCAGGTTGGAATCCTGCCTTGGGTATGGATGTGTGTGATGTCCTTAGGTTAGTTAGGTTTAAGTAGTTCTAAGTTCTAGGGGACAGATGACCTCAGATGTTAAGTCCCATAGTGCTCAGAGCCATTTGATAAGCCGTCCTGATTGGCTTATAGCAGAAACTAGAACACGCTGAGGAAGTTGAGGAAGTTAATCAAGATTAGTTTGTAAAATAATAATAATAATAATAATAATAATAATAATTGCCTCGTCGTTATAACGTAGGGCTGGAGAATTCCTTTTTTGTGATGTGTGATGGTCCTTCCTTACTCACGTGGCGACACAGTGCATTCCTCTGATCCTGAGCACTGAATGTTGGTCCATCAATTTTGTCTCATTTCATCGGCGGGATCTACTCGCCCCCAGCAGTTCGTCTCCCAGGTTTTCACGCTGGATGGAAGTTAATAGCGGACAAAACGGTCGGTTGGTAACTGACAGAACTCCGAGTTCGGAAGAATGCGCGATTCGATAGCCTGTCAAGCGCTGCCGAAGAAGCTTCTGCACGCTTCGCGGGAGCCGCTTTTTGCGGGCGCCGCTGTTTTCAGTACACTGAGCTTCTTTTCGCTCCGACGGCAACGAGACGATAAACGCGAAAAGTCTTTTGAATGCACGTTTTTTCTAAGTGTTATTGAATCTGCCATTAAAGCCAATATATTTGCTGCTCGGTACATCTGCACTTGTGCACGATTCGGCGAAGCCAATGCATTGCCTTTGCTCAGCAAACCACATGCTTAACGGTGTTCCCCAGGACACAATACGCTGACACGTGTTAAATCGCACTCGGTCATGCTGCTATAGCCCAGCGGGTTGCGAGAGGGCTGTCGATTATCCGGAAATCTTCTGAAATGTCCTGTCCCACCGCTCCACAGCGCTCGATCGTATCTTGATTCTGTCCACCAGTCTGGCCCGCAGAAGTCACACCAACCGGTACCTGTAAGTGAACACTTTCAAAAGGAGCTGCCTTGAACACGTTAGTAACACAGAGCTGACTTCTGACGACGACCATCTACAGTCTATACTTCAGTATGTAAGGATCGAATTAAGAGCATGAATTAAGAGCAATCACGGAATTTAGTGCAGACAATTATTACTCCGAAAAATCTTTAACATTGAGGGTAATATACCACACGTCGTACATTACCGTCTGTGCTATAGCTGGAAAATTCTTCAGTGCTATAGCACAAAAATACCATGTGCTAGGGGTATAACTGGAGATACTGTTATCATTGGTACCTTAGTATGTACCCACCTCGGTGTGTTAGATGTTCTTTCTTTGCGTGCCTCGTAATTTACTACCTGATGTTTTCTACATAGCCGTACCTGCAGCATTAACAGGACCACACCTGTCAGTATAGACTAACCGTTTTTCTTCCACACGTCCGCACTTCAACACCTGTCCTGCTGCCCAGGACAAAATAAGCATTAATGACTTTGAAACGTCCCCTTTGGAAAATTGTAAATGACTGTGCTGGTAAACCTCTTACGTTATTTGATTTTCAAACAGCTGAGCAAAACTGAACGTACTCAGACATTTCTCTCTTTACTTATTCTGATCATCACTAATCTGACACACAATATTTTTAGCGCAACTCAATCTGACTTTCAATAATCCCCACGAAAGAATGGCCCTGACTAACAATAACCTATACCTTTCATGAATCACTTGCCTCACAAAAATCTTCGTTACTCGAACTACTGCAATACAGCGAGCATCAATACTGCCAGCTAAATAAAAGATTCTAACTACTGAAGGCACTAACTACTGACAGGCATAGTTAGCAAATGAAAGATTTTGGTAGAGAACAAACAATGTATTTACCTTAATAGTGTTCAAAAGTCATTATATATGTATCAGTTCAGTTCATGACATCCAGTCTTACAAATTTCCTTTTTCTGACGGATGCACGTCTAGATCGTACGCTCTCAAAACTCTGCCATCTCTCTTCCCACATCCACCACTGCTGGCGGCTCACCTCCAATGGCCCAACGCTACGCGCTGTTCACATCCAACTGCCCAACACTACAATAGCGAATATAGCAACAATGCCAACCAGCCACAGACTGCACACAGCACAGTCAGTGATTTTCATACAGAGCGCTACGTGGCGTTACCAACATAAAAACCTAAACAGCCTACTTACATAGCCCCCATGCTCCCCACAAAAAATTGTACAAAATGTCTTGGGTGGTGCCCAATAATTATTTGGTAAAATTTTATTTATATTAACGATAACAAATATATAAAATGCACACACTTATTGATACAATGTTGGTCAAAAGCAAAATTGTTCTCATAAAGACAGCCCCGATCATTCAACACAGTAGTAATTACAATTTTTTTAATGTCTAAGCAGTAAAAGAAAATGCACACGGAAGTAGTAGATTTCCATGCAGTCTTGAAGAAGTAGTGTTTTCCTTCCGATCCAGCGGAAGGACAGTGCTGACTCTTGACATGTAGACAGGTAATGGGCCACAACAGAGCAAACCCACAGCAGAGTCAGTCGAAGTTTTGAAGAATATTGGTAGGTAGGTCATCACAGAACAGACCCACTGTAGTCCTGGTAGAGGTTATGGTATTGGTGGGCCATCAAAGGCGCAGACCCACTGCAGTCCTTGTAGAGATAATGGTATTGGTGGGCCATTAAACATGTAGCCACACTGTAGTCCTTGTAGAGATGTCCAGCAGCCATCTGTTGCGACTGTGCGGGTGCACAATCACCACTGAAGAGTCTTACGGACAATATAGCAAGTCCATAAACCGCCACTTGTGCACTCACAAATTTTTTGGAATGCCCTTAGAACCAGCAGTGCTGTTACCGGTCCCTTGCTGAATTATCAAACCATGTGCAAACGCTAACAGTCCCCTTTTTTTACTTCTCACATATTGTGCATATACTATGACCAACATAAACGTGTGCAGTGAAATGAAACTTAAATCGAAGAACTAGTTTCTATACAATCATAAATTTACAACATACGAATACAGTTACAAAGGTACAAAATACATAATTAAAGAACATAATAGTACATATAACATTTTTAGTAATACAAGCTTTACAAAAGAATAGAAATAAACATATACATCAGTGTCACAGGAATTATGAAATAAGTAAATAAAACAAATGAGAAGAGCTTTCGAAATATTAACTTCACACATGAGCATTAAAACACAACAGAATAAATGATGTTTAAACATCCTTACGAAGTAAATAACATAGTATTAGAAAAATTCTACAACATAAGTCTTATCAGATAAACACATAAGTACAGGAAGAACACAAATACACAAGGGTACACAAACACATAGCAGAGTAACACAAAAGGAAAGGAGTGTTTGTTTTCAGTTTGACATTTGGTACTGCAGTATTTATCATACATGATTTGCAAACAAAACTTTCTTTACTTCTTGGAGATCTCCCTCAGTTCATCATTATTCCCAAAAAGTACTATCTATACCTGCTTTCTGTATTCTATTCATATTCTCTTTCTAAATAATTATTCTTCATTGTGCACTAATTTTTTCTGCCAAACTTTTTTTATATAACTTCTCAATGCATTTCTTCCAATTCATCGCAACTCATTCTCTTACATAGCCTACCCCCTCTTAAGCTAACTTAAATCTACTGAGCTCAGATGTACATACTAAGGGATGAGGCAATGCAGCAGCACAAAACAATTAACAGAAACAGGAATGACAAAAAATGCAAATTGGCAAAGCAAGCAACAGTATATCTAAATTAGCAAAGCAAATGCAACATTGGGGTGACCGAGCGGTTCTAGGCGCTTCAGTCTGGAACCGCGTGACCGCTACGGTCGCAGGTTCGAATCCTGCCTCGGGCATGAATGTGTGAGATGTCCTTAGGTTAGTTAGGTTTATGTAGTTCTAAGAACTAGGGGACTGATGACTTCAGAAGTTAAGTCCCATAGTGCTCAGAGCCATTTGAACCAAATGCAACATTACAACTAATATAAGCCAATGTGCAGGAACAAGGAAAACAAACATTTCATAACTCTTAAAGTACGGTTCTTGGTTTCCAACATCCTTTTTACAAACCAGTGTCCCTAACCTCTTCTCATTATTCATATACATATAAACACGTAATCACATTCCTCGCATAGAATCATCTTATTGATCATAAACATATCTCAACAGCATAATACACATCATCGTCATAACAATATCACCATAGCACATCAATCAAATCTCAAAATCGTTATAGCTTCCTCCAATAATCTCTAAACCTTTAAAAAAATTCTCTCTGCTCGTTTCAATAAAGTCATCTACGTCAAACGTACTTCAAAAATCATGATCCCATACAAAATACATCATTAAAAGCTCTGATAGTATCACAATGGTTCCGAAAAAAATATGAACAGTTCACAAGGTAGAGACATAATACAATTTCGTAACAGTGAAATCACTGACGTAGTTAAAAAATGTTTGTCTCTCTTAAGTGATCAGGTAGCTGTGTAATTCTGTGTTAGAGAAATATGGTACCGATGTGTAAATTTTTATAAGTAAATATCATATCAGGTAGGGCTCCTAGCGCTTGTCACACGCTTAGTACACAAAGGATTAATGTAATTATACCCTCAGGTGTTACAGATTACAGCAATGGAATGAAATGTATCACCGAAAACCTCCTTTGCATCTTTGTAATTCAAAAATCTTTAAAATAAATGTTTTAAGTACAAAATTAATCACTCAGATGCGTGTACTGTAGCGCTAAACTATGTGTCTTGTAAGATAATCTCTGTCATAACTTAAGGGTAAAAATGTGGCAAGTGTCGTAATTATCGTCGTCAGTAAGCAAAGTTCTGTAGAAGTCAATGTACTTACCTCGTAATAAACAAAAGTGAAATGCTATACGCTAGATATCGTAGTTATTACGTACATTACCTTGATCAGGAAGTACTATACTGCAACGTATTGTTGTGCTACGGAAAAGGCTGTCTCATTGTAGATATACCACAAAGTTACTGTTAAAACATGTTTTACCTTCCAGAATAATACATAAAAACTGTGCAGATATAAAGCAGATGCAGCGCAAAAGCAATAATATAAATTGTGTCTCTCATTAGTAGCATCGTGATATAATCGTGTAGCTGTCAAATAAACTAATCACTGTGTCATCTGGTAACTCTCAGAAGTACTTTAAATCCAGAACGTATTTTCAAGTAAACCAAAATGTTGCATTAAAATCTCATTAGCAGTACCGGTATATGTTATAAGTATGTAAGCCTTATAGTCATTACGTAATCGTGCAACGAACAAGGAAGAATGTACACACAATAACACTGTGTTGTCTGTTCACTATAACAATGCATTCGTAATTACTGTCTAAATAAGTTCCCTATGTTCTTACCTGTACAGTTGATTTCCACAACATTGTTGCATGATAACGGTTTTTAAGTGTGACAAAGCGTACTAATAATGTGAAGTGAAAAATTTTATGGCAAAGACTAAGTTAAAAAGCAGATTATCTCTCAATACATGGTTTTACATGTGAAACGTGGTGTAAACCTTTACTCTTCCTAGCATGCAGAGCTTCAGCTTCAAAGCAATTATCGTGTGGTACGCATCGGTAAATAATGCTCAAAGTTTTTTCAAGGTTAGCGTCTATGTTATTTTTCTCTGGGCCAGTCGGCGCACTTGGCTGCCTGCGGTGCAAGTCATTGTCTGTTACCTTTGTTGTCGTGCGTCGTCACTGGTATTTGGAGACCTAACTTCTACAAATTCATCTTGTCGAGAGGGCCCTACCCTGTTTGAATCCTGCCAGTTCTGATGAAATTCTGGTCTGTTGTTAAGATTATATCGTCTGTCATGATGTCGGTAGTTCCTGTAATTTCTTTCTTGACGATCACATGGTGGAGAACTTCTCCCTGAGTCATAACTGCGTGGTGGACCATTGCATCTGAAGTTACTCTGTCTCTCTTGATAATAATTATTTTGGTTCCCATATTGTCTGTTTCTCTGAGTGTCTCTGCCATAGTTATTACTGTGGAGAGGTGACCTTTCCCTGTAACTATTACTACTCTGCCAACGGTTGTCATATGGGTGGTGTATGTTTTGGTCATTATTTGCATATTAACAATAGCATATTAACAATAGCCTTGTTGTGTCCAGTTATTATTTCTGTCAATGCGGAATTGTGACGGACGTGAACTGTAATTGTTTTTCTCCTGGTTTCACGTCCTGCGAATGTCATTGTCAATTTCCAGTTCTTGTAAGAGTCCCTGAAATGCTTCAATGTCGTCTTTGCAACGTCCTGCCAAAATAATATGTCGTAAATGTTCAGGCAATTTGATTAAGCAAATCCGAATAAGTTATGAGGGGCTGTATGAGTTTGACATATACTGATTTTTATGCAACATGTCTTCAAAATATTTGACAAGACTGGAAAATTCAGATTGTTCGAAATGTTTCATCATTATGATGCTATGTTTCACGAGATCTTGAGTAGCTTGAGACCAATATGCTGAGAAGAAGGCATAATAAAATTCTCCTTCACTTTGACAATCGTGAATGACCTATCGCATTCTTACAGCTGGTTCATTCTCTAAGTAGCCACACATAAATTCAAATCTGTGCTCTAATGACCAGTTGGGAGGAAAACAATGAGAGAATTGAAACTTCCTGGCAGATTAAAACTGTGTGCCGGACCGAGACTCGAACTCGAGACCTTAGCCTTTCGCTGGCAAGTGCTCTACCAACCGAGCTACCCAAGTACGACTCACGCCCCGTCCTCACAGCTTTACTTCTGCCAGTACCTCGTCTCCTACCTTCGAAACTTTACAGAAGCTCTCCTGCGAATCTTGCAGAACTAGCACTCCTGAAAGAAAGGATATTGCGGAGACATGGCTTAGCCACAGCGCACACTCCGCTGTAGAGTGAAAATTTCATTCTAAAAACATCCCCCAGGCTGTGGCTAAGCGAAGGCTACGGGTCTTGTGTCATTCAGATCATCATCTACCTTTGTAGATAACTTAGTGAACTGATCCGAAAGTTCGGCTACTTTCTCCGATAGTGAACTGATTTGCTCAGTGCGTTTTTCTGAACCAAGTTTCAGAGTGTCCATTTGTGCTGAAATCGCATCTACTGTGTCCTTTAAGTCTTCCTGAGTTTTTGCAAGTTGCGTAATCGAATCAGTAGATGCAACTGAGTCAGTTTTAGCTTGCACGGTGTCGTAATTTTCATGAACAATAGTTTGCAGTTCTTTTATGACTGCTTCGTGATTCTGTAATGAATTTTCATGCCGCGAAAAAATAGGTTGAAAATGCTCACAAATTTATGTTTTTACGTCATTACAGACTTTTCGACATTTATATTCACTTTTAAGCAACTCTGCAGTTAATCTTCACGCGTCTGTTCAAGCGTTTGTTCCATTGAGCCTAACTTTCGAAGATGTTGCTCTGTTTGTCTCTGGTGTTGCTCCATTGAGTCTAACTTTTGAAGCTGTTGTCCCATTTGTTACATTAATTGTAACAATAATGTATTAGTGTCTGGTACCTGTTCCTCTATGCTTTTCGGCAGTGCATTTGCACTGGCAACATTCGCATTTTGAAAAGCACAAAATGTGTCTTGACTTATTTGTGAAAACGGTGAGGGCGCAAAACCTGAATCTACAGTATTTGCAAGATTGTGTCCTGTCATTTCGGATTCCTGAAGCGAGCTGTTGCCGACCGATCGATCGATAATGCTTCCCTGTTCACTAATTGTTTCACTGTCTACACCATTATTTGCTACCCACTCCATTTCCCTATGCACAATTACCAAATTACTACTTTGCATATCTGTTAATTCATTAAGCGGTGGTACTGATGAGCTACGCTTGACGTCACTATCATTTCTCAATGTACTTTGGAGCCTAGTGTTACGTTTTTCACACGCCATAATTATCACGTACTTCACACGATAACAAGAAAAGCACAATTTGAAGAGCAAAAACAAGAAAACACATTAACATAGCACTGAAAATAATCTCTAGTTAATCGCAAGCGCAGCTGTGAAATACTTGGTGCAAATCTACATGTATACCACAACTGTTTTACTGTACAACAATGAAAAACTACAACTACAAAGGAAATTCTCTCTGCAATTACATGCTAGCAATAAACAGTAGCTACACTAATTACTCAAATTACAAGAAAAAATCAGAAGATTCCAGTGAGGTATCCTGTCAGGGTAGCCATATGAAACGTCTCCTTTGGAAAATTATAAATGATTGTGCTGGTAAACATCTTAGATTATTTGATTTTCAAACAGCTGAGCAAAACTGAACGTACTTAGACATTTCTCTCTTTACTTATTCTCATCATCATTAAACTGACACACAATATTTTTAGCGCAGCGCAATCTGACTTTCAATAATCCCCACGAAAGATTGGCACTGACTAACAATAATCTATACCTTTCATGAATCACTTACCTCACAAAAATCTTCGTTACTCGAACTACTGCAATACAGCGAGCACCAATACTGCCAGCTAAATAAAAGATTCTAACTACTGAAGGCACTAACTACTGACAGACATAGTTAGCAAATGAAAGATTTTGGTAGAGAACAAACAATGCATTTACCTTAATAGTGTTCAACAGTCATAATATATGTATCAGTTCATGACATCCAGTCTTACAAATTTCCTTTTTCTGACGGACACACGTCTAGATCGTCCACTCTCAAAACTCTGCCATCTCTCTCCCCCCACATCCACCACTGCTGGCGGCTCACCTCCAACTGCGCAACGCTACGCACAGTTCGCAGCCAACTGCCGAACACTACAATAGCGAATATTGCAACAATGCCAACCAGCCACAGACTGCACACAGCACAGTCAGTGATTTTCATACAGAGCGCTACGTTGCGTTACCAACATAAAAACGTAAATAGCCTACTTACAACTTGCTCTTGTCACATGTACTAGGAGGTACTAAACAAACTAAAAACATATTATACCTAATATTGATAAATGTTAGTCCGCAAATGAATTAAATGCTGATGTAATATTGTGCAGTACACTCCGCCTAAGCAACAATAAAAATATCTGCCCTTATGCCTCTAACATCCTTCTTGATTAATAGAACCCAGGCTGTTGTTTTGGACAAAGGTATCGTCATCAGTGTCCTAGGGAGCTGTGATAGGACTATTATTATTTTCTATATATACATAAACGACCTGGCGGACAGGGTGGGCCGTAGTCTGCGGTTCTTTGCTGAACGTGCTGTGGTGTACGGTAAGATGTCGTTGCTGAGTGACTGCAGAAGGTTAGAAAATGTCTCACAAAATTTCTAGTTGGTGTTGCAAATAGCAGCTGCCTCCAAAGGAAAATCAAACTCTTAATGTTCGGATACAGCATTAACTGTGTCCTGCTTAACACAGTCACGTCGTTGAAATGTTTTGATACTTCTTTATAAAATATTTTACTTAAACTGTGCGCGACTGCTACGGTCGCAGGTTCGAATCCTGCCTCGGGCATGGATGTGTGTGATGTCCTTAGGTTAGTTAGGTTTAAGTAGTTCTAAGTTCTAGGGGACTGATGACCACAGATGTTAAGTCCCATAGTGCTCAGAGCCATTTGAACCATTTTTTGAACTTAAACTGTGGAGTGAAAGTGAATGCAACTCAACCTACTTTCTCTTTACTTATTTTTATCATTCAACACCGATCCACAATATTCTAGCGCAACAAAGTCTGACTGCTCAAAAAGGGATAACCTGACTTCAAATAATTAATTCAAAAGAATGGCCCTGACTAAAACGAAATCTTAACAATAACCTATAAATTTCATTAAGCACTTACCTCAATAAATCTTCATTACTCGAACTACTGCAATACTGCCAGCTAAATAAACGATTCTAATACTAAAGCCACAAACTACTAATAGACATGTGGTTAGAAAAGGAAAGATTTTGTTGCAAACCAAATAACGTATTTTTTATCTTAATAATGTGACATCCAGTTCAGACACAAACATAAATCGTCATTGAAATCTAGTACAAAGGTATATAACCATGAATAATATTCAATCTCCAGGTCGAACTTGTACAGATCGTTAGCCTACGCTAACACTTCAGACCTCTACCCTCCATCAATGCTAACTTCTCACATCTAACATCCATCACTGCTGGCCGTTCACCTCCAATTGCCCAACAATACTTGCATCACTGCTGGCGACTAACTTCCAACTGCCCAACAGTACTGGCGATTAACTTCCAACGAGTCCAACCAGCCACAGAGTCTCTTACAAAGAAAGCGCAGTCAGAGATCCAATGCAAAGCGCTACACAGCGCTGCCAACACAGAAGCAGCCATCTTACAATATGGACGTAGCGTTTGCAAAGCGATATGAAATGGAACGCGCATGTGAGTATTGTGGTAGAGAAAGCGATTGGTCTACTTCGTTTTATTGCGAGGAGTTTGGAGAAGTGAAGTTCATCAGTAAAGGAGGCCGCATACAGGATGCTAGTCTTACCTATTCTTGTGTATTTGTGATCCAAACCTGGTCGGATTAAAAGAAGACGTGAAAGAAATTCAAAGACGGGATGCTAGATTTATGACTGATTTTTTTTTTTTTTTAAAAAAAAAAAAAAAGAACGCTATTGAGAAAACGTAGAGAACCAGCGTTGTAAGCTGATTACAGGATGATTCTATTGCCGCCAACAAACATTTCGCCCAAGCACCACGAAAAAATAAGATACGAGAAATTAAGGCTCATACGGAGGCATATGTACATAGTCGTATCTTCCTCGCTCTGTTTGCGAGTGAAACAGGAAAGGCAATGGCTACTAGTTGTACAGGGTACCTTCCGCCTCGCGCCGTAGGATGCCTTGCGGAGATGTAGACGTATGTATTACTACAATAGCAATCGCCATGCACGCAATTCAGCAGCTATTCGAGAAACAACCACGAAGGAGTTGCTTCCGCTGGATACGGCACACTTCAGGAAATCTATGTGCTAATATCCTTGCCGAACTGAGGCCATTAGCAAGCTGTAAATAGAGTTACTCGGTATTAGTGGGGTATCTACTAGGGTGAGACAAATTTTTTGTCCAGAGTGCTTGCTTATTAGACTAGCAAGAATTATATATTCCTAATAAATTGATCACCTCACTGAAAGCTGTTACGGTAAACACCTGAAGTCAAGTTAAGACACAGAACATCTTATCAAGTACTGAGACAACGAAAAATGTAGTAAGACAGGAAGATGCATTATCCTGCCTTCTGTTTAATACAGCGTTGAAGAAAGTTATATGGGCTTCAATATAAGGAACTCTATCCTAAATCAGTTCAGGTGATGGCGTACGTAAGTGCTATCAATATAATTGCAAGTGCGCCAAGAGCAATGAAGGAAGTCCTAACGTCCTCGGTACCGTGTTGAAAATTACTACTCTGGATCAATTTAATTACAACAGCCCTTTGTGAGTTTTTGCCTCCTGTTCAGTGCCGAACTCCGCCAATTCTGAATTCCAATTTTCCTTAATTCCTCTCTAACATGTTCTGTCTTAGCTTTGGTTTGCGAACCCTCCTAGTTTCCTTCAGCCGCTGCTTTAAATCACTTGTTAATAATTTGTTTGTTAGCTCTCAGTACATGTACTGCTCATCACATCTTGTTAATTATCAATTTGGATCCATCTACTTACAAATGAATGATACGAATTATTCGAAAGACTTCATCAGTGGCAAATTTCGTAAATCCTGCATGTGTTCTCGTTGCGGTCTTACTGGTATGCTTCTGCTTCGAAATTTTATTTACACAGCACCCAAAACATAAGATGAAGTAAATGAGTATTCATTCCTAGCGCTGCACAAATGATATTTCGAATGGCAGGAAGCACCAGAATAGCACTAAAACCTGAAAAAGAACGCATGTAGAGCAACAGCTACGAAATTTCCTGCTGATGATGCCTTTCGGATAATAAAGGCGAAACGAGCACCGCACGGAAAATTCGTTACATTCAGACGTAGTTAGACGGGTCCACACTAATAATTACCAAGCTGGAATAAGCAGTACATGTACTGAGAGCTAACGACCGAATTATTAAGAAGATATTCAATGCAGAGCCTGAAGGAACCAGGAGGATCCGAGGGCCAAAGCTAAGATGCAACGAGTCAGAGAGGGCTTCTGGAAGATTGGAACTCAGAATTGGAAGAGTTCGATACTAAACAGGAGGCCAAAACTCACGAAAGGCTGTTGTGTGGGTGATGATAAAGACAAAATTACCAAATAAGCAGCAACCAGTCGCAAAATCATGTTTTATTTATTTTCTTTTGCAAATCGATTTCAACTAATTAACAGCCATCATCGATTTGCAAAAGTAAATAAATAAAACATGATTTTGCGACTGGTTGCTGCTTATTTGGTAGTTTTATGGTTTACGGTCGCTGCACAACTTGGGAACCACATGGACCCCACCATTCATAAGATGATAAAGACGATGTGCTTTTACGATACACATTATCTCTGTGTCTTATATCGCTTGCGTATTAGTTATTTAGTTAGTTTCGTGTTCCATGTTGAGACATTCCTCTTTCGAAATGATGTGCCACGAGCGACTTTACAGGATACGTATACATGATCAGTGTTCATTAATGAACAAACTATTTTTTAGACCTACTTATGCAGCTGCACTTAAAAACTTTTTTTTCAGGCTATCAGTTTTCAAATAGGAATTCGTTCATGGAATGAAAAGAATTCCCAGGAGATATGATTTTAGGTTACGTTTAAAATTCTTTTCACCACCATTCAGACAGTTTATGATATTAGGCAAATGATCAAAAATGTTTCTAGGAGCATACTGAAGTCCTTTCTGAGCCACTGCCAGCTTTAAAAATGGGTAATAAAGAACATTTTTCTCTCTGATGCTATAGGCATGGACATCACTGTTCTTCTCAAATTTTGATGGATTATTAATAACGAATTTTATCGTGACGGCGCAGTTAAAGTGTGTAATTGCTCGAAGAGGTAGCGATATGACGAGCGAGGGCGAACAACAGTTATTATTCCTACTGACCGGTTTTGTACAATCAATGGTTTCTCTCTACAGGGAAGCGCCAAACGAACTGGTATAGGCATGCGTAGTAAAATACAGAGATAGGTAAACAGGCAGAATACGGCGCTGCGATCGGCAACGCCTAATATAAGACGACAAGTGACTTGTGCGGCCTTGAGATCGGTTACTGTCGCTACAATGGCAAGTTATCAGGATTTAAGTGGGTCTGAACGTGGTGTTATAATCAGTGTATGAACGATGGGACACAGCATCTCCGAGGTAGCGATGAAGTGGGTATTTCCCCGTGCAACCATTTCACGAGTGTACCGCGAATATTAGGAATCCTATAAAACGTCAAATCTCCGACATCGCTGCTACCGACGGAAGATCCTTAAAAAACTGGACCAACGGCGACTGGAGAGGATCGTCCAACATGACAGAAGTGCAACCCTTCCGCAAATTGTTGCAGATTTCAATGCTGGGCCGTCAACAAGTGTCAACGTGCGAACCATTCAACAAAACATCATCGTAATGGGCTTTCGGAGCCGAAGGCCACTCGAACGCCCTTGATGACTGCACGACAGAAAGCTTGAGCCCGTCAGCACGGACATTGGCTACCGATGACTGGAAACATGTTGCCTGTTTGGACAAGTCTCGTTTCAAATTGTATCGAGCGGATGGACGTGTACGGGTATGGAGATAGCCTCATGAATCCATGGACACTGCATGTCAGCAGGGAACTGTTGAAGTTGGTGCAGGCTCTGTAATGGTACGAGACGTGTGCAGTTGGAGTGATATGGGACCCTTGACGCGTCTAGATACGACTCTGACGGGTGACACGTACGTAAGCATTCCGTTTGATCACTTCCATCCATTCATGTCTATTGTGCATTCCGACAGACTTGGGCAACCGGAGCACGACAATGCGACACCCCACAGCATTGCTGCAGAGTGGCTCCAGGAACACTCTCCTGAGTTTAAACACTTCCGCTGGCCGCCAAACTCCCCAGACATGAACGTAATTGAGCATATCTGGCGTGCCTTGCAACGTGCTGTTCAGAAACGATCTTCGCCCCCTCCTACTCTTACGGATATATGAACAGCAAAATTCAAATGGCTCTAAGCACTAGGGGACTTAACATCTGAGGTCATCAGTCCCCTAGAACATAGAACTACTTAAACCTAACTAACCTAAGGACATCACATACATCCATGCCCGAGGCAGGGTCCGGACCTGCGACCGTAGCTGATACGCGGTTGCAGACTGAAGTGCCTAGAACCGCTCTTCCTCTGCGGCCGGCTTATGAACAGCACTGCAGGATTCATAGTGTCGATCCCTTCTGACATTAGACATTAGTCGAGTCCATGCCACGTCTTGTTGCGGCACTTCTGCGTGCTCGTGGAGGGCCTACACGATATTAGGGAGGTGTGCCACTTTCATTGGCTCTACAGTGTAATTGGTAAGTTACCCTAGAATATTGTTCCATAAGACGTTATTGAATGGAAATGTGCAAAATATCTCAGATTCCTGATTCGTATGTTTCCAGTAACAGCAATTATACGAAGACAAAAATGTAGCTGAACTTAATTGTGCGAGAAGTGCGGTAATATGCGTCTTATAGTTGACGTTTTCAACAACGTGAACCACCAAAATTTCGGAGCGTTCTACCCTATCTACTCACGACTCTTGTTCATAAGCTACATCAGTTGTTGAGACGACTCTGTTTATAGTACAGAACTGAGTATAATGTGTTTTCTCAAAATTAAGGGAGTTACCCTTTTCGAAGAAACACTTAATAACTCTTTGAAAATCGTCATTAACAATCTGTCCTGTTGCTTTCACTGTAATGAGATTTATATATAACAGTAGCAAAAAATACCAGTAGTACTTGTTGAGCCGTGATGAAAATTGCTGTTTTGAAGAGCGCGCCGCAGCGCGTAAATGTGAAGCAGTCGCCCTCCGTTTCTGGCGGTGGCGCCGCTGTGGCAATCGCAGCTTTGGTGTCTCCCTCTGGTGGGAAATGGGAAAGGTTGCCTGTTCACGTGCATTTAAGGGGCGCTATGAGCTCGCCAGTGGGTCAGTCTGGGTCAGTCTCTCGTCCCCAGCTTGCTAGTCTGTCTCTCGTCCACATATGTTAGGCAGTTAGTGTCTGTCTGTCGTTCAGAGTGCTCGTATGTCTGTCGTTCGGATCATCCTTTAAAGCCGGCAAAATGAGAGTCTTTCCACTCCAGTAAGAGAACTCAGCGAGTGGTCGCCCGGTCGGGGCTTAGTTCCTGCATCTGAGTCTTCGCGTTAGGCCGCCAGTTGCTCGAGTTTGCTCAGGCAATGGTCATTGGCGGTTGGATCGATCGGTTGGTCGATCGCGCACTGAGACACAAGATGACTTGTCCGTCTTCGCGGTCGTCACGAGAGCAACAGGAGTCAACCCACATCAGTCTGGCCGGTGCGGGCTGCAGCGCCGTGAGACGGGAGATCGGCGCGCCTTCCTGCGTCCGTTGAAGCGGCTGGCAGCGGACGATTCAGGAGAGCGATTTGGGGGTGCTGCGCCAGGTCTTTTCGAGAAATCGCAGTTTATTAGAAGTTAAGTGATTGGTGATATGTTGTTTGATTTACTCTTGTTAAATTCTACTTGTTTTCTTGGTGAGGTCACCAGCCGTTTGCTTTGGGGTCGTCCCACCGTTCTTCTCTGTTTGCCCACCCGCGGGAAGGTGGTCCGTTTTTCCCTTGTGGAGTAGGGACGGGTTAGAGCAACCTGCGGTTCGGGTTGTTCGGTAATCTCCCTATCAATCTACCGTAGCTGCCTCTGGCATGTTTGTCGGATTTTGTGTGTTAACGAATTTATTGCTTGGAGTGTAACGGGCTAGTACCTGATATACGTTTTGATGTTTGGAAACTTTGATATTATTGCCTATGATCTTGAGAGGCGGGATCTGTGTACGGTAGAGCATCTTAACTACTGTTTGGCCAACCTTGCAGAATTTTATATAAGATTGCATTTCATGGGCTTTTATTTAAATGATCATTTTAGTATATAAAGTTGCCACCCTTTCACCGTGAGACTTTTCTTGGAATTGGAAGTTAAAATCAAGTTGCACCTTCGGTGGCCAACAATTATTAGTTTCCATCCCTCCTACGGGGGGGGGGGGGTGCATAGCTTGTGTAAATTGTTAAAACTCTTAGTTTAAAGCTATCTGGTGTGTTGCACCAGTGTGGTCTTTCAGAGGCTGTTGTGAGCGGTCGTAACTACGGCCGTGTCAAAAGGGAGTGGCAAGGTTCTCTGCCCGAAAGCTCATACAGTCAAAACTTGTTTCGTTCTGCCTCTGAATAAATTGTAACTTTGATATTTAGAGGGTGCTTTCTGATTATAATTTTAAATCTGTTTCTTTAAAAAAATACTTTTAGGCACTATTAAAGTGAATGAAATTCCCATTTGGTAAAAGGAATTTGGTTATGATTTCATCAGTTACTCCCTGCCAGCTACTTCCATGCTTACATTGTGTGATTAAATGTGTTAATGTTCTTGATGAATCGCTAGTAAATAAAATAAATTCTTAAGAATATTCTTTGATAATAAATCACAGTTCAGTGTATTGAAGGTATAGGAGGGGTCCAAGATTGAACCCTGTGGGACCCCGTGACTCTTAAAGATTTCTGTATGTCAACAAGTGCGTATCGCAGGATGCGAGAAGAATATGTGTTTAGGTGTTTCAGCAGTGAGGCACCGGCAGGACTGGATGAGCTGGACGGCCGGCGTGTGTGGCGCGTGTCCTAGGTGACCGGCGGCCGCGTTGCGGGCAGATTGCCACGACAGGGCGGGGACCCGGCGACCTTGTGGCGGAGTTTTTCAACCCCGGCCGGCCCGGGCCGTCGCTCTTCGCGCTGGACCGCACCTTGCCGCGCCTCGCATCCGTCAGCCGAGGCGCACCAATTAGCATCCAGAAGCCGGCCGGAATGGCCGTGCGGTTCTAGGCGCTACAGTCTGGAACCGAGCGACCGCTACGGTCGCAGGTTCGAATCCTGCCGCGGGCATGGATGTGTGTGGTGTCCTTAGGTTAGTTAGGTTTAATTAGTTCTAAGTTCTAGGCGACTGATGACCTCAGAAGTTAAGTCGCATAGTGCTCAGAGCCAGCCAGCATCCAGATACGAAGCGGATGCCGCCGTCGCTTTGGCTAAACGTGACGGCACGGTGGGACATTCTGTCTGTAGTAAGCCCACTGACACTGATTTGTATTTGCATTCTTCAAGCTGCCATCAGCCATCCCAGGCCATGAGTGTATTTAAAACCCCTGTACCCAGGGCACATATGGTGTCGGATGCAGAGAATTTGCCTGAGGAACTTGCACATTTGAGGACCGTGTTCACAGACAATGGGTACTCGAGCCGGCAAATTCACAGGGTCCTCTCGACTAGAGCCAGGAACCGGAAAGAGGATAAAGAGGAGACGTGCCAGCCAAGTCCCTAGCTTTTCTTCACTACGTTGGAAACATCTCCTTCAAGATAGCGAGAATTCTTAATAATGTTGATGGTGTTAGGACAGCAACGAGGCACAAACTTACTTTCTGTTCCTTTATTCAAAGGGTACCGTTACCGGTTTCGAATCGCTGTGATTCATCCTCAGACGGTTTACTCGTTTTCTTTATGACATGTGGTGTGTTTTTTACAGATTAATTGCCCTACAATATAAATAATACATAATAATAAACACGTCACACAGACTGTTGCGTTACAGATTTTTGTTGCATGTGACTTACGTGAAACGTCGGTTTGGAGTGTGTGTTTTCATAACATTTCATAACATCTGTTGGACGAGTGTTATGAAAACAAACACTCCAAACCGACGTTTCACGTAAGTCACACGCAACGAAAATCTGTAAAGCAACCATCTGTGTGGCGTGTTTATAATTATGTATTATTTATATTTTAGGACAATTAATCTGTAAAAAACACACCACATGTCATAAAGAAAGCGTGTAAACCGTCTGAGGATGAATCACGATTCGAAACCGGTAACGGTATCCTTTGAATAAAGGAACTGAAAGTAAATTTGTGGCTGGTTGCTGTCCTAACACCATCAACATTCGTCTTCAAATAACAGCCACGGTCTCCATCATGTCATCATATGACAAAATTGCATTCTTAATAATTTTCATGAGAAAGTGGTTTTTCGTCCTCCTTCTAAGATTTCGGATTTGCTGGGATCTGTGAAGGATGATTTGTTACTGCGGAAGGAGGGAATTTACAACATACCGTATCAGTGTGGTGTGGCCTATATACGACAGACAATGCGTACAGTGGAAGAGCGTTTTATAGAACATCAACTTTGCACTCGATTACTGCGACCCAGTAAGTCTGCAGTTGCGGGACATTGTATTTCTAACGGACGTTCAAAGGAGTACGACAAAACTTCGATTTTGGTCACAGCAACAACTGTTTGGGACTCCGTTATCAAAGAATCCGTTGAAACACGCATTGCGGAAAATCTAATGAACCGTGATAGTGGTTACCAATTGAATAACGCGTGGAATCCCGTCGTCTCCGAAATTTGCTCGAGACGAAGACGCCAGAAGACTTCGATAGCTGCCGCAAGCGACAATACCGATGGCAGCCGAGTATTGCAGTTCCACCAGCGAGGGCGTTGTCGCTGGGCCCTTCTGTCTCCGCGACTGCAACGCATGCGCGGCAGTACTATCAGCGCATTATATAAGACAGAGCGGAGAACGTCTTCGTCGGTCCTCGTTCGGCTCACCTGAAGATGGCTGGCAGCTGTCCAGCCGAAATATCGTGCAATGAAGTTTAAGACGACCGGCTGCAAGCCCAAAATCTTTTTGAATATCGTCCGTGCTATTTGAAACACGCTCTCGCACTATGTACGTCTTTCTCCATGCATGTTCACCCCCAGAATGAAAAGATCCCTTCGTCTCAGGCTATGCGACAGTCTCTGCTCTCGAATATCAACCAATCAGAAACCATAAAGCTAACGCTTTCTTGTAAGGCCGTGTTCTGGATAGCCAATGGGAGAAGAGAAAACGTGATTCTTAGTCGTTTCAGACGATCGACCATGCGCACAACGCATGAAGACCTCGGAATATGCCACTCAGTTGACTATCAACATGTAATGTTTTGTCGGACATGTAATGTTGTTCATCGAAGCTTAATAACGAAAGCACGATCACATGGGATTTCAGAAAATTTCGTCACTACATAAGGAAGTTGTATGTTATCTTGGATGGAGATTTATCGACAGATGTAGAACTTATGTGAGCTCCAAAAAAGTGTATTTTGATTATTGTTGTTCGTGTTGTATTTTAATAACCTGATATATTAATAACCTGATATACAATATTAATAGTTTCTAATATCTGCAAATGTCACAGTTATCTATAATTAAGTTCTGTCTGTAAACAGGCGCTCAAATATTCAGTCAGATTTTAAGATTTCTAAGTAGTGCAAATACTGGCAATTTTCTTTAAATGTACAAAAATTTAATACTGTGGAGTCCACAAAATGCAGAAAAGTGATATTTTATTAGCATAATACTAAAAAGTCACAATTTGAATCAGTCATTTCACACAAATACATGGTTACGACAGTTTGTAGAGGTATGAAGCGGAATGATCACACAGGCTCAGGTGTGGGTAAAGTAACTGGAAGAGTCCGGTTCAGTGATAGGATACTGGTAAAAAACAATCAATCTACAAAGAAGAGTGCTTAAAAAACACTGGTGCAACCGACTCTGTACTGTTGTTCAAGTATGTGGGATCCAAACCAAATAGGATTAGGAGAGACGCTGAATGTACAGGGTACAAAGGATGTTAACACGTTCGGGTCACTGATTTGCTTGACACATGGCAGAGCTTAAGGGAGCTACTGAAAAAAAAAGCCACGTTACAAAGTTTCGTGAACCAGAATTCAGAAATCAAGGAATACACCAAAAGCCAGTACATATAGCTCCCATAGGGATTGCGAATACAATGTTGGAGTAACTAACGGGGGCACAGTGACATTTAAGCAATCATTGGCGAATGGAAAGGAAAGAAATTCTAATAAATGCTACAATGGAAAGTATTCCCTGCCATGCACCTCACAGTCGTTTATGTAGACGCAGATGTAGATGCAGATGTAAAAGTGGAGCACTACTTGGATGAAATGGCCGCACTGCTTATAGTAACAGGTTCATACCGCTGACCCTATTGACATCCCCGATCTTAAGAGATATTTAAATAATATTTAAAATCCATCTGTGCAGCTACAAGTAAGTGCGTATTTTTGTCACAAAACTCGTTCTGTTTGATTTATATAAAACATCGTCAGTGGTCTGTAATGAAATGCCGCGCGGGATTAGCAGAGCGGTCTCAGGCGCTGCAGTCGTGGACTGTGCGGCTGGTCCCGGCGGAGGTTCGAGTCCTCCATCGGGCATGGGTGTGAGTGTTTGTCCTTAGGATAATGTAGGTTAAGTAGTGTGTAAGGTTAGGGACTGATGACCTTAGCTGTTGAGTCCC
Organism: Schistocerca americana; assembly: GCF_021461395.2. Lineage (NCBI taxonomy): Eukaryota > Metazoa > Arthropoda > Insecta > Orthoptera > Acrididae > Schistocerca > Schistocerca americana. The sequence continues at coordinate 1,036,605,384 of NC_060120.1, read as the reverse complement.
ATAAGATTTCACACACATTTGAACGTTTTTTTTTTTTTTTTTTTTTTTTTTTTTTTGTAATGAAACCTATTTACAATTTGCAGCAAAAGATGTTGATGTGTGATTATACTTATGGTATTTAATGTCCGATTGTCGCTCGTTTGGGTGCCTATCTTAAGGTGCATGAAATATTTTACAGGCCAGTTTTATTTTACCCACCATATAGTTAGCAGACTGATGACGAGCTCCAGAGATCTCTGTGTTACTACGGCCAGCGGCGTATGACACGGCGCGGAAATCTCAGTTCTCCTGCACGGGCTTTGTTTATGGCCTGTTGTACTCTATGTCGGGTAAAGTTTGAACTACTTGCTGAGGAGGTATGGAGTAGGAAGAGTGTAGATATTAGTGTCGGCATATTTGACGACTTGTACCATCATGACATCTGGACATCGTCAACTTCAGCTGACGGGTGACGACTTTTCGATTGTAATGGTATTACTTGAAGTCAGTGACTTCTTTACGTAACTAGCACGATTTCTATCCTTACAGTGTTATTCTGAAGATGTCCTAAGATTAGGTCGAAACCGGTCATTTTAAATAAAGTCACCATTATTATCTAGACTGTCTAACAGTATTTTTATAATCGGTTTTGAGTTCATGAGACTGTTGTCGATTGTCTGTGCGCGTTACGAGCACAGTGGAAGTCTGGTTATTTAATTCCATAGCATTCCATCACTAAATATCTTACTGTAGCATATGTGACCAATAAGGGTGACTCATATTCCAGTACTGTTGTATGCAAGGTCTCAATTAATAAAATTTTCGGGGCTATTATTCCATAGGCGAACGGATTTCACCTTAAAACGCAGTGTTTCGTCCCCATCTGCGGAGGACTTTTCAAGGGGTATCGTAGCTACTTTCAATGTCCGTTTCACAGCCTGGCTGGCTACTGACAACAGCAAAATTCTGCTTCCGCGTAGCGTCACATATTTTGAATAAACGAGAGCAACTGGCTGTTGTCGACATCCTTAGTGCGCTGTTGCTATCACCAAATGTTGGAAGACTAGTACACATATTCTTCAGCACCAGAATTCAAATTTCATTCAGTTTCACGCCCTTTTCGTTCCTGTTGAAATTCCTGCGGTGTTTTAAAATCTCTACAGCCTCTCATGATAGCCGCTTGTGGCTGCCAGTAGTTGAGCTCTATCACAAAGAATATGGTGGTCTCTGGCTGGAAAGCACGTTCCGCGACACCTGACCTGTCAGTCCGCTCTCCTCCAATTGCCCTTGTGCTCTTGTAGTGGTTTTTCTGATCGTTTTTCTTTTGTAGTACCCACGTACACCTCCGCACAGCTACACGTAATCCTACAGAGTTTGGCGAGCGTCCTTGACCTATTTTAGGTGATCGTGTAGCTTCCGGGTGGGTTTGTGTATTACCACGATGTTCGGCTTTTTCAAGACTTTTCCTGTATGGTGATGTAGGGTAAGATCCCAGATATCACACACTTCAGCCATTGACTCAGATGGGCCCCCGTTTGAGGATAATTGAAAAAAATTCGAAATTTTGTGTATCACAAAGGCGTTAAGAAAGCTCTGTTCCACAGTCTAGTTGTGTGGTAACATGGATAGACTACCGGCTTTATATGCAGGTGCGGGTGGTTTCGACACTCGTCAGGCACAGTAATTTTTTTTTAGTTTTAAATCTCTATCGAAATGACTTTGACCATAATTTTTATTCAGTTACTTGATTTAAATGTATTCTTTTAAATTCAGTTCCTTTGTCACTTCAAAAATTACTGTATGAACTTTTTAATTTGTACTATTTTTTGTTTGTATCATTTTTTTCAAGTCGAAATTTTTGTGAATATGAATTTAATTATATTTATCTGTTATAATAAACAGTTATTTGAAAATTCCTATCAATCAGTTAAAAAATGAAAGACGATATAATCTATTTATATTCGTCCAATATCGTGGAAAACGTATTTTTGTTGCCAAAGTTGCAATTTTTTGAACAGCAATTGTCACACAAACATTTAAAACATAACCTCAATATCTGTTAAACTATGGACAAAATAACTCTATTAAAAATTTTAATGGAAGACGGCTTTATAAGTGAAACAAAATTCCATCTAAATGAGAAATAGGTATAATGAACGCAATAATGTGGACGAAAAAACAGGGTGATGAAATAAAGGCAATTAAATCAAAATTAATACAAAATTAATTAAAGCCACATGAACAAAGATTTCCAGTGGATGATACGAGGAATAAATGAAAGCAAATGAAAAAGTTCATATGATGATCAAAATAATGTGACAAAGGAACGGAACTAAAAAATTACATTTAAATCAATTAATTGAATAAAAATGATGATCAACGTCATTTTGATAAAGAAAAACCATGTACTGCACCTACAGGGATTCTAACCCTTATGCAAGTGACACTGTTTTCCTATCCATCACATCATGCAACCAGACTATAAAACGCTCTTAACAGTACTGCGTGTCACACAAAATTCCGAATTTATTTTTCGTCAGTTACTCGCAAACTAAGGCCCATCAGGGTGAATGGCTGCAATGGGTGATACCTGGGATTTTAACCTAGATCACCGTGTAGATAGTTTCAAAACTTGGGGACCTCACGTTGTGAGCAGTGACGAAAATGAAAACAGTAGTACTCTCCTGAACTAGTGTGTATGTACTTTCTGCGGCCTCTGGTACGAGAACGTCGTCGCGATTGATACTATCGCTTCCTAGAACTGGATTTTCTGACTTCAGTTTCCAGATCTTCGATCCTTACCAGAAAATCTCACTAATAAAGGAGAATCACACTTCAGTTGAATGTCACTGAAGTTCTTGAATGCTTCGCATCATCGGGTCAACCATTTGCACTTATTGCTCAAAGTTTATTCGGAAATTATTAAAATATTTCGGACGCAACCAGGTAATCTGCGTAGCCAGCGAGTCTTTGAAATTCTGTCTGAAACGTTCGTTCCTCCATAACCATTCATTTTCAGAAGCAATTGAGTGGGTTTCATACCACCAATTTCAGATTCGCAAACAAGTTTCTTAATTTGACGTTCTTGACTTTCCTTAAAAGTAGTTAATAATCTTTCTTTAGCTGACGAGCATTTGTTGCCCTCGTCAAATCGGGCCTCTAATTGTGCTAACAATTGACTGAATTTGTTTGCGTCATTCCGTATTTCCACAATTGTATTGCAGCCTGACAAAACAATATATGTGGCTTTTCAGACCAGAATGGAGTGATTTTCACTCTAACTTGGTCCGCTTCTATTTTCTTATTACTGTATGGGATATTTCTGTTCCCCAAGCGGTTCTAGGCTCTTCAGTCTGGAACCGCGCAACCGCTACGGTCGCAGGTTCGAATCCTGCCTCGGGGATGGATGTGTGTGATGCCCTTAGGTTAGTTAGTTTTAAGTAGTTCTAAGTTCTAGGGGACTGATGATCTCCGATGTTCAGTCCCATAGTGCTCAGAGCCATTTGAACCATTTCTGTTCCGTCTATCTGTCATACGAGGGTCACTCCAAAAGAAATACACACTATTTTTTTTTAAAAAATACATCTTTTATTCTACTTGTTTGAAAGTTTTACAGTGTGTAGTTACATGCTTTAGGAACAACATTTTCATTTCTCCACATAATTTCCATCCCTCTCAAATGCCTTACGCCATTTTCGAACCAGCGCCTGTATACCTGCATGGTAAAATTCTGGACCAACCTGTTGGAGCCACTGTTTGGCAGCGTGCACAAGGGAGTCATCATCTTCAAACCTTGTTCCACGAAGAGAGTCTTTCAGTTTCCCAAAGAGCTTAGAATCACATGGAGCCAGGTCAGGACTGTAAGGTGGGTGTTTCAGTGTTGTCCATCCGAGTTTTGTGAGCCACTGTCAACATCCTGAGAACCCACCTGGCACAAACCTTTTTTAACGCCAACACTTTCAGTATTCTGCAGACACATTCTTCCCCTATCCCAACATAGCGTGCCAATTCGTTCACTGTGATGCGTCTGTCAGCAGTCACCAGTTCGTTAACTCTCGGCAAATTGTCTGGAGTGTGTGCAGTACAAGGCCCGCCGCTGCGAGGACAATCTTCAATATTGCCGTGCCCGCTTTCATCATGTAACTTGCTTGCCCACCGACTAACTGTACTGCGATCGACAGCAGCATCTCCACACACCTTTTTCAACATCTTGTGGATGTTTCCCACTGTCTCGTTTTCACAGTACAGGAATTCTATTACAGCACGTTGCTTCTGACGAACGTCAAGTGTAGCAGACATCTTGAAGACATGCTGTGACGGCGCCACTCACGAGAACAGGTTGAACTAAGTTTGACAACAAGCAGGAAGGATGTTTCTACACACTGTTAAACTTTCACACATGCAGAATGAAAACTGTATTTTTACAAAAATAGTGTGCATTTATTTTGGAGTGACCCTCGTATTTGTTAGTAATTTAGATCGTGCTGTTGCTCTTCTTGTAAAATAAATCACAAAACGCTGCATTTTAGATTCGAAAATATTATTTGATAACTTCCATTTGTTACGAGACAAGTACCACAGTGACGGACACTCACCCAAAGATGGCTGGACGATTGCCAGCCAAAATATCGTGGCAAGAAGTCTACATGATCCGACTGCAATCTCGAAATCTCATCGGTCAAGTACGACACACTCGACAAAACAGTTGATACCTAGAACTCTTACTCTGTGCATTTCAAAATGTCATTTCTTTTCGAAGGAAAATAAAGCCAGCACAAGAATTATCTACAGAACTGTAGGTTATGAACGTAAACGTAACCCTACAGTATGCTAATGAATTTTCCGCGAAGTTTTACACGAATCTTTTGTTTTGGGTTGCTGTACTAGAAAGCTTCATGTTCTCAATAGTCTTTCTCGTTATACTCACATTATGAAACGTCCCCTTTGAACTATTCTACAATGACTGTGCTTAACCTGACACACAATATTTTTAGCGCAACGCAATCTGACTTTCAAACATCCCTACAAAAAATGGCCCTGACTAACATTAAACTATACCTTTCACAAATCACTTACCTCACAAAAATCTTCGCTGCTCAAGCTACTGCAATACAGCGAGCGCCACTACTGCCAGCTAAATAAAAGATTCAAACTATGGAAGGCGCTAACTACTCATAGGGATAGTTAGCAAATGAAAGATATTAATAGAGAACAAACAATGTATTTACCTTGATATCATCATATATAAATAAAGCAGTTCATGAAAAATTACAAAACTCCGCCATCTCTCTCCCCACATCCACCACTGCTGGCGGCTCACCTCCAACTGCGCAACGCTACCCGCTGTTCACAGCCAGCTGCCTAACACTACAATGGCGAGTATTACAACAATGCAAACTAGCCACAGACTGCACACAGCACAGCCAGTGATTTCATTTTGAGCGCTACGTAACGTTGCCAATAAGAAAACATAAACAGCCTACTTACATAGAGAAAACATAAACAGCCTACTTACATAGAGAAAACATAAACAGCCTACTTACATAGCCCCCATGCTCCCCACAAAAATTTTTACAAATGGTGTTGGGCACTGGCCAATACAGATTTGACAAAAATTTTTCACAATTACAGTAACAAAGATATAAAATGCACACACTTATTAATATTATGTTGGTCAAAAGATCAAAATTTCTCACAGTCCATAAAGACAGTCCACATTGTTCATCACAGTAAAAATGCAGAGTTTTTCTCAAAGTCTGAGCAGTTAAAGAAAATGCACATAGAAGTAGTGGATTTCCATGCAGTCTTGAAGAAGTAGTGTTGTCCTTCCAACGGAAAGACAGTGCTGACTCTTGACATGCAGACAGGTAATGGGCCACCACAGAGCAAACCCACAGCAGAGTCAGTCGTAGTTTGGAAGAATATTGGTAGGTAGGTCATCACAGAGCAGACCCACTGTAGTCCTGGTAGAGATTGTGGTATTGGTGGGCCACCAGAGGTGCAGACCCACTGCAGTCCTTGTAGAAATGGTCAGCAGCCATCTGTTGCGATTGTGCAGGTGCACATTCACCATCGAAGAGTCTTGCGGAGAATATAGCAAGTCCATAAACCACCACTTGTGCACTCACAAAGTTTCTGGAATTGTCCTTAGATCCAGCAATGCTGTTATCCAGTCCCTTGCTGAGTTATTAACACACGTGCAAACACTCACAGTCCCAACTTCTCACATATTGTCCATATACTATGACCAACAGAAACGTGTGCAGTGAAATGTAACTTACAAGTTAATAATGTCATGAACTGGTGGCAATTACAATTTTATAACATAAGAATACAATTACAAAGGTACAAAATACATCATTAAAAACATAATGATACAGATAACATTTGTAGTACAGGCTTTACAAAAGAATAGAAATAAACATATACATGAGTGTTACAAAAATAGTGACATAAGTACATACATAAAATAATGAGAATAGTTTTCGAAACATTAATTTCACACATGAACATTGAAACAGAACAGAATTGTAAACAACTTTACAAAGAAAATAACATATTATTAATGCAACTTATATTTGAGGATAACAGTATTCCTCCTCATAGTGAATATAGCTTAGTATTAGAAGAGAAAAAAATTCTATGAAACAGTACACAGAGACAGGAAGAAAACAAATACTCAAGGGTACACAAACACATAGTGGGATAACACCAATAGGAAAGGACAGGGTTCGTTTTCAGTGTAACATTTGGTACTGCAGTCCAACCCAAAACTTCATATATCTTTCCTCTTATTTCATCCTTTGTTTCCACCAAAAAAAATTCTATCTAAGCATGCTTTCTGTATTTATATGTTCACACATTTCTTACCTCAACATTTATTTCCAAGAAAATCCTACCTAAACCTGTTTTCTCAATGCATTTCTTCCAATTCATCGCAACTCATTCTCTTAGAGGCTACCCCCTCTTAAGCTAACTTAAATCTACTGAGCTCAGATGCTAAACTAAGGGACGAGGCAATGCAGCAGCACATAACAAATCAACACAAACAGCAATGCAAAAAATGCAAATTGACAAAGCTAGCAGCATAAATGAGCAAAAGTCAAATTCAATAACACTATGCCTGGCAAACAGCAGCAACTTATACCTAAACATGACATAGCGCAAGCAGAAAAAATAATACAGTAAAAACAACAATGCAGATAAGGGAAATGTATATTCACATCTTAATATCTATGTAATTAAAGTGGTGCACCACAAGAAGTTATTCTACCAAAAAGTTACCAATTACTTGAAAAGAAAATTATGAATGCAGTTACTAGTTCCTTCTTATTGTTCTTTCCTTTCCAAGTGCTCCTTTCTTAAAGAATGTGGATCATAAAATAATTATTTAATAGATCTGTTGACAGAAAGTGTTCACATTAGCAAATGCATTTTATTTTATAAAAGCAATGCTGCAACACAGCTGGAAAACAGATGTCAAATGAAATAAGCAACTATGAAAAGCAAAGCATAAAAATATCATTCAGTAGTCATGTGACATTTCGTAAGTTAGTAGAAATTCTCTCAACTCTCATAGAAAGACGCTTGTCATAATCAGGTGTGCAGATGTAAAAATATTTCTTGTCATTTTATTAGGCATTTCAGTAAATATCGTAAATTAAGAGCTAGTGTAATCATATGTTTTCAAGTTCGACCGTGTCGTTTTTGCGATGCTTTCTCTAAAGGAATGACAATGGCCAGGATAATGGCCTTCCCTTTCTTTTTTTTTTCTTCCTGTGCTCTGAAAGGCACGCGCTAATGACTTTTTCTCCAGGCGTCTGACACAGCTGGGTGCCCGCGACGCATTACGTGCAGGTGGTCACTTAACTTTCGTACGGAAATATTTACGACAGCAGTTTCTGCTACCGTTGCAGTGTCATTTAAAAATATTTCACAGGTCAAGAATTAGCGTTGCAAATCTGTAGAAACAAAATCCTATAAATATAAGTGTCCAAAAAAAATATTCGTCAGCATTGTGATACAGTCACACATTTCATAACTCTTAAAGTACGTTTCTTGTTTCCAACATCCTTTTCATAAATCAGAGTCCCTAAACACTACTCATTATTCCTTACCTCATTATACATATACATATTCGTCGACACTTCTTCAATATTTCATCGTGAGAAATACATAGCATAATAAACATTCCTCAATAACATAATACACATCGTCGTCGTAATAATAACATCATAACACTTCAGTCAAATCTCAAAATCGTCGTAACTTCCTCCAATAATTTCTAAGCCTAAAATAATTCTCTGCTCATGTCAAAAGTGTCAGCTGCCTCAAACGTACTTTAAAAATCATGATCTCATACCAAATACATCATTCAAAGCTCTCATAGTATCACAATGATTCCGAAAAAATATGAACAGTTTACAAAGTACAGACAAAATACAGTTTCATAAGTGTGAAGTTATCCAACGGTGTAATTACTTAAACATCTGTCACTGATGTAATAAAAACGTTTGTCTGTCTCAGTTAAATGATCAGATAGCTGTGTAATTCGTGTGTTAGAGAAATATGGTACCGATGTGTAAAGTTGTATAAGCAAATACCATATTAGCTAGGGTTCCTTGTGGTTGCCACACACATGGTACACAAAGTAAGCATGTACCCCCTGAGGATTAATGTAATTATACCCTCAGGTGTTATAGATTACACCAATGGAATGAAATATATCACGGAAAACTTTCTTTGTAATTCAAAAATCTTTAAAAATAAATGTTTTAAGTATCAAAATTAATCACTCAAATACGTGTCCTGTAGCGCTAAATATGCGTCTTGCTGTAAGATAATCTCTGTGGAAGTGTCGTAGTTATCGTCCTCCGAAAGCTAAGTTCTGCAGAAGTCAATGTACTTACCACATGATAAACAAAAATGAAATGCTTTGCGTATAGATATCGTAGTTATTATGCTTATTGGCGTGATGAAGAAAGTACTGTACAGTAACGTAATGTTGTGCCACGAAAAAGGGTGTCTCATTGTTGCTATACCACAAAAGTTACTACTAAAACATGTTTTTCTTTCCAGAAGAATTCAGAAAACTGTGCAGATATAAAACAGATACACCGCAAAAGCAACATTGTAAATTGTCACTCATTAGTAGCGTCGTGATAAAACCGTGTAGTTGTCACATAAACTAACCACTGTGTCCTCTGGTATCTCACAGAAAGTACTTTAAACCCAGAATGTATTTTCAAGTAAACCAAAATGTTGCATCAAAATCTCATTAGCAGTACCAGTATGTGTCCTAAGTATGTAAGCCTGATAGTCGTTACGTAATCGTGCAACTAACAAGCAAGAATGTACAACTAACAACACTGTGTCGTCTGTTCATTATAACAATGCATTCGTAATTTCTGTTTAAAAATGTTCCCTAGGTTCTAGACTGGATATTTCACTTCAAACATTGTTGTATGTTAACAGATTCTAAGTCTGACAAAGCATATTAGTAATGTGAAGCGAAAAATTTTATGGCAAAGTCTAAGTTAAAAAGCAGATTATCTTTCAATAAACGGTTTTACATGTGAAATATGGTGTAAACCTTTACTCTTCCTAGTACGCAGAATTTCAACTTGAATGCAATTATCATGCGGTATTCGTCCGTAAAGAATACTGGAATTTTGCTCAAGGTTAGCGTCAATGTTATTTTTCTCTGAGCCAGCCGGCGCACGCGGCTGCCTGCGGTGTGAGTCATTGTCTGTTTCTTTGTTGGCGCGCGTCGTTACTGGGATTAGGAGACCTAGCTTCTACAAATTCACCGTGACGAGAGGGCCCTGCTCTGTTTGAATCCCGCCAGTTCTGATGCAATTCAGGTCTGTCGTTACGATCATATCGTCTGTCGTCATGTCGGTAGATTCCATAGTTTCTTTCTTGTCGGTCACATGGTGGAGAATTTCTCCCTGAATCGTAACTGCGCGCTGGTCCGTTGCGTCTAAAGTTATTCTGTCTCCCGTAATAATAATTATTTTGGTTCCCATATTGTCTGTTTCTCTGATTGTCTCTGTAATAGTCATTAGCGCGGAGAGGTGATCTTTCCCTGTAATTATTACTACTCTGCCAACGGTTGTAATACGGGTGGTGCCTGTTTCGGTCACGATTTGTGTTGTGAGAATAGCCTTGTCGCGTCCAGTTATCGTTTCTGTCGTCACGGAATTGTGACAGATGTGACCTGTAATTGTTGTGTTCCTGTTTTCGCGTTCCGCGATTGTCAGTGTCAATTTCCAGTTCTTGTAACAGTCCCTGAAAGGCTTCAATGTCGTCTTTGCAACGTCCTGCTAAAATAATATGCCGTAAATGTTCAGGCAATTTGAGTAAGCAAATGCGGATGAGTTCTGAGGGGCTGTATGGGTTTGACAGGTACTGATTCTTGTGCAACATGTCTTCAAAGTATTTCACAAGACTGGAGAATTCAGATTGTTCGAAATGTTTCATCATTATGATACTATGTTTTACACGGTCTTGTGTGGCTTGAGACCAATATGCTGAGAGGAAGGCATGGTAAAACTCTCCTTCACTGTGGCAATCGTGAATTACCGATCGCATTCTTACAGCTGATTCATTCTCTAAGTAGCCACACATAAATTCTAATCTGTGTTCCAACGGCCAGTTGGGAGGAAAACAATGAGAGAATTGATGGAGCCATGCTTGTGGATGAATGTCGTTGGCAGAATTCTTAAACGTTTTGAATTTACGTGTAGTAATGAACAGCTTATAGTCAAAATCATCATGTCGGCAAGTCGCATGTCGGTCATTGTTACGTCGTTTCGGCGGTTCCATCTCAAAATTCGGCGTACCTTGCCAACTTCTTTCACAATTTCCGAAGTGCCCTGTGTTGTTATTTTGTGCCTGTTCCGTATTTGTATGTCCCTCTTCCCGTATTGGGGCGCGAGTGTCCTCTGAAATACGTAATTCTTGTACTACTTGTGCCAACTGATCTTGCACTTCCCGGATTTCTCTTTTGTACTGTGTATTGATTTGATTTTGATTTTGTTTGAATTTTCTAATTTGTTCATACTCTTCTGTGTCAGTGAAGGCTACAGGTGTTGTGTCATTCAGATCATCATCTACCTTTGTAGATAAGTTAGTGAACTGATCTGAAAGTTCGGCTACTTTATCCGATAGTGTACTTATTTCCTCAGTGTGTTTTTCTGAACCAAGTTTCAGAGTGTCCATTTGTGTTGAAATCGTATCTACTGTGTCTTTTAAGTTTTCTTGACTTTTTACAAGTTGCGTAACCGAATCGGTAGATGCAACTGCGTCAATTTTAGCTTGCAAGGTGTTGTGATTTTCATGAACAATAGTTTGCAGTTCTTTTATGGCTGCTTCGTGATTCTGTAATGCATTTTCATGACGCGAAAAAATAAGTTGAAAATGCTCACAAATTTGAGTTTTTACGTCATTGCAGACTTTTTGACATTTCGATTCAATGTTATGTAACTCAGCAGTTAAATCCTCACGTGTTCGTTCAAGAGTTTGCTCCAATGAGTCTAACTTTTTAAGATTTTGTTCCATTGTGTCTAACTTTTGAAGCTTTTGCTGTGTTTGTCTCTGATTTTGTTCCACTGTGTCTAACTTTTGAAGCTTTTGCTGTGTTTGTCTCTGATTTTGTTCCATTGTGTCTAACTTTTGAAGCTTTTGCTGTGTTTGTCCCATTTGTTGTATTAATTGTAATAACAATGCATTGGTGTCTGAAACATGTTCCTCAGTGCTTTTCGGCAGTGAATTTGCACCGGAAACATTCACATTTTGACAAGCAGTAAATGTGTCTTGACTCATTTGAGAAAACGGTGAGGACGCAAAACCTGAATCTACAGTGTTTGCAAAATTGTGTCCTATCATTTCGGATTCCTGAGGCGAGCTGTTGCCGACCGATCGATCGATAATGCTTCCCTCTTCACTAATTGTTTCACTGTCCACGCCATTGTTTGCCGCCCGCTCCATTTCCCTATGCACAGTTACCAAATTACTACTTTGAACATCAGTTAATTCATTACTCGGCGGCGCTAACACATTGCTCTCATTTTCACTGTCATTTCTCAGTTTACTTTGGAGCCTAGTATTACGTTTTTCACACGCCATTATTGTCACAGTATTTCACACGACAACACAGAAAAACACAATTTGAAGAGCAAAAATAAGAGAACACATTAACATAACACTGAAAATAATATCTAGTTAATTACAGCTGCGAAATACTTGGTGCAAATCTATATGCATGCCACAACTGTTTTACTGTACAACAATGAAAGGCTACAACTACAAAGGAGATTCTCTCTACAATTACGCGCTAGCAATAAACAAAAGCTACACTAAATACATAAACTACAAGAAAAATCAGAAGATTCCAGTGAGGTATCCTAGGCTAAGGGTCGACATATGAAACGTCCCCTTTGAACTATTCTACAATGACTGTGCTTAACCTGACACACAATATTTTTAGCGCAACGCAATCTGACTTTCAAACATCCCTACAAAAAATGGCCCTGACTAACATTAAACTATACCTTTCACAAATCACTTACCTCACAAAAATCTTCGCTGCTCAAGCTACTGCAATACAGCGAGCGCCACTACTGCCAGCTAAATAAAAGATTCAAACTATGGAAGGCGCTAACTACTCATAGGGATAGTTAGCAAATGAAAGATATTAATAGAGAACAAACAATGTATTTACCTTGATATCATCATATATAAATAAAGCAGTTCATGAAAAATTACAAAACTCCGCCATCTCTCTCCCCACATCCACCACTGCTGGCGGCTCACCTCCAACTGCGCAACGCTACCCGCTGTTCACAGCCAGCTGCCTAACACTACAATGGCGAGTATTACAACAATGCAAACTAGCCACAGACTGCACACAGCACAGCCAGTGATTTCATTTTGAGCGCTACGTAACGTTGCCAATAAGAAAACATAAACAGCCTACTTACAACATTCCACCTCGCTAAACGGAACGGAGTTAATCCACACGAAGTGCTTACAGCACAGATAACTCTCGGTGGGGACCGTGAAGTTTTTTGTCGCTGGAACCAGTTCAGTGAGGCAGCTTGCATCAGAGACATCAGCCGACATTTGAACTGTAATCATACTTGCCGTGGAACTGCATTATTTAATTCACTCCAGTTACTTTAGCTTATCATTAACGAGAGATCCTAAAACACAATAAAATGTACGCTTAAGTTAAATGAAAGGTACACTGGACCAGTTTTTTTTAAGTCATATATGTGCTACGGCTAAGCTAGTTTTATTACAGAAGGAGGAGTTACAAGAAACACACTAGTGGTAAACCAAATGTGAACTCTAAAGAAACACCGTATTTCACAGGGAACTAATACTGCACGAAAGGCAACGACTCGAGTCACCATTTATTTAGAGCTAGTATTTCTGAGATCACTGATGAGTTTTCTCGCTGGATTTGTTCAAAAGGCACTATAATAGTCATTCAGAAGCATCAGGTTTCAAGAACACACATTTTTAATTTAAATCATCAGCCTTTGAGAGGTTTGATGCTGTATTATATTATTTCCTAAGTATTGTACACTGTCCACTCTCATTGATGTGACCACCTGTCAAAAACCTAACTAACCATCCTTGCAGTGCGAGACGTGCAAGAGGAGAGTCAGTGATGTTTTAGAAGATACCAACAGGGATGTGAAGCCATGCTGATTCCACTGCCGCGGCCAGCTACGGTAGGTTACGGTAGGTTTCTCGGCTGAGAAACCACGGCGCGGACAGCCCCATCCAGGTGATCCCACAGATTCTCGATTGGGTTTAAATTCGTTTGGTGGCCAAGGGAATACGGTAAACTGATCCTGATTCTCTTCGAACCGCGCACGTACACTACGAGCTGTGTGATACGTTGCATTCTGCTGATGATAGGTGCCATCGTGCCGAAGAGAAAAAAAAACTGCAAGTAGGGGTGCAGATGGTCCCCAAGGACGGTTACATACAGGGTGTCCACAATGAGACTCCAACATTTTTAATATCCTATATCTTTCTCATTTCGGATGGTGGACCTGTGAATCCTGAAGGGGCAGACAGAGAAACACAACAAGTTTGTGGTGTCCAAATTTGATACACCAAGTGGCCGTAGTGGAGCTGCAATCAATTGTTTTAGCAAAATGGAGGATATGAAGGAGCGTGCACAAGTGGTCTGGTGATATGCAGAGACAAAATTGGCGACCCAAGTGCAAAGAAACTTTCGTCGAGTTTACAACAAAGCGCCCCCGTCGTTCGAGACTATAAAGAAGTGGTGTGATCAGTTTTTGGCTACCGGGAGTGTTGCAGAGGGTATGGTGGTGGTGAGCCTGGGATCAGCGAACATCACGTGGAACAAGTGCGGCGGTCATTCGAACAAAGTCCACTGAAGTCAGTGCGACAGGCAGCACGAGAACTTCGTATGAAACGTTCAACAGTGCACAAAGTGCTTCATCAGCGATTACGTTTGTACGCATATAAAGTGCAGGTTGTACAGGAAATCAAGCCTGATGATCGACCAAAGCGAGAAGAATTTGCACGTGTCATGTTAGATCGCATTGCCGCGGACGAGATATTTTTATCACGCATGATGTTTATTGACGAGGCAACCTTTCACGTGTCAGGGGCTGTCAATCGTCACAACGTGTTCATTTGGGGGTCCGAAAATCCACATGCACCTAGGGAACACATGCGCGACAGTCCGAAATTTAATGTGTGGTGTAGTTTGATGATAAATCGCATTGGTGGGCCGTTTTTCTTTCAGGAGCCGACTGTGGATGGAGCCATCTACCTGGACATGTTGGAACAATTTGCCGTGCCATAGATAACAGACCTGCAGCCAAATGTCATGTTTTAATAGGACGGTGCACCACCCCACTGGAGCCTTGATGTCCGAAAATTTTTAAATGACACATTCCCGCAACGATGCATTGGCCGTGGAGGTCCAATTCCTTGGCCGCCACGTTCGCCCGACATTACCCCCCTCGATTTTTTCTTGTGGGGTTATGTGAAAGACCGGGTATACGCTACACCAGTAAGGGACCTGCAAGACTTGAAACAGCCCATAAGAATTGTCATCAACTCTGTCACAGAACAGATGCTCCGCAACACGTGGCACGAAATCGATTATAGACTTGATATTCTTCGCGCTACCCGTGGCGCCCATGTTCAAGTGTACTGAACCGTCCACCTGTGTATGAAAACTTGATGAGCTGCTGTATGATTTCCCTGTGTTTGTCCGTCAAAAAAATTGTGTTTCCTCTCAGATTTTATGAGTTCAAATGTTGGAGTCTCATTGTGGACACCCTGTATTATATGTTCATCCACTGTGAATTCCAAAGTGACGGCATTACTCAGGAACTGTCACGAAAACATTCCCCTGACCATACCGCTCCCTCCTGGTTGCAGGATGTTTGCCTTCAGACGCTTCACGCCGGACACGCCAACGGTCATCTGTCCGATGGAGCATAAAACGTGATTCCATCCGAAGAGGCCACCTGTCGCCAGTGTTTGGACGTCTAGTTGCACTATTGGCAAGCAAACTCCAGTCTTCACCGATGAACAGCAGTCAGCTTGAGTGAATGAAACTGATGCCTGCTGCGGAGGCCCATGCGTAGCAACGTTCTCTGGACAATCGTTGAGGAGAAACTGTTGGTAGCCCCTTCGTTCATCGCGACGGTAGTTGCTCAGCGGTTCCACGTCTGTTCGCCCGTACACATCTCCGCAGCCGTCTTCACCGCTGCCACCTACGGCCCGTGATGCATCACGTGCAACTGTGGAGCAACCGACTACCCAGACCAACCGATGGGCTACCAACAGTGATTTCTCAAGGACTGTTCGGCGAACGTTGCTGCGTATGAGCGTATGGGCCTCCGTAGCAGGCGCCTGGTTCATGCAACCATGTTGAACGCTGTTCATCGGCGACCAAGTGTGGAATTTGCATGACAGTACCTCAAGTGGATGTGCACTGAGTGGTGACAGATCGCCTCTTTAGATGTGTCAAGTTTTGTGCTCCATCAGACAGATGGCCGTTGGCGTGCATGCCCCAGCAACAACCGTCATAAGGTTTCGGCGTATGCATGCTTGTTAAATAGGAGTGATATGGCGCCCGCCGCTATCCTGTGATCTTGTTCAGAGCGCGCACTGTAATCGATTATAGTTCGCTGTCCTGCTGCGGGTGGCGCTCCGGCGGCGACTTGCTATGACGTCGATGACGTGTGTTTGCGGTGGCCGGCGAACGCGAGAGGGTAGTTGGTTTTTCGGGTAGTGCACGGAACGTGAAGTTCGCTCTGCCTCACCGGGTAGTGACTAGCGCTAAGGTTCTAGGCGCTTCAGTCTGGAACCGCGTGACCGCTACGGTCGCAGGTTCGAATCCTGCCTCGGGCATGAATGTGTGTGATGTCCTTAGGTTAGTTAGGTTTATGTAGTTCTAAGTTCTAGGGGACTGATGACCACAGATGTTAAGTCCCATAGTGCTCAGAGCCATTTGAACCATTTGTTGTGCCTCGCAATATGAGCAGAGTGGTCTGGGGCGGAGGCGACTCGCCGCTGTGCTGGCCATGCGGTGGTGATTAATTTGAGTCGGCGTACTTGTTCTTCCTGTCTGTCCGGTGGGGTCCTGTGATACTCTGGCCCGGAGACAACTAGTTGCTGAATTTTGGAGTCGTCTGCCAGGTTAGGGGGTGGGCTCGGTTGGCTCTTCACCTTTTCCCCTGGAAGCTCCAGCAGCGGTTTCTGAACTTTTCTGTTGTGGGACGGTGTTGTTGGAACTTTTGCTGTGTGTGTGGCTCGTTACGATATTTGTTGGTACTAATTTATTTGCTCAACAGGAACCCTGTCCGGAGTTGCGCCCATGTATGGTACATTTGGCAGTCGATGTGTTACGTAAAGTCTGCCTAAGAAGGGCGGTTTTGTACAGTATATAGATAGTTAATTACTGCTGCTTGGTATAAGTGGTCTTCTGGGACCTGAACAACACGATCTAGTCAATTTGGTTGTGTAACAGTATTTAGTGGTATGTTCTGTATTTTTTTTAATGTTTTATTATTAACTTGGTAGGATAGTCGCGTTTGCTGTCGTTAAGGCACTTGTAAGACTGTGGTTTGACTATTCATGTGCGCTTGGTTTTTGTTGTTTCGTTTTAGGAAGCGAGAATTGTTTGAGATTTGTGTGTGTTGGCTTCCGGCACGGATTAAGAGCGCCCGAGTTAAAGGCGCTGTGGTTATCATGTGGTGTCGGGATGTTATACTGTATTTTTGAATTTTATCTAGTGTTGATATTATCTGTCGTGTGTTACAGAACATAACCAAGGTGCGTAAGCGATGGGCAGTTGTGGGAGGCATGTCGGGGAGCTCTCAGCGGTTTATTTCGGGGACCGTTTCTAGTGGGAATGCTCGCTCGTCTGTGATTGCGTTGGGAGTTGCCCTCGCTCTTTGGTTGTATCAAATTATTATTTTTTTGTTATATTTATTGGTTGTGTGTTGCGCTTCTTTCATTTTATGGTGCCAAGCGCCATTATCTTTCCCAAAGTTTTTTTATACAAATCATTTTAAATTGTAATGCCAAGTTAACTTATTATTGGAATTTGTCTTTTGGATAAACTCTAAAAAGCACTATTGTAAAAGGTTCTTGATTTTATGGTGGCAAGCCGCCGTTATTGTTTTTAAAGCTCACTCTTTAACCATTTGTTAAGTTTCGTAACTTATATGAATTTGTTATTATTTAAGAGTTTAGTATTGGCAATTTAATAAATTGTGTACAGAGTCTGCTGTTTGGATATTATTGGGTGGAACTCCTTGGATAGTTGTCCTATAAGAGAACATATATCAAAGAGGACAGAGCCACAGCCGATAAGAATATTACAAATTTCACCACTACCGTCAGCTGAATTTCATTGTCAGTTTATTGGTAACCGATTCCGATGAAACACTTCGTTATCATCAGGCGCAATAACTATAAAGTGGCGAAATTTTCCAGAAATTTTCGGGAAAATTCAACCACTTCGTATTTAGAGGGCCTGACGATGAGGAAGTATATCGGCAAAACTGGTTGCCAATAAATTGATAATGAAATTACAGCTGACCGTAGTTTAAATGGCTCTGAGCACTATGGGACTTAACATCTATGGTCATCAGTCCCCTAGAACTTAGAACTACTTAAACCTAACTAACCTAAGGACATCACACAACACCCAGTCATCACGAAGCAGAGAAAATCCCTGACCCCGCCGGGAACCGAACCCGGGAACGTGGGCGCGGGCGCGGGAAGCGAGAACGCTACCGCACGACCACGCGCTGCGGACAGCTGACCGTAGTGTTGAATGTTATAATATATGGTCGTAAGGGTGCAGACCGTCGGTAGGAGCATTATGGTCTAGGCAATGTTTCCATTGCATTCCCTGGGTGATATCGATATTCTGGAAGGCACAATGAATCAACACAAGTATGCAACTACCCTTAGGGACTATGGCCACCCCTTCATGCCGTTTGTTTTTCCTCGGCACTACGGCTTCTGCCAGCAGGACTGATGCAAGGTGTCTTGCAGCTCATAGTGTACTTGCGTGTTTTGAAGAGCACCACGATGAGTCAACCGTACTTCGCTGTCCACCAAACACCCCGGACATAAACCCAATCGAGAATCGGTAGAATCACCTTCATCGGGCTGTTAGCGCCAAAACAGAGAAACCTATAGCAGCTGCCCATGGCACGGCACTGCTCCTCATCCCACTTGCTACGATCCACAACCTCTTCGACTCTGTCCCTGCACGTCCGAGCTGCAAAAGGTGATTATTCAGGCTTTTGATAAGTCGTCGCGTTAATGTGACTGGACCATGTATTACTTGATGGAATAAATGGCAATTTCTTTGTGAATAAATGTAAGGCAATAGCAGTAACAAGGAGACAACCTGATAATTCCTGATTACTTGATGGAATAAATGACAATTCCTTTGTGAATAAATGTGAGATAATAGCAGTAACAAAGAGATAACATGATAGCTCCTGATTAAAAGATTAGCGGCGAACGTTTAGGACATTTCCCACTGTTTGAATATCTAGAGGTAATACTAAGAGGCAATATTAGATGCACAAACGCATGAAGTCAGTACTGGCGAAGGCGAACAGCTTTGATGAAAGGGGTCTGAGAAAGTGCAGCGGATCTGTGCAGGAAATTGCATACAAGGTGCTAGGGTGACAAATTCTAGAGTATTGCCCCAGTGTTTGCAGTCCATGTCAAGCAGTCGTGACAGCAGACACGTATTTCAGGGAGATGCTGCTACAGTAATAACAGGGTGGTATGAGACATACGAAATTGTAAGACACGTTCATGTGAAGAAAGTCTATATTTTGCTTGTGAGACCATGTTGGGTAACTTTACAGAACTGTATTTCAGAAAGTCTGTACAATAATTCTGCACAACTGTGATTCTCGCATTTGGTCATGAGAGTAGGAGATTTGCGCGTTTACACAGATAAGCTGAAAGTCTTATCTCCGTCGCTTAAGACGCACATGTGGCACATGGTAGTGATATATCATCTCACTGTTCAAGATCATCTCAGAGTTAATAAGTTGGCGACTCACAGTAATCATTAAGAGAATATAGCATGTGGAATATGATGTGGATGTGAATTTTTAGTAAAATGAGATTGGTCAAAACTGCATCGTGAACAGAGCTCGGGATATTTGAATTGTGTTTGAGCCTAATAACACGAATTCGCGGTGGCCGCGAGAAGCCATTTTCGAGCAGGAAGGTGTAGGCTTGAACAAAAAATGCAAGTCAGCTTGGCGGGAGTTCAGGCCATGGTGTCTGGAAGACTGGCGTAAGAATGTTAGCTGCAGCAAAAATAATACCGGGCATGAACATAAGGGGGATGGGGGGCGGCAGGGGGGGGGGGGGGCGGGAATTCGCAAAAAACTGGAATAACATGGCCGTGGGTGGAGCTTGTGTAGTACGCATTTCTGCCGCTAGGCGTGTATTGCACAAGTCATTGCCAATTCAGTGGCGCCTGTGTTGTCGACCTGGCTTGTCTTGTTCATCTGCAGTGATGGTGTTTGCTAGCGCTTTATTTTCTTGTTTCGTTTTTTATGATGGAAAGTTCCAGTGAACAACGGGCAGCTGTGAAATCTTGTTTTCTACTCCGTAAAAATGCTGTCGGAACTGTTTTAATGTTGAAAACATCTTACCAAGGTGACGCTATGGGAAAAGCACGAGTGTCCGAGTGGTTCGCTCGATTTAAACATGGCGGCAAGTCCATTGATGACAAACCTCGTTCTGGACGTCCATCAACTATAATGTAAAAATTCTAGAGCTTGCGCTCACAGACCGTCGACATACACTGATCGACTGCCAGAGATTAGTGCGGTATCTTGGAGCTCGACTAAGCGAACTTTAACGGAAGGGTTGGGAATGAAAAGGTTGATGCGAAGTTTGTTCCACGGGTTCTGACTGACAATCAAGAGGAACATCGAGATGAAACATGTTGTGCTTTGAAACAACAGCCTGAAAGTAATACAGATTTTCTGTCAAAGCTCATTACTGGTGATGAGTTTGAAACGTCCCCTTAGAGAAATTATACAAGACTGTGCTTAAACTGACATACAATATTTTTAGCGCAACGCAATCTGACTTTCAAAAATCCCTGCAAAAGAATGGCCCTGACTAACATTAAACTATACCTTTCAGAAATCACTTACCTCACAAAAATCTTCATTACTCGAACTACTGCAGTACAGCGAGCGCCACTACTGCCAGCTAAATAAAAGATTCAAACTACGGAAGGCACTAACTACTGATAGGGATAGTTAGCAAATGAAAGATATTAATAGAGAACAAACAATGTATTTACCTTAGTATCATCAAAAGTCATAATATATATAGCAGTTCATGACAAATTACAAAATCCGCCATCTCTCTCCCCACATACACCACTGCTGGCGGCTCACCTCCAACTGCGCAACGCTACGTGCTGTTCACATCCAGCTGCCCAACACTACAATGGCGAGTATTACAACAATGCAAAGCAGCCACAGACTGCACACAGCACAGCCAGTGATTTTCATACAGAGGTGGCGTTACCAATAAAAAAACCTAACCAGCCTACTTACAAGTTGTGCTGGTATGGTTATGACACAAAAACAAAGCACCAGTCAATCCAATGGAAGACGACATCGTCACTCCGTCGAAAACAATGTCGTCAAGTCAAAACAAACATCAAAACAATGCTGATTTGCTTTTTTGATGCCAAGGGCGTAGTTCATTGAGAGTTTGTTCCGCCAGGTCAGACTGTCAATCAAGCTTTTTATTTGGAAGTTTTAAGAAGATTGCGCAAGATATTTCGTCAAAAAAGACCCGATTTGTGGTAGATAGGAGACTGGTTCTTCCACCATGACAACTCACCTACACCACAGCCATCTCCGTTAAACAGATTTTGGCTAAAAATGGCACGGTTCCGCTGCTCTACGCACCTTACTCGACTGACCTGGCTCGGTGAGACTTTTTCTCATTTGTACGTATGAAAAGGGGCATGAAAGGACACCGATTTGACACCACTGAAGAAGTCAAGAAGAAAACGAAAGAGGAGCTGTCAGCCATTTCTAAAGGTGACTACAAGAAATGGAAGCATCGACGGGACAGATGTATTAGTTGTAATAGAAAGTGTTTTGAACGTTATAAGGTTGTTCTGTAAACAGTTTCGGAATGTGTACTTCTTTAAAAATAATTCCAGTTTCACGCTATTTTGTCGAAAGTCGACATGTTAAGAAACGTGGCTGTTGTACTTAAGGTTTATAACTTATATAAAAAACAGCTACCAGCCACATGTATGGTTTAAAAAAAGTTTTATTATCTTCAGACCATGACCGGTTTCGGATTTTTCTTTACAAATCCATCTTCAGATGGCAGATTACAAGTATTCTTAGTTGGACCTAGTTTTGTTGATGTTATTCGTTTGCTGCAGAGCTGTGTAGTTCTGCCTGACGAAATATTCGTGCGTTTATGTTTTCGAACGCAAGCTTAATACACTTTTCAATATGCACTATGTGAGTGCTATTCCAGTCAATGGACGTCACTTTCAACCTCATCATCTTAATTACACACTCACCACACACGAATAACGTTTACAAAACGTGGCCCAGCTTCACATTACAAACGAGAGCAATATTTGCAAAGAGCTTACAATCATAACGATGTTAACTTACAGATGCTGTATAGTCGATATGGGTACAGTAAAATATCTCTTTGCTATTGTATGAAATTAATCTAAAACGGAATAAATAAAATTACATACAAATAAGATTACAAACATTATATGTAGTACAGAATTACCTAGCCAGGTAATGAGAATGTTACATGCATTCAAAAAATGTAAGACTGATGTACTGAAACAATTAACAACATAAAATTCAACAAAAGATGTCTGTTAGAAAAAGTGACCCCAAATTATGTTAAAGTTAAGGTCAATAGTCAAACAAAAGCTGCTAAGCTTGCTAAAGTAAAATGTGAAACTATTTGGATAAAAACAGAAATCAAATTACAATATAAGAAGAATGATAAGCTGATTAAATCTACGTACAAGCTGCATTGACAATTAGGAAATAGTCTCACACCTCTACAGTTCATATATGTAACACACCATATTAATCATGCTCTTAGCAGGGAACAAAAACAAATCTCCTCTAGGCACAAGAAGAAGTTAAAATCCCTCATTCAACTCAAATTAAAGGAACCACTTAACGTTGGTGACCAGCAGAAGCACATATTTTATAGCAGAGTGGTAAACACAACAGATATTTCTTTCAATCCCAATGAACTTAACCTCTTAGATAAAGGCTTCAGCATAATATTGCCCTAAGATTAACTAATAAGAACGTAAAAGACCAAATAGCAGCTACAAAACTGGCATGTGACACTGCCAAACTTAAGTCTAATGAGAAAAATGCGTTGGTATATAAAGCCAACAAACTCATCACTAAACACATGCTTTCAAAAAATAATATAATTAATAATGAACAAAAAATTCTTACAGATTTCAATGATAAACTTACTGCTAACAAAGCTCTCATGGTAAAGGCTGATAAAGGAAATTCAGTTGTTGTTTTGTATGAATCAGAATACATTGAAAAAACTCTTCAATTTTTTCAGTCCAATAACTTCACAGAACTAGAATCAGACCCCACAGCAAAACTTCAAGCTAAACTTCGTAAATTACTCAACAGTTTTGAATCCCTTTTAAATAAATATGAAATTCGGGACTGCATTACCATGAATCCATCTGCACCGAAACTTTGGTCACAGCCTAAGATCCACAAAGAAAACTCCCCCATATGCCCTGTTGTGAACTCAAGAAACAGCCCAGCATACTACATAAGCAGAAAACTGAAGGATCTCCTTACCACTTACTACATGTTTGAACATAGTTATACAGTTAAAAACACAGTGGACCTTATAGAACATATAAAAGACATCCACATACCACCAACAGCTAGATTTGCCTCACTAGATATTGTAAACCTATACACTAACATCCCAGTAGATGAAACAATTAACATAATAAAAAGAAACCTTTTACAACACAAAAAGATCAATCTACCAGAAATATATGAGTTAATAGAGATCCTCACACTCATTTTGTCTAATAATTACTCCACCTTCAATAATAAAGTCTATAAACAAAATGATGGCCTTGCAATGGGTAGCAGTCTTGCTGGATTATTAGCCGATATTTACATTAACCATCTTGAGCAAAAGTTCTTCTCATCCAACAACCAAATGAACAGTAAAATAATTTACTACAAGAGATACATAGATGACACTCTATTACTTTTTGATGGTAACAGCAGCGAAATTGATGCCTTAGCTGAAGATCTGAGCAAATTACACAACAACATCAAATTTACAGTGGAGCATGAAATAAATAATAGCATCAATTTTCTGGATCTCAAAATATCAAACATAAATAACAAACACCATTTTGGTATCTTTCGAAAACCAACAACCACAGATGTTACCATCAGTAACACATCCTGCCACCCGAACCAACATAAGATGGCTAATTTCCGATCAATGCTACATCGTATGCATAAAGTCCCCCTCACCCCCACTGAACAGCACAAAGAAATCAGCATAATCAAATCAATTGCCCAAAATAATGGCTATGATGCTTCAATCATAGACACACTCTCTCAAAAAACTAAAGTAAAAATTGCTAGCAATAAGTCTTTGCAACAAGCAACAGCCACAATAAATATGAAAGACAAAAAATCAGTAAAATATGTAGCCCTACCATATATAGCCCCACTTTCATATAAAATTTCCAATTTATTCAAGAAGAAGAATGTCAAAATTAGTTTCTCTACCAATAACAAACTCCAACAAAGAGTCATACACTCACTCCCACACAATAGCATACCCCATAAAAGATCTGGAATTTATAAACTCAAGTGTAACAACTGTCCTAAATTCTACATTGGCCAAACAGGTAGAGCTTTTGAAACAAGATTCCAGGAACACCTTGATGCCCTACGTCTGATGAACCTAAGCAAATCTGCTTTTGCCACCCATCTTGCAGAAAACAATCATACAGTTGAGAATATAGAAAACAACCTGCAGATATTACACCTCAAAGACAAAGGTTTCACATTGAATCTCCTAGAGGAGATTGAGATTCATACACATAAAAACAGGTTCCCTGATCTCATTTTGAATGAACAGACAGTCAGTTAACACCCCCTTCTTAAATAACTTAGAAAGAAGCTTTTACTGTTTTAAAATAACTGAAGCCCAATATTCTATCAAAAACATTCAGTATACAGGCCCCAAAAACTGTTTATATGTCATTGAAAAATTGCATAATGGAAACATGTGCATTGCATATTATGGCATATATTAGAATTTATCTCCTACTATTGTACAACTAATTAGTAACACACAGTAATTCTGTACTACACATAATGTTTGTAATCTTATTTGTACGTAATTTTATTTATTCCGTTTTAGATTAATTTCATACAATAGCAAAGAGATATTTTACTGTACCCATATCGACTATACAGCATCTGTAAGTTAACATCGTTATGACTGTAAGCTCTTTGCAAATATTGTTCTCGTTTGTAATGTGAAGCTGGGCCACGTTTTGTAAACGTTATTCGTGTGTGGTGCGTGTGTAATTAAGATGATGAGGTTGAAAGTGACGTCCATTGACTGGAATAGCACTCACATAGTGCATATTGAAAAGTGTATTAAGCTTGCGTTCGAAAACATAAACGCACGAATATTTCGTCAGGCAGAACTACACAGCTCTGCAGCAAACGAATAACATCAACAAAACTAGGTCCAACTAAGAATGCTTGTAATCTGCCATCTGAAGATGGATTTGTAAAGAAAAATCCGAAACCGGTCATGGTCTGAAGATAATAAAACTTTTTTTAAATCATACATGTGGCTGGTAGCTGTTTTTTATATAAATTATAAACCTTAATTCCAGTTTCTTTTGGGTACTCCCCCTTAAACCATAATAAGCAGGAATGTACATCCCCTCAACTCCGATCTGGTGGGACAGGCCAAGGCAGTGCAGAATGGAAACGAAAACCAGTCCATCATATAATAATGTATTGTTGGAGTTAAGTGGTAGCTGAAATTATTTCATCTACCATTCTGCGATTATCTCCATTGGAGCAAACTTAGACCATTATCTTATGAAAAGGATTAATATTTTTAAAGTGGATCATTTGATATCACTGCAGCCCAGAAAGTTTAGCAGTGGTGGCAATGCGCCACTGTTCGGGGAGAACGTACCCAGTGTCAGAAGGGGTCAGAAATGCGACACAGGGCTGATCCACCTCTGTTGCATAATAAACTTTGTTTCTAGTCCATGTCGAATTAGCAACGTCTAATAAGTACTGTAGAGTAGGCAGTGATTTTGATTGGTGCTGTATTTTGATTTATGGCAATCTACAGAGACAAACGATGATAGTAATGAGCAAAGCTTACGCCATGTGATACACCATCATCCTAACTCATTTCGGTGAGTTGGACAATGTGGCCTGTCCAGTTGTTTATTACCCCGACGACCTTTTGGTCGCCATGGTGGGTTTAGATTATTCTTATGTCTTGGAGAATATGGGGTTATTAATTGCCAGCAGGTCCTTAACTCTCCTGGCATTGTGGTTTCAAGCCCCATGGGCAGCAAACATAATCATATGCTGCACGGAGTGGGTGTGTTCTGACACATTAGCACTGTATATTCGTACATGTGTAACTGTTTCGTTTGGGTCTGTAGTGCCGTGTTGATCAGAAATAATTACACAGTCGCATGATGTCTGTGAATCCTGATTTGGACAATTAGTGTAACAAAGGTACATCTACCAAACTGGAAGAAACTGGGGCTAAAGAATAGATTAGGATTTTATTAGATCTGTTTGCTATTCATTCACAGGCGTACCAACCTCTCCCAGAGTGTTGTTGTGTTAGAGTAATTCGTTATGTTGGAGCAAAGCATAATTCGAGGAATGGTACTACAGGTAAGGGTAGGTGAGTTTAATAGGTTGAGGATGTACGGATGGGGAAAAAATGTGTTCAAAAGTGTGTGAATTCCTAAGGGACCAAACTGCTTAGGTCATCGGTCCCTAGACTTACACACTACTTAAACTAACTTATGCCCGAGGGAGGACTCAAACCTCCGGCGGAAGGGGCAGCGCAATCCATGACATGGCGCCTCAAACCGCACAGCCACTCATCGCGGCCTGTACGGATGGACTTTGGAGATGCATTTCAAATAGGTACGTCTACACTGCAATTGAGTCATGCACCCATATTAGGCTTCCGCTTCCTGGTACAGGCAGTTTGTTCATGGTATGTTGTTGGTTAGAGTTGGGGCAGTTATTTTCTCCTGATGTAAGCCTATGCGTTTTGTTATACTAACCACCAGAAAGACTAAATCCAGTTAACTTAAAACCAAGAGGAATTAACAAATGTTACAAATGAGCAGGATGGGAAATCGACAATAACTGTAGGATGTATCCTTCGGCATGCACACCACAGTCACTTGGAGAGTATACGTGTAGATGTGGAATTTGAATAAATCTTTCATTCTGTAACGCCGTGTGCGCTGCTTTGAATGTTTATGACAGATTAATACTTTACGCCGGTGAGACTGAAAACTGAAGCCTTGTACCGTATTTTCTAGCTTTCCTGTTCGCTATTGTAATCGCCTCAGCTACTTTTCGGCCACAGGAGGAAGGAGTTTTATGTTTGGTCTGAAAATGACGGTCGGTCTTTCTCTAATGCTTCTGAAAGAGTGGCAGTCGGAGCTTGTTATATTGACCATAAGAGTGAGTAAATTCCCCGTGACGCCCGATGTTTTCCAACACCCGTTACCAAAAGATTTTAAAAGTCGTGGCAGGAAGCAGCACGTTACAGAAAATCTATTAGCGGGAGCAGGAAATGACCAGTGAAAATGCCAAACTTCCGCTCCTGATTCGGACTGGCTGGAACCACTGCATGTGAAACAATTTCTTGGAGCGGTCTGAAGCTCAGCAACCATCATGAGGTATACAGGGTGTTTCCGTAAGAGCGTGCAAAAGTTTAACAGGACGTAGAGGATGCTTCACTGAACAATTTGAAGTAGGGAACCTGGGGTCGGAGAAGCCAGCTTAAGGAGATAATAGGAATAAAATCACATTACTGTCTACTTTTTTATTTTCATTAGTTACAGGTAACGGCAAATACCATCATTGACACAATGATCGTACAATTTGTACTGTATCTTACAAAATGTGCTGAAACTGAAGGCTATCAGCCTCAATGCAAGCATGACATCGGCGAACAAGGTTCTAACGTACCATGACAGATATCCCTGATGTGTTTCGAATCACATCACAGACAGCTACAATTCTGGAAACTAATTCGATCTCCATATCCACTTGGATCTCATACACAAGTGACTTTAGACATCCCCATAGGAAATAATCAAGAGGTTTAGGTCAGGTGATCTTGCAGGCCATGGGACAGAACGTCTCCTTCCAATCCAGCGGCCAGGTAATACAGCATTGAGATGGTCGCGGGCATCCACAATGAAGTGAGGCGGTCCATCGTCATGTTGTATCCACATCCTTTCACGGACAACCAGGGCTACGTTCTCCAACAAGTCAGGTAGAACTCTTTGCACCAATCTCAAGTACAGCTGGCCATTCAGAGTGCCAGGTAGAAGATATGGCCCAATGAAAGTGTCTTCTACAATTTCGGCCCTGATATTTACAACAAAACGTACTTGATGGTGTGTCTCTACTACAGCATGAGGGTATTCCTCATCCCACACACGACTATTCCTACTGTTCGAAATCCCGTGACGATCAAATGAGACCTCGTCAGTAAATAGCACAATTTGGAGGAAATTTGGTCAATCAATCCATTGTTGGAACAACCACTGACACGATGCGACCCTTGGCGCAGTCAGTCACAAGTGTTGCATGGACTCGTTGTGGGCGACATTGGTGTAATCGTTGTTTGTGGAGTGCTCGCATCATGACTTCCTAACAGTCAGGCTTGTCCTCCTGTTTCCTTGCAGGAAATAACGAATGTACATGTAAGTGAACAGTGCAATACGTGTAAACTCGTAAGCATATTAGTTGTAAATAAGCCGGAAAACAGTAACGCTAGACAAAGCGCTACACAATTTCCTTTCGTATCTCCTGAAGTTGGCTTCTCCGACTCCACGTTCCTATCTCAAATTGTTAAATGGAGCATTCTCTATATCCTATTACATTTTTGCACGCACTTACGAAAACGCCTTTATACGCCGTGTGCCCTCTGGGACGAAGATGGTGTTGCCGTCTGTGTATTACTGAAGTGGGAAATCCGTAATCCTTCCTGAACAACAAGTTACTTAGTGCAGTACGGAAGACTGAGAGTATCCGAAATGCACTGCCGAGTGTGAGCTTCATATTCTGTTTAGGCACTTCTCTATCTTTCTCGGCGAATGTTGCGAATTAGTGAGCGCGGACTTGTTTGGTAAGGGCGAATACCCCAGAGCGAAGTGTGAAGGCATTAGCAAGCTGGAAGTGGTGTTGTGTAAAAGTGATGGAGTTGACTAGAGATTCCAAAAAATTTCGTGTTTCCATGAATTTCTCTATCTCATAGCTCTGACAACATGTAATTTTATAGTGGACAGTTTCTCCTTTTTGTTTTTGCTTCACTCTTTCCCTATAGAATTTGAACTATTTTGTTGTTTGGTGAATAATGCTGAGAGTAGATAGTGGACAATTGGAGGCGGTGTACTGAACGGTTAGTGGTGAATATATTCCAGTCCAGCGGCCGGATCTCTGAGTCTTTGTGAATGTACTTGGCTTGCAACAGGACTGTCAGTTACTGATTTTGCAGTCGTGAAAAGCTTAATCCTGTCTCGTGGGTCAAAGCGAGTCTGTCGACCCTCATATAGACTGATTTCATACGCTTGTGTTCAAAAGTTAAGCAACAAACAGCTAATTCGCTCTCCTGTGTCTAATTCACGATATAATCAAACAGTCAACAAATCTCCTTACGGTCGTGTTCTCCACGGAAGATGGCACTCCGGCCAAGGGCAAAACCACACCTACGATGACGTTAGGGCACCTATATAACGGGATAGTATCTGCCGGGTAGTCTCACATCCACATTCGTTGTGTACACAGTCACAGACGGTGGAATATGGCACAAAGAAGACGCCTACCAGAATCTGCAGTGGAAGGCCATAGGAAGATTGGAAGCAGAACAGTCGCAAACTGATGTGGCCCGAAGGCTTAATGTGAGTCGTTCTGCTGTTTTTCGAATGTGGCGACAGTTTATAGAGACCAAAGCTGTATCCTGAAGACCGGGATATGACCGACCACGTGTGACATCATAAGAGGGAACCGTTATTTGGCTGTAAGGGTGTGACGGTACCGCCTTAGTATTACACGGCAACTGGCG
The DNA here is from genome assembly GCF_021461395.2 of Schistocerca americana. Lineage (NCBI taxonomy): Eukaryota > Metazoa > Arthropoda > Insecta > Orthoptera > Acrididae > Schistocerca > Schistocerca americana. Next base: position 1,036,575,438 of record NC_060120.1, on the reverse strand, counting down.
TCTGATCTCGCAGCATCCACTGGATGCGTTACATCGACGCAAACGGCGTACAGAAGGCTTCAGCAGACTGGCCTTTATTGTTATAAACCTGTTGTATGTGTATCTATGATTACGCTTCACAGAAGGGAACGTGTAGAGTGGAGTCGCCAACATGCCACCTAGACGGTAGAACACCGGGCCAATGTGTTTTCCACAGATGAGTTCCAATCTGGTCTGGAGGGCGATACTCGACGGTTTCGCACCTGGGGGAACGTGAAAAACAATTTTGGAACCCAAATATCGTAGAAAGAGACCGATATGGAGGAGGGTCCCTAATGGTATGGGCAGGGGCTATGTTGACCACTCAAACACCTCTTCGGGAAACTTTACAGGTGAATCGGCAAGGTTTAATTGCTGTCAGGTATTGTGACGAGACCTTTAGACCTCATGGGCGGTTGTCAGGTGCTGTTGGACCAGGCTTCGTAATGATAGACGATAATGCTCGACCTCGCAGAGCATGGGTGGCTGTCGTTTCCTGGGAAACGGAAGATACTGCGCACATGGGGTGGCCTGCTTGGTCTCCCGATTTGAGTCCCATAGAGTATGTCTGAGATGCACTAGAGAGACTGGTTACGTCACGCCAGCATCCACCAACCACTCTCCAAGAGTAGTGCGCAGCTCTGCAGGAAGATTGTGCGTTATTGCCTCAACATGAGACTGATGACATCATTCACAGCATGACCTCTATTGCTGCTAGAGGTGGTCACACCCAATACTGTGGACATTAACCAAACGCGTGAATGTGTGTGCAAATCCTTTAACTTGGAAAGAAACGAGGAACCTTTATTGAACCATTATGCACGTTGCAGTTGTTTATTTTCTGTATCCTTTAGATTGTTTCTACTTTACTATTACCTCTTTGTACTGTTTTGCGGCAAAATACACTCTTGGAAATTGAAATAAGAACATCGTGAATTCATTGTCCCAGGAAGGGGAAACTTTGACACATTCCTGGGGTCAGATACATCACATGATCACACTGACAGAACCACAGGCACATAGACACAGGCAACAGAGCATGCACAATGTCGGCACTAGTACAGTGTATATCCACCTTTCGCAGCAATGCAGGCTGCTATTCTCCCATGGAGACGATCGTAGAGATGCTGGATGTAGTCCTGTGGAACGGCTTGCCATGCCATTTCCACCTGGCGCCTCAGTTGGACCAGCGTTCGTGCTGGACGTGCAGACCGCGTGAGACGACGCTTCATCCAGTCCCAAACATGCTCAATGGGGGACAGATCCGGAGATCTTGCTGGCCAGGGTAGTTGACTTACACCTTCTAGAGCACGTTGGGTGGCACGGGATACATGCGGACGTGCATTGTCCTGTTGGAACAGCAAGTTCCCTTGCCGGTCTAGGAATGGTAGAACGATGGGTTCGATGACGGTTTGGATGTACCGTGCACTATTCAGTGTCCCCTCGACGATCACCAGTGGTGTACGGCCAGTGTAGGAGATCGCTCCCCACACCATGATGCCGGGTGTTGGCCCTGTGTGCCTCGGTCGTATGCAGTCCTGATTGTGGCGCTCACCTGCACGGCGCCAAACACGCATACGACCATCATTGGCACCAAGGCAGAAGCGACTCTCATCGCTGAAGACGACACGTCTCCATTCGTCCCTCCATTCACGCCTGTCGCGACACCACTGGAGGCGGGCTGCACGATGTTGGGGCGTGAGCGGATGACGGCCTAACGGTGTGCGGGACCGTAGCCCAGCTTCATGGAGACGGTTGCGAATGGTCCTCGCCGATACCCCAGGAGCAACAGTGTCCCTAATTTGCTGGGAAGTGGCGGTGCGGTCCCCTACGGCACTGCGTAGGATCCTACGGTCTTGGCGTGCATCCGTGCGTCGCTGCGGTCCGGTCCCAGGTCGACGGGCACGTGCACCTTCCGCCGACCACTGGCGACAACATCGATGTACTGTGGAGACCTCACGCCCCACGTGTTGAGCAATTCGGCGGTACGTCCACCCAGCCTCCCGCATGCCCACTATACGCCCTCGCTCAAAGTCCGTCAACTGCACATACGGTTCACGTCCACGCTGTCGCGGCATGCTACCAGTGTTAAAGACTGCGATGGAGCTCCGTATGCCACGGCAAACTGGCTGACACTGACGGCGGCGGTGCACAAATGCTGCGCAGCTAGCGCCATTCGACGGCCAACACCGCGGTTCCTGGTGTGTCCGCTGTGCCGTGCGTGTGATCATTGCTTGTACAGCCCTCTCGCAGTGTCCGGAGCAAGTATGGTGGGTCTGACACACCGGTGTCAATGTGTTCTTTTTTCCATTTCCAGGAGTGTACATGCAACACTAAAATTTCCGCTTGTTGTTTTAATTTTGGACACCACTGTAGTTTACTGTAGTAGGAAATTAATGCGGGTCCACCAATAAATGTTTGTCCCATCGTATGATTTGCCTGCTGCGTGGCGCCTTGCCAAGAGTATGTCGATTCTGGCCATGGGCGAGAGTGTGATTTCAAGGGACGCTACGAAAGCTCAAAGAAACGGATGAAAGAAACGTTGAAAGGCGTGTGTCTCAGTCACTTTTCATGAAAGCGTTACTTACAATGATTAACTTGGTTTCACCTACTCCAGCAGATTCTATTGCTATTTGCTTTTCATACACTGTCCACGCAAATTAATGTGATCACCTGTCAAATTCTGAAGAACCACATTTCGCATTACGGACCGCTGCACGACCTGCAGGAAGAAGGTCAGTTAGGTTCTGGAACGTACCGACGGAGATATGGAGCCACGCCGACTCAAGTACCGTGGCCAGATGCGCTAGGTTTCTCGTTTGATGAACCATGGCGCAAACTGCCCGATCCAGTTGGTCCCACAGATCCACGGTTGGGTTTAAATTCGTGGAGTTTGTTGGACAGAAGAGTACAGTAAAACTCATCCTTGAGCTCTTCGAACCACGCACGTACACTGCGAGCTGTGTGACATGTTGCACTGTCCTGCTGGTAGTTGCAACAGAGCCGATGACAAAAACAAATTGCATGTCGTGGAGAAGGTGGTCCCTAAGGATGGATACGTACTTGTGTTGATCCACTGTCTCTTCCAGAATGACAAGATCGTCCAGGGAACGCCACGAAAACATTCCGCAGACCATAACTCTCGTTCCTCCGGCCTCGATACTTCAGAGGATTTTTGTAAAGTGTTTGCTTCCACACGTCTCAAGCAATGCATGAGAACGACCATCAGTCCGATGGAACATAAAACGTGATTCATGTGAAAAGGCCACCTGTAGCCACTCACTGGACTTCCAGCGTGGTATTGGCGTGCAGCTGGCCGCTGTGGCGGAGCGAGTTCTAGGCGCTTCAGTCCGGAACCACGCGGCTGCTACGGCCGCAGGTTCGAATCCTGCCTCGGGCATGTATGTCTGTGATGTCCTTAGGTTAGTTAGGTTTAAGTAGTTCTCAGTCTAGGGGACAGATGACAAGTCCCATAGTGCTTAGAGCCATTTTTTGGCGTGCAAATTACAGCCTTCGTCGCCGGTGAACCGCAGTCAGAGAATCAGACGCTTGCCGCCTATACACAGCAACCTACGCTGAACAGTCGTTGAGGAGCCATTGTTGGTAGCCCCATTGGATCATCAGATTGGTCAGTTGCTGAACAGTTGCACGCCTGTTCGCCGGTACGCAGCTCCGCAGCTGTTGTTCACCCCTGTCACCCATGGCCTATTGTGCACCATAGTTGCCTCGGCCTTGGTTTCGGATAGCGCTTAACCATAGCAATCGAACAGTTTACAGACTTAGAATTCGAAAATGTTTCCACCCTTGACCCGAAAGCCAATTATCATGGCATTTTGGACATCAGACAAATTATTTCCGCATTACGACAACGACCGCACAGTTTTCCGCGTCCCATCGACACGCTTTATATGCCCTCCACTGCTAGTGCTGCCACCTGTCATCTATGAATGTTTATTGCACGTTGACGTCGAACATACGTCGGTGGTCATATTAATGGACCGTGTATAATCATTACTTGGTCGGGATTGTGTGATTTTATTTCCTTTTATCTCGTATCAATATCTTTGTTCCCTAGCTCAGAACGTAGTCATATTTAGTTCTCAGATGCATGACTGTGTGGTTACCCGCAAGGTTAGCCGAGAGCGCTAACGCGCTGCTTCCTGGACTCGGGTAGGCGCGCCGGCCCCGGATCGAATCCGCCCGCCGGATTAACGACGAGGGGCGTTGTGCCGGCGAGCCTAGATGTGGTTTTTAGGCGGTTTTGCCACATCCCTCGTGGTGAATGCCGGGCTGGTCCCCACGTCCCTGCTCAGTTACACGACTCACAGACATTTGACACGCATCCGCACTTTTCCATGATTTACACTAGACGCTGACAGATGGGGTACTCTGATTCCGTCCCGGGGGGTACGGGGTGGCGGCAGGAAGGGCATCCGGCCACCCCTTCACATTAACATACCAAATCCGATTTAACCACCCCAACCCTGCGCAAAATGCGAGACAAAGGCGCAAGCGATAGAATGCATGACTGTGTGGTTAATTTGGAGTACATGTGCGACCGTATAATCACTGTAGCTTTCTTGGTTCTCGTAGTAGAAGCTTGGGACGTCCATTGAATTTTTAGCTTTCAAAGATGGCTTGCGGCATTAGCGGACCGGAGACAACAGCTTGTCCCACCCACCAATTTGTTATTCAGACCAATGACCGAAGTGTGGAATTTTCTACCGATATCTTGTTCAAATTTTTGTTCGGTAAACAGGTAGGTGCTGAGAAACTGGCGCTGGCATTTTTATCATCCGCCTTATTGGGCGAAGGAGTTGGCACGGGGGGCTATTTTTCGTGATGATTAACTGACAGCCACCCCATCTCAAAGAGGTTGCACCGGAGTACAGCGTCTGGAATGTTCTAGAAAGTTTTCGGGGCAGTAAGACGCGGTATAACGCTGTGCTGACTACACATTCCGCTCTCGAGCGCACTTAAGATAAAACATTTTGCTTTCGAATCCTGATAGTCTCTGTTTTCCGTAATGTGGGTAATTCGTACCGTACCTTAAATAAAATTCGCCTGAGTGAATTTGATCGGTTTTCAAGTTGATTTTTGGAAGGGCGACTTGTTTTTCGCTAGCCACCCCGTCAAGACTTCTCCATTGCGATCAAGTCAGCTTCGATGGCAGCCGCTCCCAATTCGTAGAAATTATTGGCGAAGTTATCTTTCAGTGCCTTCCTTTCACTGTTATAGCATGTGCTTGGGTTTATAGTGCATTCACAAGAGCAACCGAGTCCCATCTTTCCGATGATACGGTTCTTTGGAGACTAATAATGTCCATGAATTTTGTTAAGAAGAAAACCCCCGTAAGGAAATATAATTTAAGGTGATATTTGTTTGTTAAATGATAGCTAAACTTGTGGAGGATATATATTGTGTAAATAAACGACTTTCTTCAAGGAGAATTGTTGGCTAGTCCTTTCGCCTACGTACTTTCCACCCCCTGTGATCAATCCTGCTTGAGAAATGTCTTTCTGAATTATCAATAAAATTCATTCCCCGATCAGTCGTCCTGAACTCTTATAGTCAGATTCCATTACGCGTCTTAGATAAATCATAGAGTCAAATCTCATTATACACAGACATTGCATGCGGCGGTATTTACCAATAGAGGCGCATTACCTGCTCATGATAGGAAGTACAGTAGCTCCACGTCTGTTAGCTATGGCGAGCGGTTCTAGGCGCTACAGTCTTCGAATCCTGCCACGGGCATGGATATGTGTGATGTCCTTAGGTTAATTGGGTTTAAGTAGTTCTAAGTTCTAGGGGACTGATGACCTCAGACGTTAACTCCCATAGTGCTCAGAGCCATTTGTTAGCTGTGGCGAAAGCTGCATCCCGTATTTTAACTAGTCAAAGTTCAGAAATTTACAAAAACGGGCATTTTTTTAACGCTTCACTCTTGCCTTTCGTGTATAATGCCGTTTCCGACTGAGCTATAGCAGACACGACTTGTACGTGGTGAGGGTAACAGCACCTCCCAAGAAAAACACAGTTCAGCGTTCGAGTCCCGATCCGACATACATCTTTAATTTGCCACGGCAGCACTTCGACTGAAGGAATCGTAATCGACATGTGGTAACTGACGTCTATCGCAAAAATACTGCTCATTTCACCGAGTGTAGCTGCAAAAACAGATCTCTGGCTAAACAGGCGTTAAATAACCGAAGTTCGGCGGGGAAAAAAGTCTAAATAGGAAGCACGGGCGCACGTCGTCCGGCTGTAGGTGCACGAGGGGGTGAGCGACCGAAGATTTGACGTCACTCTCACTGAGGCGTCCCGGCACGAAAACACCGCCTTTTGTTACGCCCCGGTGGGCCTCTGCAAAGCGCGTAATTGAATTTTCTTCCGCATAGAACGAGACAGGAACGCGGGCCGTGCGAGACGTGTTGATGTATAGCAAAGTGTTCGGCGGAGCCCCGCTGTCAGCATGTGGGTTGGCCGCGGCAGCAGCTCGCGTCTTCCCACGGCCCTTCTTTTCGCGAGCAGGCGTGCTGAGGTCGTGACAGCGCGTGCCGCGGTTTGTGGTCAGCCCGTGTGGAGGAGGATTCGCCCTGCCTCGCCGGTCAGCCTAGACGCGGAGGTAATGAGCGGCCTCACGTGCCTGACAGTAATAACCAGCTTCTTGCCGGATCCCCATTTCACTTCTTTCACTCTCCCTTTCAAGCTATCTCCTGCATTCTAAAAATATACTAATTGCATTTTCTTTCTCCCTCACACCCTCCCCCACCCATCGCTCATCGTACTGACTAATCGTTTGTGCTTCCTTTAACCGACCTTACTTCTACACTCCGTAATCAACATTATGGTGTGTGGTGGAGGAGTCGTCGGCGTATTTTCTCTGGTGCTCCGGCAGACAATTGCAAATTTCGTTTACCCGTAGTGTAGCTAGAGTCGGCCCAACCAATTACTGCTCGTCACGTCTTTCATACGATGCCAAGTGTCAACAAAATGCGTCCGTTTGTTTCCCATTGCAAACAAAACTGTTTTTAAACCGGACTTTTACGCGTTCATTCGGTAGAGCGGTCCCAGATTAATCTAGTCCGATATCAGTTGTATCGATTTGTACTGACAGGGACAATAGAACACGAAGAATAAACAGCAACACAGCAGCGACTCAGGAGGGCTGCAATCTTGGCAGTGGCAGTTAGCGCGGGTCATTGCAATACTGTGGCTACTAGAGTGCTAGTTCCTCTTAGAGTTTTGCTGTACCTGTTAATATATGTCGATAAACAGAATATCGCACTACACTGATCTGGGACCGCTCTGTCCAACGGGAACTTAAAATTCCGCTTTAAAAATAATTTAGGGAAACAAACAGGCAATTGAATCTCAATGTAGACAAGTTTAATGTGCTGCGAATACATAGAAAGAAAGATCATTTACCATTTAGCTACAATATAGCAGGTCAGCAACTGGAAGCAGTTAATCCCATAAATTATCTGGGAGTACGCATTAGGAGTGATTTAAAATGGAATGACCATATAAAATTAATCGTCGGTAAAGCAGATGCCAGACTGTGATTCATTGCAAGAATCCTAAGGAAATGCAGTCCGAAAACAAAGGAAGTAGGTTACAGTACACTTGTTCGCCCACTGCTTGAATACTGCTCACTGGTGTGGGATCCGTACCAGATAGGGTTGATATAAGAGATAGAGAAGATCCAACGGAGAGCAGCGCGCTTCGTTACAGGATCATTTAGTAATCACGAAAGCGTTACGCAGATGATAGATAAACTACAGTGGAAGACTCTGCAAGAGAGACGCTCAGTAGCTCGGTACGGGATTTTGTTGAATTTTCGAGAACATACCTTCACCGAGGAGTCAAGCAGTGTGTTGCTTCCTCCTACGTATATCTCGCGAAGAGACCATGAGGATATAATCAGAGAGATTAGAGCCCACCCAGAGGCATACCGACAATCTTTCTTTCCACGAACAATACGAGACTGGAATAGAAGGGAGAACCGATAGAGGTACTCAAGGTACCCTCCGCCACACACCGTCAGGTGGCTTGCGGAGTATGGATGTAGATATAGATGTAGAGGCTTTCCATTGGCACTGGCCGTCTCATGAAGGACCTGACGAACAGTACTTGTTTGGGCTCACTACAGTCACACAAGGCAGGAACGAAATTGCATATACCTGCTGAAACACCAGAAAGAACGCGTCGGGCGATAGGCACGTTCATATTCACAGGACAGGAACATTAGTATGTTCTGCAGAAATGATTAGCTTTTCAGTCACATTGTCTCAACATATGTCCTGTTGCCTAGTAGGCACAGAATCTGCCATCGGTTCTGTTCACTTCTTGCACGCATGATGGCATCGACGCGTGAATGGCGTCCTGTGGTACAGCCATCCATGCTGCAGTCACCTGGTTCCAAAGGTCACTTGTGGTGGTTGGTATTGGGACACAGCGCTGCACCCGTCGTTTCACCACACTCCGCATATTTTAGTTTTGGCGACAAGTCTGGTGATCTGGCGGGTCAGGGCAAAAGGCTGACATCCTACATCTACATCCACATCTACATTTATACTGCGCAAGCCAGCCAACGGTGTGTGGCGGAGGGCACTTTACGTGCCACTGTCATTACCTCCCTTTCCTGTTCCAGTCGCGTATGGTTCGCGGGAAGAACGACTGTCTGAAAGCCTCCGTGCGCGCTCGAATCTCTCTAATTTTACATTCGCGATCTCCTCGGGAGGTATAAGTAGGGGGAAGCAATATATTCGATACCTCATCCAGAAACGCACCCTCTCGAAACCTGGCGAGCAAGCTACACCGCGATGCAGAGCGCCTCTCTTGCAGAGTCTGCCACATGAGTTTATTAAACATCTCCGTAACGCTATCACGCTTACCAAATAACCCTGTGACGAAACGCGCCGCTCTCCTTTGGATCTTCTCTATCTCCTCCGTCAAACCGATCTGGTACGGATCCCACACTGATGAGCAATACTCAAGTATAGGTCGAACGAGTGTTTTGTAAGCCACCTCCTTTGTTGATGGACTACATTTTCTAAGGACTCTCCCAATGAATCTCAACCTGGTACCCGCCTTACCAACAATTAATTTTATATGATCATTCCACTTTAAATCGTTCCGCACGCATACTCCCAGATATTTTACAGAAGTAACTGCTACCAGTGTTTGGTCCACTATCATATAATCATACAATAAAGGATCCTTCTTTCTATGTATTCGCAATACATTACATTTGTCTATGTTAAGGGACAGTTGCCACTCCCTGCACCAAGTGCCTATCCGCTGCAGATCTTCCTGCATTTCGCTACAATTTTCTAATGCTGCAAGTTCTCTGTATACTACAGCATCATCCGCGAAAAGCCGCATGGAACTTCCGACACCAAGAAGGCAGGTGTTCGTGCGGCAACATGTGGCCGTGTAATGTCTTGCTGAAAATTGGCGTCTCGGGTGTTGTGCAGAAAGCGTAGCATTACGGGACGCAGGATGTCATTCACGTAGGTCACGCAGGTCACAGTGCCCTGGACACACACCAGCTGTGATTTGTGGATGTACTCAATAGCACCCCACACTGTAATGCCTTGAGTTGGCGCTGTATGTCTTGTGAGAATGGAATCACTGTGATGCTGCTCCCTCTGTCTGCGGTGAACCAAAATACGGCCATGAATTTCAAAAAAACAGAGCTTGGATTCGTCCGCGTATTTCTGCATATTCGCCATTGGTAGACGGAGAAGTGGACGACACGCACGTAACCCATAACGTAATAAACGGCGACAGCCGAGGTGTCTTGCAATGTTATTCCGATAGTGTGTCGATCTTCTCGGGTGAAGGGGGAGGGACGGGGGTGGCTGATATGGGTGGTACGACCAGACCCACCTCGTCGTGTTCTACGGCCTTCCGTGAACCATTCGGCACATACCCGTTGCACTGCCGGAACACTTCGTCCCACACGAGCAGCAATTTCGTGGAGGGATGTAGCACATTCTCTCATGCCAATAATGTGACCTTCTTCAAACACTGATTTGGTGGTACGGTTTGGCGCATACGACTGTGAAGCATCCTACATGTTTGCTCAAGTCACACTGGTCCATTACCTTTGATTTAAAGCGACAACGGGAGCCGTAGGCAGATTTTACTCCTAGGTGATGTTACGCTGCGATACCGATGTTGGCCCTGAACGCGCGGGTCGACATAGTTCACAGTCGTTCAAGGTGTTCTTTTTCCTGTGTATGTGTGTTTGTGTGTGTGTGTGTGTGTGTGTGTGTGTGTGTGTGTGTGTGTGTGTGTCTGCGTTTTCTGTCTTATGAGTGCTATGCTAAGACAAATTAATATCTGTGTAAACTCAAATGAACTGGAAAATGAGTTCAGTTGAAGCACAATGGGATGTAGTGAAGGACAGATAACAAACATTAGTGGTTTGGTATAAAATGTAACACAGGTAAAAACACTAATAACTATACTAATAACACTAATAAAAAGTTGGAAAAAACTTTAAAAAATCCAAAATATCGCCACTCGTTCGAGTGAGAAAGAACGGAGGTGTTGTAATAAATTGCGCAAGGTTTGCAGATAATTTTGGAATGCTTTCAGAAAGCCTAGCGTATGTAGCTCCAAAGTATTTAAAAACATATATGGGGCAAAAAGAAAAGGTGTAAAATTTCAAATATTTGGGGGAGGATCATTCAAGAAAACGGTTAATAAAACTCTGCTTCAGAGGAAAGGATACACAAGTACGAAAAAGTAAATGTTATAAGCGAGCCAAAGTGCTTATCTAAAAAAGCTTTAAAATAGCAGTACAATACAGTAGTGCATCCAGACTGCCTATATGATAACGAATGTCCAGTATAAAATTATAAGCTTGATAAGTCATAAATATTAGAAAGAAGAACTGTACATAAAATATCTGGCCCTCAGAAAAATACAGCATTTTGGAAATTAAGAAGTAACGACAAAATTTATCAGTACATAGAAACATATCAGAAACAATAAGGAAGAGAAGAGTGCTATTTTTTGGACGTATCTACTGAATGGATGACCGTAGACTGAACAAGCAGACTGTCAAATATCGTAGGGAAAAGAATTAACAACCACCTGGATTCGTGAGAATAAGAAATACAAGCAAAAGAATAAAGTAAGAGAACAAATATTGGAAAAACATATTTTTGGAGAAAAACTAAAACAGGAAGAATTCGAAGGAAGGAGGGCAAAGAAAGAAAGTGGTCTGACGGTAGGAAAAAGAAACCTTGAGAAACAACGAAGGAATACTGGAAGAAAAGTAAATAACAGCCAAGGAATGAGAACTGCTGTGGAATGTGGTGCCTAGAGGGCCTCAACGTAGTACAAGAACGATCTTTTTACGGACCCGTGCTTCAATCGGTAAAAAAAGGAATCGTTAGGGGACCACTCTGTCATCTGTCTGTCTGTCCGACTGCTAAGACTCATTTTGATCAGGAACGACTATACGTACCAATTTTAAATTTGCCACATACCAACGTCTACGCTCCCTTGGCGGTATAAAAAATTTAAGCTTCCATATCAATGTAGTCGAAAGATACAGTCATTTATGGCACATATTTTGATACAGACTCACTCATCGTAACCTACAGTATAGGGTAATTGCCGTTGACCTAGACTCATCAAAACTGACAACAAACAAGGTTTCCACAGTACAAGGGAAAAAAATCCGAAAATTGTTAATTTGTGACTATATCACAAGAAAAAATTTCGTAGTATAGATATATTGCCAGTATCGATATCGATAGCAGGCAAAAATCGTCGTGATTCTCGATTCCCGGTCAGGTTGAACTATCAAATGTTCAAATGTGTGTGAAATCTTATTGGGCCGTAACTGCTAAGGTAATCAGTCACTAAGCTTACACACTAATTAACCTAAATTATTCTAAGGACAAACACACACACCCATGCCCGAGGGAGGACTCGAACCTCCGACACGACCAGCCGCGCAGTCCATGACTGCAGCGCCTAAGACCGCTCGGGTAATCCCGCGCGGCGGTTGAACTATCGATACACATAATTTTTACGGAACCCTCAGAGCTCTAGTCCTACTCGCACTTAGTCGTTTTTTATTTTTAATTTTTTTATTTTTAGAATCCTTATTCCCAAAGATCTGCTGTTTTAATATCGACACCTCGAACTATTTCTGAAATTAAATCTCACTGACTGTTGAGGATGCTAACTCAGTTGCCCTGGCAAGCAAACTGGGAGCTGCGATAAACAAAATGGAAACCACAGAGTGTACTTATGGTCCTGGCGTCAGTTTATAGTGTGTGTATTGTGTATAGTGATTGGTAATGAGGAATGAATGGACAGAGTAGCACTAGCTTTCTGTATTACTAAACACTTTTTTTTTTTTGCTTATCAGCATTATAGATGAGATGAAAAAGAATGGCCTTGTATTCTGGAGTAAGGAGGCCCCATACTTCGTCCAGCTACCCAGATATAGGTTTTTCCGTAGTTCCCCTAAATTAGTTCAGGCAAATTCCGGGATGGTTCCCATTGTCAGGATACGGCCGACTGTTTGACCCATCTTTGTCAGTCTAGTCATATTAGGTATACGTAGCCACACACTCGCATTTAAATACTTCCATGTTCCAAAACAAAGCGCATAACAAGAAGATTCTTCCGGGGTTCATACCTTGGAGTCTGTTGGTGTTAGGCAGGGCCAAGTGTTTTGGATACCCTTTGGCCTAGGGAACATTTGTATACCCAACGGAAGGACCGTCAGTACAGGGTCAAAGTATGAATAATGCAAACTTCCTCCTGCTTTAGATAAATGGAGGAAATCGGTTTATTCTTTTTCATTAGAGACCCCCCACAAAACTTTTTTTACCATTTTTTTGCACAAAAACCGAGCCACGGATTACTAGAGGGTTATGAACAGAGAAAGACTGAAATTTTTACGATATGTTCCTAAGATCCCGCTTTCGAACAACCTCGCAAATTTTCTTGATATCTTTATTCGTTTCCGAGATACAGAGGTTCAAAGTTGCCCTACCTGTTGAAACGTCCCCTTAGAAAAATTTATGAATGACTGTGCTGATAAATCTCTTACGTTATTTGATTTTCAAACAGCTGAGCAGAACTGAACGTACTCAGGCATTTCTCTCTTTACTTATTCTGATCAACACTAAACTGACACACAAAATTTTTAGCGCAACGCAATCTGACTTTCAATAATCCCTACAAAAGAATGGCCCTGACTAACGTTAAACTATACCTTTCACAAATCACTTACCTCACCAAAAATCTTCGTTATTCGAACTACTGCAATACAGTGAGCGCCGATACTGCCAGCTAAATAAAAGATTCAGACTACTGAAGGCACTAACTACTGATAGGCATAGTTAGCGAGTTGGGCGAGTTGGTTTGGGGGATTAAAGGGACCAGACTGCTATAGTTAGCAAATGAAAGATTTTAATAGAGAACAAACAATGTATTTACCTTAAAGGTGTTCAAAAGTCATAATACATATATCAGTTCATGACATCCAGTCTTAAAAATGTACTGTTTCTGATGGACCCACGTCCAGATCATCCGCTCTCAAAACTTCGCCATCTCTCTCCCCACATCCATCACTGCTGGCGGCTCACCTCCAACTGCGCAACGCTACGCGCTGTTAACATCCAGCTGCCCAACACTAAAATAACAAACAACAATGCAAACCAGCCACAGACTGCACACAGCACAGCCAGTGATTTTCATACAGAGCGCTACGTGGCGTTACCAATAAAAAAACCTAAACAGCCTACTTACAAACTTATTACATATACGGGTCACTGTTTTTTCGCTACGATGTCGCAGCTTGTGAAACCGATTATTAACAAGTCATTCAAAGCAGCGGCTGAAGGAACTAGGAGGGTTCGCAGACCAAAGGTAGGACAGAACATGTTAGAGAGGATTGAAGGAAAATTGGAATTCAGAATTAGCGGAGTTCGGCACTGAACAGGAAGCAATTACCCTATACTGTAAGTTGCGATGAGTGAGTTTGTATCAAAATTTGTGCCATAAATGACTTTGCCTCCACTGTTCGAGGAAGTGCCATTGATGATGCGAAGGGTTATGTGGCTGCTACATGATGGTGCTCCAGCCCACTTCCCCGTTAACGTCCGGAAGCATTTCTACCCTGGTCGATGGCCGGCCGGTGTGCCCGAGCGGTTCTAGGCGCTTCTGTCTGGAACCGCGCGACCGCTACGGTCGCAGGTTCGAATCCTGCCTCGGGCGTGGATGTGTATGATGTCCTTAGGTGCTCAGAACCTGGTCGATGGATCGGACTGGGGGGTCCAGTTGTATGGCTTGCTCGTTCATCGGATATCAACCAGTGCGATTTTTGGTTATGGGGCCATCTCGAAAGTATCGTGTATGCAGTGCTCATTCCAGGTATGGAGACACTGGAGCAAGCGTATTCATGCTGCCTTTGACACTGTTCGGATGCAGCCTGGCGGATGTGAACGTATGAGACATGCATGCGTTGAGGCACATGGAAACCGTGAAGCTTCCCCTTCAAAAATTAAGAATGACTATGCTGGAAACTTCTACGTTATTTGATTTTCAAACAACTGAGCAAAACTGAACATACTCATACAGTTCTCTCTTTACTTATTCTGATCATCACTAAACTGACGCACAATATTTTTTTAGCGCAACGCAATCTGACTTCCAATAATCCCTACAAAAGAATGGCCCTGACTACCAATAACCTATACCTTTCATGAATCACTTATCTCACATAAATCTTCGTTACTCGAACTACTGCAAGACAGTGAGCGCCAATACTGCCAGCTAAATAAAAGATTCTAACTACTGAAGTCACTAACTACTGATAGGCATAGTTAGCAAATGAAAGATTTTGATAGAGAACAAACAATGTATTTACCTTAATAGTGTTCAAAAGTCATAATATATATAGCAGTTCATGGCACCCAGTCTTACAAATTTACTGTCTCTGATGGACACACGTCCAGATCATCCGCTCTCAAAACTCCGCCATTTCTCTCCCCACATCCACCACTGCTGGCGGCTCACCTCCAACTGCGCAACGCTACGCGCTGTTCACAGCCAACTGTCCAACACTACAATAGCGACTATTCCAACAATCCACCCAGCCACAGACTGCCCACAGCACATTTCATAACATCTGTTGGACGAATGTTATGAAAACAAACACTCCAAACCGACGTTTCACGTAAGTCACAAGCAACGAAAATCTGTAAAGCAACCATCTGTGTGGCGTGTTTATAATTATGTATTATTTATATTTTAGGACAATTAATCTGTAAAAAACACCACATGTCATAAAGAAAGCGTGTAAACCGTCTGAGGATGAATCACGATTCGAAACCGGTAACGGTACCCTTTGAATAATGGAACTGAAAGTAAATTTGTGGCTGGTTGCTGTCCTAACACCATCAACATTCGTCTTCAAACAACAGCCACGGTCTCCATCATGTCATCATATGACAAAATTGCATTCTTAATAATTTTCATGAGAAAGTGGTTTTTCGTCCTCCTTCTAAGATTTCGGATTTGCTGTGATCTGTGAAGGATGATTTGTTATTGCAGAAGGTGGGAATTTACAACATACCGTATCAGTGTGGTGTGGCCTATATAGGACAGACAATGCGTACAGTGGAAGAGCGTTTTATAGAACATCAACTTTGCACTCGATTACTGCGACCCAGTAAGTCTGCAGTTGCGGAACATTGTATTTCTAACGGACGTTCAAAGGAGTACGACAAAACTTCGATTTTGGTCACAGCAACAACTGTTTGGGACTCCGTTATCAAAGAATCCGTTGAAACACGCATTGCGGGGAATCTAATGAACCGTGATAGTGGTTACCAATTGAATAACGCGTGGAGTCCTGTCGTCTCCGAAATTTGCTCGAGACGAAGACGTCAGAACACTTCGATAGCAGCCGCAAGCGAGAATACCGACGGCAGCTGAGTACTGCAGTTCCACCAGCGAGGGCGCTGCCGCTGGTCGGTGTGGCCCTTCTGTCTCCGCGATTGCAACGCATGCGCGGCAGTACTATCAGCGCATTATATAAGACAGAGCGGAGAACGTCTTCGTCGGTCTTCGTTCGGCTCACCTGAAGATGGCTGGCAGTTGTCTAGCCGAAATATCGTGCAATGAAGTTTACGACGACCGGCTGCAAGCCCAAAATCTTTCTGAATATCATCCGTGCTATTTGAAAACGCTCTCGCACTATGCACGTGTTTCTCCATGCATGTTCACCCCCAGAATGAAAAAATCCCTTCGTCTCAGGCTATGTGACAGTCTCTGCTCTCGAATATCAACCAATCAGAAACCATAAAGCTAACGCTTTCTTGTAAGGCCGTGTTCTGGATAGCCAATGGGAGAAGAGAAAACGTGACTCTTAGTCGTTTCAGACGATCGACCATGCACACAACACATGAAGACCTCGGAATATGCCACTCAGTTGACTACCAACAGGTAATGTTTTGTAGGACATGTAACGTTATTCACCGAAGCTTAATAACGGAAGCAAGATCACATGGGATATCAGAAAATTTGGTCACTAGGTGAGGAAGTAGTTTATCTTGGATGGAGATTTATCGACAGACGTAGAACTTATGTCTCCTCCGAAGAAGAGTATTTTTTGATTATTGCTGTTCGTGTTGTATATTAATAACCTGACATACAATATTAATAGTTTCTAATATTTGCAGATGTCACAGTTATTTATAATGAAGTTCTGTCTGTAAACAGGCTCTCAAATATTCAGTCAGATCTTAAGTTTTCTAAGTAGTGCAAATACTAGCAATTTTCATTAAATGTACAAACATTTAATACTGTGCAGTCCACAAAATGCAGAAAAGTGATTTTTATTAGCATAATACTGACAAGTCACAATCTGAATCAGTGATTTCACATAAATACAAGGTTACGACAGTTTGTAGAGGTATGAAGCGGAACGAACACATAGGCTCAGTTGTGGCTGAAGCAGCTGGAAGACTCCGGTTCATTGGTATGATACTAGTAAAAAAACAATCAGCTTACAAAGGAGAATGCTTACATAACACTCGTGCAACCGGTTCTGCAATGTTGTTCAGGTATGTGGGATCCAAACCAAATAGGATTAGGAGAGGATGCTGAATGTACAGTGTACAAAGGATGTTAATACGATCGGGTCAGTGGTTTGCTTGACACATGGCAGAGCTTTAGGGAGATACTGGAAAAAAAAGCCTCGTTACAAAGTTTCGTGAACCAGAATTCAGAAATCTAGGAATACACCAAAAGGCAGTACATATAGCTCCCGTAGGGATTGCGAATACAAAATTGGAGTAACTATCGCGGGCACAGTGACATTTAAGCAATCATTGGCGAATGAAACGGAGAGAAATTCTAATAAATGCTGCAACGGAGAGTACTTCACAGTCGTTTATGCAGATGCAGATGTAGATGCAGATGTAACAGTGGAGCACTGCTTGGATGAAATGGCCCCATTGCTTATAGTAACACGTTCATACCGCTGACCCTATTGACATCCCCGACCTTAAGAGATATTTAAAATCTGTCTGTGCAGCTACAAGTAAGTGCGTATTTTTGTCGCAAAACGCTTTCTGTTTGTTTTATTTGAAACCTCGTCAGTGGTCTGCAGTGAAGCCTATTTACAATTTGCTTTCGTTTTGCATTTAATAACAGTTCGTTGCAAAAGATGTTGATGTGTGATTATACTTATGGTATTTAATGTCTGATTTTCGCTCACATCAGAAAGTGATGTCTGCCTGCATATTTTTGAGGTATTCGCTCGTTTTATCGCCTGATCTCACATCGGTTTGCAGCACTACACATTTCTTGATGTTAAATATGACACAATGAAGCACCACTGGGGTTTCTTTGCATACTTCTGATGAGTAATATTTCACAACAATGAATCTGATGTATCACAAAGTGATGTGAGATAACGCAAAAAAAAAAAAAAAAAAAAAAAAAAATAAAAAAAAAAAAAAATAAAAAAAAAAAAGACCAGTGCCAAATGGGGGGGATTGATTATATACTACTGTATATAATCACGCCTCAATATCTTTCCTAACGAACTGTTTTTCGATCTAGAAAGCAAGCCAAATTGTAAATAAATTCCATTACAGACCACTAATAATGTTTTGGACAGGTAAAACGTGTTTGGGGCTAAAACTACGTAGTTTATTGTACAGGGTGTGGAAAACAAAACTGACCTGGAATATATTTCATTTACCTTACGTTTGGCAATCCAACTTATTCTTCGCTTGTAATAAGTATTACTTTAAGTCATTGACTTTATGTAACTAGCACGATTTCTATCCTTACTTTGTTATTCTGAAGATGGCCTAAGATTGGGTCGAAACCGGTGATTTTAAATAAAGTCACCATTGTTATCTAGACTGTTTACCAATATTTTTATAATCGGTTTTGAGTTCATGAGACTGTTGTCGATTGTTTGTGCACGTTACAAGCACAGTGGGATTCTGGCTATTTAATTCCATAGTATTCCATCACTAAATATCTTACTGTAGCACACGTGACCAATAAGGGTGACTCATATTTCAATACTGTTGTATACAAGGTCGCAAGTAATAAAATTTTCAGGGCTATTATGCCATAGTCGAACGGATTTCACCTTAAAACGCAGTGATTCGTCCCCATCTGCGGAGGACATTTTCGAGGGGGATCGTAGCTACTTTGAATGTCGATTCACAGCCTGGCTCGCTACTGACTACAGCAAAATTCCGCTTCCGCGTGACGTCACATGTTTTGAATACACGAGCGCAACTGGCCGTTGTCCACAGCCGTGGTGCTGTTGCTACCATCCAATGGCTGAGGACTGGTACACATCTTCTTCAGCACCGGAATTCAGATTTTATTCAGTTTCACGCCCTTCTCGTTCCTGTTGAAATTCCTGGGGTGTTTTACAATCTCTACAGCCTCTCTGTACAGCCTTTCATGATATCGGCTTGTGGCTGCCAGTAGCTGAGTCCTATAAAAATGAATGTGGTGGTCTCCTGGCTGGAAAGCACGTTACGCGACACCTGATCTGTCAGTTCGCTCTTCTCCAGTTGCCCTTGTGCTCTTGTAGTGGTTTTTTGACCATTCTTGTTGTAGTACCCACGTACACCTCCGCACAGCTACACGGAATCCTATAAATTTTTCAGCGTTTGGAGAGCATCCTTGGCCGATTTTAGGTGATCGTGTATCTCCCGGGTGGGTTTGTGTATTACCACGATGTTCCGCATTTTCAAGATATTTCCTGTATGTTGATGTAGGGTAAGATCACACACTGCAGTCATTCACCCAGATGGGCCACCGTTTCCGGATAACTGAAAAAATTCAAAATTTTGTGTATCACAGTGGCGTTAAGAAAGCTCTGTTCTGGTTGTGTGGTAAAATGGACTGACTACCGGCTTTATGTACAAGTGCCTGTAAGTTCGACACTCGTCAGATACAGTAATTTTTTTGTATTTTTAAATCTGTATCGAAATGACTTTGATCATAATTTTTATTGAGTTACTTGATTTAAATGTATTTTTTTTAGTTCCGTTCTTTTGTCACATTATTTAAATTACTGTACGAACTTTTTCATTTGTACCATTTTTTCTTTATATCATTCTTTTTCCAGTCGAAATTTTTGTGAAGATCGATTTAATTGTATCTAACTGTTATAATATACAGTTATTTGAAAATTCCCATCTATCAGTTAAAAAATGAAAGATGAAATAATCTATTTATCTTCGGGCAATATCGTGAAAAACGTATTATTGTTGCGAAAGGCGTAATTTTTTTTAACATCAGTTGTCATACAGGCATTTAAAACATAACCTAAATACCTGTTAAACCATGGACAAAATAACGCTATTAAAAATTGAAATGGAAGACGCCTTTATAAGCAAATCAAAATTCCAGAAAAATGATGAATAGGTATAATCAACGCAATAATGTGAACGAAAAAACAGGGTGATGAAATAAAAGCAATTATATCGAAATTAATACATAAAATTAATGAAAACCACTAGAACAAAGGTTTCATAGGGAGAAAGAATGATATGAAGAAAAAATGAAAGCAACTGAAAAAGTTCATATGATGATCAAATTAATGTTACAAAGGAGTGGAACTAAAAAATTACTTTTAAATTAATTAATTGAATAAAAAGATGATCAACGTCATTTCGATAAAGAAAAACAATATACTGCACCTGACGGGAGTCTAACCCATTAACTTATTCATGTGACACTGTTTTCCTATCTATCACACCATGCAACCAGACTATAAAACACTCTTAACATTACTACGTGTCACACAAAATTTCGAATTTATTTTTCATCAATTACTCGCAAACTCGGGCTCATCAGGGTGAATGGCTGTAATGTGTGATACCTGGGATATTAACGTAGATCACCGTATATACAAAATGTCGATCATACCAGTGGGGACCTCTCGTTGTGAGCCGTAACGAAAATGAAAGCAGTAGTACTCTCCTGAACTAGTGTGTGTGTACTTTCTGCGGCCTCTGACACGAGAGCGTCGTCGAGATTGATACTGCTGCTCCCTAGAACTGGATTTTCTGACTTCAGTTCCCAGCTCTTCGATCCTTACTAGAAAATCTCACTAATAAAGGAGAATCACACTCCATAGGATACACTTGAGTTGAATGTCATTGAAGTTCTTGAGTGCTTCGCATTTCCATCATCGGGTCAACCATTTGCACTTATTGCTCAAATTTTATTCGGAAATTATTAAAATATTTCAGAGGCTACGAGCAAATCTGCCTAACCTGCGAGTCTTTGAAATTTTATCTGAAACGTTCGTTCCTCCATATCCTTTCATTTTCAGAAGCAATTGACTGGCTTTCATACCACCAATTTCAGATTCGCAAACATGTTTCTTAATGTGATGTTCTTGACTTTCCTTAAAAGTAGTTAACAGGCTTTCTTTATCTGACGAGTATTTGTTGCTCTCGTCGAATCGGGCCTCTAATTGTGCTAAAAATTGACTGAATTTGTTTGCTTCATTCCGTATTTCTGCAATTGTATTTCAGCCTGACAAAACCATATATGCGGCTTTTCAGTCCAGAATGGAGGGATTTTCACGCTATCTTGGCCCGCTTCTATTTTCTTATTACTGTATGGGATATTTCTGCCCCCCCCCCCCCCCCCCCGAGCGGTTCTAGGCTCTTCAGTCTGGAATCGCGCGACCGCTACGGTCGCAGGTTCGAATCCTGCCTCGGGGATGGATGTGTGTGATGCCCTTAGGTTAGTTAGGTTTAAGTAGTTCTGAGTTCTAGGGGACTGATGACCTCAGATGTTCAGTCGCATAGTGCTCAGAGCCATTTGAAACATTTCTGTTCCCTCTATCCGCCATCATATTTGTTAGTAATTTAGATCATTTTGCTGCTCTTCTTGTAAAATAAATTACAAAACGCTGCATTTTAGATTCGGAAATATTATTTTATAACTTCCATTTGTTACGAGACAAGTACCACACACTCGACAAAACAATTGATACCTAGACCTCTTACTCTGTGCATTTCAAAATCTCATTTCTTTTCAAAGGAAAATAAAACCAAAACAAGAATTATCTATAGAACTGTAGGTTATGAACGTAAAGGTAGCCCTACAGCCTGCTAATGAATTGTCCACAACGTTTTACAAGAATCTTTTGTTTTAGAGTGCTCTACTAGAAAGTTTCATGTTCTCAATAGTCTTTCTCGTTGTACTTAGATTCCAGCTCGCTAAACGGAACGGAGTTAATCCACACGAAGTGCTTACACCACAGATAATTCTCGGTGGAGACCGTAGCGTTTCTTGCCGCCAGAACCAGTTCAGTGTGGCATCTTATATCAGAGACATAAGCCGACATTTCAACTATAATCATACCTGCCGTACAACTGCATTACTTAATTCACTCCAGTTGCTTTAGCTTCTCATAACGACAGACAGTAAAACACAATAAAATGTGTGCTTAAGGGAAATGAAAGGTACACTGGACCAGTTTTTTTAAGTCACATATGTGCTACGGTAAGTTAGTTTTACCACAGAAAGAGGAGTTACAAGAAACACACTAGTGGTAAACCAAATATGAACTCTAAAGAAACACCGTATTTCACCGGGAACTAATACTGCAGCAAAGGCAACGACTCGAGTCACCATTTAGTTATAGGTGGTATTTCTGAGATCACTGTTGAGTTTTCTCGCTGAATTTGTTCACAAAACACTCTAATAGTCATTCAGAACCATCAGGTTTCACGAACACACATTTTTAATTTAAACCATCAGCCTTTGAGAGGTTTGATGCTGTATTATATTATTTCCTAAGTATTGTACACTGTCCAGTCTCATTGAAGTGACCACCTGTCAAAAACCTAACTAACCATCCTTGCAGTGCGAGACGTGCAAGAGGAGAGTCAGTGATGTTTTAGAAGATACCAACAGGGATGTGAAGCCACGCTGATTCCACTGCCGCGGCCAGCTGCGGTAGGTTTCTCGGCTGAGAAACCACGGCGCGGACAGCCCCATCGAGGTGGTTCCACCGATTCTCGATTGGGTTTAAATTCGTTTGGTGGCCAGGGGAATACGGTAAACTGATCCTGATTCTCTTCGAACCGCGCACGTACACTACGAGCTGTGTGATACGTCGCATTCTGCTGCTGATAGGTGCCATCGTGCCGAAGAGAAAAAAAAAACTGCAAGTAGGGGTGCAGATGGTCCCCAAGGACGGTTACATACAGGGTGTCCACAATGAGACTCCAACATTTTAACATCCTATATCTTCCTCATTTCGGATGGTGGACCTGTGAATCCTGAAGGGGCAGACAGCGAAACACAACAGGTTTGTGGTGTGCAAATTTGATACACCAAGTGGCCGTAGTGGAGCTGCAATCAATCGTTTTAGCAAAATGGAGGATATGAAGGAGCGTGCACAAGTGGTCTGGTGATATGCAGAGACAAAATTGGCCACCCAAGTGCAAAGAAACTTTCGTCGAGTTTACAACAAAGCGCCCCCGTCGTTCGAGACTATAAAGAAGTGGTGTGATCAGTTTTTGGCTACCGGGAGTGTTGCAAAGGGCATGGTGGTGGTAAGCCTGGGATCAGCGAACATCATGTGGAACAAGTGCGGCGGTCATTCGAACAAAGTCCACAGAAGTCAGTGCGACAGGCAGCACGAGAACTTCGTATGAAACGTTCAACAGTGCACAAAGTGCTTCATCAGCGATTACGTTTGTACGCATATAAAGTGCAGGTTGTGCAAGAAATCAAGCCTGATGATCGACCAAAGCGAGAAGAATTTGCACGTGTCATGTTAGATCCCACTGCCGCGGACGAGACATTTTTATCACGCATGATGTTTATTGACGAGGCAACCTTTCACGTGTCAGGGGCTGTCAATCGTCACAACGTGTTCATTTGGGGGTCTGAAAATCCACATGCACCTAGGGAACACATGCGCGACAGTCCGAAAGTTAATGTGTGGTGTAGTTTGATGATAAATCGCATTGTTGGGCCGTTTTTCTTTCAGGAGCCGACTGTGGATGGAGCCATCTAGCTGGACATGTTGGAACAATTTGCCGTGCCACAGATAACAGACCTGCAGCCAAATCTGATGTTTTAATAGGACGGTGCACCACCCCACTGGAGCCTTGATGTCCGAAAATTGTTAAATGACACATTCCCGCAACGATGGATTGGCCGTGGAGGTCCAATTCCTTGGCCGCCACGTTCGCCCGACATTACCCCCCTCGATTTTTTCTTGTGGGGTTATGTGAAAGACCAGGTATACGCTACACCAGTAAGGGACCTGCAAGACTTGAAACAGCCCATAAGAATTGTCATCAACTCTGTCACAGAACAGATGCTCCGCAACACGTGGCACGAAATCGATTATAGACTTGATATTCTTCGCGCTAGCCGTGGCGCCCATGTTCAAGTGTACTGAACCGTCCACCTGTGTATGAAAACTTGATGAGCTGCTGTATGATTTCCCTGTATTTGTCCGTCAAAAAAATTGTGTTTCCTCTCAGATTTTATGAGTTCAAATGTTGGAGTCTCATTGTGGACACCCTCTATTATATGTTCATCCACTGTGAATTCCAAAGTGACGGCATTACTCAGGAACTGTCGCGAAAACATTCCCCTGACCATACCGCTCCCTCCTGGTTGCAGGATGTTTGCCTTCAGACGCTTCACGCCAACGGTCATCTGTCTGATGGAGCATAAAACGTGATTCCATCCGAAGAGGGCCACCTGTCGCCAGTGTTTGGACGTCTAGTTGCATTATTGGCAAGCAAACTCCAGTCTTCGCCGATGAACAGCAGTCAGCTTGGGTGCGTGAACCTGGCGCCTGCTGCGGAGGCCCATGCGTAGCAACGTTCTCTGGACAGTCGTTGAGGAGAAACTGTTGGTATCCCCTTCGTTCATCGCGACGGTAGTTGCTCAGCGGTTGCACGTCTGTTCGCCCGTACACATCTCCGCAGCCGTCTTCACCCCTGCCACCTACGGCCTGTGATGCATCACGTGCAACTGTGGAGCAACCGACTACCCAGACCAACCGATGGGCTACCAACAGTGATTTCTCAAGGACTGTTCGGCGAACGTTGCTGCGTATGAGCATACGGGCCTCCGTAGCAGGCGCCTGGTTCATGCAACCATGTTGAACGCTGTTCATCGGCGACCAAGTGTGGAATTTGCATGACAGTACCTCAAGTGGATGTGCACTGAGTGGTGACAGATCGCCTCTTTAGATGTATCAAGTTTCGTGCTCCATCAGACAGATGGCCGTTGGCGTGTATGCCCCAGCAACAATCGTCATAAGGTTTCGGGGTATCCATACTTGTTACATAGGAGGACAGGACCACAGCCGATAAGAATATTTCTAATTTCAACACTACCGTTAGCTGAATTTCATTGTCAGTTTATCGGTAACCGCTTTCGATGAAACACTGCGTTATCATCAGGCGCAAAGAAAATTCAACCACGTCATATTTAGAGGGCCTGATGATGATGAATTGTATAGGTGAAACTGGTTGCTAATAAATTGATAATGAAATTACAGCTGACGGTAGTGTTGAATGTTCTAATATATGGTCGTAAGGGTGCAGGCCAGCGGTAGGAGAATTATGGTTTAGCCAATGTTTCCATTGCATTCTCTGGGTGATATCGATATTGTGGAAGGCACGGTGAATCAACACAAGTATGCAACTACCCTTAGGGACTATGTCCACCCTTGCATGCCGTTTGTTTTTCCTCGGCACTATTGCTTCTATTAGCACGACTAATGCAACGTATCTTGCAGCTCACAGTGTACGTGGGTGGTTTGAAGCGCACCACGATGAGTCAACCGTTCCAAACACCTCGGACATAATCCCAATCGAGAATCGGTAGATTCACACCGATCGGGCTGTTAGCGCCACAACCGAGAAACCTATAGCATCTGCCCACTGCACGGCTCGGCTCCTCTCCCCTCTCGGTACGATCCGCAACCTCTTTGACTATTCCTTCACATCCGAGCTGCAAAAGGTGATTATTCAGGCTTTTGATAAGTACTCGCAGTAAGGTGACTGGACCGTGTATTACTTGATGGAATAAATGGCAATTTCTTTGTGAATAAATGTAAGATAATAGCAGTAACAATGAGACAACCTGATAATTCCTGATTACTTGATGGAATAAAGGACAATTTCTTTGTGAATAAATGTAAGATAATAGGAGCAACAAGGAGGCAGCATGATAGTTCCTGATTACAAGTGGCGAACATTTAGGACCTTTCCCATGGACTGAATATCTAAACGTAATACTAAGAGGCTATATTAGATGCACAAACACGTGAAGTCAGTATTGGCGAAGGCGAACAACTTTGATGGAAGGGGTCTGCGAAAGTGCAGCGGATCTGTGCAGGAAATTGCATACAAGGTGCTGGCGTGACAAGTTCTAGAGTATTGCTCCAGTGTTTCGAGTCCCCATCAAGCAGTCATGACAACATACATAATAACAGGGTGGAATGATACATACGAACTTGTAAGACACATCCATCAGAAGAAAGGTGATATTTTGCCTGAAAGATCATGTTGGGTAAATTTACAGAACTGTATTTGATAAACTGCAAAGAAAACATTGAAAAACGCACGAAAACTCTGGGTGAAAAACGTAATGAAAGAACTTTATATTAAAAAATAAATGTCCAACACACAGCTTTATAATGCAGAATTACAGTTGGGAAAGCTGCTTCATACACTAGAACATGATTCCATAACCGAAAAAGTCAGAAAGTACACCGAGTTTATCGTACGGAAAACAAAAGCTACACAGAAAAAAAGAAACTAGCGAATCTTCTAAAGCAACAGTTACCTCCCAAATTGAACCAAAATAGCCGAAGGAAACACACATTCTGCACACCTTTCCTCAACAACACGACCACAACACTCACTCCAGAAGAAGAGGCACTACTCTGCAAAGGTTCAAAACACAACGTTCCAGCTCCGCTGGACCGAAAGAACCAAGAGAAGCTCATCACTAGCGTCACACAGATCTCGACCATCCCCTTCAAGAAGCAAAATGATACAATAGCAACCTGCCACACAATTAACGAAATTATCGAGGAGGAAATCGCGAAACCGTTCCCAGCATATCAGAAAAGAGATGCAGCCCATACACGTACAAATTAAGACTAAATTAAACATGAATAATGTAATAATTGTAAACGCTGACAAGGGTAACAAAACTGTTGTAATGAACAGAGGAACATACGTAGAAAAACTTTAGACTTCTTCCAAACCAACAACATAACAGAAATACATAAAGATCCAACAGCCAGAATACAAAAAGCGATTAAACACATTTCAGACAACATCAACTTTCTACTCACCATCCAAGAAGCAAGATATATTGTAACAATGAGCCCACAAGCACATTGCCTTAGATCACAACCAAAAATACACAAAAGTGGGACCCCCATCAGGCCCATAGTGAACTGTAGGAACAGCCCAACATTCAAACGCAATAAAATTCTCTTCAGAATTCTCAAAGAAGCATACACATTCAATAATGAGAGAACACTTAAAAACATAACAAAATTTACACAACATGTCAAAAACGTAGAAGTGCATGATGGAGCCACACTTGACATACAAAACCTTTATTCCTCTGTGCCAATAGATCCCACACTAGAAATGTGGTGTCACCGCCAGACACCACACTTGCTAGGTGGTAGCTTTAAATTGGCCGCGGTCCATTGGTACATGTCGGACTCGCGTGTCGCCACTGTGTGATCGCAGACCGAGCGCCACCACAAGGCAGGTCTCGAGATACGGACTAGCACTCGCCCCAGTTGTACGGACGACGTAGCTAGCGACTACACTGACGAAGCCTCGCTCCTTTGCCGAGCAGATAGTTAGAATAGCCTTCAGCTAAGTCCATGGCTACGACCTAGCAAGGCGCCATTAGTAACACTGCATGTATCTAAAGAGTCTCCATTGTATCGCCACAATCTCCAGATGTACCAAAAGGATGGATTAAAGTTAAGTATTCCAGAAGCTACGTACTTTTCTTTATAGCATTCATAACGTATCCTGTTTCAGACCTCACGCACCCTGCTTTGGCTTAGCGCGTGCCTTTCGGCTTCCTCTCATTGTGTCTAGGCTGTCTTGTCTAGACACAACAAGAAATAATCAATGCAAACCTACAAAAGCACAAAAGAATCCCTTCAACTCGCATTACTGAACTTATGGACCTGCTTCAATCCACGCTTTCAGCCACTATTTTAGATTTGACAACACAATCTACAAACAAACGGATTGTCTGGCAATGGGCTCGAATCTTTCCGGATTGCTAGCTGAAATATTCATAAGTAACTTGGAAGCTAAAACCCTGAAGTCCAATCACCACCTCCTCAAAAATATCATCTACTACTACCGACATGTAGATGATACCATCATTTTAATCAAAGGCACTAAGGACTTCATCAGTGAGTTGTACCAGTTAATCAACAACACATACTACAATCCACAACTCCTCTTGCCACCCCACAGCTCACAAAATGACAGCATTCCGGTACATGAACAATAGAGCTACCCAACTACCACTCTCTGAAGACAAATGTGATCAAGAAATGGAAATAAGAAAACAAACAGCTATTGCAAATGGTTATAATAGCTCCATAGTAAACATCCTAAAACACTCAATAACGGCAAATCAATCACAACACAAAAAAAGAAAATAATATCTTCCATACAATCCTCTTTGTAGGTAACATTTCCTAACAGTCCGCCCCGCTAGCTGAGTGGTCAGCGTGACAGACTGTCAATCCTAAGGGCCCGGGTTCGATTCCCGGCTGGTTCAAAAATGGTTCAAAGGGCTCTGAGCACTATGGGACTCAACTGCTGTGGTCATAAGTCCCCTAGAACTTAGAACTACTTAAACCTAACTAACCTAAGGACATCACACACATCCATGCCCGAGGCAGGATTCGAACCTGCGACCTTACGGTCGTGTGGTTCCAGACTGTAGCGCCTTTAACCGCTCGGCCACTCCGGCCGGCTTCCCGGCTGGGTCGGAAATTTTCTCCGCTCAGGGACTGGGTGGTGTGTTGTCCTAATCATCATCATTTCATCCCCATCGACGCGCAGGTCGCTGAAGTGGCGTCAAATCGAAAGACCTGCACCAGGTGAACGGTCTACCCGACGGGAGGCCCTAGCCACACGACATTTCCATTTCCTAACAGACTGCCAATGTCTTCAAACGAAAGGCATAAGCATGTCCTTTACCACAGAAAAGATTGGACAGAAGTTTCCCCATAACATCAGCACACGAAACCCACTTCATCTTATAGGTGTGTAAAAAATTGAATGTTTGGACTGTGACTGTTTCTATATAAGCCAGGCAGGCAGATTATTTGCGATTAGATTCAAAGAACACATGGCAGCACTAAAAAACAACAAATATCACACATAATCAATAGCCACCCCACCTGCATGAAACAGAAACCCTGTGAACAACCCAAGTATCAGCATCCTGCACATCCAGCCAAAATGCAGAAAACTAGACATCCTTGAACTCTCTGTTTTCAGCAACTGCCTACATCAATAAAATTGCAACACACACACCCACACACACACACACACAAATTAATATTTACCAGAAATATTTAGTTTTATTACCATGACAGCTACCAAGTGTGCAGGTGATTGATCTCATTTACAGATATATCACCACACCTACAGCTTGTACCCCTTGTCAGCTTGAAACTATATGTACATCAACTACTGGCACAAATTGTACATCCATTTGCATATTTTAAAGCATTAACCAATGTATTACACCAACCTATAGGCAGCTTTTACATGTAACAGATATAATCTTAAGACCCCTTGCTTTGTGAAGTTTGCTCTCATACAATCACTCTTTCCACCCTCTCTCTCCCTCTAACCTTCTCTTTCTCTTCCTCTCACTCTGCCTCCAGCTTTTCATATCTGTCTATGAACCCCAAACAAAATTGTTATTTGTGTATAATTTTATCACCGTAGCCATTATGATTATTGTACTCAAAGTTTGGAACATTTCCTCTGATTGTATGAAGTTTAAGCTATTTTAACTTGTCCAAATCGGTTTTACATACCACCTGAAGTATTTATTCCAATCATGTACTCGACACCTCAAAACAGACACCTCCAAACCCTTTAAAATTTATTCTGTAATAATATTGTTGGGATGTATATTCTTTGTACTTTGTGATAACGTTTCATCTTATGCTATACGATCATTGCACCCAATAGTTTCCAGGCGCCATATATGTATACAAAATATGACAGTATACATGTTTTACCACAGCGAAAGGAACCTGTGACTACTGGAGGTACTCTATTGTACTTATTTTATGTTTAAAATTAGATATACGTTTAATTTTTTGTCAAAAGAAACCCAAAACTATGTTCTGAAATAGTGTTTTGTTTCTCTGCTAGTTAGTGCCATAAGTTCCCACAAAAAATCGTAACGCAACACACACACAAATGTCATACTAACAAATGTGAATCCACCTGATGATGGAGGCTGAAGATTGCGCAACATGTTTCGTAAAAAAAAGATCCGATTTGTGGCAGACAGGAGACTGGTTCTTCCACCATTACAACGTACCTGCAACACAGTCATCTCTGTTAAATAGGTTTTGGCTAAAAATGACACGGCTCCGCTGCTTCACGCACTTGACTCGTTTGATCTGGCTCGGTTTATAGAGACCGAAACTGTATTCTGAAGACCAGGATAGGACCGACCACGTGTAACATCATAAGAGAGAACCGTTATTTGGCTGTAAGGGGATGACGGAACCGCCTTAGTATTGCACGGCAACTGGCGTCTGATCTCGCAGCATCCACTGGATGCGTTACATCGACACTCTGGACCAATGTGCTTTTCACAGGTGAGTCCCAATTTGTCTGGAGAGTGATACTCGACGGATTCGCATCTGGGGGAACGTGAAAAACAATTTTGGAAGCCAAATATCGTAGAAAGAGACCGATATGGAGGAGGGTCCCTAATGGTATGGGCAGGGGCTATGTTGACCACTCAAACACCTTTTCGGGATACTTTACAGGTGAATCGGCAAGGTTTAATTGCTGTCACGTATTGTGACGAGACCTTTAGACCTCATGAGCGGTTGTCAGGTGCTGCTGAACCAGGCTTCGTAATGATAGACGATAATGCTCTACCTCGTAGAGCATGGGTGGTTGACGTTTCCTGGGAAACGGAAGATACTGCGCACATGGGGTGGCCTGCTTGGTCTCCCGATTTGAGTCCCATAGAGTATGTCTGGGATGCACTAGAGAGACTGGTTACGTCACGCCAGCATCCAGCAACCACTCTCCAAGAGTAGTGAGCAGCTCTGCAGGAAGAGTGGGCGTTATTGCCTCAACATGAGACTGATGACATCGTTCACAGCATGACCTCTATTGCTGCTAGAGGTGGTCACACCCAATACTGTGGACATTAACCAAACGCGTGAATGTGTGTGCAAATCCTTTAACTTGGAAAGAAACGAAGAACCTTTATTGAACCATTATGCACGTTGCAGTTGTTTATTTTCTGTATCCGTTACATTGTTTCTACTTTACTATCACCTCTTTGTACTGTTTTGCGGCAAAATACATGCAACACTAAAATTTCCGCTTGTTGTTTTAATTTTGGACACCACTGTAGTTTACCGTAGTAGGAAATTAATGTGGGTCCACCAATAAATGTTTGTCCCATCGTATGATTTGCCTGCTGCGTCGCGCCTTGCCAAGAGTATGTCGATTCTGGCCATGGGCGAGAGTGTGATTTCAAGGGACGCTACGAAAGCTCAAAAAAACGGACGAAAGGAACGTTGAAAGGCGTGTGTCTCAGTCACTTTTCATGAAAGCGTTACTTACGATGATTAACTTGGTTTCACCTACTCCAGCAGATTCTATTGCTATTTGCTTTTCATACACTGTCCACGCAAATTAATGTGACCACCTGTCAAATTCTGAAGAACCACATTTCGCATTACGGACCGCTGCACGACCTGCAGGAAGGAGGTCAGTTAGGTTCTGGAACGTACCGATGGAGATATGGAGCCACGCCGACTCAAGTACCGTGGCCAGATGCGCTAGGTTTCTCGTTTGATGAACCATGGCGCAAACTGTCCGATCCAGATGGTCCCACAGATCCACGGTTGGGTTTAAATTCGTGGAGTTTGTTGGACAGAAGGGTACGGTAAAACTCATCCTGGAGCTCTTCGAACCACGCACGTACACTGCGAGCTGTGTGACATGTTGCACTGTCCTGCTGGTAGTTGCAACAGAGCCGATGACAAAAACAAATTGCATGCCGTGGAGAAGGTGGTCCCTAAGGATGGATACGTACTTGTGTTGATCCACTGTCTCTTCCAGAATGACAAGATCGTCCAGGGAACGCCACGAAAACATTCCGCAGACCATAACTGTCGTTCCTCCGGCCTCGATACTTCAGAGGATTTTTGTAAAGTGTTTGCTTCCACACGTTTCAAGCAATGCATGAGAACGACCATCAGTCCGATGGAACATAAAACGTGATTCATGTGAAAAGGCCACCTGTAGCCACTCACTGGACTTCCAGCGTGGTATTGGTGTGCAGCCGGCCGCTGTGGTCGAGCGAGTTCTAGGCGCTTCAGTCCGGAACCACGCGGCTGCTACGGCCGCAGGTTCGAATACTGCCTCGGGCATGGATGTGTGTGATGTCCTTAGGTTAGTTAGGTTTAAGTAGTTCACAGTCTAGGGGACAGATGACAAGTCCCATAGTGCTTAGAGCCATTTTTTGGGGTGCAAATTACAGCCTTCGTCGCCGGTGAACCGCAGTCAGAGAATCAGACGCTTGCCGCCTATACACAGCAACTTACGCTGAACAGTCGTTGAAGAGCCATTGTTGGTAGTCCCATTGGATCATCAGATTGGTCAGTTGCTGAACAATTGCACGCCTGTTCGCCGGTGCGCAGCTCCGCAGCTGTCGTTCACCCCTGTCACCCATGGCCTATTGTGCACCATAGTTGCCTCGGCCTTGGTTTCGGATAGCGCTTAACCATAGCAATCGAACAGTTTACAGACTTAGAATCCGAAAATGGTTCCACCCTTGACCCGAAAGCCAATTATCATGGCATTTTGGACGTCAGAGAAATTGTTTCCGCATTACGACAACGACCGCACAGTTTTCCGCGTTCCATCGACACGCTTTATATACCCTCCACTGCTAGTGCTGCCACCTGTCATCTATGAATGGTTATTGCACTTTGACGTCTAACATACGTCGGTGGACATATTAATGGACCGTGTATAATCAATACTTGGTCAGAACTGTGTGATTTTATTTCCTTTCATCTCGTATAAATATCTTTGTTGCCCTAGCTCAGAACCTAGTCGTATTTAGTTCTCAGATGCATGACTGTGTGGTTACCCGCCAGATCAGCCGAGAGCGCTAATGCGCTGCTTCCTGGACTCGGGCAGGCGCGCTGGCCCCGAATCGAATCCGCCCGCCGGATTAACGACGAGGGCCGGCGTGCCGGCCAGCCAGGATGTGGTTTTTAGGCGGTTTTCCACATCCTTCTAGGTGAATGCTGGGCTGGTCCCCACGTCTCTCCTCAGTTACAGACATTTGCAACACATCCGCACTTTTCCATGATATACACTAGACGCAGACGACCCGGGGGGTATGGGGTGGCGGCACGAAGGGCATCTGGCCACCCCTTCACTTTAACTTGCCAAATCCGATTTAACCACGCAAACCCCGCGCAAAACGCGAGACAAAGGCGCAAGCGATAGAATGCATAACTGTGTGGTTAATTTGGAGTACATGTGCAATCGTAGAATCACTATAGCTTTCTTAGTTCTCGTTGTACAAGCGTGGGACGCCCGTTGAATTTTTAGCTTTCAAAGATGGCTCGTAGCATTATCGGACCAGAGACAACAGTTTGTCCCACCCATCCAATATGTTATTCAGACCAATGACCGAAGTGCGGAAATTTCTACTGATACCTTGTTCGTATTTTTGTTTGGTAAACAGGTAGATGCTGAGAAACTGGCGCTGGCATTTTTATCATTTTGGCACCGCGGGGTCATTTTTCATGATGATTAGCTGACGGCCACCCCATCTCAGAGAGGTTGCACTGGAGTACAGCGTCTGGAATGCTCTAGAAAGTTTTCGAGACAGTAAGACGCGGTATAACGCTGTGGTGACTACGCATTCCGCTGTCAATCGTACTTAAGATAAAACATTTTGCTTGCGAATCCTGATAGTCGCTGTGTTCCGTAATGTGGGTAATCCGTACGGTACCTTAAATAAATTTCGCCTGTGTGAATTTGATCGGTTTTCAAGTTAGTTTTTGGAAGGGCGATTTGTTTTTCGCTAGCCACCCCGTCTGTTGCTATCAAGTCAGCTTCGATGGCAACCGCTCCCAATTCGTAGAAATTATTGGCGAAGTTATCATTCAGTGCCTTCCTTCCACTGTTGTAGCATGTGCTTGGGTTTATAATGCATTCACAAGAGCAACTGAGTCTCATCTTTGCAATGGTACGGTTCTTTGGAGACAGAATAATGACCATGAATTTTGTTAAGAAGTGAACCCCCATGAGGCAATGTATCTCTTTTGTTAAATGATAGCTAAACTTGGAGAAGGTATATCTTGTGTAAATAAACGACTTTTTTTATGGAGAATCATTCGCTAGTCCTTTCGCCTACGTACTTTCCACCGCCTGTGATTAATCCTGCTTGAGAAATGTCTTTCTGAATTATCAATAAAATTCATTCCCTGATCAGTCGTCCTGAACTCTTACAGTCAGATTCCATTACGCGTCTTAGATAAATCGCCGGCCGCGGTGGCCTAGCGGTTCTAGGCGCTTCAGTCCGGAACCGTGTGACTACTACGGTCGCAGGTTCGAATCCTGCCTCAGGCATGGGTGTGTGTGATGTCCTTAGGTTAGTTAGGTTTATGTAGTTCTACGTTCTAGGGGACTGATGACCTCAGATGTTAAGTCCCATAGTGCTCAGAGCCATTTGAACCATTATATAAATCATTGAGTCAAATATCATTATACACAGACATTGCACGTGGCGGTATTTACCAATAGAGACGCATTACCTGCTCATGATAGGAAGCACAGTAGCCACGTCTGTTAGCTATAGCGAAAGTTGCATCTCGCATTTGAACTAGTTGAAGTTCAGAAATTTACAAAAACGGGTAATTTTTTAAAGCTTCACTCTTGCCATTCGTGTATAATGCCGTTTCCTTCTGAGCTGTAGCAGACACGACTTGTACGTGCTGAGGGTAACAGCACCTCCCAAGAAAAACACAGTTCAGCGTTCGAGTCCCGATCCGACATACATCTTTAATTTGCCACGGCAGCACTTCGACTGAAGGAATCGTAATCGACATGTGGTAACTGACGTCTATCGCAAAAATACTGCTCATTTCACCGAGTGTAGCTGCAAAAACAGATCTCTGGCTAAACAGGCGTTAAATAACCGAAGTTCGGCGAGGAAAAAAGTCTAAATAGGAAGCACGGGCGCACGTCGTCCGGCTGTAGGTGCACGAGGGGGTGAGCGACCGAAGATTTGACGTCACTCTCACTGAGGCGTCCCGGCACGAAAACACCGCCTTTTGTTACGCCCCGGTGGGCCTCTGCAAAGCGCGTAATTGAATTTTCTTCCGCATAGAACGAGACAGGAACGCGGGCCGTGCGAGACGTGTTGATGTATAGCAAAGTGTTCGGCGGAGCCCCGCTGTCAGCATGTGGGTTGGCCGCGGCAGCAGCTCGCGTCTTCCCACGGCCCTTCTTTTCGCGAGCAGGCGTGCTGAGGTCGTGACAGCGCGTGCCGCGGTTTGTGGTCAGCCCGTGTGGAGGAGGATTCGCCCTGCCTCGCCGGTCAGCCTAGACGCGGAGGTAATGAGCGGCCTCACGTGCCTGACAGTAATAACCAGCTTCTTGCCGGATCCCCATTTCACTTCTTTCACTCTCCCTTTCAAGCTATCTCCTGCATTCTAAAAATATACTAATTGCATTTTCTTTCTCCCTCACACCCTCCCCCACCCATCGCTCATCGTACTGACTAATCGTTTGTGCTTCCTTTAACCGACCTTACTTCAACACTCCGTAATCAACATTATGGTGTGTGGTGGAGGAGTCGTCGGCGTATTTTCTCTGGTGCTCCGGCAGACACTTGCAAATTTCGTTTACCCGTAGTGTAGCTAGAGTCGGCCCAACCAATTACTGCTCGTCACGTCTTTCATACGATGCCAAGTGTCAACAAAATGCGTCCGTTTGTTTCCCATTGCAAACAAAACTGTTTTTAAACCGGACTTTTACGCGTTCATTCGGTAGAGCGGTCCCAGATTAATCTAGTCCGATATCAGTTGTATCGATTTGTACTGACAGGGACAATAGAACACGAAGAATAAACAGCAACACAGCAGCGACTCAGTAGGGCTGCAATCTTGGCAGTGGCAGTTAGCGCGGGTCATTGCAATACTGTGGCTACTAGAGTGCTAGTTCCTCTTAGAGTTTTGCTGTACCTGCTAATATATGTCGATAAACAGAATATCGCACTACACTGATCTGGGACCGCTCTGTCCAACGGGAACTTAAAATTCCGCTTTAAAAATAATTTAGGGAAACAAACAGGCAATTGAATCTCAATGTAGACAAGTTTAATGTGCTGCGAATACATAGAAAGAAAGATCATTTACCATTTAGCTACAATATAGCAGGTCAGCAACTGGAAGCAGTTAATCCCATAAATTATCTGGGAGTACGCATTAGGAGTGATTTAAAATGGAATGACCATATAAAATTAATCGTCGGTAAAGCAGATGCCAGACTGTGATTCATTGCAAGAATCCTAAGGAAATGCAGTCCGAAAACAAAGGAAGTAGGTTACAGTACACTTGTTCGCCCACTGCTTGAATACTGCTCACTGGTGTGGGATCCGTACCAGATAGGGTTGATATAAGAGATAGAGAAGATCCAACGGAGAGCAGCGCGCTTCGTTACAGGATCATTTAGTAATCACGAAAGCGTTACGCAGATGATAGATAAACTACAGTGGAAGACTCTGCAAGAGAGACGCTCAGTAGCTCGGTACGGGATTTTGTTGAATTTTCGAGAACATACCTTCACCGAGGAGTCAAGCAGTGTGTTGCTTCCTCCTACGTATATCTCGCGAAGAGACCATGAGGATATAATCAGAGAGATTAGAGCCCACCCAGAGGCATACCGACAATCTTTCTTTCCACGAACAATACGAGACTGGAATAGAAGGGAGAACCGATAGAGGTACTCAAGGTACCCTCCGCCACACACCGTCAGGTGGCTTGCGGAGTATGGATGTAGATATAGATGTAGAGGCTTTCCATTGGCACTGGCCGTCTCATGAAGGACCTGACGAACAGTACTTGTTTGGGCTCACTACAGCCACACAAGGCAGGAACGAAATTGCATATACCTGCTGAAACACCAGAAAGAACGCGTCGGGCGATAGGCACGTTCATATTCACAGGACAGGAACATTAGTATGTTCTGCAGAAATGATTAGCTTTTCAGTCACATTGTCTCAACATATGTCCTGTTGCCTAGTAGGCACAGAATCTGCCATCGGTTCTGTTCACTTCTTGCACGCATGATGGCATCGACGCGTGAATGGCGTCCTGTGGTACAGCCATCCATGCTGCAGTCACCTGGTTCCAAAGGTCACTTGTGGTGGTTGGTATTGGGACACAGCGCTGCACCCGTCGTTTCACCACACTCCGCATATTTTAGTTTTGGCGACAAGTCTGGTGATCTGGCGGGTCAGGGCAAAAGGCTGACATCCTACATCTACATCCACATCTACATTTATACTGCGCAAGCCAGCCAACGGTGTGTGGCGGAGGGCACTTTACGTGCCACTGTCATTACCTCCCTTTCCTGTTCCAGTCGCGTATGGTTCGCGGGAAGAACGACTGTCTGAAAGCCTCCGTGCGCGCTCGAATCTCTCTAATTTTACATTCGCGATCTCCTCGGGAGGTATAAGTAGGGGGAAGCAATATATTCGATACCTCATCCAGAAACGCACCCTCTCGAAACCTGGCGAGCAAGCTACACCGCGATGCAGAGCGCCTCTCTTGCAGAGTCTGCCACATGAGTTTATTAAACATCTCCGTAACGCTATCACGCTTACCAAATAACCCTGTGACGAAACGCGCCGCTCTCCTTTGGATCTTCTCTATCTCCTCCGTCAAACCGATCTGGTACGGATCCCACACTGATGAGCAATACTCAAGTATAGGTCGAACGAGTGTTTTGTAAGCCACCTCCTTTGTTGATGGACTACATTTTCTAAGGACTCTCCCAATGAATCTCAACCTGGTACCCGCCTTACCAACAATTAATTTTATATGATCATTCCACTTTAAATCGTTCCGCACGCATACTCCCAGATATTTTACAGAAGTAACTGCTACCAGTGTTTGGTCCACTATCATATAATCATACAATAAAGGATCCTTCTTTCTATGTATTCGCAATACATTACATTTGTCTATGTTAAGGGACAGTTGCCACTCCCTGCACCAAGTGCCTATCCGCTGCAGATCTTCCTGCATTTCGCTACAATTTTCTAATGCTGCAAGTTCTCTGTATACTACAGCATCATCCGCGAAAAGCCGCATGGAACTTCCGACACCAAGAAGGCAGGTGTTCGTGCGGCAACATGTGGCCGTGTAATGTCTTGCTGAAAATTGGCGTCTCGGGTGTTGTGCAGAAAGCGTAGCATTACGGGACGCAGGATGTCATTCACGTAGGTCACGCAGGTCACAGTGCCCTGGACACACACCAGCTGTGATTTGTGGATGTACTCAATAGCACCCCACACTGTAATGCCTTGAGTTGGCGCTGTATGTCTTGTGAGAATGGAATCACTGTGATGCTGCTCCCTCTGTCTGCGGTGAACCAAAATACGGCCATGAATTTCAAAAAAACAGAGCTTGGATTCGTCCGCGTATTTCTGCATATTCGCCATTGGTAGACGGAGAAGTGGACGACACGCACGTAACCCATAACGTAATAAACGGCGACAGCCGAGGTGTCTTGCAATGTTATTCCGATAGCGTGTCGATCTTCTCGGGTGAAGGGGGAGGGACGGGGGTGGCTGATATGGGTGGTACGACCAGACCCACCTCGTCGTGTTCTACGGCCTTCCGTGAACCATTCGGCACATACCCGTTGCACTGCCGGAACACTTCGTCCCACACGAGCAGCAATTTCGTGGAGGGATGTAGCACATTCTCTCATGCCAATAATGTGACCTTCTTCAAACACTGATTTGGTGGTACGGTTTGGCGCATACGACTGTGAAGCATCCTACATGTTTGCTCAAGTCACACTGGTCCATTACCTTTGATTTAAAGCGACAACGGGAGCCGTAGGCAGATTTTACTCCTAGGTGATGTTACGCTGCGATACCGATGTTGGCCCTGAACGCGCGGGTCGACATAGTTCACAGTCGTTCAAGGTGTTCTTTTTCCTGTGTATGTGTGTTTGTGTGTGTGTGTGTGTGTGTGTGTGTGTGTGTGTGTGTGTGTGTGTGTCTGCGTTTTCTGTCTTATGAGTGCTATGCTAAGACAAATTAATATCTGTGTAAACTCAAATGAACTGGAAAATGAGTTCAGTTGAAGCACAATGGGATGTAGTGAAGGACAGATAACAAACATTAGTGGTTTGGTATAAAATGTAACACAGGTAAAAACACTAATAACTATACTAATAACACTAATAAAAAGTTGGAAAAAACTTTAAAAAATCCAAAATATCGCCACTCGTTCGAGTGAGAAAGAACGGAGGTGTTGTAATAAATTGCGCAAGGTTTGCAGATAATTTTGGAATGCTTTCAGAAAGCCTAGCGTATGTAGCTCCAAAGTATTTAAAAACATATATGGGGCAAAAAGAAAAGGTGTAAAATTTCAAATATTTGGGGGAGGATCATTCAAGAAAACGGTTAATAAAACTCTGCTTCAGAGGAAAGGATACACAAGTACGAAAAAGTAAATGTTATAAGCGAGCCAAAGTGCTTATCTAAAAAAGCTTTAAAATAGCAGTACAATACAGTAGTGCATCCAGACTGCCTATATGATAACGAATGTCCAGTATAAAATTATAAGCTTGATAAGTCATAAATATTAGAAAGAAGAACTGTACATAAAATATCTGGCCCTCAGAAAAATACAGCATTTTGGAAATTAAGAAGTAACGACAAAATTTATCAGTACATAGAAACATATCAGAAACAATAAGGAAGAGAAGAGTGCTATTTTTTGGACGTATCTACTGAATGGATGACCGTAGACTGAACAAGCAGACTGTCAAATATCGTAGGGAAAAGAATTAACAACCACCTGGATTCGTGAGAATAAGAAATACAAGCAAAAGAATAAAGTAAGAGAACAAATATTGGAAAAACATATTTTTGGAGAAAAACTAAAACAGGAAGAATTCGAAGGAAGGAGGGCAAAGAAAGAAAGTGGTCTGACGGTAGGAAAAAGAAACCTTGAGAAACAACGAAGGAATACTGGAAGAAAAGTAAATAACAGCCAAGGAATGAGAACTGCTGTGGAATGTGGTGCCTAGAGGGCCTCAACGTAGTACAAGAACGATCTTTTTACGGACCCGTGCTTCAATCGGTAAAAAAAGGAATCGTTAGGGGACCACTCTGTCATCTGTCTGTCTGTCCGACTGCTAAGACTCATTTTGATCAGGAACGACTATACGTACCAATTTTAAATTTGCCACATACCAACGTCTACGCTCCCTTG
This sequence comes from Schistocerca americana, assembly GCF_021461395.2. Classification (NCBI taxonomy): domain Eukaryota; kingdom Metazoa; phylum Arthropoda; class Insecta; order Orthoptera; family Acrididae; genus Schistocerca; species Schistocerca americana. The sequence goes on along the minus strand of NC_060120.1, from coordinate 1,036,535,072 downwards.
GCGGTATAAAAAATTTAAGCTTCCATATCAATGTAGTCGAAAGATACAGTCATTTATGGCACATATTTTGATACAGACTCACTCATCGTAACCTACAGTATAGGGTAATTGCCGTTGACCTAGACTCATCAAAACTGACAACAAACAAGGTTTCCACAGTACAAGGGAAAAAAATCCGAAAATTGTTAATTTGTGACTATATCACAAGAAAAAATTTCGTAGTATAGATATATTGCCAGTATCGATATCGATAGCAGGCAAAAATCGTCGTGATTCTCGATTCCCGGTCAGGTTGAACTATCAAATGTTCAAATGTGTGTGAAATCTTATTGGGCCGTAACTGCTAAGGTAATCAGTCACTAAGCTTACACACTAATTAACCTAAATTATTCTAAGGACAAACACACACACCCATGCCCGAGGGAGGACTCGAACCTCCGACACGACCAGCCGCGCAGTCCATGACTGCAGCGCCTAAGACCGCTCGGGTAATCCCGCGCGGCGGTTGAACTATCGATACACATAATTTTTACGGAACCCTCAGAGCTCTAGTCCTACTCGCACTTAGTCGTTTTTTATTTTTAATTTTTTTATTTTTAGAATCCTTATTCCCAAAGATCTGCTGTTTTAATATCGACACCTCGAACTATTTCTGAAATTAAATCTCACTGACTGTTGAGGATGCTAACTCAGTTGCCCTGGCAAGCAAATTGGGAGCTGCGATAAACAAAATGGAAACCACAGAGTGTACTTATGGTCCTGGCGTCAGTTTATAGTGTGTGTATTGTGTATAGTGATTGGTAATGAGGAATGAATGGACAGAGTAGCACTAGCTTTCTGTATTACTAAACACTTTTTTTTTTGCTTATCAGCATTATAGATGAGATGAAAAAGAATGGCCTTGTATTCTGGAGTAAGGAGGCCCCATACTTCGTCCAGCTACCCAGATATAGGTTTTTCCGTAGTTCCCCTAAATTAGTTCAGGCAAATTCCGGGATGGTTCCCATTGTCAGGATACGGCCGACTGTTTGACCCATCTTTGTCAGTCTAGTCATATTAGGTATACGTAGCCACACACTCGCATTTAAATACTTCCATGTTCCAAAACAAAGCGCATAACAAGAAGATTCTTCCGGGGTTCATACCTTGGAGTCTGTTGGTGTTAGGCAGGGCCAAGTGTTTTGGATACCCTTTGGCCTAGGGAACATTTGTATACCCAACGGAAGGACCGTCAGTACAGGGTCAAAGTATGAATAATGCAAACTTCCTCCTGCTTTAGATAAATGGAGGAAATCGGTTTATTCTTTTTCATTAGAGACCCCCCACAAAACTTTTTTTACCATTTTTTTGCACAAAAACCGAGCCACGGATTACTAGAGGGTTATGAACAGAGAAAGACTGAAATTTTTACGATATGTTCCTAAGATCCCGCTTTCGAACAACCTCGCAAATTTTCTTGATATCTTTATTCGTTTCCGAGATACAGAGGTTCAAAGTTGCCCTACCTGTTGAAACGTCCCCTTAGAAAAATTTATGAATGACTGTGCTGATAAATCTCTTACGTTATTTGATTTTCAAACAGCTGAGCAGAACTGAACGTACTCAGGCATTTCTCTCTTTACGTATTCTGATCAACACTAAACTGACACACAAAATTTTTAGCGCAACGCAATCTGACTTTCAATAATCCCTACAAAAGAATGGCCCTGACTAACGTTAAACTATACCTTTCACAAATCACTTACCTCACCAAAAATCTTCGTTATTCGAACTACTGCAATACAGTGAGCGCCGATACTGCCAGCTAAATAAAAGATTCAGACTACTGAAGGCACTAACTACTGATAGGCATAGTTAGCGAGTTGGGCGAGTTGGTTTGGGGGATTAAAGGGACCAGACTGCTATAGTTAGCAAATGAAAGATTTTAATAGAGAACAAACAATGTATTTACCTTAAAGGTGTTCAAAAGTCATAATACATATATCAGTTCATGACATCCAGTCTTAAAAATGTACTGTTTCTGATGGACCCACGTCCAGATCATCCGCTCTCAAAACTTCGCCATCTCTCTCCCCACATCCATCACTGCTGGCGGCTCACCTCCAACTGCGCAACGCTACGCGCTGTTAACATCCAGCTGCCCAACACTAAAATAACAAACAACAATGCAAACCAGCCACAGACTGCACACAGCACAGCCAGTGATTTTCATACAGAGCGCTACGTGGCGTTACCAATAAAAAAACCTAAACAGCCTACTTACAAACTTATTACATATACGGGTCACTGTTTTTTCGCTACGATGTCGCAGCTTGTGAAACCGATTATTAACAAGTCATTCAAAGCAGCGGCTGAAGGAACTAGGAGGGTTCGCAGACCAAAGGTAGGACAGAACGTGTTAGAGAGGATTGAAGGAAAATTGGAATTCAGAATTAGCGGAGTTCGGCACTGAACAGGAAGCAATTACCCTATACTGTAAGTTGCGATGAGTGAGTTTGTATCAAAATTTGTGCCATAAATGACTTTGCCTCCACTGTTCGAGGAAGTGCCATTGATGATGCGAAGGGTTATGTGGCTGCTACATGATGGTGCTCCAGCCCACTTCCCCGTTAACGTCCGGAAGCATTTCTACCCTGGTCGATGGCCGGCCGGTGTGCCCGAGCGGTTCTAGGCGCTTCTGTCTGGAACCGCGCGACCGCTACGGTCGCAGGTTCGAATCCTGCCTCGGGCGTGGATGTGTATGATGTCCTTAGGTGCTCAGAACCTGGTCGATGGATCGGACTGGGGGGTCCAGTTGTATGGCTTGCTCGTTCATCGGATATCAACCAGTGCGATTTTTGGTTATGGGGCCATCTCGAAAGTATCGTGTATGCAGTGCTCATTCCAGGTATGGAGACACTGGAGCAAGCGTATTCATGCTGCCTTTGACACTGTTCGGATGCAGCCTGGCGGATGTGAACGAATGAGACATGCATGCGTTGAGGCACATGGAAACCGTGAAGCTTCCCCTTCAAAAATTAAGAATGACTATGCTGGAAACTTCTACGTTATTTGATTTTCAAACAACTGAGCAAAACTGAACATACTCATACAGTTCTCTCTTTACTTATTCTGATCATCACTAAACTGACGCACAATATTTTTTAGCGCAACGCAATCTGACTTCCAATAATCCCTACAAAAGAATGGCCCTGACTACCAATAACCTATACCTTTCATGAATCACTTATCTCACATAAATCTTCGTTACTCGAACTACTGCAAGACAGTGAGCGCCAATACTGCCAGCTAAATAAAAGATTCTAACTACTGAAGTCACTAACTACTGATAGGCATAGTTAGCAAATGAAAGATTTTGATAGAGAACAAACAATGTATTTACCTTAATAGTGTTCAAAAGTCATAATATATATAGCAGTTCATGGCATCCAGTCTTACAAATTTACTGTCTCTGATGGACACACGTCCAGATCATCCGCTCTCAAAACTCCGCCATTTCTCTCCCCACATCCACCACTGCTGGCGGCTCACCTCCAACTGCGCAACGCTACGCGCTGTTCACAGCTAACTGTCCAACACTACAATAGCGACTATTCCAACAATCCACCCAGCCACAGACTGCCCACAGCACAAGTCAGTGATTTTCATATAGAGCGCTACATGGCGTTACCAACATAAAAACCTAAACAGCCTACTTACACTGTACGCGTAAAATACGCTCGTAAAATCCTGCGTCAGGCAAAATCGTAGTTTATAAAGTGACGTAGCATGGGGAGGCTGTAAAGTATCTCAGTCATCATTGGTAGGATTATGGGAACCCCATATTGTAGTACTGAAGCGTAAGCAAAATTATGAAATGTAACATAAGTTTTGCTAATTCAATGAAAACTTTATTGACCCATTGAGTTCTTTTCGTATGAGTGACATTCTCTGCTGTAGAAGGGAAAAGAAGAGAATCAGCTGTTGTTAATTCCTATTGGAGCACAAAAAAGGCGAATATGCTCCTGTTTAAAAGGTCTGACTGTAAAGTGGCGTACCAGCTGCCTCGTTCTATCTTCCTCAGCACCTTTAAAATTTTTTCACAGAAGTTTTGGCGTGTGAACATATTCGCGATATTTTATGTTGAGAGAGAAGGAGACAGTGGAAGCGGGGAAGAGACGGAACAGTTATAAATATTGGACGACCGTAGACGGGGATGAGGTATAGAAAGTGGGAAGGAGACAATGGCAGGGTGAGAGAAAGAGAGGGGCACGGTGGCAGTGGAACATAGGTGACAGTGACAGAACAGTGTGATGAAAAGAGTGAAGGGGATAAGCCAGTGGGAGAGGAATAAAGAGACGGAGAAACTGGAAGTGGGTGAGAGCCCTTGATAATGAGGGACAAAGTATATGACAACTACAACAAGGAAGAGAGAGATAGTGACAGCGAGAAGAAACAGCAGCGGTGGGGAGGAATGAATGAGACAGTGGCAGAAAGAGAGAGCAAGAGGGAGAAAATGACAGTGAGAGGAGACAGTAGTAGTAGGACAGAACGAAGGAGGCTGTGGCTGTGAGACAGGGGACAGAGATACACAAAGAGAATATGATAACGGTTTGCCTGAATGCGTGACTGAGAGTGGGCAAGTGGGAGTGGATAGATACTTACAGCGATGGACTAGTAGGTGTGAGTGAGTTACACTTAAGGGAGGGTGTGAAAACGGCGGGTCAGTTGCATGTTAAAAAGAGCGCGAATATGTTCCCATGGCAAACTTTTGAAAGGTACTGAGCGAGCTACAGTGAGGTAGCTGGATCCCTTTTTTCACTCAGAGTATCTTAAGTAAACCGGAATACCCGCTTCTTTCAGCTCCGATAGGAGAATTTTTCCGCTTTTATCGTATGTTCGTAAACCGTGATACCATGACATGCACGGTATTCTTGTAAAAGTTATCCACGGAGGAATAAAACTATTGCTACTACTACATATGCCCCACGTTCTCTGTACGTTCAAATTGTATCTAAGTGTAAAATTATACTAAGTGGATCGTTAAAGAAAATTCAACCTTAGATACACCAAATTATAAGTTTTCACTCACTGGGTGGTTAACGATAACTGTAGCTTGTTGACAGAGAGATTGATCACAAGTTCTCGCTTCCTACGCCCGGGTTCCCGGGTTCGATTCCCGGCGGGGTCAGGGATTTTCTCTGCCTCGTGATGGCTGGGTGTTGTGTGCTGTCCTTAGGTTAGTTAGGTTTAAGTAGTTCTAAGTTCTAGGGGACTTATGACCACAGCAGTTGAGTCCCATAGTGCTCAGAGCCATTTGAACCATTTGAACCATTGATCACAAGACTTGTATGAATAACACGTGAATACTGCTAGAGTGTGTTGCAATCACGTGTGATCGGATTAACAAGGAATGTCGATCATACGCAATGATTTGCAATCTGAATGTCTACGGGTTTGTAGCAATGCCGAGAAAAACTGACTCATCTTAATTTTCAGCTACTAGAGCAAGCACACTATACATTTCAGTAAAAACTTCTTAGATTCTTTTTTTTTTTTAAAGAAAAAAAGGAAGAGACGAGGTCATTATATGTGGAGCACAACATCCGAATGGGGAAGGAAACCAGTCGTTCTGTTTGAAAGCAATCACCACGATACTTTCCTTAAGATTCTTAGCGAAATGGAGGAAATACAGGGTGTTTATAAATGAATATCTGGGTTTCAACGCTTTATAACATTTACACTACTGGCCATTAAAATTGCTACACCTAGAACAAATGCAGATGATAAACGGGTATTCACTGGACAAATATATTATGCTAGAACTGACATGTGATTACACTTTCACGCAATTCGGAGGCATCGAGCCTGAGAAATCAGTACCCAGAACAACCACCTCTGGACGTAATAAATGCCTTGATACGCCTGGGAATTGAGTCAAACAGAGCTTGGATGGCGTGTACACGTACAGCTGCCCATGCAGCTTCAACACGATACCACAGTTCATCAAGGTGACTGGCGTATCGATGATTTCAGCCGTAAATAGAGATATTAGGAAAGGTAGGAAGATTTTTCTGTTTAGCAAAAGTGACAAAAAGCAGTTTACAGAGTACCTGATGGCTCAACACAAAAGTTTTGTCTCAAGTACAGATAGTGTTGAGGATCAGTGGACAAAGTTCAAAACCATCGTACAATATGCGTTAGATGAGTATGTGCCAAGTAGGATCGGAACAGATGGGAAAGAGCCACCGTGGTACAACAACCGAGTCAGAAAACTGCTGCGGAAGCAAAGGGAACTTCACAGCAAACATAAACATAGCCAAAGCCTTGCCGACAAACAAAAATTACGCGAAGCGAAATGTAGTGTGAGGAGGGCTATGCGAGAGGCGTTCAATGAATTCGAAAGTAAAGTTCTATGTACTGACTTGGCAGAAAATCCTAAGAAATTTTGGTCTTATGTCAAAGCGGTAGGTGGATCAAAACAAAATGTCCAGACACTCTGTGACCAAAATGGTACCGAAACAGAGGATTACAGACTAAAGGCCGAAATACTAAATGTCTTTTTCCAAAGCTGTTTCACGGAGGAAGACTGCACTGTAGTTCCTTCTCTAGATTGTCGCACAGATGACAAAATGGTAGATATCGAAATAGACGACAGAGGGATAGAGAAACAATTAAAATCGCTGAAAAGAGGAAAGGCCGCTAGACCTGATGAGATACCAGTTCGATTTTACACAGAGTACGCGAAGGAACTTGCCCCCATTCTTGCAGCGGTGTACCCTAGGTCTCTAGAAGAGCGTAGCGTTCCAAAGGATTGGAAAAGGGCACAGGTCATCCCCGTTTTCAAGAAGGGACGTCGAACAGATGTGCAGAACTATAGACCTATATGTCTAACGTCGATCAGTTGTAGAATTTTGGAACACGTATTATGTTCGAGTATAATGACTTTTCTGGAGACTAGAAATCTACTCTGTAGGAATCAGCATGGGTTTCGAAAAAGATGATCGTGTGAAACCCAGCTCGCGCTATTCGCCCACGAGACTCAGAGGGCCATAGACACGAGTTCACAGGTAGATGAAGTGTTTCTTGACTTCCGCAAGGCGTTTGATACAGTTCCCCACAATCGTTTAATGAACAAAGTAAGAGCATACAGACTATCCGAACAGTTGTGCGATTGGATTGAAGAGTTCCTAGATAACAGAACGCAGCATCTCATTCTCAATGGAGAGAAGTCTTCCAAAGTAAGAGTAATTTCAGGTGTGCCGCAGGGCAGTGTCGTAGGACCGTTGCTATTCACAATACACATAAATGGCCTTGTGGATGACATCGGAAGTTCACTGAGACTTTTTGCAGATGATGCTGTGGTATATCGAGAGGTTGTAACAATGGAAAATTGTACTGAAATGCAGGAGGATCTGCAGCGAATTGACGCATGGTGCAGGGAATGGCAACGTAGACAAGCGTAATGTGCTGCAAATACATAGCAAGATAAATCGCTTATCATTTAGCTACAAAATAGCAGGTCAGCAACTGGAAGCAGTTAATCCCATAAATTATCTGGGAGTACACATTAGGAGTGATTTAAAATGGAATGATCATATAAAGCTGATTGTTGGTAAAGCAGATGTCAGACTGAGATTCATTGGAAGAATCCTAAGGAAATGCAATCCGAAAACAAAGGAAGTTGGTTACAGTACCCTTGTTCGCCCACTGCTTGAATACTGTTCAGCAGTGTGGGATCCGTACCAGATAGGGTTGATAGAAGAGATAGAGATGATCCAACGGAGAGCAGCGCGCTTCGTTACAGGATCATGTAGTAATCGCGAAAGCGTTACGGAGATGATAGATAAACTCCAGTGGAAGACTCTGCAGGAGAGACGCTCAGTAGCTCGGTACGGGCTTGTGTTGAAGTTTCGAGAACATACCTTCACCGAAGATTCAAGCAGTATATTGCTCCCTCCTACGTATATCTCGCGAAGAGACCATGAGAATATAATCAGAGAGATTAGAGCCCACACAGAGGCATACCGACAATCTTTCTTTCCACGAACAATAGAAGGGAGAACGGATAGAGGTACTAAAGGTACCCTCCGCCACACACCGTCAGGTGGCTTACAGAGTATGGATGTAGATGTAGATGTATTGTGACGAGCCAGTTGCTCGGCCACCATTGACCAGACGTTTTCAGTTGGTGAGAGATCTGCAGAATGTGCTGGCCAGGGCAGCAGTCGAACATTTTCTCTATGCAGAAAGGCCCGTACAGGACCTGCAGCATGTGGTCGTGCATTATCCTGCTGATATGTAGGGTTTCTCAGGGATCGAATGAAGGGTAGAGCCACTGGTCGTAACACATCTTAAATGTAACGTCCACTGTTCAAAGTACCGTCAATGCGAACAATAGGTGACCGAGACGTGTAACCAATGGCACCCCATACCATCACGCCGGGTGATACACCAGTATGGCGATGACAAATACGTGCTTCCAATGTGCGTTCACCGCGATACCGCCAAACACGGATGCGACCGTCATGATGCTGTAAACAGAAACTGGATTCATCCGAAAAAATTACGTTTTGCCATTCGTGTACCCAGGTTCGTCGTTGAGTACACCATCGCAGGCGCTCCTGTCTGTGATGCAGCGTCAACGGTAACCGCAGCCATGGTCTCCGAGCTTAAACATCGTCGAACTGTTCGTGCAGATAGTTGTTGTCTTGCAAACGTCCCCATCTGTTGACACCGGGATCGAGACATGGCTGCACGATCCGTTACAGCAATGCGGATAAGATGCCTGTCATCTCGACTGCTAGTGATCGAGGCCGTTTGGATCCAGCACGGCGTTCCGTATTACCCTCCTGAACCCACCGATTCCATATTCTGCTAACAGTCATTGGATCTCGACCAACGCGAGCAGCAATGTCGCGATACGATAAACCGCAATCGCGGTAGGCCACAATCCGACCTTTATCAAAGTCGGAAACGTGATGGTACGCATTTCTCCTCCTTACATGAGGCATCACAACAACGTTTCACCAGGCAACGCCGATCAACTGCTGTTTGTGTATGATAAATTGGTTGGAAACTTTCCTCACGTTAGCACGTTGTAGGTGTCTCCACCGGCACCAACCTTGTGTGAATGCTCTGAAAAGCTAATCATTTGCATATCACAGCATCTTTTTCCTGTCGGTTAAATTTCGCGTCTGTAGCACGTCATCTTCGTGGTGTAGCAATTTTAATGGCCAGTAGTGTATTATATTAAACTTACAGTTATAAATGATATGTCAAATGAAAGAGCAACTCAAACAGTTTTATCAAGAACCTTATACGAGTAAATGTTCAATGTGAGCACCATTTGTCACACGGCACACATCAAGTCTATAGCCGAGTTCTTCCCAAACGTTGATAAATTTGTCTTCAGTGATTGTAGCAACAACTGCTTCAACCCAGTTTCTTAATTCAGGGAGGTCTGCTGGTAGCGAAGACACGCACACACGATCCTTGATGAAGCCCCAAAGGAACAAATCGCATGGCGTTAGGTCGGGTAAACGTGGAGGCCATACAAAGCAAGCCCTGTCAGGGTGCCCCTTGCGACCTGTCCAGCGCTAGGGTACAGTGAAGATCAACGAACTGCGTACTTCGTTATGCCAGTGCTCAAATTGAACATCTATAAGGTTCTTGGTAAAACTATTTGAGTTGCTCTTTCATTTGAGATATCATTTATAACAGTAAGTTTAATGTAATAAAGATTATAAAGCGTTAAAACCCCGATATTCATTTATAAACACCCTGTACTAATCTGGATGAGAAGACGCGGAATAGAAGCGCCTTTCTCCGGAACAAGAATCCAGAAAGTTGTCAGTGCGTCATCGTGTTCCGCGTAAAATTTCAAAAACCACTTTTCAGGCAGAAAATAGGTAAAGGGCTATTACAAATGATTGAAGCGATTTCATAAATTCACTGTAGCTCCATTCATTGACATATGGTCACGACACACTACAGATACGTAGAAAAACTCATAAAGTTTTGTTCGGCTGAAGCCGCACTTCAGGTTTCTGCCGCCAGAGCGCTCAAGAGCGCAGTGAGACAAAATGGCGACAGGAACTGAGAAAGCGTATGTCATGCTTGAAATGCACTCACATCAGTCAGTCATAACAGTGCAACGAAACTTCAGGACGAACTTCAACAAAGATCCACCAACTGCAAACTCCATTCGGCGATGGTATACGCAGTGTAAAGCTTCTGGATGCCTCTGTAAGGGGAAATCAACGGGTCGGCCTGCAGTGAGCGAAGAAACGGTTGAACGCGTGTGGGCAAGTTTCACGCGTAACCCGCGGAAGTCGACGAATAAAGCAAGCAGGGAGCTATTTTCATCTTTCAACAGGATGGTGCTCCACCGCACTTCCATCGTGATGTTCGGCGTTTCTTAAACAGGTGATTGGAAAACCGATGGATCGGTTGTGGTGGAGATCATGATCAGCAATTCATGTCATGGCCTCCACGCTCTCCCGACTTAACCCCATGCGACTTCTTTCTGTGGGGTTATGTGAAAGATTCAGTGTTTAAACCTCCTCTACCAAGAAACGTGCCAGAACTGCGAGCTCGCATCAACGATGCTTTCGAACTCATTGATGGGGACATGCTGCGCCGAGTGTGGGAGGCACTTGATTATCGGCTTGATGTCTGCCGAATCACTAAAGGGGCACATATCGAACATTTGTGAATGCCTAAAAAAACTTTTTGAGTTTTTGTATGTGTGTGCAAAGCATTGTGAAAATATCTCAAATAATAAAGTTATTGTAGAGCTGTGAAATCGCTTCAATCATTAGTAATAACCTTGTATATTTTTCAACCCTCCAAGTATTGATCTCAAAGAAATTGCAAAGATAGTGTAAGAGTAATAACGGCTCCCATAATGATATCAAGCCGTGGTCTGGAGTCGAAACACTTTACCACAACCTTTGTTGCATCTGGAAAACTACGAGTATTTGTTCTTTCACTGTTATCTACCCAGAACTAGACCCAGGTCTTAGCAACTCGTAACAAGAGTTTCTAAATACCTCGCAGAATCACTAAGGTGCGTATGCCGCATCTACCAATGCTCAAACAAGGTAATTGATTTTTATTAAAAAGAAAAGCACAGTATATCGCCTTTCCTTCTCACGCTGTTGTTGACTAGAATAATTTCCTATCGACATAGCCGTTTCACACTACGTTTTAGTGATCTACATTTTCATGCACATAATACTCCACCTAATGGTGTGGGGCGTAGGGTACTTCTGTCACCACTAACTGGTTCCAGCTATCCTTTTCCACTCGCGAATGGAGAGTAGTAGAAATGATTGTACGTAAGTCTTTGTATTGGCTCTAATTTTTCGAATTTTCTTTCTTGGTCATTACGCGAGATGTATGTGGGTGGAATTAATCTGTTGTCCGACTCTCTCCAGGTTTCAATAGTATACTGCACCTCTCCGCGATGCACAACGCCTCTCTTGTAACGTCTGCCAAAGGAGTTCTGTGGAGCATCCCGGTAACGCTCTCGGGCCGACTAAACAATGACGTGACGAAACTCGCCGTCCTCCGTTGCATCTTCTCCATCTCTTCTGTCAGTCCTACCTGGTGACGATCCCATACCGATGAGCAGTATTCAAGAATCGGTCGAGCAAGCGCCTTATTAGCCACTTCCTTCGTGGATGAGTTACATTTTGATAATATTCGTAGGGAGAGTCTCAGTCTGGCGTCTGCTTTTCCTGCCATTTGGTTCCTGTGATTATTCCACTTAAGATCGCTCTGGATAGTTATTCCTCGATATTGTACGGTAGATACTGTTTCCAGCAGTTTTTCTTGAATAGTATGGTTGTACATGCATTATTATGCGTAGTATGTTACATTTATTTACGTTCAGGAGCAACTGTTAGTGCCTGCAACATTCATCAATCCTCTGCATGTCATAATCGGCGTTGCTACATTGTTATAAATAACAGCGTCATTTCCGAACAGTCTTTAAGACCATCTGACGCTTTTTTATGTATGTAACAGGTGGAGCCCCTCCACGCCCACACCGACATGATGGCCAACACAAAAGGTCTACTGCCATCTCCGCGAAAGGGTTAGTTTTCCCTAAAGTGAGGTCTCGCAGGCTGTGGGTACTGCTAACAGCGTCATCCCCGAACAGTCTTTAAGACCATTTCACGCTTTCTGCTAGATCATTTATATACACTGCAAACAGTAACGTTCCTATCACGCTTCCTTGGAGAACTCTGGAAATTGCCTTTGCGTCTGTCGATTTTGTTTCGTTAAGAGCAACGAGTTGCGCTCTATCTGCCAGGAAGTCTTGAATCCAGTCGCAAATCTGGTCCAATATTCTACATATTTTTCTCTCTAGACAGCAGTGAGGGAGGGTATCAAATGCCTTCCTGGAGGCACATGGCATCAACTTGAGCGACGGTGTCTACAGCGCTATGGATCTCATGGAGGAACAGAGAGAGCTGAGTTTCGCAAGATCTGTGTTTGCGGAATCCACGTGATTTCTATACAGGTTATTTTCGTTCTCCATATTCGACATAATTCTTGAGCATAAAACATGTTCGATAATTCTACAACAGATTGACTTCAACGGTGTATAACTTTATGCATCTGTCCTAAGGTCCTTGTTGAAAACTGGAATGATCTCCACTTTTTTCCAGTTGCTGGGTACCCTTCGTTGCTCCAAAGATCTAGACTGGTGTCCACAATTAAAGCAACAAACGGAAATTTTGCAAGGTTGCGTTTATTTTGCCACAAAATAGCATAAGCAGGTGATAGTAAAGTAGAAACAACGTAAAGAATAGAGAAGTAACCAACTGCAACATCCATAACGCTACATAAATGTTCTTCGTTTTTTTCTAACTTAACGGATTTGCACACATATTCTGACAGCTGGTTAATGTGCTCAGTCTGGGGTGTGACCACCTCTGGCACCAATAAAGGCCTGTCAACGACGGGACATGCTGTGAATGATGTCATCAGTCTCATTTTGAGACAATAACGCCCTGCAGAGTTGCTCAAAAGTTTTGGAGAGTGTTTGGTGGATACTGACGTGATGCAATCAGTGTCCCTAGAGCATCCCTGACGTGCTCTATGGCATTCAAATCGGAAAATCGGGAGAGCGAGCAGGCCATGCCACGCGTGAAATATCTTGTTTCTTTTTTTAAAAAAAAAAATCACTAGTGCTCTATGAGATCGAGCGTTATCGTCCATCAATACGAAGTCTGGCCCCAGAGCACATCGCAACAAACGCGCATGAGATCCGAAGATCTCCTCACGGTACCTCACAGCAGTTAAAAAATGGCTCAAACTGCTCTGAGCACTATGGGACTTACCACCTAAGGTCATCAGTCCCCTAGAACTTAGAACTACTTAAACCTAACTAACCTAAGGACATCACACACATCCATGCCCGACGCAAGATTCGAACCTGCGACCGTAGCAGTCACGCGGTTCCGGACTGAAGCGCCTAGAACCACTCTGCCACCGCGGCCGGCTGACAGCAGTTAAATCTTCCTGCTTCATCCGTACAATTTCATGAAGAGGTGTTCGAGTGGTCAACATAATCCCTGCCTACACCATTAGAGATCCTCCTAGATATCGGTCTCTTTTCACAATATTTTGGTCCATAAATCACGTACCCTCTAGATACGAATCCGTCGAGAATCAATCTCCAGACCAAATCGGGTCTCATTTGTGAAAAGAACGTTGGATCACCGTTCGACTGTCCTGATGGCATGTTGACGGCTCCACTCTAGACATTCTCTTTTGTGAAGACATGCCAGAGGTAAAAAGACAGCAGATCTCCAACAATAAAGACCAACCTGCTGAAGCCTTCTGTACACCGTTTGCCTCGATACAACACGTCCAGGGGATGCTGCGAGGTCAGATGCCAGTTGCAGTGCAATACTAAGGCAGTGCCGTGGTGACCCTACAGCCAAATAACGGTCCGCTCTTTCTGATGTCACACCTGGACGGCCCTGCTCTGGTCTCTGGGATACAGTTTCGGTCTCTATAGACTGTCGCCTCATCCGAAAAACAACAGAACGATTCACATTAGGCCACTTCGACACATCACTTTACGGCTCTCCTGCTTCCATTCTTCCTATGACCCTGCACAGCAGAGAGTCTGTAGGCATCTTCTCTGTGCCATACTGCACCGTCTGTGTTGCGTACACAGCGATTGTGGACGTGGGACTATTCTGCAAACACTACCCCGCTTGACAGGTGTCCTGACGTCACTGCTGGCGTGCTTGTCCGTTGATCGGAATGCCATCTCCAGTGCAGAACACGACCGTAACAATATCTGTTGACAGTTTGTATGATTATACTGTGAATTAGACACAGGTCGGGGAAATAGCAGTTTGTTGCTTTAATTTTGGACACCAGTATGTGATAAACTGCCGGTAGAAGCGAAGCAAATTCTTTCGTATAATGTTTGTAGAGTCTTAGAGGTACTTCATCTGTTCCCGTTCCCTTTCCACTACTAACAAGGGGAGGCCGCCAATTGTGAAATTCAGATTCAATTCATACTGCGCATGATAAAAGCTCATGGCCAGAGGTGTAATGTGGCAAAGCACCAAGATGCACTTCTCAGCCGTTGTCGAGAAAATCGACAGTTAAAATAAACCGTTGCGGTGAAATAATCTCAACGATTAATGACTATCGACAGCGTCGTGGCGCAGCGGTAAGCGCTCGGGTTCGTAATCCGAAGGTCGCCGTATCGAATCTCGCGCCATGCAATTTTTTTTTTTAGTATTTGTTTTTTGTTATTCAAATGTGTCTATACACACACACACACACACACACACACACACACACACACACACACACATACATATATATATATATATATATATATATATATATATAATTCCCGGCAATCAGTTGCAACAATTATGCATATAATAAGTTGTTTAAGGTCGTTTGTCGTGGAAAAACTGGCGACTTCGAACATCATTATGTTTTCCGCAAACAAAGTTCTATTTCACAAATGTTATTAATTGTCTTCATAATGTTAACCACGTATAGTTAACGGAAGACGTAGAAACGATATTCCGAAACGAATACGTATAGCGTAAGTCAAACGTTCAAATTAGAATAGAAACCCCACGAACTCAAATTTGCTGTTGCAGGTATGAAATATAAGCTCCGTCACTCGCTCGTTACACTTGAAGGACAGATGTTGAATGGGGCGAAACGAGCCGCCGCATAACAGCGTAGTTGCCTGCTAACTTCGAAAGAAGGTAGATGCGGTCCCTAGCGCAACTTATAACATCGTCGAAAATCAGTGCGGACATGAGAGCTTAGGTGCACCCCGTTAAACAAACAGAAAAATGGAGGCGGTAGAATTGGAGAGCGATCCGCCTTTACCAAAATGCATAAGCAATTCATTAATAGTTTATATATATATATATATATATATATATATATATATATATATATATATATATATATGTATTTGAATTACAAAAAACTAATAATAAAAAAAAATGTTGAATGGCGCGAGATTCGATCCGGCGTCCCTCCGATTACAAACCCGAGCGCTTACCGCTGCGCCACGACGCTTTATAAAAGTATGAACCGTAGAGGGCATTTCACCGCAACGGTTTCTTTTAACTGTCGATTTTCTCGACAACGGCTGAGAAGTGCATCTTGGTGCTTTGCCACATTACACCTCTGGCCATGAGCTTTTATTATGCGCAGTATGAATCGAATCTGAATTTCACAATTGGCGGCCTCCCCTTGTAAGCGATTGTAGTTGCTTTTCTGTTCTGCTCTATGTAAAGTGTCTCTTCTAAAAATAAGAAGAAACCATTTTAACACGTAAACGAGTGAGATGTGGTGCATTTGACCAGACGTACTATTGCCGTCGCTGTACTGTAATTCTTGTCGTCCCTGAGCAGCAAATGCCGTGTTTCGTTCCACCAGACATTCCAAGTGCATTCAGCGGGCAACAGTACGTCTCTTTTAGAGCGCTGTCAGCTTCTGTAAACCGGGTAATTCGGGATAATCATTTGTTGTTTCACGTGCTTAATCATCATAACGGACAGAAATCTCGTCGTAATGCCTCGTCGGACGACCGCTACCATTATGTTGATGGCGTCCTGACGACTAATTAATTACAGGGTCTGCTTACTTATACATACGAGCCGCATAAAGTCTCGACATGAAGACAGAATCCAGTCCGTGAGGGTTCGTCGACCCCTGGCTGCGAGATGGATGTGCCGACATTCCTGAGGTGCCCGTGATGCGGAGGCGTCTACCGCCACTCGTTTGTAAACAAGAGGGCACTCCCGAGCATCTCGGTCAAGAAAAACCTTGTTAACATCTACTAACAGTAGTTTTACTCATCCTTGGATCACTTATACTGGGATATTAGACAAATCGTGGAGTTAAAGATTAAGAATGAGCAAATATAAAAATATAATTCGTTTGCACAGACTTTTACAGGCTGAGAATTATTGAACTATGTGAAATAAAATCGTCATAACTTCTGAAAGTTTGCTTTAGGACGTTCAGACTGCGTAGTTGGCTGCGGGGCATGATGGGAATTAGTATGCGTAGTATGGTTTGGTTTAGCGACGAAGCCCACTTTATTTGGATGGGTTCGTCAATAAGCAAACTTGGCGCATTTGGGGGACTGAGAATCCGCAATTCGCGATCGAGAAGTCTTTTCACCCTCAACGAGAGACAGTGTGGTGTGCAATGTGCAGTCACGGAATAATCGGAGCCGATATTCCTTAATGGCACGGTGACTACGGAACGGTACGTGAAGGTTTTGGAAGATTATTTCATCCCCATTATCCAAAGTGACCCTGATTTCGACAAGATGTGGCTCATGCAAGACGGAGTTAGGCCGCATCGAAGCTGGAGAGTGTTTGATGTCTTGGAGGAGCATTCTGGGCACCGCATTCTGGCTCTGTGGTACCAAGAGGCCGCTGGCATGGGCGTCGATTGGCCACCAAATTCACCGGATCTAAACACATGAGACTCCTGAATGAGATTTTCACTCTGCAGCGGAGTGTGCGCTGATATGAAACTTCCTGGCAGATTAAAACTGTGGGCCCGACCGAGACTCGAACTCGGGACCTTTGCCTTTCGCGGGCAAGTGCTCTACCATCTGAGCTACCGAAGCACGACTCGCGGCCGGTACTCACAGCTTTACTTCTGCCCGCGAAAGGCAAAGGTCCCGAGTTCGAGTCTCGGTCGGGCACACAGTTTTAATCTGCCAGGAAGTTTCACATGAGAATCCTTTTTGTGAGGCTGTATTAAAAAAAACTGTACAGCAACAAGTACAGCAATAAACCCAAAACTATTGTTGAGCTGAAAAGAGCAATTCAGGAGGTTATCGACAGCATCGATATTCCGACACTTCATCGAGTCATGCAGAATTTTGGTGTTCGCCTGCACCACATCACATCATGACGGCAAGCATATCGAACTTGTCATAATCTAAATGCGAATATCTGTAGTGACGTTTACGTGGTAGTTCAAATGGTCCAAATGGCTCTGAGCACTATGGGACTTAACTGCTTAGGTCATCAGTCCCCTAGAACTTAGAACTACTTAAAACTAACTAACCTAAGGACATCACACACATCCATGCCCGAGGCAGGGTTCGAACCTGCGACCGTGGCACATTAGGAACCACCCTTGGATTTGCCTGAAGTAATTTAGGAAAACGGCGAGGAACCCAAATCAAGTTGGCCGGATGAAGACTGGATCCCTCATCCTCCCGAAACTATTGTAATGTAAAAAGTGAGTGCTGCCGTACATTTATTTCTCACTACCAAGCACCCCACACATAATGTACACTAATTATTTCATAATGAAAGGCTACGTATACTATCAGCTCTTATCAGGACCATAGAGGGGGTGCTTGATTTCCATTTTGTGTAGCGCAGTTTTCCATTTCCTTTGAAACGTCCCCTTTTGAAAAATTATACATGACTGTGCTTAAACTGTCACACAATATTTTTAGCGCAACGCAATCTGACTTTCAATAATCCCTACAAAAGAATGGCCCTGACTAACATTAACCTATACCTTTCACAAATCACTTACCTCACAAAAATCTTCGTTACTCGAACTACTGCAATATAGCGAGCGCCACTACTGCCAGCTAAATAAAAGATTCTAACTACTGAAGGCACTAACTACTGATAGGCATAGTTAGCAAATGAAAGATTTTGATAGAGAACAAATGATGTATTTACCTTAATAGTCATAATATATATAGCAGTTCATGACATCCAGTCTTACAAATTTCAAAACTCCGCCATTTCTCTCCCCATATCCACCACTGCTGGCGGCTCACCTCCAACTGCCGAACGCTATGCGCTGTTAACATCCAGCTGCCCAACACTACAATGGCAGACAAGAATGCAAATTAGCCACAGACTGCACACAGCACAGCCAGTGATTTTCATACAGAGCGCTACGTGGCGTTACCAATAAGAAACCTAAACAGCCTACTTACACCTTGCCTGAAAGACTGACCCGGCACCCCTATATACTTAGTGTGATGTTGAGCGCAGAAAGAGGATAAGGTGTTATTATTATGCACTGCAGAGCTCTAGAAGCAACTTGTTCCAGAAAAAAAGAAAACGTTGTTATAAGGCGAAAGATTAGTGTGAAGCATTTACTTGTGTTACATTTTTTGCGTATCACTACTCAGTATGAGCTAGGTAATCCTTTACTACATTTAAAATGCTGCATAACAGTTAATTCATAACTGTCTTTTTAAACATGTTTTACTAATCATCTTAGATAAATTATTGTTCAATTTTTTTCCTTGGTGGCAGGAGCTGAAATTCGTGGCATTTGATTTCCTCGTGTACAGCATACCTTATTGTGTACTGACTGATGATAAACTTCATTGAGAGTTTCATTTGCTTTCTCTACAAGGAGTTCTTCTGTTTTCTCAGTGACTACAATATTCCTGTCAAAAGAAAACAGAATTTTTTCCCCGATGCCAATGCTATTGGGAAAGTCATTTACGTATTTCAGGAACAGTATTGGTCCTAAGATGCTGTCCTCAGGAACTCCTGTATCTCTGTATTTTGGGTATGATAAGAGTCTCACTAGGAATTTAACCTTATTTGCGGTTTATGTTTACTCTTTCTGCGGCCCCCATTCTGTAACCACCACCAGTCAATACGTTCTTCATCATCTCGTCCATGACTACATTAAAAAAAGCGGGCTCAAAGAGTCACCTTGTCTAATATCACTATTGAGCAGCTAGTTAACCTGGAACCAATTTTCACCTGGATGTAGTTGTTAGAATAAAAGCCTTCAATTGTTTTTACGGAGTTCGAAGTAATTCCCAGATTATAGAGCATGTTTACCACATCTATAAACAGAATCCTATCGAAAGCCCTCTGTAAATGAATGAGACAAAGATAAGATGGCATGTTGCATTCAATGTACTTCTCTAAAAGAATGAATACTGCGTCTGTGTATGAGCTGTCAGATCTAATACCGTACTGCACCTCTGCAAGCGTTGTAACGCTTTCTGTTTTATTTAATTTTATAGTTGTTATGAGTTTAAGAAATGAACTCAGCAGGTTTATCCCCCTGTAGTTGGATGGTTTTTCTTATCTCCTTTGAGAATTGTAATTCTAGTTCTCCATCCGTTTGGAATTTTATTACTAGTTACAATATTGTTAAACAACTTGGTTAATTGCTCAGTTATAGGATATCCTCCATACTTAAGTAATTCATTGGGTCCTAGCTTTCCCTGGAGACTTCCAACTTTTAAAAGACTTAAAGCTTCTTCTGCCTCCACATCTGAAACAATTACATCATCATTTACTGGTAAACTGATCTCTCATCTCTCTGCGCTTTCTGATGATTTTTTCCCCTTAATACATCTCTGTTAAATATTTAACACACGATTCCCCACTTATGCCGTTCATTTCAATACTTCATTTACCTGTTTCCTCTGCCTCTGTTGGTCCACTATGGACAGGGGACATCGGCTGGGTAAGTAATTGTCAATGTCAATGGAATTCACCAATCGCCGTGTAGCTTAAATGTTATTCTACTTTATTTTGAAGGCTACCAGTCTCAGCATTTCATTACGCCACCTTCAGCCCCCATATGCATCTCTCCAAAGAAACGAAATGTCATATACAGCCATAAATCATTGGATGTCGTGAATTCAATCGTTATACTAGTGCTTCATTCGAAGAGTTCATGGCAACTGTTGCCATCGAGTCTTCGAATGAAGCCCTAATGTAACTACTGAATTCACGTCATCCAGTGATTCATGGCTGTATATGACATTTCGTTTCTTTGTAGAGGTATATATGGGGGCTTAAGATGGGATAATGAAATGCTGAAACTGTGAGTTAGCGATTCACAGCACAGGGCAAAAAGTGAATAATAGAGAGAGGCGTAGATACAAGTAACATGGGAGACAGAGGGAGGTTAAAAACTGGAATGCAAAAGAGACAAAGTTAGAGGGCCTAGGTGGTACAGCTAAAATACAAGAGGGTGATAAGCGGGCTGTTCAAAATTGTCTACCTTTCACAATACACGAGGGAGAGAGATTCAGAAGTGTTCCTCTGCAGGTAGTCGCTGGAGACAGCCACAAGGCCTATCTTCCACGGTTCGTGAATGGTTTTTGTAAGAATGCACGTCTAAAATGGTTCAATGGCTCTGAGCACTATGGGACTTAACTTCTGAGGTCATCAGTGCCCTAGAACTTAGAACTACTTAAACTTAACTAACCTAAGGACAACACACACATCCATGCCCGAGGCAGGATTCGAACCTACGACCGTAGCGGTCGCGCGGTTCCAGACTGTAGCGCCTAGAACCGCTCGGTCACGCCGGCCGGCAATGCAGGTCTATGCTGCGTCCTAAGAAGAGCTCCGTACTGCCCCTTGATTCTGGTCCATTACCAAGGAAACATTTCCTAAAAATTTAGAATATGAGTTCTATGGGTACCACAAACAAATTTGAATAACGATACGACAGCAGAGGAAATGATTGTCAGTGTCAGTTAAATTCACTAACAGCAGTGTAACTCAAGATGTTATTTTACTTCGAAATAAAATAAAATAATGTCTTGAGTTACACGGCTGTTGGTGAATTTCACGGACACTGACCAATGTTCTGCTCCAGACGACAGGTTTCATGGACTTGAGTCTCGTGGGTCCTCCCATGTCGGCATGTATGGGTAGCCTTGGGTTTGCTTCAATTTTTTCTACTATGTCCTGGGTTGCTTTCTCTCTACGTATGGCACAGAGGGTCTCGATGATGAAGGAAGAATGCATGGCAGGGTCTGAGAAGAGGCGTCGTGGAAGACCATAACCTAATCCACTTCCCAACCAAAAGGGTTGAAGGCTTCAATCTCAACAGGAAACACTGGTCGGCTCTAATTAGGTTTCGTGCGGCAGTTGGACGATGCAGACAGCAAACAACCAAATGGGGCTATACAGACGATTCGTGTTGTGACTGTGGCGAGGTACAAACAATGCACCATCTTCTGTTTTGTAACATTCATGGTTTCAGAGACGGCTTCCTGATGTCGCTCCACAAGTTAACGGACAATGCCAGGAAATGGCTCCATAATCTTAATGTTACTGTGTAATTAATTATCTTCAATTTGTGTGATTTTTGTTCCTTTTAATGTAATAATGTAGTTTCCCTGACATAATTGTAATGCAATAACTGATATAATTTGTTTCCACATTGTAAGTTCCAAACGTTTATTGTGATTTATATTAATCTTATCTGTTCTTTGTAAAATGTATCTGGCAGATCGAACGAGAAATAAATAATTGACACTGACAATTATTTCCTTTGCTGTCGTATCATTATTCGAATTTGTTTGTGGAACCCATAGAACTCATATTCTAAATTTTTAGAAATGGTTTCCTTGGACCAGAATCAGGGAGCAGTACGGAGCCCTTCTTAAGACACAGCATAGACCTGAATTCTTACAAAAACCATTCACGAGCCATGGAAGAGACACCACGTGACTGTCTCTAGCGTCTACCTGCAGAGAAACACTTCTGAATCTCTCTCTCTTGTGTACTGCACCAAGGTAGAGCTATACCGTCCTAGGCCCTCTAGCATTGTCTCTCTTGCATTCCAGTTTTTAATCTGCCTCTGTCCCCCGTGTTACTTGTATCTACACCTCTCTCTGGTATTCACTTTTTGCCCTGTGCTGTGAACCACTTGTTCACAGCAGCACAGTTGGAGCACCGCAGCGTCTGGCAGTTGTCATCACAGCCGGTGTTGCATCTGTGCGACAGCAGCGGGTGCTCACGACAGCAAAATTTCCAGACGCAGCACCACTTCAAGGCTATAAGAGGCGTAGATTGAAAGTGGAAAGCGATTCTGTGGTGGAACAAGGAATCGGCGTCAGCTCCGAGCCAGCACCTTGGGGCAGTGTGTAACCTCCCCCTCACTTATCGACCTTAATGACAGTGAAAAATTAAACCGCGTGTACCTAATGGAAATTTGAGAAAAGCAATCGTCACCGAAATTAATCTGTCGGTAAAGAGGGAGGAAAGGGTTACATCTAAATGAAAGGAAAAATGCAAATGAAATTGGTGGAAATTAATTTTGAGAAAAGGGTAAAATTAATAAAGAATGTAAATGTGCGGTCGTCACGTTAACAATTAATTGGCGTTAATTAGATATTTGAGATTTGGGGAAAATTACGGTCGCCAGTCCTATGGACAACTACTATAATAACTGAAAAAGAAAGGTTATTGCACATATAATTAGCACTAAAAGCGTGGCAACGGAAGGTTGACATGTGCTGTGTGAAAACTGATAGTTTGTCAGAAGTAATAAATTTCGCTACACTCTGACTTAATTTAGCAAAAGAATTAATAAAATCGGAAAACTGAAAGTTAATTTAGTGACTGAAATTAATAGTGAATTTTGTTTCTGAAGCACTACGAAATTCAATAATATAAGGTTAGTCTTGGGCTACCTCAACAATCATTTCAAAAGCTACTTGAATCTACGCAATTTAGAAATAAGAGATTTAACTTTGAACTTGAATTAAATGATTCTGAACAATTAACAATAGTAAAATTTAGTACGTACCAAGCTGAGCTGCAGTCACAGGTTAGCTAAAATACGGTAACAAAACTCGCACTCTTAATTTGTGCTTGTGTAATCTAAATATTGTAGCCAGCTATGAATACTTTAACTGAACTTTGAAATTAAAGCAGTGAAATCGAATTATATTACTTTAATGCTGGCGTTTGAATTTCAACGACACTCGGGTTCATTCCGGAAAAGGAAGGGACCCTGCTTGGTAATGCAATTGGGACAATGAGCAACAAAGGTTCATGCTACGTTGCTGTAATTTAGTGAGAAAAATTTAACAGTTTGAAAAGCTGAGGTCTGTCATACAGTTCTAAAACTTTACGTGCTACCAGTCTTCCTTGTTGGTTGATTGAAGGTTTGAAGTCGTCGATCGAGGAGGTGGCGACAGTCACTCATTGTCGGGCGTCGCTGTTGCAGAAGCTGGATGTTGGCGCGCCTTCTTCTCGACACGGTCTCCAGCCGAAACGGGCTCTTGATGTGTGCCAGCTAACGCTCCCGTCCGCTACACCGTGTCAGAGGCTAACATAGCAAGTCGAGCGCAATTACATGCTTCCAAACCCCGAAAGCTCGGCAACTCGCGGGAACGTTACACAACACACCTGTTCCACTGCCCTCCTCCAGCCAGATTCCCCCCTGCCCGCGCTCCACGTGGCCGAGTTCACACTACCAAAGATCCTAAACACTTTGGTTCTCCACACGACTTATCGATGTATTCGTTCGACAGCATAGTTTTCCCTAGGCAAGACCCAGCGTAAAAATACAAATAGTAGTTACAAAACAAACCAATTATACATCGACATAAATGCACGTATATACAAATAGTAAAACAATTAGAATGTACAAAGACACAGAAACGTCATATCTTCAGGTAACAAAATAAGGAAAAAAAATTATAGTACATTAGATGGAAATAGGAGGATATGCATTTCCGGCGTTACAAGTGGACGGTGTGGGACAAAATTTCGTGTGTGGCGCCGCGGCACGGTTTGAGCGGCGCTGTGAACGACAGCTGCCAGTGAGAATAGTCCCAGGTGTCTGGAGAAAGGGTGGCCGCTGTCATCGTAAGGGCGGAGAGGAGCCTCAGCAGAGGTGTGGCAGTATGAAGACGGCCTGCGAAAAGATACTAAGGCAAGCAAGTACCTGAGAACACAGCCAACTGGGTGAGGCAGTGCGGCAAGTTCACGCAGCAGAGCAGTGGGGGCAGCCTGGTGAAGTCTTGGGGGTCTTGGCCTGTGGCGGCTTCTTGCGAACACGGGATATCGATTCTTGTTGGTGCAGACATAGTCCTCAGCGTTTCTGGATCCAGGGGAGGCTGACCTGACAAGGTATTAGCTGATAGCAGAAGTGGTTTTTGTGCAGCCTCAATGGTGTTAGAGAGGTTGTGCCGGCTGTGTTCGGTGCAAAACATCGATTATGCAGACCCCTTTGTTTGGCTGGGTTTCAGTTTAAGTTGTGCAAGTTACGAAGCGTGTTTTTTAAGTAAGTACCGTTATGAAATTAAAAAAAGACGCGCTAAGATATCTCGATAATTTTATTTTTACATGAAAGCCTGTACCTTAATCTACAGGGTTATTACAAATGATTGAAGCGATTTCACAGCTCTACAATAACTTTATTATTTGAGATATTTTCACAATGCTTTGCACACACATACAAAAACTCAAAAAGTTTTTTTAGGCATTCACAAATGATCGATATGTGCCCCTTTAGTGATTCGGCAGACATCAAGCCTATAATCAGGTTCCTCCCACACTCGGCGCAGCATGCCCCCATCAATGAGTTCGAAAGCATCGTTGATGCGAGCTCGCAGTTCTGGCACGTTTCTTGGTAGAGGAGGTTTAAACACTGAATCTTTCACATAACCCCACAGAAAGAAATCGCATGGGGTTAAGTCGGGAGAACGTGGAGGCCATGACCTGAATTGCTGATCATGATCTCCACCACGACCGATCCATCGGTTTTCCAATCTCCTGTTTAAGAAATGCCGAACATCATGATGGAAGTGCGGTGGAGCACCATCCTGCTGAAAGATGAAGTCGGCGCTGTCGGTCTCCAGTTGTGGCATGAGCCAATTTTCCAGCATGTCCAGATACACGTGTCCTGTAACGTTTTTTTCGCAGAATAAAAAGGGGCCGTAAACTTTAAACCGTGAGATTGCACAAAACACGTTAACTTTTGGTGAATTGCGAATTTGCTGCACGAATGCGTGAGGATTCTCTACCGCCCAGATTCGCACATTGTGTCTGTTCACTTCACCATTAAGAAAAAATGTTGCTTCATCACTGAAAACAAGTTTCGCACTGAACGCATCCACTTCCATGAGCTGTTGCAATCGCGCCGAAAATTCAAAGCGTTTGACTTTGTCATCGGGTGTCAAGGCTTGTAGCAATTGTAAACGGTAAGGCTTCTGCTTTAGCCTTTTCCGTAAGATTTTCCAAACCGTCGGCTGTGGTACGTTTAGCTCCCTGCTTACTTTATTCGTCGACTTCCGCGGGCTACGCGTGAAACTTGCTCGCACGCGTTCAACCGTTTCTTCGCTCACTGCAGTCCGACCCGTTGATTTCCCCTTACAGAGGCATCCAGAAGCTTTAAACTGCGCATACCATCGCCAAATGGAGTTAGCAGTTGGTGGATCTTTGTTGAATTTCGTCCTGAAGTGTTGTTGCACTGTTATGACTGACTGATGTGAGTGCATTTCAAGCACGGCATACGCTTTCTCAGTTCCTGTCGCCATTTTGTCTCACTGCGCTCTCGAGCGCTCTGGCGGCAGAAACCTGAGGTGCGGCTTCAGCCGAACAAAACTTTATGAGTTTTTCTACGTATCTGTAGTGTGTCGTGACCATATGTCAATGAATGGAGCTACAGTGAATTTATGAAATCGCTTCAATCATTTGTAATAGCCCTGAACTTTTCTACATAATTTCCGTCAATACTCAGGCACTTGTCATAACGTTGTACCAGTTTTTAAAAACCCTCACCATAGAAGTCTGCCGCCTGACTTGTTAACCACTTCATCACCACTGTTTTGACTTCGTCATCGTCTTGAAGACACTGGCCGCCCAGGCGTTTCTTCAAGTGCAGGAACAGATGATAGTTACTGGGCGCAAGATCGGTGCTGTACGGAGGTCAGATTCACCCAGAAAAGTGAAGTTTAAGCAAACAATTTCTGCCCGGAAAATCATGTACACAGTATTTGCAACAGAAAAGGAGTATTACTTGTGGAATTTCTGTCTCGTAATGAGACAATCAATGCAGCAGCTTACTGTAAGACACTGCACAATCTGCGTCGTTCAATTCAGAACAAAAAACGCGACAAGTTGAGCAAGGGCATCGTTTTGCTGGAAGACAATGCCCGTCCACATGTGGCGAATCAGACCAAAGATCTCATCACATCTTTTCGATGGGAAACTCTAGATCATCCTCCGTACAGCCCCGATCTTCCGCCCAGTGACTACCATCTGTTCCTGCACTTGAAGAAACACCTGGGCGGTCAGCGTCTTCAAGACGATGAGGAAGTCGAAACAGTGGTGATACAGTGGTCAACAAGTCAGGTGGCAGACTTCGATGAGGAGGGTATTCAAAAACTGGTACAACGTTATGACAAGTACCTCAATATTGGCGGAAATTATGTAGAAAAGTAGATTAAGGTACAGGCTTTCATGTAAAAATAAAATTATTGAGATATCTTAGCACGTCTTTTTTTAAATTTCAGAACGGTACTTACTTTAAAAAAGCATGCCTCGTATTACAGTGCCATAGCTGCGAGACCACCGTAGGACCTATGTGTCGAACCGTAAGTCATCTATGTTTATACACTGTCTTGTATGGGGACAACCGCAGCCATCAGTACACATCTCGAATAATAAGCGCTTGATTGCTCTTGTAAATAGTTTATTTACCGACCGGTTTTGTAACCGAAAAGCCACATCATCAGATTGAGTCTGTCACGTTACAAAACGCGTTCGCTGCAATTGTCGTCGAATTACAATAACAATCACTACTGAGAAATAGAGCAGATTACTTACACGGTAAATCGTGACATTAAAGCTGCGACATGGACGGGACTGAACATTAGTTTATTTATAAATAAATGACGCAATTAGCGGATCGTCAGGTAAGCAGAATGTATGGGTCCACACACGCGTAGGTCCGATTTCCACCACCTACACGGTTTATCGCTCAGTCCATAGCTGGCCACTTTCCTGCCTGCATCTCCATGCACCACGATCTGTTGTATTCACAGTATGTCATTTCCACAAAAATTTCTCCATATGTTGTCTCCTTTATACTGTCTTTAGTACCCAGTAATTTTGGAACACGTATTGGCTTGGTTCAAATGGCTCTGAGCACTATGGGACTCAACTGCTGAGGTCATTAGTCCCCTAGAACTTAGAACTAGTTAAATCTAACTAACCTAAGGACATCACAAACATCCATGCCCGAGGCAGGATTCGAACCTGCGACCGTAGCGGTCTTGCGGTTCCAGACTGCAGCGCCTTTAACCGCACGGCCACTTCGGCCGGCCGAACACGTATTATGTTCGAATATAATGACTTTTCTGGAGACTAGAAATCTACTCTGTAGAAATCAGCATGGGTTTCGAAAAAGATGATGGTGTGAAACCCAGCTCGCGCTATTCTTCCACGAGACTCAGAGGGCCATAGACACGGGTTCACAGGTAGATGAAGTGTTTCTTGACTTCCGCAAGGCGTTTGATACAGTTCCCCACAATCGTTTAATGAACAAAGTAAGAGCATACGGACTATCCGACCAGTTGTGTGATTGGATTGAAGAGTTCCTAGATAACATAACGCAGCATCTCATTCTCAATGGAGAGAAGTCTTCCAAAGTAAGAGTGATTTCAGGTGTGCCGCAGGGGAGTGTCGTAGGTCCGTTGCTATTCACAATATATATAAATGACCTTGTGGATGACATCGGAAGTTCACTGAGGCTTTTTGCGGATGGTGCTGTGGTGTATCGAGAGGTTGTAACAATGGAAAATTGTACTGAAATGCAGAAGGATCTGCAACGAATTGACGCATGGTGCAGGGAGTGGCAATTGAATCTCAATGTAGACAAGTGTAATGTGCTGCTAATACATAGAAATAAAGATCCTTTATCATCTAGCTACAATATAGCAGGTAGCAACTGGAAGCAGTTAATTCCATAAATTATCCGGGAGTAGGCATTAGGAGTGATTTAAAATGGAATGACCATATAAAATTAATCGTCGGTAAATCAGATGCAAGACTGAGATTCATTGGAAGAATGCTAAGGAAATGCAGTCCAAAAACAAAGGAGGAAGGTCACAGTACACTTGTTCGCCCACTGCTTGAATACTGCTCAGCAGTGTGGGATCCGTACCAGATAGGGTTAATAGAAGAGATAGAGAAGATCCAACGGAGAGCAGCACGCTTCGTTACAGGATCATTTAGTAATCGCGAAAACGTTACGGAGATGATAGATAAACTCCAATGGAAGACTCTGCAGGAGAGACGCTCAGTAGCTCGGTACGGGCTTTTGTTGAAGTTTCGAGACCATCCCTTCACCGAGGAGTCAAGCAGTATATTGCTCCCTCCTACGTATATCTCGCGAAGAGACCATGAGTATTTAATCAGAGAGATTAGAGCCCACACAGAGGCATACTGACAATCTTTCTTTCCACGAATAACACGAGACTGGAGAGGAAGGGGGAACTCATAGAGGTACTCTAGGTACCCTCCGCCAAACACCGTCAGGTGACTTGCGGTGTATGGATGTAGATGTAGAAGTGGGTTGTTAGTGTTACTCCAACATTTTCATTAATTTTTAGGCACTCTACATTGATCGTACGTGTATATAAAATGATTAGCGGATTAAATTCGGCCTATTGTCGTCCGTTTCGATTCAAGATGGGTATTTTTTTAATTTCCGACAGGTTGTTCCGTCCCATAATTGGGATTTTGTCGCGTTAGGCTGCGAGGATATTTTATAATGGTAGTTATAGTTTTTAACCGCTTTCCCGACGATCCGCTAACTGTATCTATGGCTCTGAGCACTATGGGACTTAACTACTAAGGTCATCAGTCCCCTAGAACTTAGAACTACTTAAACCTAACTAACCTAAGGACATCACACACATCCATGTCCGAAGCAGGATTCGAACCTGCGGTCGTAGCGGTCACGCGGTTCCAGACTGTAGTGCCTAGAACCGCACGGCCACCCCTGGCCGGCCGCTAACTGTATCATTTATTCATAGACAATGAATGTTCGGTCCTGTCCATATTGCAACTTTAATCTCAGATTGACCATGTAAGTTATTTGCACACTTCTCCCTAATGAGACTACAAATGTAGCGAACGCTTTTTGTAATTTAACATATTTAAACTGAAGATGTGGCTTCTAGCCTACGAAACCGCTCGTCTAATAAATTATTTACAAAAGCGGCCAATTGATTATTATTCAAGACATCTGTATTTTATTGATAACTGTGCTCAGTGAATTGTCTCTAACTACTCTCATTTATTCTGGCCTACTGGCAGCTGTGGTGGCCCGGTTCAGTGTACTTTAATTAGTGAGCGCTAAACGGAACGGACCTAATGTGATGTGCACAGCTAGTACTGCGTTTGTGCTTTTGTGAGCGTGGTGCTAGGCTGTGCCGCCATGGCTACTCTTATGTCTGCTGGTGTACTTACGATCCACCGCTCATTCTTTATGACCCTGTGACGGATGTGTTTTATTTATACCCAGTTGTTTTTACACAATCTGATCATGCCCAGAAGGGCGAAACGCGACATTGACATTAAATAACTTCACAACGCAGACTTCCTTTTTTTTATTTGAAATATTCTATTTCTCTCTTGTCATTCCTTTACAGCTGGCATGATTATTCATGGTATGCTGGTATCTTGTTTTGTGCACTCCCTGTTATTGTAAAGCTAAAGATTTTAGGAGGGAGAGATATTTATCCTGTTTGTTACTTTGCACTAGATTTTGCTTGCTTGTGAATGTTAGGTGTCTTTGACCTTATTCATGCACTCGGATTTGTTCAGTTTATTATTAATAAATGTATTTGAAGCTTGTTAAGGTTTACGCTCGTAAAACGCCCATCCACTTCCCATTCCGACTGTCCTCTTAAGGGGGTAGGACGTCAAACGGGACGACTTGGACCAGGAGAGACACCACAGGAATTTTTAATTTCCACTGCCTATAATTTTCAAAATAAATTCATAAAACTTTGTCAGAATGACCAGAAAGGTTTCAAGATTTACACTTATAGTGGTGGAAGTTCAAAAATATAAGAAAATATTTTTTTTTTTTTTTAACATTTGTGTTTCACCTTTTTTCACTTACCATTGGCTGCATTTGTTGCTATAGGTACACTTTTCTTCATAAGTAAGGGAGATTCTTCGATGAATTTTGCGCAGCATACAAACCATACTTACAGGTGTATGAAACTCTAGAATTTTCCAAATCTATTAAAAATTGTGGTAAAAATTGAGATATTTAACTATAAAATTAGAGTTTTTTCTAAACATGAAGTTTAAAATGTAACAGCGCATTCATTTTTTCATAAATTAAATAATTTCTAGAGTTTCATACACCTGTAAGTATGGTTTGTATGCTGTGCAAAATTCATCGAATCATCTCTCTTACTTATGAAGAAACGTGTACCTATAGCAACAAACGCAGCCAATAGAAGTGAAAAAATGATGAAATTTCACATGTAAAAAATACTATTTTGTTATTTTTTTGAACTTCCACTGCTATGATTGTGAATCCTGAATCCTTCCTGGTCATGCTGACAAAGTTTTATGAATTTATTCGTAAAAGTACAGACAGTGGAAATTAAAATGTCCTGTGGTGCCTCTCCTGCTCCAAGGCCCGTTTGACGTCCTACCTCCCTTAAGAGGAGCCTCAATGCAAACTCTGAACTTCTTTGAATTTACGAATTTTACTTGTCCCAGACACGACGACCACCTTTTCCACTCTGCCCAGATCCTACCCGCCATCTTGCGCCTTAGAGTCAAATTCTGTTTCTTGCAACAGTATCAAAAACAAACAACCAAGTACGTAGCGAACCACCTTACTTGCAGTCTCGCTACATAACGGCAAAAATATTTCGAAGGAATTTTCAGCTCGGGGCGGAAGAAGAGAGCTGACGCCAGACACGAGCTTAACGCACCGGGGGAAGTCCCTCACAAACAATGGCCGCCGCTCATCCGTCTGTGCGTGACGAATCGACAGCGGGTCAAACTAGACGGAGCGAAGCAGATCTTTAGCATGGACTACTCAGTGTTGCAGATTCACCAGTATTACGCTAATTGCCCACGAGGCAAAAACTCCAAGGCGTTCCGCCGAGGTGTCTCGGGACGTGGCCCACAGGACAGGGAACGGACGAGAAGCGATGATGGGTGTGGGTGGAGCGGCGCAGTGGAAAACTCTTGCGGGTCGGCAAGAAGCGTCCGCCGGCACGGCGGTGGGGGGAGGGGAAGGGGGAGGGTGCAGACGGCCGTGCAGCACGCCCAGCAGCAGTAGCGCGACCTTGGGCGTGGCCGCCGCACGGTGCTTGAACTCCGCGGAGGCGGATGGACCCTCCCGGATTCGGAGGATGATACACAAGTCATCCAGAATCACAGAAAACATCCTGGTTCGACAAACACCGAGGTGACAGAAGTCATGGGATACCTCGTATCGCACCTTATGCCCGCCTAGTGCAGCAGTTTGACGTGGTATGGACTCAACAAGTCGTCGGTAGTTCCCTGTAGAAATATTGAGCCAGCGTGCCTCTATAGTGAAACTGTTGCCAGTGCAGCATTTGTGCAGTGACTGACTTCTCGATTATGTCCCATAAATGTTCGACGGCACTGAGATTTGGAGATCTGGGTGGGCAAATCATTCTCTCGAATTGTCCAGAATGTTCTTCAAACCAATCACAAACAACTACGGTTCGGTGACATGGCGCACTGTCATCCATAAAAATTACATCGTTGTTTTGGGATCTACATCTACATACATACTCCGCAATCCACCATACGGTGCGTGCTGGAGGGTACCTCGTACCACAACTAGTATCTTCTCTCCCTGTTCCACTCCCAAGCAGAACGAGGGAAAAATGACTGCCAATATGCTTCTGTACGAGCCCTGATCTCTCTTGTGGTCTTACCGCGAAATATAAGTTGGCGGCAGTAAAACTGTTCTGCAGTCAGCCTCAAATGCTGGTTCTCTAACTTTTCTCAGTAGCGATTCACGAAAAGAACGCCTCCTTTCCTCTAGAGACTCCCACCCAAGTTCCTGAAGCATTTCCGTAACACTCGCGTGACGATCAAACCTACCAGTAACAAATCTAGCAGCCCGCCTCTGAATTGCTTCTATGTCCTTCCTCAATCCACCTGATTGGGATCCCAAACGCTCGAGCAGTACTCAGTGTTTTATAAGCAGTCTCCTTTACAGATGAACCACATCTTCCCAAAATTCTACCAATGAACCGAAGACGACTATCCGCCTTCCCCACAACTGCCATTACATGCTTGTCCCAGTTCATATCGCTCTGCAGTGTTACGCCCAAATATTTAATCGACGTGACTGTGTCAAGCGCTACCTACTAATGGAGGATTCAAACATTACAGGATTCTTTTTGTTGTGACTTGGCAAGACAGCCAAGTCACTATGAGAGGAAGCCGAAAGGCACGCGTTAAACTCACGCAGACTGGCGTGAGGTCTGGAACAGTTAAGGGAATTTTTAGTAGCAAATAAAGTACGTAGTTGATGTAATACTTAACTTTAATCCATAAGTGGTGTACATCGGTCTGACGGTACAGGCATCACAAGTTAAATATCTATTGATAATGACGCCTTGCTAGGTCGTAGCAAATGACGTAGCTGAAGGCTATGCTAACTATCGTCTCGGCAAATGAGAGCGTATTTGTCAGTGAACCTTTCCTAGCAAAGTCGGCTGTACAACTGGGGCGAGTGCTAGGAAGTCTCTCTAGACCTGCCGTGTGGTGGCGCTCGGTCTGCAATCACTGACAGTGGCGACACGCGGGTCCGACGTATACTAACGGACCGCGGCCGATTTAAAGGCTACCACCTAGCAAGTGTGGTGTCTGGCGGTGACACCACACTTTTTCCTATTCGTCTGCATTAATGTACACTTATCTGTATTTAGAGTTAGCTGCCATTCTTTACACCAATCACAAATCCTGTCCAAGTCATCTTGTATCCTCTACAGTCACTCAACGACGACACCTTCCCGTACACCACAGCATCGTCGGCAAACAGCCGCACATTGCTATCCACCCTTTCCAAAAAGATCATTTATGTAGATAGAAAACAACAGCGGACCTACCACACTTCCCTGGGGCACTCCAGATGATACCCACACCTCCGATGAACACTCACCATCGAGGACGACGTACTGGGTTCTATTACTTAAGAAGTCTTCGAGCCACTCACATACTTGGGAACCAATCCCATATGCTCGTACCTTAGTTAGGAGTCTGCAGTGGGGCACCGAGTCAAATTCTTACCGGAAGTCAAGGAATATGGCATCCGTCTGATACCCTTCATCCATGGTTCGCAAGATATCATGTGAAAAAAGGGCGAGCTGCGTTTCGCAGGCGCGATGCTTTCTAAAGCCGTGCTGATGAATGGACAGCAACTTCTCTGTCTCAAGGAAATTCATTATATTCGAACTGAGAATATGTTCGAGAATCCTGCAACAAACCGATGTTAAGGATATTGGTCTGTAATTTTGAGGATCCGTCCTTCTACCCTTTTTATATACAGGCGTCACCTGCGCCTTTTTCCAGTAGCTCGGGACTTTACGTTGGGCAAGAGATTCGCCATAAATGCTAGCTAAGTAAGGAGCCAATGTAGCAGAGTACTCTCTGTAGAACCGAATTGGAATCCCATCAGGACCTGAATCGTGTAGTACATGAATGGCTGGAAATGAAGTAGGCGAACAAGACCGTTTACAGTCAACGATCGGTTCAGGCTGACAAGAGGGCCCAGTCCATTCCATGTAAACACAGCCCACACTGTCATCAAGCCACCACTAGCTTGCACAGTGCCTTGTTGACAACTTGGTCCGTGGCTCCGTGGGACGTGCGCCACAGTCAAATGGTTCAAATGGGTCTGAGCACTATGGGACTTAACTTCTAAGGTCACCAGTCCCCTAGAACGTAGAACTACTTAAACCTAACTAACCTAAGGACATCACACACATCCATGCCCGAGGCAGGATTCGAACCTGCGACCGTAGCGCACCACAGTCGAACCCTGCCATCAGCTCTTACCAACTGAAATCGGGACTCATCTGACCAGGCCACGGTTTTTCAGTCGTCTAGCGTCGAACCGATATGGTGAGGAGCCCAGGAGAGGCGCTGCATGTGATGTGCTGTTGGCAAAGGCAATCGCGTCGGTCGTCTGCTGCCACTGTCCATAAACACCGTTTCGCCGCACTGTCCTAACGGATACTTTCGTCATACGTCCCACACTGATTTCTCAGGTTGTATCACGCAGTGTTGTTTGTCTGTTGGTAGTGACAACTGTACGCAATCGCCCCTGCTGTCGGTCGTTAAGTGAAGGCCGCCGGCCACTGTGTTGTCCGTAGTGGCAAGAAATGCCTGACATGCGGTATTCTCGGCACACTATTGACACTGTGGCCGTCGGAACATTGAATTCCCTAATCATTTCCGAAATGTAAGTCCTATGCGTCTAGCTCCAACTATCATTCCGCATTCAGAGTCTGGTAACTCCCGTCGTGCGGCCATAATCACGTCGGGGACGTTTTCACATGAATCGCCTGAGTACAAATGACAACTCTTCCAGTGCACTGCCATTTTACACCTTTTTTACACGATTCTACCGCTGTAGGTATATGTGCATATCGCTATACCGTCACATCTGTCACCTCAGTGTATAGACACACGAGTCTGCAACGGTGCCCGTGGCTCAAATGGCTCTGAGTACTATGGGGACTCAACTTCTGAGGTCCTCAGTCCCCTAGGACTTACAACTACTTAACCCTAACTAACCTGAGGACATCACACACATCCATGCCGGAGGCAGAATTCGAACCTGCGACCGTAGCGGTCGCGCGTTTCCAGGCTGTAGCGCCTAGAACCGCTTGGCCACCCCGGCCGGCAACGGTGCCCATGCACCACCCAAAGTTGGCATATGCACTTGGCTATATGCGACAGAACAACTATGTAAACAGATGGTTTCCGCAATCTCAGACTGGAGACTACTAACAAGGGAACCTCCCCATCGCACCCCCCTCAGATTTAGTTATAAGTTGGCAAAGTGGATAGGCCTTGAAAAACTGAACACAAATCAACCGAGAAAACAGGAAGAAGTTGTGTGGAACTATGAAAAAATAAGCAAAATATACAAACAGAGTAGTCCATGTGCAAGATAGGCCACAACAAGGCTCCTGTGAGTTCAGTAGCGCCGTGGTCTCGTGGTTAGCGTGAGCAGCTGCGGAACGACAGGTCCTTGGTTCAAACCTACCCTCGGCTGAAAAGTTTGATTTTTATTTTCAGTTTATGTGACAAACATTTATGTTTTCATCACGTTTTTGGGAGTGATTATCACATCCACAAGAAAACCTAAATCGGGCAAGGTAGAAGAATCTTTTTCCCATTCGCCAAGTGTACAAGTTAGGTGGGTCGACAACATTTTCCTGTCATGTGACGCACATGCCGTCACCAGTGTCGTATAGAATATATCAGACGTGTTTTCCTGTGGAGGAATCGGTTGACCTATGACCTTGTGATCAAATGTTTTCGACTCCCATTGGGGAGGCACGTCCTTTCGTCTACTAATCGCACGGTTTTGCGGTGCGGTCGCAAGACAGAAACACTAAACTTATTACAGTGAACAGAGACGTCAATGAACGAACAGACAGATCATAACTTTGCGAAAATAAAGGTCGTAAACTTTTCACTCGAGGGAAGACTTGAATCAAGAACCTCTCATTCTGCAGCTACTCACGCTAACCACGGGACCACGACGCTCCTGAAATCAGACTATGCTTGATGTTGCCTATCCTCCGCATGCACTACTCAGTTTGTATATTTTGCTTATTTTCTCATACTTCCACACAACTTCTTCCTGTTTTCTCGATTGATCTGTGTTCAGTTTTTCAAGGCCTATCCACTGTGCCAACTTGTAACTAAATCTGAGGGCGGTGCGATGGGGAGGTTCCCTTGTAAGAAGCTATATGACCCAGTCAGGGGCAAGCAACTTAACAATACCATTGAATTAAAAGTTTCGCCATAGTGTTGGAAGGACGTATGAAAATATGTCTCTGTGCATTTCATACCATCAGACGACTGCAGCACGTGGCGAAAGGCTGCAAACAGGGCCATACCGCTCAATAGATAACTTTCAGGCATACAACCTATCCGGACAGACGCTTGTGACACGTGTAGTGAACTAGACACTCTGGAGCAATCGATTTTGTGTCGAATGGTCGAAACCATCTGGAAAACTCATGTTCCATCAACGACACACTGAGATATTGCAGTTTCTAACTTATCTATGGGATCAACAACACAAAAAAGAAAGAAAGAAAAACACCAAAATGTAAAAAAATCTGTATGAATTTCCTCAAACCCTAGTTAACAACACCAAACCGACGGGCTACTGTCCACATCAGGAGAAAGTGACACAGCGTGCCGACACCCAGGAAGGAAGAAAGCGGCAGCAACTGGACGAACAACGTACCCCTCTACACCAGGCAAGGTGCAACACTTTTGTGACGAGAGAGCCTGGTTCACATGCATACTTACGCTGGCCGGCCGCCTCACCACACGACGTGACAGCAACACTGCTTCTAGATTTTGGTGTTTTTCTGTAGCGCTCGTCCTGAACGTCCAACGGGGTGACACACCGATATGAATGACACATGGCTACTGGCCCAGATCTAGGGGTGACGGGCGGTCCAAAACCGGAGTATCGGGTGCGGAAATTACAGGGCGGTGGGAGCCAAAATCATATTCCTGAAGAAAGAAATCTTGTTTCACAAAGCCCCTATAGCACAGCGCAAGTTGGTCTATCGATTATTCATATAATTTTGAAACGTATCCCTGTTGGTTCTTGGACATTTTTGAAGACAATCGAAGTTAATTTCTGAAAGAACCATACGTTGATTTTTGAATGCGTCCCTAATGAACGTGATGTGTCTATCGGCGGAATCCCCGTCGCATCTAGAAATTGAAAAAAAAAAAAACTTCCCTCAGATAAAAGGGGCCGGGGCTGTATGAGCTGAGCCGAATAAACCGTTTGTTTGTTTATGTGGTTGATTCGGCGTGTGAATTATAAGCGTTGTTATAACTATTAACGAAATCCATAGATTCAGGCTACCACAGTGGAAATAAACGAGTAACGGGAATAACGGGTCAGAAAGATTATGTATTATCTACTCGGTGTGTCCAAGAAATGAAATTTCCTCAGGAAAATTTTGCCAGATCGCTACAGTATTACGGGCCAGTTGTTCAGTCCCTGGTTAGCAGCTGCTTAAGTTCTGTACTCGGAATAGTACGAAAAACGCGTTCTGCGGACATGTAATAATACATAACAGGAGAATAAACGCGGGATCACTGAACAGGTAATTCTGGGAGGGTTAGCGAAGTTAACCAGAGAATAAGTTTCGACAATGGCAGGAACAATTACAAAATTGGTGACGACAATATTGTTTGTTAGAACGAGGAAGAAGAAGAAACGGGAACATTACCCAAATCATATGGATGAATATGACGATTCCGAATTTATATATAAATTTCGTACTACTACTAGTTTTCTATCTCATGCTTGAGAAACTGAAGCATATAAAACTTTTTGCTTATAGTAGGCCTAATGAGCATTTGATATTGGTACTTCATGAATTACATTTCGTCTTGTTATTTACGGAAATGAGGCAGTTGAAAACGATAATTTGTGCCGAAGCAGTCTCGCTTGTTTGGCGTGTGTGACAATTGCTGCAAAATCAGAGAGGTCTGTTTCGTTTTATGTAGCAGACAGTGACAAAATAGACGTAATCAGATCGAGAAACTACACCAGTCTTGGGTACTATTCGTATTAACTGCTTTTTCAGTATTAGACAGCGACATTTTGATAATTCATGTAGCGATACGTTAGACGAACTTTGATGAGGTAACAGATTCTTTCGCAGAAAGCAAAGCACGTCGTGTAAAGTCGTAGCAAGATTAGAGAGAAAAAAATGCTGGGACCTAAGGATTGAAGAAATTTGTACTGTCGTGCTGGTTTTATGTTTCCTATTTTTAACTTTACGTCACACAAAAGAGGAAATTAACTAATTGGCAATAAAGAGTGCAAATTTTCTGAAGTGTTCTTATTCCCCTGGCTATAAATAATACCAATCTGTATTAACTATGAGCTTTTTTTAAAAAAAAAGAAAAGAAAAGGAGGGTTAAAATGCGAGCCGACCTACTGGGAGCCGTAGAGCCATCACAAGACATTTTAATATCCACTGTCCTGAATATACACTCCTGGAAATGGAAAAAAGAACACATTGACACCGGTGTGTCAGACCCACCATACTTGCTCCGGACACTGCGAGAGGGCTGTACAAGCAATGATCACACGCACGGCACAGCGGACACACCAGGAACCGCGGTGTTGGCCGTCGAATGGCGCTAGCTGCGCAGCATTTGTGCACCGCCGCCGTCAGTGTCAGCCAGTTTGCCGTGGCATACGGAGCTCCATCGCAGTCTTTAACACTGGTAGCATGCCGCGACAGCGTGGACGTGAACCGTATGTGCAGTTGACGGACTTTGAGCGAGGGCGTATAGTGGGCATGCGGGAGGCCGGGTGGACGTACCGCCGAATTGCTCAACACGTGGGGCGTGAGGTCTCCACAGTACATCGATGTTGTCGCCAGTGGTCGGCGGAAGGTGCACGTGCCCGTCGACCTGGGACCGGACCGCAGCGACGCACGGATGCACGCCAAGACCGTACGATCCTACGCAGTGCCGTAGGGGACCGCACCGCCACTTCCCAGCAAATTAGGGACACTGTTGCTCCTGGGGTATCGGCGAGGACCATTCGCAACCGTCTCCATGAAGCTGGGCTACGGTCCCGCACACCGTTAGGCCGTCTTCCGCTCACGCCCCAACATCGTGCAGCCCGCCTCCAGTGGTGTCGCGACAGGCGTGAATGGAGAGACGAATGGAGACGTGTCGTCTTCAGCGATGAGAGTCGCTTCTGCCTTGGTGCCAATGATGGTCGTATGCGTGTTTGGCGCCGTGCAGGTGAGCGCCACAATCAGGACTGCATACGACCGAGGCACACAGGGCCAACACCCGGCATCATGGTGTGGGGAGCGATCTCCTACACTGGCCGTACACCACTGGTGATCGTCGAGGGGACACTGAATAGTGCACGGTACATCCAAACCGTCATCGAACCCATCGTTCTACCATTCCTACACCGGCAAGGGAACTTGCTGTTCCAACAGGACAATGCACGTCCGCATGTATCCCGTGCCACTCAACGTGCTCTAGAAGGTGTAAGTCAACTACCCTGGCCAGCAAGATCTCCGGATCTGTCCCCCATTGAGCATGTTTAGGACTGGATGAAGCGTCGTCTCACGCGGTCTGCACGTCCAGCACGAACGCTGGTCCAACTGAGGCGCCAGGTGGAAATGGCATGGCAAGCCGTTCCACAGGACTACATCCAGCATCTCTACGATCGTCTCCATGGGAGAATAGCAGCCTGCATTGCTGCGAAAGGTGGATATACACTGTACTAGTGCCGACATTGTGCATGCTCTGTTGCCTGTGTCTATGTGCCTGTGGTTCTGTCAGTGTGATCATGTGATGTATCTGACCCCAGGAATGTGTCAATAAAGTTTCCCCTTCCTGGGACAATGAATTCACGGTGTTCTTATTTCAATTTCCAGGAGTGTAGGTTTGATGGCGTCCATTACAAAATATACGCTTTTGCATTCCACAGAGCAAAATACGGTGATGTGCAACAGAAGAATGCCGTGTGAAAAGGCCTGACACTGCACTTTGGCTCACGTAAGGCCAAGTAACATGTCTTACATTTCCTCGAAAATATATTTTTTATATATCAGACTCTTCAGAAAGATGTGCGCTACAAAATGAAAATCTTTTTGTAAAAACCGATTTTTTAAAATTTTTGATGTTCTATCTCAAACGTTCGAGAGGGGTGGGGGGAGGGGGGAGAGCCACTATCAAGTTTTTTTCCCGATTCGGAAATACTGATTGTAGATTTGGGGTTACACAGCTGCAGTTGTTCAAATCGGCATATTTCACGAGCAGTCGGTGATTTTCGTGCCATTGTCGCATACTACCAACTTTTGCGGTCTATAAATATGCAGCATACACGTAGGCAGTAAGCACTAAGTAACGCGTCTGTGTTGTCAGCAGTGACCCAGAGACGAAAATACCTCTCGCCGCATCCCTTCATCGTAGTGAGCTGTTTCCCTCTCTGCAAGCATGTGAGTAAATGGGCGTAACTTCGCGCTTAGAATGGAAACGTGTTTCTCTTCGTTCAAATCTAGCTCTGGCGCATGCGCAAAGTAAACAATGCTCTATACAGCTTCGTGGCCTGCAAACGCGAGGCGAGCCGACCGCGGCGGAAATATCCGAAACCTGGTCCCAGGCGGAGTACGGTGCGAGTATAACGCTCTCCCTTCCACGAAAACTGAAATCATCGTGGGCTTGATCCGGTACAAGGACCGCCCGCTGCTCACCCGTGATCTGCACGGAGTCAGCTTCCGAGTAACACCCATCCACAACGAACCTTCAGCTGCGAATCGCACGAATGGACAACTCGATGAATGTGTAAATTGAAATACATGTGATGAGTCGTATTTTATGGCATTACTGTGGCAAGCGTCAACGCATTTCCATTGTACTAATTTAGTATGTTGAACTTTGTATGTAACGTTCATAAGA
Source organism: Schistocerca americana (assembly GCF_021461395.2). Lineage (NCBI taxonomy): Eukaryota > Metazoa > Arthropoda > Insecta > Orthoptera > Acrididae > Schistocerca > Schistocerca americana. The sequence goes on along the minus strand of NC_060120.1, from coordinate 1,036,494,063 downwards.
TAATAATAAAAGTTACTTACCAAGAAACGAAAGTGATTGGACAACTGAGCCTCTGACTGGTGTAATGCAGAGCCAGTTTACGGTAGCGGGCAGCTCTTAAAAACTGCAAGGTCTCTAGTCACTTCTCATTTTCTTTAACCTACAGCAATTTTAACTGAATCCATATGACAATGAAGGAATACAACTTTTATACCTATCATGGAATATGCAATAATGTGACAAGTCAGCGATATTTGTATCTCCACAATGAAATTCATAGCTATCCTTATCTAAAATTATCAGATTTAAACAAATAAAACGCTAGATCAGATGTAGGAAGTGGTAACAAAAGAACAGGAATCAATTTGCGAACAAAGCGCAGACTGGAAGTGCAGACCAAGTTTACATATGTAGCACTTGCTACACTGCAGCACTTCTAATTTCGCACTGCCAACGTTTTAGGGACAAAATAAAATCGTTCACTTTCAATTGAATGTAATAACAATGTACATAAAAAGGCACCAAATGAAGCAGCGAAAAGAGAATACAGAGCCTAAAAAATGGAACTGACGGAAATGCAAAATGACTGAGAGGGAACAGAAGGTGGGATGAGTATGTAGAGGGTCTAAATGAGAGAAACAAATCTGAAGACAGTGTAACAGAAAGAGTAGAGGCAGTAGGTGAAGACTTGATGCGAGATATGGTGCTGTGCTGTGAGAACAATTTGACAGACGTAACAGGGAGGAAGGCCCCTGGTTATTGAGATCCTTGACAGAGCCGACTGTGACAAAATTATTCCACCTGGACTGCAAGACGTATGAGACAGACAAAGTGCTCTTAGACTTCATGAAGAACGTACAGGGCGTCGCAAAATAGGTGTTAAAAAGTATTTGTCTACTGTGGCTTAATCGTGTTCCGTGAATGATTCTCCATGTAATATTGTTGTATAATAGATTCCATAGCTCTCTCACTGATGTATTAATTCCAGGTTTACAATGAAACCACTAGCTATTTGGAAAGTAAGGAACCACAGGTCGCGAAATGGAAACCACAGTGAATATCAAAACTGTTTTGTTTGCAAAAGTTACCTACAACTTCCAGCTACTTATCTCCATAGCCGCCGATTCGACTTGGACGTTTGTCGTAGCGTTGTACCAACTTTCTAATACCCTCGTTATAGAAGGCAGCCGCCAGTGCTTTCCACCAATTCTCTACACTGGCCTACAGCTCGTATTCTGTGCCAAAATGTTGACTTCATAGCCAGCGGTTCCTGTGAGGAGAGATGAAACTCAGAGGGAGACAATTACGGGCTGTATTGTCGGTAATCAAACATTTCCAATTGAAAACGATGCAGGAGCATCTTCATTGCCACTACAGAATGCAGCTGCGAATTATCTTGCAGAAAACGCACGACAATTATGTAATGTTGGCTGCATAGCTTCAGGAGAAATTTCTCACGAGCCCCTCGTACTTGCCGGGAGACACTATTGTTCTAGGTATCTTTATGTGCTCCCCTGTGCTCAGAACTAAAAAGAACGACATAATACGATCGACGGGCGTACTAGAGACACTTCCCAACACACCAGTGCAAAACTTCATCGGATTTTCACTGTGGTTTCTATTTCGTGACCGATCGTTCCTTACATTCCAAATAACCCTCGTTCAAGGGCAGCGGCATTCATAGTTACAGACATAGCACTTTATTGTCTAAACTACGTAACGTTTCCATCAGAATACGAGCATTCAAATTTCAACTGATGACTGAGCAGTAATAGAAACATTACATAATTATGTAAGTCAGTCCTGTTCATCTTGAATGACAACCATGATCAGAACCAGAGAATTGCGCGCGCACACACAGACTCATACACACACACACACACACACACACACACACACACACACATACGCGCGAGAGCGCGCGCGTGCGCGTCAGAATGTTAATGAAGTTGTTAACTAGATAACTCCAGTATCAAAAATCAAATTTCAGTTCCAAAGAAACTCTTACACACTCAGTGGCATTAATAGCAGCAGAAACGAATTGTATATTTAAATGACTGAAAGTATACACAAGTGAGGTTACCAGTGAGACAAGGAAACCTCATTTAAAACAGTAAATAATAAAACATAGAAGCACAGATGTCAAACAATTCCAGATTTCAGTTCCAAAATAATTAAAAATGAGAGCGAAAAAGTATTACGTGCAGCTATAATTGTGTTGTTGTTGTGGTCTTCAGTCCAGAGACTGGTTTGATGCAGCTCTCCATGCTACTCTATCCTGTGCAAGCTTCTTCATCTCTCAACACCTACTGCAACCTACATCCTTCTGAATCTTCTTAGTGTATTCATCTTTTAGTCTTCCTCTACGATTTTTACCCTCCAGACAGACCCACAATACTTATTTGGTGATCCCTTGATGTTTCAGAACATGTCCTGCCAGCCGATCCTTTCTTCCATTCAAATTGTGCCATAAATTTCTGATTCCCCAATTTTATTCAGTACCTCGTCATTAGTTATCTGATCTACCCATTTAACCTTCAGCATTGTTCTGTAGCACCACAGTACAAAAGCTTCTATTCTCTTCTAGTCTAAACTATTTATCGTCCATGTTAACAAATTTCTTTTCTTCAGAAACGCTTTCCTTGCCATTGCCAGTCTACATTCCATTATCCTCGTTTTGCTTTTGTTGATGTTCGTCTTATATCCTCCTTTCAAGACACTGTCCATTCCGTTCAACTGCTCTTCCAAGTCCTTTGCTGTCTCTGACAGAATTACAATGCCATCGGCTAACCTCAAAGTTCTTATTTCTTCTCCATGGATTTTAATTCATACTCCGAATTTTTCTTTTGTTTCCTTTACTGCTTGCTCAATATACAGATCGAATAACGTCGGGTATAGGCTACAACCTTGTCTCACTCCCTTCCCAACCACAGCTTCCCTTTCATGCCCCTCGACTCTTATAACTGCCATCTGGTTTCTTTACAAATTGTAAATAGCCTTTTGCTCCATGTATTTGACCCCTCCCACCTTCAGAATTTGAAAGATAGTAATCCAGTCGACATTGTCAAAAGCATTCTCTAAGCCTAAAAATGCTAGAAGCGTAGGCTTGCCTTTCCCTTAATCTATCTTCTAAGGTACATCGTAGGGTAAGTATTGCCTCATGTGTTCCAATATTTCTACGGAATTCAAAATGACCTTCCCCGAGGTCGGCTTCTACCAGTTTTTCCATTCATCTGTAAAGAATTCGCGTTAGTATTTTGCAGCCGTGACTTATTAGACAGGTCGTTCGGTAATTTTACACATCTGTCAACACTTGCTTTCTTTGGGATTGGAATTATTATATTCTTCTTGAAGTCTGAGGGTATTTCGCGTGTCTCATACATCTTGCTCACCAGATGGTAGAGTTTTGTCGTGGCTGGCTCTCCCAAGGCTATAAGTAGTCCTAATGGAATGTTGTCTACTCCCGAAGACTTGTTTGGCGTTGGATCTTTCAGTGCTGTGTCAATCTCTTTACGCAGTATGATATCTCCCATCTCATCTCCTCCTACGTCCTCTTCCACCTCCATAATTTTGCCCTCAAGTATATCGCCCTTGTGCAGACCTTCCATATACTCCTTCCACCTTTCTGCCTTCCCTTCTTTACTTAGGTCTGGTTTTCTATCTGAGCTCTTGATATTCATAAAAGTGGTTCTCTTTTCGCCAAAGGTCTTTTTCATTTTCCTGTAGACAGTATCTATGTTACCCCTAGCGATATACACCTCTACATCCTTACATTTGTCCTCCAGCCATCCCATCTCAGCCATTTTGCTCTTCTTGGTGATCTTATTTTCAAGACTTTTGTATTCCTTTTTACCTGCTTCATTTACTGCATTTTTATATTTCCTCCTTTCATCAATTAAATTCAATATTTCTTCTGTTATCCAAGGATTTCTACTAGCCGTCGTCTTTTTACCTACTTCATCCTCTGCTGCCTTCACTATTTCATCTCTCAAAGCTACCCATTCTTCTTCCACTGTTTTTCTTTCTCCCGTTCCTGTCAATCTTTCCCTAATCTCCCTGAAACTCTCTACAACCTCTAGTTCTGTCGGTTTATCCAGGTCCCATCAGCTTAAATTCGCATCTTTTTGCAGTGTCTTCAGTTTTAATGTACAGTTCATAACCAATAGATTGTGGTCAAAGTCCACACCTGCGCCTGGTTCCTAAATCTCTGTTTTACCATTATACACTACTGGCTATTGAAATCGCTACACCACGAAGATGACGTGCTACAGACGCGAAATTTAACCGACAGGAAGAAGATGCTGTGATATGCAAATGATTAGCTTTTCAGAGCATTCACACAAGGTGGGCGCCGGTGGCGACGCCTACAACGTGCTGACATGAGAAAAGTTTCCAACCGATTTCTCATACACAAACAGCAGTTGACCAGCGTTACCTGGTGAAACGTTGTTGTGATGCCTCGTGTAAGGAGGAGAAATGCGTACCATCACGTTTCCAACTTTGATAAACGTCGGATTGTAGCCTATAGCGCTTGCGATTTATCGTATCGCGACATTGCTGCTCGCGTTGGTCGACATCCAATGACTGTTGGCAGAATATGGAATCGGTGGGTTCAGGAGCGTAATACGGAACGCCGTGCTGGATCCCAACGGCCTCGTATCACCAGCAGTGGAGATGACAGGCATCTTATCCGCATGGCTGTAACGGATCGTGGAGCCACGTCTTGATCCCTGAGTCAACAGATGGGGACGTTTGCAAGACAACAACTATCTGCACGAACAGTTCGACGAGGTTTGCTGGACTATCAACTCGGAGACAATCGCTGCGGTTACCCTACACGCTGCATCACAGACAGGAGCGCCTGCGATGGTGCACTCAACGACAAACCTGGGTGCACGAATGACAAAACGTCATTTTTTCGGATGAATCCAGGTTCTGTTTACAGCATCATGATCGTCGCATCCGTGTTTGGCGACATCGCGGTGAACGCACATTGGAAGCGTGTATTCGTCATTGCCATACTGGCGTATCACCCGGCGTGATGGTATGGGATGCCATTATTTACACGTCTCGGTCACCTGTTGTTCGCATTGACGGCACTTTGAACAGTGCACGTTACATTTCAGATGTGTTACGACCCGTGGCTCTACCCTGCGAAACCCTACATTTCAGTAGGATAATGCACGACCGCATGTTGCAGGTCCTGTACGGGCCTTTCTGGATACAGAAAATGTTCGACTGCTGCCCTGGCCAGCACATTCTCCAGATCTCTCACCAATTAAACGGTCTGGTCGATGGTGGCCGAGTAACTGGCTCATCACAATACGCCAGTCACTACTCTTGATGAACTGTGGTATCGTGTTGAAGCTGCATGGGCAACTGTACCTGTACACGCCATTCAAGCTCTGTTTGACTCAATGCCCAGGCGTATCAAGGCCGTTATTAGGCCAGAGGTGGTTGTTCTTGGTACTGATTTCTCAGGATCTATGCACCCAAATTGCGTGAAAATGTAATCACACGTCAGTTCTAGTATCATCTGCATTTCTTCTTGGTGTAGCAATTTTAATGGCCAGTAGTGTATAATCTAACTGAAACCTTCCTGGGTCTCCAGGCCTTTTCCGTGTATACAACCTTCTTTCATGATTCTTTAACCAAGTGTTAATTAAGATTGAGTTGTGTTCCGTGCAAAATTCTACCAGGCGGCTTCCTCTTTCATTCCTTACCGCCATTCCATATTCACCTATAACTTTTCCGTCTCTTCCTTTTCCTACTATCGAATTACGATCACCCATGACTATTAAATTTTCGTCTCCCTTCACTATCTAAATAATTTCCTTCGTCTCATCATACATGTCATCAATCTCATCGTCATCGGCGGAGCTAGTTGGCATATAAACTTGTACTATTGTTTTAGGCATGGGGTTCGTGTCTACCTTGGCTACAACAATGCGTTCACTATGCTGTTAGTAGTAGCTTACCCGCATTCCTATTTTTTTTATTCGTTATTAAATCTACTCCCGCATTAGCCCTATTTGTTTTTGTATTTATAACCCTGTATTCACCTGACCAAAAGTCTTGTTCCTCTTATCACCGAACTTCACTAATTCCCACTATATCTAACTTTAACCTATCCATTTCCCTTTTTAAATTTTCTAACCTACCTGCCCGATTAAGGGATCTGACATTCCACGCTCCGCTACGTAGAACGCCAGTTTTCTTTCTCCTGATAAAGACGTTCTCCTGGGTAGTCGCTGACCGCAGATCCGAATGGGGGACTATTTTACCTCCGGAATATTTTACTCAAGAGGACGCCATCATCATTTAACCATACAGTAAAGCTGCATGCCTTCGGGAAAAATCACGGCTGTAGTTTCCCCTTGCTTTCAGCCGTTCGCACTACCAGCACAGCAAGGCCATTTTGGTTAGTGTTACAACGCCAGATCAGTCAGTCATCCAGACTGTTGCCGCTGCAACTACTGAAAAGGCTGCTGCCCCTCTTCAGGAACCACACGTTTGTCTGGCCTCTCAACAGATTCCCCTCCATTTTGGTTGCACCTACGGTGCGGCAGTCTGTATTGCTGAGACATACAAGCCTTCCTACCAACGGCAAGGTCCATGGTTCAACGGGAGGGGTGGGGGCAGCTATAATTAATCATATAAAATTCTGGATGTTCACTAAAACAAACAATATAAAATATATTAAAATGATAATTCCCGGAAATTAATGCTTGGTAATCAGCCAGTTACACAGTAAGCCATCACCACACCGAAACGACTGAACAGGCGACCACCCGCAAGGTGTGGCCAAACACATCAACAGCACAACGAAGCACCGTCGCTGCCCCACGATTGAAAAAGCCAGACAGATGCAGACTACAATACATGGCTATTACAAATGATTGAAGCGATTTCATAAATTCACTGTAGCTCCATTCATTGACACATGGTCACGACACACTACAGATACGTAGAAGAACTCATAAAGTTTTGTTCGGGTGAAGCCGCACTTCAGGTTTCTGCCGCCACAGCGCTCGAGAGCGCAGTGAAACAAAATGGCGACAGGAGTCGAGAAAGCGTATGTCGTGCTTGAAATGCACTCACATCAGTGAGTCATAACAGTGCAACGACACTTCAGGACGAAGTTCAACAAAGATCCACCAACTGCTAACTCCATTTGGCGATGGTAGGCGCAGTTTAAAGCTTCTGGATGCCTCTTTAAGGGGAAATGAACGGGTCGGCCTGCAGTGAGCGAAGAAACGGTTGAACGCGTGCGGGCAAGTTTCACGCGTAGCCCGCGGAAGTCGACGAATAAAGCAAGCAGGGAGCTAAACGTACCACAGCCGACGGTTTGGAAAATCTTACGGAAAAGGCTAAAGCAGAAGCATTACCGTTTACAATTGCTACAAGCCCTGACACCCGATGACAAAGTCAAACGCTTTGAATTTTCGGCGCGGTTGCAACAGCTCATGGAAGAGGATGCGTTCAGTGCGAAACTTGTTTTCAGTGTTGAAGTAACATTTTTTCTTAATGGTGAAGTAAACAGACACAATGTACGAATCTGGGCGGTAGAGAATCCTCACGCATTCGTACAGCAAATTCGCAATTCACCAAAAGTTAACGTGTTTTGTGCAATCTCACGGTTTAAAGTTTACGGCCTCTTTTTCTTCTGCGAAAAAAACGTTACAGGACACGTATATCTGGACATGCTGGAAAATTGGCTAATGCCACAACTAGAGACCGACACCGCCGACTTCATCTTTCAACAGGATGGTGCTCCACCGCACTTCCATCATGATGTTCGGCATTTCTTAAACAGGAGATTGGAAATCCGATGGATCGGTCGTGGTGGAGATCATGATCAGCAATTCATGTCATGGCCTCCACGCTCTCCCGACTTAACCCCATGCGATTTCTTTCTGTGGGGTTATGTGAAAGATTCAGTGTTTAAACCTCCTCTACCAAGAAACGTGCCAGAACTGCGAGTTCGCATCAACGATGCTTTCGAACTCATTGATGGGGACATGCTGCGCCGAGTGTGGGAGGAACTTGATTATCGGCTTGATGTCTGCCGAATCACTAAAGGGGCACATACCGAACATTTGTGAATGCCTAAAAAAACTTTTTGAGTTTTTGTATGTGTGTGCAAAGCATTGTGAAAATATCTCAAATAATAAAGTTATTGTAGAGCTGTGAAATCGCTTCAATCATTTGTAATAACCTTGTACACTAAAGTTGTGAATGAACGGCATATGATAGCTAGGATACTATAGCAAATTACACTGGTACAATCCCATATTGGAACAGATTATGATATGAGCTGTTTCAAGATAGAGAGCGGAGATCAACCAGTCCGGAAGGGATCGCACACAAGCGTCAGTGATGACGGCTGCGTGACGAGGAAGCGCAACATAGAACTAGCGCCGCCCTTTTTAAGACGGACAAGTGAGAGCGCGGGAAGTTAGACAGGCCGAAACTCGTTACCTGCAAACAGCGCTCCGCCTAAACGATACAACGGCTGGCAGCCACACCTGACTCGAAATAAAAAAGAACAGTACTACGTCGTTTGATCTAAAGATATTATACAGGGTGATTCAAAAAGAATACCACAACTTTAGGAATTTAAAACTCTGCAACGACAAAAGGCAGATCTAAGCACTATCTGTCGGCGAATTAAGGGAGCTATAAAGTTTCATTTAGTTGTACATTTGTTCGCTTGAGGCGCTGTTGACTAGCCGTCAGCGTCAGTTGATGCTAAGATGGCGACCGCTCAACAGAAAGCTTTTTGTGTTATTGAGTACGGCAGAAGTGAATCGACGACAGTTGTTCAGCGTGCATTTCGAACGAAGTATGGTGTTAAACCTCCTGATAGGTGGTGTATTAAACGTTGGTATTAACAGTTTACGGAGAATGGGTGTTTGTGCAAAGGGAAAAGTTCTGGACGGCCGAGAATGAGTGATGAAAATGTAGCACGCATCCAGCAAGCATTTATTCGCAGCCCAGGAAAATCGACTCGCAGAGCTAGCAGAGAGCTGCAAATTCCACAATCAACTGTATAGAGAGTCCTACGAAAAAGGTTAGTTATGAAACCTGAACGTCAACTACCCGAGGCGATGGATGGGCCGCCAGGCAGCCCGTGACAGAGCACTTCATCACTGTCCTCCAAGAAGCCCTGATCTTACCCCCTGCGATTTTTTCTTATGGGGGTATGTTAAGGATATGGTGTTTCGGCCACCTCTCCCAGCCACCATTGATGATTTGAAACGAGAAATAACAGCAGCTATCCGAACTGTTACGTCTGATATGCTACAGAGAGTGTGGAACGAGTTGGAGTATCGGGTTGATATTGCTCGAGTGTCTGGAGGGGGCCATATTGAACATCTCTGAACTTATTTTTGAGTGAAAAAGAAACCTTTTTAAATACTCTTTGTAATGATGTATAACAGAAGTTTATATTATGTTTCTTTCATTAAATACACATTTTTAAAGTTGTGGTATTCTTTTTGAATACTGTATTTTACGGACTATAAGACGCTACCGACTATAAGACCCCCATTAATTTTAAAACAATATATTTTTAAAAAAATAACATTTAAAACATTTTTATTATTAGATTGTAAACCCAGACTAAAAAGTGTTCACAAAACCAAACTCACGTTTAAAATCCCTGACCATCATCATCTGAACTTTCTTCTTTCTCTTCCTTTTCGTTGTCATGATTGTCCTCTTCACATATAAGATGGTCTTCGATGTCATCGAGAACGTTAATTACTCCGCACTTTCTTGAAAATTTTAGAATAATGTCTTCTCTCGCTGTAGGCCACTACTGTTTCATACAGTGACACAGCTGTTTGACTGTAGATCGTTTTAAAGCTCCCTTCGGAGAAAATTCATTTTGGGTTCATCTACCGTCTGTTTGTTCCATTCCTCTCTTATACACAGCTTAAATGGTTTACTTATCGAAACGTCAAGAGGTTGCAATTGTGAAATAAGTCCTCTCGAAATAACAACAAATTTTGTCTTTCCCCGTCTCAGTTTCTCTTTCACAGGAGTTTTAAAATGACTGCTAAACCGATTCAGCACAAGAAGGGAACTCTTCTTCAATAAAGCATATTTCCTTCTCTTCCACACTTTGGTAATCCACAATTGTATACCAGCCTCGTCCATCCAATTCTTGTCATGTACGTGAAGAACAACATCCAGCAGTATTTCAGAAGGTTTTTTCCGCTGTTTCGCGCTTGAAAATGATCATTGAATTAAGTTTAGTACCGCCAGAGGAAATGACAACAGTGTAGTGCATTTTTTTCATGTCCGCTTGATTTTAAAGTTCCAGTTGTAGCACCTTTAATGGCAACAGTTCTGTTACTCGGCATATTGAGCCTCAGAGGAGTTTCGTCCCTATTTGCTATCTGCCTTAGTTCCTCACTGGTTTTCTTTTGATATTGAATAACAAAGCAATGGAAAACAATATTTTCTCTTAATACTCTTGTGTCATTTTCTGAGTTATTTTGGTTTTGGTTCGCATGCTAAGTCCATGACGCTTCTTAAACCTGTAGCACCAATATACTTCACACTTTTTAGTCTGTTAAGTTCCACTGTTGTGCTAGCTTACGAGCGCGTATTTGAATCATTTTGGTATTGATTCCAATGCCGTTTTGATGGTACCCTTGAATCCATTTCAATAAGTCATCTGCTAGTTTTGGCCATTTTGCATTCAACCTTCTATTTGCACATACAGTCTTCCTCGCTTTTTCTTTTTCAGTCCTTCTTTACTAGCCCGCCAGTCGCGAATGCTTTTTTGTGTTGGTGAAGGGTCGAAATGCCGCTCAGCCGTTCTGTTTCCATATTCTCCTGCATATGCTATTACTTTCCATTTATAGCCCGCATCATTTAAATATCTTTTATTTTTTCCATTACGAAACTTCTACTAACAAAAATATGAAAACACGAATCACTTTCATTTCAAGTTCACTGGTGCCGTACAAGGTACTGTACGAGAAACATATAGTCAAATTAGGAGCAAGACGAATGGCAAACAAGACACAAAATATTCGTACTAACGGCCCATCGCTCCATCACCAGAACACTTCCGCCTCCGCTCCAAAATCTACCTCGTTATGCTGAACAAAACTCAGTCGCCATTGCGAACCTCAACAGCTGACAGAACCAGAGTTCAGCAATTCCGAGGGAACCGAAACTATCTCCTTCCAGCAGATCACTCTACTACGGTCGCAGGTTCGAATCCTGCCTCGGGCATGGATGTGTGTGATGTCCTTAGGTTAGTTGAGTTTAATTAGTTTTAAGTTCTAGGGCACTGATGACCTTAGAAGTTAAGTCCCATAGTGCTCAGAGGCATTTTTGAACCAAGAAAACACAGGGATGCACTACGCCTGCTCGCAATGCGGCTCGGCTCACTGAAGAAATAACGAAGAGCTGTTGGCAACACAGCCTTCCCACCGCAGAGCAGCAGGGAAATAAACGCCAGGCAGCGCCCGGAAGAAGCTGAAGTCTGCTCTTGCCTGGTTTCCGTTTCGAACTTCCATCGCCGGCTCTGAGCCACCTCCCAGCGGCGCGAAAAGGCCAGCAGACGGCGCTGCAGACTGACCAAAGTGCGCAACGGAGACGGCACGAAACCGAATCGATACACTGCAGGCGAACCACACTGGCTATCCTCGCCCACAGAAAACCGAAAGCGTCCGCTCTCCTTTTCTGTAACCGGATGAGGAAGAAAGCTACCCCCTTCACCTGTGACACACGGACTGAAGAGATCTTTCCTGTCCGAATATTCTGGATCAACAAACTGACCGAGTTAAGAACCGCGGGGACAACTTATTTGAAACAGCCTTCTTACATTCTCCCCCACCTGCAAAATTAAGAACGAAAACACTGTCTCCAGGCTCCACCCTAAAGGGGCGATTGCCTTCGTTATAACGGCGGCGCATCTGTTTCTGGTGTACGAGGTCTAAATTCCTAGACGGATGTTTCCACTTTTCAGTAATGACCTCCAGGGCCACCTTTTCAGGGTGGAGATAATTACTCGAACACCGATTGGCCAGTGGTGAGGTCAAGGAGTAACTAAACATGAAGAAAGCTAGACTAGCCGTACTTGTTTCATGGTGAGTGCTATTAAAAGCCAAGTTCTTTTTAACGAAGGCAGGTTTCGATCGACGCTTTCTACAATTGAAGGCTGCGGGTAGTACGGTATGGTGGAATGATGAGAAGTTTGGAGAGTAACACAGTCAGTAACTTCAGACGGAGAGTGCTGTTATTTTCAAGAGAATAGTAAGATCTTCGAACATTCTAGAAGACGGATGCTGCACTATTGCTGCTATAATTTGATAACACTTCAAGAAGAAGATTTTATTTTTCGAAGATGCACACAGAAGAGGAAATCACAAGTACTAATGACCTCAGACCAGAGAGAAGAGATTAAATGTAAGAAGAATTATTTTAAGGCATTGGTAGAAGACACTGGGAAGAAGAAGAAGCTGGAAATACATCGGACAAGGCAGTACCAGAAGGAAATAATTCAATCACGAACTATTCAAGATTCTAAAAGAACTATTTTCTGTCATATTTTAGACAATCATGAATGAGCAATTTTACTGTTCTGAAGACATTAAGGATGACAATTATTGAACGATATTTAAAACAATGTAAATTAGTTACAGACTACGGCGTGCACTCACTTCATTCAACATGTAAACATATTCGGATTTAGGTTATGAGATATTCGATATGGCTGCCATCATTGACGATGATGTGGCGGAGACGAATAGAGAAATTCAACATGAGCCGCTGAAGTGTCCGAATATCGACGTTGTCGATGACTTCCTGAACGGCTGTTTTCGGGTTAACAGTGGTTTTGGTGTTACTGCTGTACACCTTGTCTTTAATAGCCCCACAAAAAGGAGTCGAATGTGTTCAGACGCGGAGAATATGGCGGCCAGTCGAGGCCCATGTCCGTGGCTCTGGGTGCACCAGAACCAGAATGCTGTCCCCAAAGTGCTCCTCCAGGACATCAAACATTCTCCTGCTTCAATGAGGTCTAGCTCCATCTTGCGTGAACCACATCTTGTCGAAATCAGGGTCACTTTGGGTAATGGGGATGAAATCATCTTCCAAAACCTTCACATACCGCTCGGAAGTCACCGTGTCATCAAGGAACTTCGCACTGATTATTCTGTGACTGTACATTGCACACCCTACAGTCACCTGTTGACGGTGAAGAGACTTCTCTACCGCGAAATGCGGATTGTCAGTCCCCCAAATGCTCCAGTTTTGCTTGTTAACGAACGCATTCAAATGAAAGTGGATTTCGTCGCGCATGCGCATACTAATTCCCGTCATGCCACAAGGCCAACTGCCACCGGAAATCACGCTAAAATTACGCCATTTTTCTTCCAGTGTAAGCTGATTTTGTAGAGTTCTCTCCATGATAACTGGAAACCACAGTGTCGAGGGCGCAGCTATCTGTTTGTGACTGCGCATGCTCTGATGTGACGTCATGCCTGCCGGCAACGAGGCCAGCGAGGTATATGGGCCTCGCAAAGAAATTGTGACGTCACACTAGTAGGCTTGTCCGCCACACTTCGGGGACGTTCGGCTCCGTGCAGAGCCCACGGGAAATCAATATTTAATTGAAAAGATAGCCGCCAAAGATCTTACTTTTGTCGTGTGCTACCGATAACTTGAATTCATTTAAACACGCAGTCAAGAATTTTTAAACTCGTCTGAAATGGTTATTCGTTCCCTGTCAGAGACGGTTGCTGGCACTAGTACGACATGCAAGTCACGTTTTGTGACGTATGCGCCACAGCGCGTCTTTCTCGTGGGCCTAGTGCCGTCAGTAACTACGCTACAATCCTCATAACACCACGTCAGTAGGTGCAAGAACGGAAATAGAACGGAAATATCCCCATCATGTTGTCTGAGCTCTACCAAGTGACCACCAAAAGTCAGAACTGGAAAACCAGTCGAGAAGCGCTATGTTTCACTTGCTTGCAGGTTTATATTACTTGTGTTGTTTTTGGCGTATAGTTAACACAAACATGGCAGCCTTCGAACGATTTCTTGTAATTAAGTGTCAATGACACATTCGCTGAAAAAGCTTCCCGGACATCCTAACAATAAATAATAATATTGTTAAATGTTGTATGTGTTTAGTATGGCATTGTGCCTTTTGAGATATTAATGACTGGCATTGGAATAAAAACGGAATGCAGCCAAATGTCAGTACAGTGCGGAAGACGAACAAAGACTCCAAAACAGTCCCATCTGAAACTTAAATGGAGACGGAATTAGAGCACGATCTTTTAGTCACCATTACCGAGTTTCTCTGTGACTGCGACTCAAGCTTATGGTGGTTAGCACACTGGACTCGCATTCGGGAGGACGACGGTTCAATCCCGCGTCCGGCCATCCTGATTTAGGTTTTCCGTGATTTCCCTAAATCGCTCCAGGCAAATGCCGGCATGGTTCCTCTGAAAGGGCACGGCCGACTTCCTTCCCCGTCCTTCCCTAATCCGATGAGACTGATGACCTCGCTGTTTGGTCTATTCCCCCAACCAATCAACCAACCTCAAGCTTATGATTAATATAATTAAATCTGAATTAAAAGCTGCATCTCTCCAACAGTTCATCTATGACTCATATAGTTTTGTTAAGAAAGTCACTTTTTTCAATTTATCAATACCTGGTTTTAAAACATCATTCAACATAGCATTAGATGACATTATTTACCTCTTGACCAAAAACCTTTTAATAGTCAGCGATTTTAAACGTGTATTAAAAAAACTAACTTCAACTTTTGCAGGGAGTTAACATGAAATAGATACCAAAATGAACCAGAAACAGTTGGGAACTGAAGCATACCTCCTTAGTGAAATATATGTTTTTCACCTCACCTTGATGCGGCCAGCTTGACAGAATGTATGCATCTGAAAGTATAAGGACGAGCAGATCAAAACGTTTCCTTTTGAGGGTATCTCTGCAGCATATAGACAACATAGCGTGACTGATGTGGGTATATAAGCAAAAAATTAAGGCAAGGGATTAGTGTAGAATTTGTATCTTGGCGACATGCATGCAGTAAACGCGGAAATGTGAACTATGACGACTTTATTACCAAATGCGTCGAAACAGGACCAACGTGATGTTATGCTTTTCTTGGGTGCCACAAGACAAACACCAGCAGACATCCATCGGAGAATGAAGAATCTGTATGGGGCAGCGTGTCTGTCGAAAATCATAATTGTGGAATGGTGCCCGAAGTTCCGAGCTGCTTGCAATTCGATAGGAGAGGCCGGTGTGGGATAAGTTACGCCAACTCAAATGGGGGACACTCGAACACCCGCGCTATGGTCTTGATTTTCCCCCATGCGATTATCACGCTTTCGTTCCCTTAAAAATAGCCTTCAAGGGTCGACGATTCTGGTCGAACGAGGATGTGCTGCAGGCAGTTACGGACATCTTCACGCAGCAGATGGTTCAAATGGCTCTGTGCACTATGGGACTCAACTTCTGAGGTCATCAGTCCCCTAGAACTTAGAACTACTTAAACCTAGCTAACCTAAGGACATCACAGACATCCATGCCCGAGGCAGGATTCGAACCTGCGACCGTAGCAGTCGCGCGGTTCCAGACTGTAGCGCCTAGAACCGGTCGGCCAACCCGTCCGGCTTTCACGCAGCAGAACACGGTGTTTTCCCAAACAAGCTTCTTCAAGCTGATGCGTCGGGGGATGATCGCCTCAATACTCAAGGCGATCTTCCGTGACTGGCATACCGATTATGGCCTGTACAGCATTAGATACGTGAAAGAATCCTTGCAGCTGATAAACAGTCCTCCACGATGGATAGATCCCAGCGGGTGCTCAACATTTAGCATCTGGAACACTGAAATAGTCGAATTTATCAGCGACACGTGTACATCTGTCTACAGTCAATTAATATACATTATTCTAAAGCAGAGTGATGGACCAGACTAAAACGAAGTTTAATTTATTGTGGAGCTCAAAAAGCAAGAGACATTAAGAGGTTGTCTGAGTACTACACAGTACTGAAGGAGCTGTATGATAAATCCAGTGTGACACACGCGCAAATCAAGGAGATGAAACTATGAAACGTCCCCTTAGAAAAATTATCAATAACTGTGCTTAAACTGACACAATATTTTTAGCGCCACGCAATCTGACTTTTGATAATCCCTACAAAAGAATGGCCCTGACTAACAATAACCTATACCTTTCATGAATCACTTACCTCACAAAAATCCTCGTTACTCAAACTACTGCAATACAGCGAGCGCCAATACTGCCAGCTAAATAAAAGATTCTAACTACTGAAGGCACTAACTACTGATAGGCATAGTTAGCAAATGAAAGATTTTGATAAAGAACAAACAATGTATTTACCTTAAAAGTGTTCAAAAGTCATAATATATATCAGTTCATGACATCCAGTCTTGCAAATTTACTCTATCTTATGGACACACGTCCAAATCATCCGCTCTCAAAACTCCGCCATCTCTCTCCCCACATCCACCACTGCTGGCGGCTCACCTCCAACTGCGCAACGCTACGCGCCGTTAGCAGCCAACTGCCCAACACTACAATAGCAAACAACAATGTAAACCAGCCACAGACTGCATACAGCACAGCCAGTGATTTTCATACAGAGCGCTACGTGGCGTTACCAACATAAAAACCTAAACAGCCTACTTACAAAACTAATAAAGGCTTAACCAGTGATTATTAAATGAAACAAATGGGAAGTCTCAAGACTAGATCTCTTATACGAGGGCTATCCACAAAGTACATTACGTTTTGGAATTAAAAATAAATAAAGTATTGGAAATTTTTTTATTGTATACAGATGAAAGCCACACTTAAATACTACTTTTCTACATAGTTGTCATTTAAATTAAGGCACTTATCGTAGCGATGGGCGAGCTTGGAAATTCCTTCGTCGTAAAATTCGGCCGCTTGCGCCTTCAACCACGTGGTTACCTCTTCTTGAAGCTGTGCGTCGTCATCAAAACGCTGCATAGCCCACCACTTCTTCATTGCTGGGAATAAGTGGAAGTCGCTCGGTGCCAGGTCGGGACTGTACGGCGGATGAGGAAACAACGCCCACTTAAAAGATTCGAGAACTTCCGAGTGGCATTTGCCGTGTGGGACCGGGCGTTGTCGTGAATCAGCAACATATTTGAGCCCAACTTTCCCCTGCGCTTGTTTTGTATTGCTCTTCTGAGGTTGTGCAGAGTTTGGCAATACCTTTGAGAGTTTATTGTAGTGCCTCTTTCCAGGAAATCCACAAAAATCACACCTTTTCTGTCCCAAAAGAGGTAACCACGTGGTTGAAGGCGCAGGCGGCCGAATTTTACGACGAAGGAATTTCCAAGCTCGTCCATCGCTACGGTAAGTGCCTTAATTTAAATGGCAACTATGTAGAAAAGTAGTATTTAAGTGTGGCTTTCATCTGTATATAATAAAAAAAATTTCCAATACTTTATTTATTTTTAATTCCAAAACGTAATGTACTTTGTGGATAGCCCTCGTAGAAAATGAATCGGCATCAATGTACCATTTATTCGGACATCAGAGAAACTGCAGATGTACATTCATTGAAGACTTAGAAACAGACAGTGGGATGTTACTCACAAACCAAAACGGAATTGTCTGAGAAATCTAACAACATTACGAACAGTTATACTATCTGATAACACAGACGCTGTTTCGATCGATAAAATGGTACACGTTTTTAACAGAGAGATTACGAACGATGAGAGAAGTTGATTTCTCGCTAATTTTAGTGCAGAGGAGATTTTCGAATTAATCTCCAAGTCACCATCCTACAAATTGCCTTGGCGAGACAGCCTCCCACAGAAAACTCTGGAATATCATCGGATCAACTTTTACTGATATTTTAAACAACGCAATGATGAGAGGAGGTGTTGTTCCGACACATCTGAAACAAGGAAAAATTGTTCTAGTGAAAAAGGGAAAAGGTCAGAAGAAAATATATAACAAGTGTCCAAAAACTTTACTAAAATTTAATATAAAATGACTGCCCGAGCAGTTAACAGCAGAACGACGTCTGTATTTGACAAATGATAAACATCAATATGGTCTTCTGGGACGCTGCATCATTACGCCCATCTCAGAGTGTCGAGATATTACGCCAGTTGCTGCAATAAGTAACGTAAAATGTGCTGTATTCTTGTTGGCTTCTGTAAATCTTCAAACTGAGTAAATCACCACTATCTAGAACAGTTATTAAAACAAACAAGATCTGAAGAAAGGTCTGTGCAAATAATTAATGGACAGATGAAAAAGGCCATCACAATACAAAGAGATGTGCCGCAAGGTAGTCCAATTCCCATGTCGCTTTTTGTGCCGTCGCTGGAACCAATTTTCAGGAGACTGAATGAAAAACTAACTCCTCTGATCATTTCGGGAACGATCTTTGCGAAACTCCGAGACGTGTGGACGTGTGAAATCGAACCGGAATAGTGGAACTGCCCAGACTCCGTCACACACCCCTTAAGACTCGACGTTACATTTTAACGGTCCAGCGTAACTGCTACCTCAAAAATGTCCCTAACATGAAATCGTAAGGCGGGGAATTGCTAGAAAATCCTACTGAATGGTTATTTGTACTCAGTCGACAAATATTATAATAATGAATTGAAGGAACTACACGTTATTTAAAATGAAATGCAAATAAAGTTAAACTTATGATTTATTATATTAAAAGCAATGACACAGCATAAGACTCAGTGACATGACTATTAGAAAAAGTGATTGCAATAAAGGTATGAAGCAACTGGGGAGATCACTACCGTATCCTAGCTGCACATTCGATCACTCTAATACTAATGCGGTGCAACGAGATGTTTTTCTTACTCCAGTGGTTGGTTGGATAATAAATGAAAACGGTACTAGCCTGGAACTGGGATTAACAGTACTGCGGCAACGGTATGCCGCCTTTGCAAACATTAACGCCCACCTATCGCGGGTTCTCGCCAATCTGCTGTGGCGTTTCGCCTACTGGCGTCAGGCAGGAATTTCTAAAGCAAACTGATGAGGAAGATGTGTTGTGACTGGCCCGCTTCTGCAGACATTTAGTAGTGGGAATTTATTAAACGTGGCAGTTTTCACGGTATTCTACATCTACATCTACATCTATACGCTGCAAACCCAAGTGAGGCGCATGGCAGAGGGTAGTCCCATAGTACCAGTTATTAGGGTTTCTTCAAGTTCCACTCACGTACGTAGCGCGGGAAGAAAGACAGTTTGAACCTTCCGTGCGTGCAGTAATTATTCTAATCCTATACTCACGATCCCTGTGTGAGTGATACGTAGGGCATTGTAGTATATTCCTAGAGTCATCGTTGGCGGAAACAGTAACATATTTCCTGAGTGGTGGTTGCGGCTGGAAGGGCGCAACGAGTAGACTCGGAAACATGGATACGTGAAAATGGACGCATTTGTTTTGGATGTAGAAGGTGGATCGTTGCTGGTTTAGACGTCGAGGACTCTGATTTCAGACGGTGGATCGGACTTCACGGTGCCCGAGTCCTGACGAGCGAGATTCTGGTTCTTCAGATGCAACCACGCAAAGCTGAACTGACGCCACAGCAGATTGGTGAGAATATGATTCAGAACCGGAGATAGGTGGGCGTTGATGTTCGCAAAGGGGACGTACCGTTGCCACAGTTACCGTTAATTCTCTGGTTGCAGTGTTACTATCGTTTTCATTTATTATGCGATCGACAACTGGAGTAAGTGAAACATTTGATGGGTTCCATTCGTCTTAGTGTTTGAATGTGCAGCTACCCTCCCCCCCCTCCCCCCCACCGACAATTGCTTCATGCGTTTATTGCAAACACTTTCTCTAATAATCATGTCACTGAGTCTTATGCTTTGTCATTACTTTCAGTGTAACAAAGCATCAGTTTATTTTATTTGTACTTCATTTAATGTAATTTGTAGTTTCCTGCCATTCATTATTGTTATTATTATTATTATTATTCGTCATCTGAGTAAAAATGTCATTCAGAACATTTAATAGCAACTGCCAACCTTAGGATTCCATGTTAGGTTCATTTTGGGATAGCGATTCCGTTGGGCAATTAAAATTTAACATCGAGTGTTGAGAGGTGTGTTCCGTTACGATTTCAGATCGACACACTGCCGGGTTTTACAGTCTCACTTTAAGAGCTTACGCCGATGATGCTGTTCTCCTACGACGTGAAATTGATGCAGACGGACTGTAAACAGAAAATGACAAAATGTTGTTCAGCCTCACGTGCAAAAATAAATGAGGGAAAGTGGAAACTACTAAACGTCAGAGGATCCGAACCGTTGAAGTACCATGAGTGACGATGGTGGAAAACCACAAAACCCTAAGAATATTAATAGGCTTGTCCATTAAAAATGGCCTCGAATAACTGGAAGGAAATGATGGGCAACATGTAAAACTCCTCGTGGTCCAACAATACTGTTCAAAAAATCAATATTTAAGGAACTTACGTAAACTCGAAGACAAAAAATAACAGTACACACCAGGAAGGAATTATTCAAAAGGGACTCAAATCCGTAGACGTGATGTACATGAACAGACAAACAAAATGGAAATGAGCGAATGGCATCGTTGGCCGGGAGGCCCCTGTTTGGGGAAGTTCAGGCTTCAGGTGCAAGCCTTATTTCATTCGACGCCACATTGGGCGACTTACGCGCCGTTGATGAGGAGGAAATGATGGTGAGGACAACACAACACCCAGCACCCGAGCGGAGGAAATCGCCGACCTGGCCGGGAATCGAACCCGGACCCGCTTGCATGGGTGGTGAACACGTTACCACCCAGCTAAGCAGGTGCACAGACAAACAAATTACTACAGTTTCAGAAAAATTGGGTGATTTATTCAAAAGAAAGAGCTTCAGAAATTGAGCAACTCAATAACGCTTCGGTCCACCTCTCGCCCTTACGCAAGCAGTTATTCGGCTTTGCACTGAATGATAAGAGTTGTTAAATGTCCTGCTGAGGGATAATGTGCCAAATTCTGTCCAATTGGCGCATTAGAATGCCAAAATTCCGAACTGGCTGGAGGTCCCTGCCCATAATGCTCCAAACTTTTGAATTGAGGAGTTACGCGGCGACCTTAGTGGCCAAGGTAGGGTTTGGTAAGCTTGAAGACAAGTAGGAGAAACTCTTGTCGTGTGTGGAGGAGCATTATCCTGCTGAAAGGTAAGCACAGAATGGCTTTGCATGAAGTACAACAAACCGGGGCGTAGAATATGGTCGACGTACCACTGTGCTCTGAGGGTGCCGCGGATGACAAAGTGGTCCTGCTACGAAATGACACCTCTGGTTGTCAGACTGCATGGCGGGCGACAGTGAGGTTGGTATCACACTGCTGCCGGTGCGTCTCCAGCCACATTTTCAGCCTGCAGTCTCATTGACTGGAGTAGAACTGCCTTCAGTGGTTAGGCCCGCTTCGAACAGGGTACCGATCACCAGCGAAGACGTTTCTGGAGACGCGCTGGACAAGCGGAGAGACACCAACCCGACTGTCACCCACCACACGGTCCGACAACCAGAGGCGATTGCCGTGCTGTTACATTTCACAGCAGCTCCCTTCTGGTTGTCATCCGCGGTCATCCTTACAGCACCGCGGGACGTCGACGGTATTCTACGCCCTGTTTTGTTGCCATTTGCGGCAAGCTATCCTAGGCTTACGTTTCAGCAAGATAGTGGGAGCAGCCACGTGGCGACAACTTCTACTGCTTGTCTTTGTGCTTGCCAAACCCTATCTTGAGAGCGAGGTCGGCCGCATCGCTCCTCAGTTGTGAACGTCTGGACCATTGTGGGCAATGCCCCACCAACCAGCTTGGTATTTTGACGATATAATGCGCCAATCGGACAGAATTTGCCATGACAAACATGAGGAGGACATCCAACAACTTTATCAGTCAATTCCAAACCGATTAACTGTTTGCATAGAGGTAGACCAACGCGTTATTAACTTCCACTTTCTGTGAAGCTCTTTCTCTTGGTCGCCTGGGGTGGCCGAGCGGTTCTAGGCGCTACAATCTGGAATGCGCGACCGCTACGGTCGCAGGTTCGAATCCTGCCTCGGGCATGGATGTGTGCCATGTCCTTAGGTTAGTTAGGTTTAAGTAGTTCTAAGTTCTAGGGGACTGATGACCTTAGAAGTTAAGTCCCACAGTGCTCACAGAAATTTGAACCATTTTTTTCTTTCTCTTGAATAAATCAACTACCTTTTCGGCAATTCTAGTCATTCGATGGTCTGTTGATGTACGTCTACAGACGTTAAAGTAACCTCTGGCGTGGAGTGTTATGGGACCGTTGCTTTTCACAATATATATAAATGACCTAGCAGAAAGTGTCGGAAGTTCCATGCGGCTTTTCGCGGATGATGCTGTAGTATACAGAGAAGTTGCGGCATTAGAAAATTGCAGCGAAATGCAGGAAGATCTGCAGTGGATAGGCACTTTGTGCAGGGAGTGGCAACTGACCCTTAACGTAGACACATGTAATGTATTTCGAATACATAGAAAGAAGGATCCTTTATTGTATGATTTATGATAGCGGAACAAACACTGGTAGCAGTTACTTCTGCAAAATATTTGGGGGTATGCGTACGGAACGATTTGAAGTGGAATGATCATATAAAAGTAATTGTTGGTAAGGCGGGTACCAGGTTGAGATTCATTGGGAGAGTCCTTACAAAATGTAGTCCATCAATAAAGGAGGTGGCTTACAAAACACTCGTTCGACCTATACTTGAGTATTGCTCATCAGTGTGGGATCGGTACCAGGTCGGCTTGACGGAGGAGATAGAGAAGATCCAAAGAAGAGCGCTGCGTTTCGTCACAGGGTTATTTGGTAAGCGTGATAGCGTTACGGAGATGTTTAGCAAACTTAAGTGGCAGACTCTGCAAGAGAGGAGCTCTGCATCGCGGTGTAGCTTGCTGTCCAGGTTTCGAGAGGGTGCGTTTCTGGATGAGGTATCGAATATATTGCTTCCCCCTACTTATACCTCCCGAGAAGATCACGAATGTAAAATTAGAGAGATTCGAGTGCGCACGGAGGCTTTCCGGCAGTCGTTCTTCCCGCGAACCATACGCGACTGGAACAGGAAAGGGAGGTAATGACAGTAGCACGTAAAGTGCCCTCCACCACACACCGTTGGGTGGCTTGTGGAGTATAAACGTAGATGTTGAGCCGACCAGAGTGGCCGAGCGGTTCTAGGCGCTACAGTTGGAGCCGCGCGACCGCTACGGTCGCAGGTTCGAATCCTGCCTCAGGCATGGATGTGTGTGATGTCCTTAGGTTAGTTAGGTTTAAGTAGTTCTAAGTTCTAGGGGACTGATGACGTCAGAAGTTAAGTCCCATAGTGCTTAGAGCGATTTTTTTTTTTTATATATTCCTGATTCCAAAAACGAACGCCAAAGTAATAGTGCAAATATCCATCAACTATGTGCGGAATGGCAGTATCTTCAAATTAAACTGCGCCATTCTCACAAAGCCAAGACAGCAGGTAGGTTTGAAATTAACGGACATCACCAAGAAAGCAAGCGCATTATTCATAAGAAGAACCGTCACTATTATTAACAAGGAACCAAACGCCGTCATTTCGAAGCTATTCTACTTTGTACATCTTGCAAGTATGCAACAGCCAATAAAGGCAGGTAAGTTAAAATTTAAACTCAAACATATCAGACAGATTTACCTTCAGTCAGGTTGCTTAGGCGAAAACGTTTTACGAAAGACAGTTTTAACGATTAAAGCCTTGGTTGACGCATGGAAAAAGACACACAGCCCAAATCAAATTCAGCTGAAGCACCCAAGGATGACTTGGAAGGCTGTTTGGTACAACACTGGCTTACATAGTCATTCATCAGAAGTGGCTTCAACATGGTATAAAGTTGTGCACGACACAGCTGCAACGAATGAAAAACTCTGTGGGATTGGATTAGGCGACTCTGTCAGATATGGTCTAGTGAAAAACTGCGGCACAGATCCACTTGCTGTGCACATTCAATGAACTGGGAATGAGTCAGGAAGATAACAGTGTTTCTCGCAAAAAGCTCGGAAACAAATTTCAAGACTGACACAATGCTCTGGCCTGACTCAGGATTCTTCCCATAGAGGAAAAGTAATTTCCTTGATGTGGATACTCGGAAATTATGTAAATTATAATATTAACATAAACGGTGACGCTATCATCATTACATTTCACGTTTACACGGAAGAAACTTGATAGCGAATGAAGTGGTTTCCGAACCTCAAAAAGAGTTTCGCAGGTGTGCTGACGATTACGTTTGAATTCGATTTTTTTTTCCTACAAAGACCGAACTGGTCATTACGAGTTAACTGACAGGGCAAGATTAGTGCGTGTAGTACACCAAAAATGCCAAAACTTACTATCTGGCATGTGATTGAGGGAAAAGTTGTCTTTTCTGCAGTTCTGAGTTTGTCATGCTCAATCAGAAAGGAAGTCACTGGAAAGGCATCTAGAGTATGCATTGTGGTGCTCGTAAAGAGATTAAATATCTGCTCACTGTTTGTCATGTGATGAATGAAACGCTTACCGGTGTTGTAATACTTTTTGTTGTGCTGTTTACTGTATTTATGTAGATGCTCATGGATTGTAGTGTCAAAGATTTTTGTCAATAAAGTTATTAAAAAAATGTGGTTAGAGACGTCCAGTTAGTAGGTTCGCATGGTGTTGTATGCTAACCTTTTTTTCCCATTTGCATTTGTAACAGATTCTAGGAAATTGGAAATTTGTGGTAAGGACTATGGGACCAAACTGCTGTGGTTATCGGTCCCTAGGCTTACACACAACTTAATCTGACTTAACTAAATTACGCTAAGGACAAAACACACACACACACACACACACCCATGCCCAAGGGAGGACTCAAACCTCCGACGGGGGAAGCAGCGCGAACCGTCACAAGGCGCCTGAGACCGCTCGGCTACCCCGTGCGGCTATTCCAGGATCAACAACGTCATTTATATTCTTGCTTGTTACAAATATTTGGCCGTATTATCCGAATATGTCGTGAATTACGGGGATGTGGTTAGGCAGAACGACTGAGAAGAATATCGTAACCAATGTTGTGGGCTTCAAATCCAAAGCTATAGATAAATTCTGCAGCAGTAACACCGACGTATTGACTTCATTTTCAATCACTGTGTAAGTAGTACCTTTTATTTTAACATATATTTTTGTGAATTTGTAATATTGTAGCACACTGATAAAAACTGTACGAGCTGCCACTGGATCGTAATATTTGCTAACCCGACATATTCAGCCCCACAGCCAATCAGAAAAGAATGAAGAGTTTTACTTACAGTACATTTTGCTATGAAACAACGCTGGAGCAGCCGCTATCTTTATCTCTGTTTACGAGATATCCACCACCTTCTTGCTGCAGATTAGCGGTTCTTAACTGTCGGCTCCAGTGGCCGTCCTTCACGGCAGTGGCAACGCCAGATTAGACAAGTGAATACATCAGTGACTGCACACCCACCACCATCTTTGTTTATATAGCGTAAACACAGAATTTTTCTCCAAATAAAAAATAAATGTGGACAAATTAAATGTACACCATTTCCTTTAAATATCAGTGTAACTCTGAAATTCAATTGTTATACCTCACAGCTCATAAATTTCTCTCGCAAAGAGAACTTTACAGTCAGATAATAAAATGGAGATGTGTTACCGTAAGTGTTACGTGTGGAAAAGTAACTATAGGCAGACCTTGTTTCGAAGTAATTACAGTTTATGCGTGGAGTAATACCGCGTTGCATTAACCTTTAACGTTCCTATTACTTGAACGCGTGAGGCTATAGACAGAACTTGTTGCGAAGTAATTAGTCCTTCGTTGCATTAGTTTTTAATGTTACTAATGCTTGCACGCGTGAGACCAATTACGGTTTATGCATGGAGTAATAGACAGAACGTGTTTCCAAGTAATTGCAGTATATGCGTGGAATAATCCTTCGTGGCATTAATTTTTAACGGTACTAACTATTGCTTGCACGCCTGAGGCTATAACAGAACTTGTTGCGAAGTGAAACTAAAGTCTACTTTTAATTGACAGCAGTATGGGATCCACACGGAAGAAATAGTATCAACTAAGCGTAAGTGCTAACCACTATTACAATTAATTCCGGTTAGGATTCACAGCGCCATAAGGAACCAGCCTTTACCATAATCAACATTTTGTTATTACGTTTGATCTAAATTTTTTTGTGACATTGAACTACTAACCAACCCCAGTAAAGTATTTCTGTTCACTTTCTCTTTACGTAATAATTACACCAGTCAGGAAACATGAGAAAGAAAGCCATAAGACGATTTGCAGAGATTTATTTAACCGGATTGGAAGCATATGGAAATAAGCCAAGCCAGTCAAAGAGGCTTCGTACTTCGCTTTAATGCCGGCCGTGGTGGCCGAGCGGTTCTAGGCGCTTCAGTCTGGAACCGCGCGACCGCCACGGTCGTAGGTTCGAATCCTGCCTCGGACATGGATGTTTGTGATGTCCTTAGGTTAGTTAGGTTTAACTAGTTCTAAGTTCTAGGGGACTAATGACCTCAGCAGTTGAGTCCCATAGTGCTCAGAGCCATTTGAACCATTTTTTTGAACATCGGTCTGACGGTACATGCATCACAAGATAAATAGCAATTGATAATGGCGCATTGCTAGGTCGTAGCAAATGACGTAGCTGAAGGCTATGCTAACTATCGTCTCGGCAAAGCAGAGCGTAATTTGTCAGTGAACCTTCGCTAGCAAAGTCGGCTGTACAACTGGGGCGAGTGCTAGGAAGTCTCTCTAGACCTGCCGTGTGGCGGCGCTCTGTCTGCAATCACTCACAGTGGCGACACGCGGGTCCGACGTATACTAACGGACCGCGGCCGATTTAAAGGCTACCACCTAGCAAGTGTGGTGTCTGGCGATGACACCACACAGAGCATTACAGAAAAAGTCGGAAGGGTGTGAGCTACTATCGGAAATCACGTCAACGATTTACAGGGTCCACTAGCTTTCCTAAAACCGCCGTAAGGGGATCTGGATGTCATGGCCTGTAGTCTTTACCAGTATTTTCAAATTTAATAATTCAAAAACTTTAAAAGGTACTGAAATGAAACTTTACCAAATAATTGGAATATTGTGACCTCTATATGAAAAAAATTTTAAAACTATGAAATAAGTAGTGGAGTGATCATTGATTTTTACCTTACGCACTGAACTTCGAGTCATTTTTATTTTATGTACATTATTCTTCCATCCTATTCGAAATAAAAGGTCAAAACAAATTCTACTTTTTTAATTACCAACTTCTTGGTACAGTAAACCGGGAATATTCACCGATTTGTTGTTTTTTCTCCTAATAATGTAAGAATATATTATGAGATGCTCCAGCTTTAAATATTTAGTATTGTGTTGACTAATGTGGTTCACTGTTTAAGCAAGCACTACGTTATTATTCTTGCAAAATTTTGTTTTTGTAGCTTTAATATTGGATAAGCTAATCATATCTAAGTATGCAAAAATGTTGATTACGGGAAATGGAAACAAAAGATTTGCGTGTCATTTATTTCTCAATGATAACATGTTAAAACACACTAGCTCCATAATGCTGTTGATTCTGAGTGTTCTTTTCATCTTTAGTTTTCCTTCTTTTCTTTGTTATTCTGACCTCTTTTGTCACACTTTCAGCAGCTTTTTCAGCTACAGTGACACGTTGTGCTCGTAGCAGCCCACTTTTCACGTCTTCTGCGGTTATGATGCCTAACCTGCTCATGGTTTTAATCTGCTTGCTACTCCATCATTAAAACTTATTATGGCATCCTTCACACCAATATCAAAAGCTGGCAGAACAACTGTAACAGTTTTAGGCAAGCGTAATTCAAGCAATCTACTCCAGTCGACGGAAAGATCGACTTCAAAAATTCCTGCTCGTAGCACAGTTGATATATTCCCTAATGATATTACCCAAAGGAGAGTGTATGGAAACAGCAGCGCCAAAATTAAATTAGAGACATTGTCGGCAATGTTTTGTGTTTGACAGTAGTGAGACAGCTAGGCATCTGCTTTTAGAAAGGCATTTAAATGCGAAAATGATTATGTACTATACAATGTGGTCCATTGATCGTGACCGGGCCAAATATCTCACGAAATAAGTGTCAAACAAAAAACTACAAAGTTCGAAACATGTCTAGCTTGAAGGGGGAAACCAGATGGCGCTATGGTTGGCCCGCTAGATGCCGCTGCCATAGGTCAAACGGATATCAACTGCGATTTTTTAAATAGGAACCTCCATTTGTTATTACATATTCGTATAGTACGTAAAGAAATATGAACGTTTTAGTTGGAACACTTTTTCGCTTTGTGATAGATGGCGCTGTAATAGTCACAAACATATGGCTCACAATTTTAAACGAACAGTTGGTAACAGGTAGGTTTTTTAAATTAAAATAGAGAACATAGGTACGTTTGAACATTTTATTTCCGTTGTTCCAATGTGATACATGCTGTTACAGCGTAACTACCTGTAAATACCACATTAATGCAATAAATGCTCAAAATGATGTCCGTCAACCTCAATGCATTTGGCAATACGTGTAACGACGTTCCTCTCAACAGCGAGTAGTTCGCCTTCCGTAATGTTCGCACATGCATTGACAATGCGCTGACGCATGTTGTCAGTTGCTGTCGGTGGATCACGATAGCAAATATCCTTCAACTTTCCCCACAGAAAGACATCCTGGGACGTGAAATCCGGTGAACGTGCGGGCCATGGTATAGTGCTTCGACGACCAATCCACCTGTAATGAAATATGGTATTCAATACCGCTTCAACCGCACGCGAGGTATATGCCGGTCATCCATCATGTTGGCAGTACATCGGCAATCTGTCAAGCAGTGAAACATCTGGTAGTAACATCGGTAGAACATTACGTAGTAAATCAGCATACATTGCACCATTTAGATTGCTATCGATAAAATGGGAGCCAATTATGCTTCCTCCCATAATGTCGCACCATACATTAACCCGCCAAGATCGCAAATGTTCCACTTGTCGCAGCTATCGTGGATTTTCCGCTGCCCAATAGTGCATATTATGCCGGTTGGTGAATGATGTTCCGTCGCTAAATAGAACGCGTGTAAAAAATCTGTCATCGTCCCGTAGTTTCTCTTGTGCCCAGTGGCAGAACTGTACACGACGTTCGAAGTCGTCGCCACGCAATTCCTGGTGCATTGAAACATGGTACGGGTGCAGTCGATGTTGATGTAGCATTCTCAACACCGACGTTTTGACGTTCCCGATTCTTGCGCAGTTTGTCTGCTACTCATGTGCGGATTAGCCGCGACAGCTGCTAAAACACCTACTTGGGCATCATCATTTGTTGCAGGTCGTGATTAACGTTTCACATGTGGCTGTACACTTCCTGTTTCCTTAAATAACGTAACTATCCGGCGAACGGTCCGGTCACTTGGATGATGTCGTCCAGGATACCAAGCAGCATACATAGCACACGCCCGTTGGACATTTTAATCACAATAGCCATTAATCAACACGATATCGACCTTTTGCGCAGTTGGTAAACAGTCCATTTTAACACGGGTAATGTATCACGAAGCAAATGCCGTCCGCACTGGCGGAATGTTACGTAATACCACGTACTTATACGTTTGTGACTATTACAACGCCATCTATCACAAAGCGAAAAAAGAAGTCCAACTCAAACATTCGTATTTGTTTGCGTACTACACGAATATGTAATAAAAATAGGTGTTTCTATTTTAAAAAACGCAGTTGATATCCGTTTCACCTATGGCAGCGCCCTCTAGCGGGCCAACCATAGCGCCGTCTGGTTTCCCCTTCAAACTAGACAAGTTTCGTTATTTGTAGTTTTTTTCGTTTGATGCTTATTTCGTGAGATATTTGGCCCGGTCATTGTCAATTGACCACCCTGTATACAAAATACAGACTGATCAGCCAGGGTATTACGATCACCGTCCTACTATCGATATAAACCCATCCAGTCGACAGCAGTGTCATCTGGTGGCGAATGACTGCTTGTCAGACACACGCACGGTGCATGTGGTATCTGTGAGCGTGCTGTCCGTGCGTAGAATAGGGAAGGCGCGCGATGTGTTACTGACCGAGGTCAGGTTGTGAAGGCTCGGAGGCTCGGCACGAGCTTTCCGGAAACTGCACGATTTGTCGGGTGTTCATGGAGTCCTGTGGAGAGTGTCTCCAACAAGTGGCGAAACCAAGGTGAAACCACGTCCGACTGGGCCACCATCCTTCATTAAAGATGTTAGACGTCGTAGGCAGGGCAGATTGGTAAAACAGGGCAAGCGGCGGACTGTGTCAGAACTAACATCAGACTTTAATGCTGGGCAGAGTAGAATTTGTCTGAACACACAGCGCGCCGAATACTTCTAACGGCGGGCCGCCTCAGCCGACGATCCATGTATGTGCCAATGTTAACACCACTATATCGGCAACTACGACTGAAATGGGCAAGTGACTATCGGCACTATTGGCGCAGTGGCAGAATGTTGTATAGTCTGATGAATCCCTATACCTTCTTCATCATGCCGATGGGAGTGCGCGATTCGCCGTTTTCCAGTGGAACAGCTCCTTGACTATAGCACGGAGACGAGCTGGCGGCGGCTCTATAATGTTCTGGGGAATATTCATGTGCCCATCTGCGGGCCCTGTGGAGCTCGTGCAAGACACCATGACGGGTAAGGAGTATCATATACTGGTTGCAGATTCCTTACAATTATTCATGACGATCATGTTTCTCGACGGCAAATAATGCGCCATGTCACAAGGCCAGAAGGGCGATGGAGTGGTTCGAGGAACAAAGTGGCGAGTTCCAATTAATGTCCTGGTCCCACAACTCATCATATCTGAGCCCAATTTGCCACATCTGGGACGTGACTGAATGCGGCGTCAGAGCTCATTTACGGGAATCACGTGACTTGGATCTGCAAATGTGGTGCCAGTTCCCTCCAGGTCCTACCAAGGACTCACTGCTTCCACGCCACGACAATTGCTGGTAATATCCGTGCCAAAGGTGGACATACGAGCTGTTAGGTAGATGATCATAATGTTCTGGTTGATCAGTGTATATATTTTTAAAATCAGGAAAAGTCAGAGAATATTATCCAATAAAAAATTCCCATTTCGCCTTGACGTCCAAGTTCCCTTAACCCAAACAATAACAGTCGTAATAGTGAGTCAGGGAACAGGCTGAAGGAAAGAAGCAGTTATGACTGTTTATGTGGCAACCATGTGGCGGACTGCAGCCTTGGCAGCAACCGTTGAGACCAGTTCGACAGCCATTCGACAAAACTAACAGGGAAAACTAGGTACAATAGAAACTAAAATAGAAACGTTTCAAACCGAATTGGAAACGGAAATGCAAGCAGAGCAGTGTAAGCTCGAAGAGGAACTGAAAAACGACGCAAAGATGTGGCAAGAAAAAACTGAGGTGGAACAGCCAACTTGAACAGGCGATTGTAAGAGGGCAGGAAAAGACGCAGAAGACAACATGAAAGAAGAACTGCAAATGTTGCCGAATAGGAGACCGGAGTTGAAGAACAACTACAAAGATCGTTGAACAAGAAATGGTGGTAGAAACCAGCGTGCGAGTTTCTTTCTGATAAGTAAAAAGAAACCAGAAATAGCACAGGGGTCGTCCATGAACGGTATACAATTTTGGAACAAAAAGTAAGAAAAATAGATCAATAATTACAAGAAGGGTCAAGAAATGCAGTCTGTGTGAGGTTCGATTCGAGATCTTTGGGTGGCATTGCGAGAAAGCAAAATTCAGTCTCTTAGGATTTAAAATGGGATCGTCCCTACATCCTAAGGAATATGTGGATGATTATAGCAGAATGTACCAGCACACTGGAATGAAAGCAAGAAGACAGATGCAGCCTGGAACATAATGAAAGAGATGAAATGATAATTAAATGTACACCCTAGCTGCAAACAGGCGTTGATGTACTTCATTGGGACATGTTGAAAATGCGTGCCCCGACCGGGACTTGGTAGATTAATCTGCCACGAGTAATGAGTATGATGGGCAAAAATCTATTAGGCGCACTACGAATGTAGTGGTGTGGACATGTTGGGAATGTGGATCTCACGGGGAGCGTGCAAGGGATAAGTCTCTGCAGACGCACTATCCTCTGTGCCCGTGGTGGCTCAGATGATCGACCCCTGCCCTACCCGTCGTCCTGCTCCTGCAGCGGTTCATTAGTAAAAAAAAATAAAAAAAAATTAAAAAGTGATTAGCGTTCGAACTTGGTGTGGGGAACATGTATGAGACGACGGTTCGGCTACAGCTCAAACTTAATTGTTAATCTATTTTTTTCATCACTGGTCATATTATTTAATTTACATGATATTTTAGAGATAATGAAATAAAAAGAAAAACACGTGTATTTGCATGAATTTTCGATTTATGTTGTTTGACAAATAGTATCCTGCAACGTGTGGTGTCAAAAAAAAAAAAAAAAAAAAAAAAAAGATGGATAGAGCGTCTGCCATGTAAGCAGGAGATCCCGGGTTCGAGTCCCGGTCGGGGCGCACATTTTCAACATGTCTCAATGAAGTACATCAACGCCTGTTTGCAGCTAGGGTGTACATTTAATTATCATTTCATTTCTAGCAAAGCTGCATGGTCATCCACGGTAACTGTTCTTTCGGGAACAGATACTACTGTCATATATAATGAAAGAGTATAGCTGGTACTAGGTGTGTAATGTACGACACCAGTGATAAATTTTCGAAGAATTTGTTCAGGAGTTTATGGAGAAATTTTCGTCAAGCAAACATGCTGATAGAGCTAAAGTTATGAAGAGTGAAAAGGCAATGTCAGATACAACTATGCAGAGGAAAATACACTGAAGCGCGAAAGAAACTGGTATAGGCTGTAACCTCCCCGCAGAAATTTTAAAGATATTATTTAATAGAAATGGAGCCAAGCGTAACCTCCCTACCAATTAAATTTAA
Source organism: Schistocerca americana (assembly GCF_021461395.2). Taxonomy (NCBI): domain Eukaryota; kingdom Metazoa; phylum Arthropoda; class Insecta; order Orthoptera; family Acrididae; genus Schistocerca; species Schistocerca americana. Next base: position 1,036,461,001 of record NC_060120.1, on the reverse strand, counting down.
TGACAATAAAAATGAGAATCGCAATCTGACTCGAAGTGTAAGCTGTCACGGAAATAATGAAAAACAATTCAATGCTAATGAGACTTCAGTGACAATGTAAACTCAATTAAACCAAAATATCGGTCTTTGGCCCTGTGCAAAAAATCATAATTAATTTCTTACCTCATTGAAACTGCATGTCAAATTTCTGCTCTTATTGTTGCCCACGGGTTGGAGGAACTGCATCGCAAGTAATACTTTTTTTTTTTTTTTAAATTTAACTGAAATTTTTCTTTAAAGGAAATGGAAGGAAATCGTTCGTTCAATTAAATAGTTCTTTGTTAAAAATATTGCTTTGAAAACCAAAATTATTATTAGGGCGATTGTTGCACATATTAGTTACAGTCAATTTACATTATTAACTGAGCGCATTTAAAAAAATGATATAACTCATCCTGAATCTTGACCAGAGTGCCATGTCGACGCCCGCCGACTCCTCACACACAACTGCACTGGGCTGCTACTACCGACATACCGCTCTGCCCTACTGCTACTGACAGACTGCCCACTGACTACTGCTCGCAACTGTACTGCACGACTACTACTGACCGAGTCCCGCTCACAACTCTCGCGCGGTCAAGCGCAGACTAGCCACGATAAATGGCTCTCTGGTCAGAGACTCTGCAATGCCTCGCCATCGCCGCCACACAACATACGTGTTTCATAGCCCTCCACTGGGGGGGCAAAAATTTGGCAGCGATGGTGAGTCATTTGGACTTGCCAAGCGCGGCAAAATTTTTTCTTTAATTAATCAACTTCTACAATTTACAGAATATTTAGATACAAGAATTAAATGTTGTGCACATGCACCGAGTACAAAACATTTCAGACAAAGACAAGATATGAGTACAAAACATAGTAGCAAATCAGAAAAATGTATATACAAATTATTTGACAGATAACAAAGTGCACACGCACTGAAAAAATTCTTTAGCATTTTCAGAACAAATAAATAGAATGACAAAAAATCATGTTGACAAGTGACATGAGTGCATATGCACTGCAGTTCAGAACATATCAGCAAATGACGAAATGTATATACAATGAGTAACAAATGACATAAGTGCATACGCACTGAAGTATTGAACATATCAGGAAATCATAAAAGGTATACAGAATGAGTACAAATCATATTGAAAAATGAGAAAAGTGCACAGGCTCTGAAGTTCAGTAGAAAACGTATTAACACATAACATAAGTGCACATGCACTGTAGTTCAGAACATATCATCAAAATAAAAATGTATATACAATATAAAAGACAAGAGTGCACATATACTGTACTTCAGAACAAATCGAAAAAATGTCTTCAGCATTTTCACAACAAATAAACATAATGGCAAAAAAATCATGTCGACAAGTGACATAAGTGTACTCGCACTGGAGTTTAGCAAATCGAAAAAAATGTATAGCCCATGAACATAAATGATGTTAGCAAAAAATGATTTTCACTATTAGGATAGGAAAGGGAAGGATTGCATCATGGTTGTAGCGCTTTAGATTGCACACAGCTGTTCTGAAAGTCCATATCTTTCCACAGAAGTACAACACCAAGTGACACAATTTGAAGTTCTTTTCCCATCAGAATTTATCAGCGTAGCCAAGACACTGAACTGTCGTAGTAATATTCCATGTTTTCATTTTGGCAGTACATTAGGTACACCAAACAGTGGGACCATAATAACGTCTTCATTGCTCACGGTGGTGGACAGCATGTCGTGTCAACACCACGCTCTTACAAGGCCCACCAACGTAGAATTAGTGCAAAAACCAAATATAGTGCTCCATGATCATGAGGATGGACAGGACAAATGGATATTGCAGTAATTCAGGGTAGTTAGCTCATAAGGTGAAGGACATTAAGTCACATAATAGGCTTCATTGACAATTACAGTAGTAGTTTGCGGCATTCATAGCCCAGTTATTGAACATTTCTGAACCAAGTATGTAGTATTACAGAATAATGTTCATAAAATTAAATTATTGGCATCATCGGTAATCATATTACAATAAACAGTGGCAGTCCTTGGCCAGTTACAAAGCATATTTAGTATGACAGAATAATGTTCATCAGAAGTCTTCATTGAAAAGGAGAGTCAATTATTGGCTTAGCATTAACATAATACATTGAGTGATACAAATTATTGGCACTCATTGGCCATTTACCAAAACATGAAAAGTCAACATTGAAAACAAGAGCTAATTAATGGCATAATTAATAACATAAGTCATTTAGTGACATTAATTATTGGCACTCATTGGCCAGTTACCAAAACATGAAAGCTCATAATTCATTTAATTAGATTAATTATTGGCACTCAGTGGCCAGTAAGTATTGAATATTATAAAATATTGTTCATCATTCAGTATTACTCAGAACTCTCTTAAATGAGTAGCATTATTTGAAACTGGTGATACACACCATTAAGAAGTCATGATTAAAAATCAGTTAATTACAGTCATAGCATTAATAATCATGGGCATTATAAGTAGTCTCACTACAATAAACAGTGGCAGTTATTTGCCAGTTACAAAGCATTATTTTATATATATATTTTTTTTGTATCATTAAGAAGTCATTACTGAAGTGACATACTATTCAGAGCTGATCAGTATTATTCAGAATTCTCTTAAACTAGTAACATTATTTGGGATTGGTAATACATTTTTTTTGTTAGCAATGCATTGCTTAGGGTAATTATAGGGGAAAGCAAGAGAGAAGAACTTGCTTCTGGGTTATTGGTATAAATAAAAAATGTGTAACGTCATTCGTCATAAGTCAGCTGTGGCAAGATTATGAAACAAGTAGAGTATACGTAACCACATTCATAGATTTAATGAACAAATGCTTATAGCACATTAATCTCCTAAATAATTTCTTCTGCAAAAAATATATAAAAATGGATTATTAAGCTGAAAAGAGAAATGCATTTTATGCTGAAAAGTAGTGAACTTCGAATTAACAGGTAGTGAAATGTGTATAAAAATGTGTTCCATAGCTGTCCTTTCCAAAACCTTCAGTCATTATACTATGCAATACAACACTTGCTGTCAAAACGAACTGCAACAAATACTTAAATAACTACATAGCCTAAATATAACTTCAACATTATCCTCATCTGCACAGAAAACTTCATTATACATCTCATCATAACACCATTATGATCATCACTTGTAAAGAAAAACTTCATAATTCATAGTAGCATATTCTTCATCATTATTCATCAGCATTCATTACCATCTGCAAAAAATCACTTCATTACTCATTACACAACTATTCCTTATCTCTAGCATATTTCATCACTAAAACTAAGATGTGTAGTTCTGTCTGACAGCCTGCATCAATCACCTTGTATTCTGAAAGAAAAATAAGTTAAGACTGCTATTCTACTATGAGTATAGTATATTCTTGTTAATGCTTGTTAATCCTGATCCATTTACTCTCCCTCATAAAGTTATTGCATCTTCTTTCGTTTATTCCGTAGGTGAAATTCCCATTTCTGTTGAATTTATTTCTTACACGCATAATTTCTTTCTGAAATTGATGAACAAAGATTAATGTCTTGCATTTAAATCATATACCCACTAAATAATGACTCGTTTATGGTGACATAATTAACCATACAGCATAACATGACAGAAAACGTAATATGTCAAAGACATTGACAGTGTTCAGATGCAAAAATGTACACAGAATAATACAATGCAGCAGCAAAAAACGTAAAACAGTCACGATCTTGAGATGTTATAGGGCAACAAAAATGTCAAAGTCAACTGGTGTGTGTTATATCTTAACTATTTCACAGTGCATACAAACAAAACTGGAATACAATCATACACACAAAAAAATGGAAAATGTGCACGGTCTGATGTGTAACGACAAGAAGAGCGACCTGCCAACCTTACCTTGCCGGGCACTTGCCAAGAAAAATACGATAATCATCAATAATTAGTCATGTGAAGATAATTGCATAAGTGGTCATAAAGATTAGTAAATGGCATCATAGCATGTTACATCATAAAGTGGTTTCATTCAATAAACGGTTTAATATTTGACCAATGGTGGTTGCCTTTCGATTTTCTGGTTCTCAAAGTTTCGACGTGTACCACATTGGGATGAGGAATGCCACGAATCCGATATGGTTCTGCGTATAGAAGTTCAAATTTACTGCACTTACCTTTTATTCTGCTGGATAAATAGTGTGTACGCACTAATATCTTCTGTCCAACGTGAAAGTCGCGGCGTGTACAAACCTGTTTTTGCTGTCTTCTCCGGCGCTCTGCGGCACGTTTGATGTTGTTCAGCGCAATGTCAATTATTTCATGGTGTCGTAGGCGACGACATTTAGGGAAGTTTACTAATTCTTTAATTTTGTTTGGTGGTTTAACGTTTTTCAGTATAACAGACGGAGTTAGCATAGTGGATTCATTTGGAATGGAATTAATTACATCTTGGAATGAGAATATGTGTGTGTCCCAATCAATATGTCTTTTGTGGCAGTATATTCTACACAGTTTACTAATTTCTTTCATTAATCTTTCACAGGGGTTCGAAGAAGCATGGTACTTGGATATATGAATCGGAGAAATGTTTCTAGCTCGTAACATACGTGTCCATGTATCAGAACGAAATTGTGATCCATTGTCAGAAATTACTTTCATCACATGCCCTAAATGAAATAGAAAATGTTTTACAAATGCTTTCGAAACAGTTTCAGCAGTAGCTTTGCGTAACGGAGTGAAGGTAACAAATTTTGAAGTGAGCTCAACAGCGACAAATATGTAGCAAAAACCTCTGTTAGTTCTCGGAATCGGACCAAAAATGTCTACTGCGGCCATGTGTCTTAATTTAACAGGTACAATGGGATATAAAGGAGGAATATGCGAAGTGGTGTCTGACTTAGCTTTCTGGCAAATTTTACAAGACGCTAAAACTCGTCGTATACGTTTCTCCATGTTGGTAAAATAACAGTTCTGTCTCAGTATAAGAAAACATTTTCTGGGTCCGTAATGTGCGTAACTTAAATGAGTGTACCAGATTAATTTGTTAACCAGTTCGTCAGGAATGCATAATAACCAGTTGTTGCTGTCAGGATGAGAGCGGCGAAACAGAATGTCATTGCGTACAGTGTAATGATTTCTAATCGTAACATTATTCCTATCTTGCCAAAGATGTTTTATTTCTTTCCACACGTTGTCTTTATTTTGTTCTTGTGCTATGTCCTGTAATGACGACGAAATAAAATTTTCAAATGCTACTTGTTGAATGTACATGACACTGAAATTTGCTTTGCAGAAGTTGGTTGCTACGTCTTGCTGATTGTTGCTCAGAGAACGCGATAGTGGGTCTGCTATAACATTTTGTGTGCCGGGAATGTGGACAATCGTAAAATTAAATTCTTGTAAATAAAGTTTCCATCTACTTAATCTATCGTGTGTGAATTTAGCCGAAAGTAAAAATTGTATCGCTCTGTGGTCTGTGTAAACGGTGGTATGTCTGCCATAAAGAAAGTGCCGAAATCTCGTGAAAGCCCATACAACACATAATGTTTCCAGTTATGTAACGGAATAATTTCGTTCAGCAGGTGACAAAATGCGACTTGCAAATGCGATGTTTTTAATTACTGTTGAACCATCTTCTATTTCCTGAAAAATATGTACGCCTAAAGCGGTGTTGGAACTGTCGGTGGCAATGGAAAAATTTCTAGTAAGATCTGGGTGCGACAAAAGTGGAGCATTCAACAAAGCATGTTTCAGGTTCACAAATTCAGAATGTGCTTGCTTATCCCATGACCAAATAGTGTTTTTACCTGTTAATTGGCATAATCTAGGCGTGTCTAAAGCAGAGTGATGAATAAATTTACGAAAAAAGTTAATTAAGCCCAAAAAACTGCGTAATTGTTTTTTTTTGTCGTAGGAATAGTAATGTCACGTAGAGCTTGAAGTTTTTCCGGATCAGGCGAAATGCCTTTTGCTGAAATTACGTGTCTAAGAAATTTTATGGAAGTTTTGCCAAAGTGCGATTTACTAAGATTAACTCTAAGTCCTTGTGCACGAAAAGTTTGTAACAGTTGTTCAAGAATCAGATTGTGTTCAGACCAGTTAGCTTCTGCAATAAGAATATCGTCTACGTACGTCGTGATTCTGTCTTTAATGCAAACGTGTGTCGGATGGCGTCAAAATTAATAACATTTTCGTGAACAAGATTCTGCGTGTCTAAATTATTGCTTACGTTACTGGAATATACAACCTGTACAGTGTCTGGTCAAAATCTGTCGTACGTGCTATTATTTACGAGAGGATGCTGTGGCATATCCACTATTTGAACTGCTCTGTTATTTCTTACTGACGTGTTACGCTATAGATGTTACCTATTGTCTGGTTCATTCATGATTATTTGTTGTTGCTGATGTTCTTGTTGCTGAAAAGATCGACTGTAATTAAATGTACGCTGAAAAATTGTGCTCATTAATTTTACGTCTGTCGTAATAGTCATTTCTATACGATGCATCGCGATAGGAATTGAAATACTGTCTTCTCTGTATGTAGTTGTTTCCTTGCTGCCGTGCGTTACTATTTGTTGGATCTGGGACTATACGTGCACACGGCGAAACATTAAAGTTTGGTTGACCTTGTAGACTGCATTGTTGGTTAGGTATGCTAAGCGGCTGACTTTCATGCTATTGTTGTGAAAAAACATCTATTGTTACAAAAATGTGGTTCCGATTGCTCAAAATTTTATACATACTGATGATTACGATTTTATCTGTAATTAAAATTACGGCGGTAGTTGTCATTACGGGAGTGCCTACTGAAAATTGTCACATTCGGTAAAAATTTGTCATATCGGGTTTTCTTTAGTCATTTTTCTTAATTCTACATAGAGCAATAGTTAAAGAGCTGTTTTGATAGATATAAAGGATAGTAGAAGAGAAGGCAGCAGTGCAGAAAACTAAAGATGAAATAGCACTACTACAGCTCGGGGCCCTATGCACGCTACGGCACATATTCATTAAAGCGTAATGAATCCCCTGAGGTCTATTATGCACTGCAAATAAATTTTAGCTTTTGCGTTACAGGCAATAGCGGTATAAATTCAAAAGCAAATAGTTGCATCCATGTTAATTCCAGTTTCTGCATAATAGGCAATGCTGATGAAAATGCAATAGCAAATTGTCGCATTAGGTTCAAAGCTAGCTTCCGCATTACACGCAATAGCGGTGAAGGTACAAAAATAAATTGTCGTATACAGCTCAAAGCGTGTACCTGCATTCTGTCATTATTAAATTCTTTACATTTTCTTGCGGATAAAAATTGCTCGTAATCTACGTTCTCGTCATTGAATTTGTAAACACGTTCGGGTTTGTATGTGAATCTGTTTGTCTGTGTCATTTCAGATTTTAAGTCGCGTAGCTTTTCGGATTTTAATTCGTGTAGTCTCTGTAAATTGTTCACATTATACACGCTGCGTGACTCTGACAAATGCTCGCAACGTGGCGTGTTCTGTGACGTATTGGTGACTGATATAATTGTTAATTCTGTTACTTTCATACTTTCGTCAATTTGGTTGTTGTGTCGTTCACTTTTATTAACAACTTCCGTATTCACAGTGTGTGAAACTTCCAGTGACTTTAAATTAAACTCGTCGCGTATCTGTACTGCGTTTTTAGGGCATTGTTCAGTGACTGCATTAATTTCGTGTTTCTGTGTTTCGTTTGCTGAACATTGTTCAGTGACTGCATTAATCTCGTCTTTATGTGATTCTGTTGTGCCTACACGTGTGCTACTTAATTCTTGTGCAACAGTGCCAACTTCTTCATTACTGTTATTAGCACAAGTCTTAGTATCCACACGTAATTGTCCTCTATTATCATAATAATGCGCGGCAATGGCTTTAATCTGTTCATCAAGCTGTTCATTCCGTTCACTAAGTTGTTTGATTTTTTTATTAATGTTGTCTTGTTCTTCATTCGATTGTTTATACCTTTCATTAATTAGTTTACTTTGTTTGAGATCGTTTTCCAGTTTTTCATTCATTAGTCGTAAAAAAGCCATTACTTGATCCCAGCCATTATTACCTACTCTATTATCTGTGCTGTCTGATTGCGTACCTGCAACTGTCGCGCTTTCTGTAACCATTTGGTTATTCTGAGATTTACAAAAAGGTCTGCTTATCGAATGTGTACTGTGCGTCGCTATTTCGGAATTAAATGTATCCGTCGTACTTTCAGTACACTTTCCATTTTCATTAGACAAATTTGTGTGTTCGTCACGTGAATTTAGTAAACCGGTTGTGTTAAGCTGGGCAGCGCTCATTACAATAGTGCGCCCCGCGTCATCAATTGTCGTCAAATCAACACAAGACACAATCGAGTTCGTTTGTTCATCATTAAGGTCTACATCATTATTAATGGTTGGAATGCACTGATTGTCAGTGAACGCAGCATTGTCATCATTACACTGTGTGTCACTAGTACTATTGGTGAAGTTATTTAATTCGCTTATTTCGTTCATAATACCTCGCGATACACTATTCACAGTCTTTCGTGGCATTTTTACAACAGTCACAATTATTCACAAAAGAAATAAACACAAATACAAAAAGGCAACAAACAAATACAACAGAGCAACGAATTGCCGTTGACCTGTAGAAAGAAAGTCGCAATATTAGTAAAAGCGTTGCGTCAAATCCTAATTATATCTAAGCAAATAAGAGCAGATATCTGACTGTTTTTCAAAAGATTCTCAACGAAATACGATCCTGGACTGGGTGTCGCCAAGTGTAACCTCCCCTCAGAAATTTTAAAGATATTATTTAATAGAAATGGAGCCAAGCGTAACCTCCCTACCAATTAAATTTAATGACAATAAAAATGAGAATCGCAATCTGACTCGAAGTGTAAGCTGTCACGGAAATAATGAAAAACAATTCAATGCTAATGAGACTTCAGTGACAATGTAAACTCAATTAAACCAAAATATCGGTCTTTGGCCCTGTGCAAAAAAACCATAATTAATTTCTTACCTCATTGAAACTGCGTGTCAAATTTCTGCTCTTATTGTTGTCCACGGGTTGGAGGAACTGCATCGCAAGTAATATTTTTTTTTTTTTTTTTAAATTTAACTGAAATTTTTCTTTAAAGGAAATGGAAGGAAATCGTTCGTTCAATTAAATAGTTCTTTGTTAAAAATATTGCTTTGAAAACCAAAATTATTATTAGGGCGATTGTTGCACATATTAGTTACAGTCAATTTACATTATTAACTGAGCGCATTTAAAAAAATAATATACCTCATCCTGAATCTTGACCAGAGTGCCATGTCGACGCCCGCCGACTCCTCACACACAACTGCACTGGGCTGCTACTACCGACATACTGCTCTGCCCTACTGCTACTGACAGACTGCCCACTGGCTACTGCTCGCAACTGTACTGCACGACTACTACTGACCGAGTCCCGCTCACAACTCTCGCGCGGTCAAGCGCAGACCAGCCACGATAAATGGCTCTCTGGTCAGAGACTCTGCAATGCCTCGCCATCGCCGCCACACAACATACGTGTTTCAAGGCTCAATGCAATCGCATTAGTGATACGATGTCGCATCGTAGGAATATCGTCCACTTTGGTCGCATGCAAGCGGTCCCTCACGAATCCCCACACGAAGAAATCAAGCAGCGTCATGTCGGGTGAACGTGGTGGCCAGGGAATGGGTCTTACGCGTGCAGTCCAACAACTGGGACATTTCCTATCCAGGAACTTGGGAACAGCCGTTGACCAATGCGGCGGAGCTCCATCTTGTTAAAAAATGATGTTGGGTTGCAAGTCTTGTATCTGAGGGTACACAAACTGCTCCAACACTGACCCATTCACTGTTTGTTCCTCAAAGAAGAACGGTCCCACAGTCCTGTCGTGGATTAGCCCGCACCAGTCGCTTAGTTTAGAGCTATCACATGTTCAAAGACAACTTGCGGATTTTGTGAACCCCAAACGCGAACATAGTGCCTATTAACCCTTCCTGGCAGATGAAAGCTTGCCTCAGCTGGGAAAAAACGTCTTTCCAGGAAGCTGACATCCATATCAATACGCTGCAGCATATCCACAGCAAATTGTTGTCGACGTGGTATGTCGTTCGGCGTCAGATGTTGCAAAATTCTTCAAATGGCTCTGAGCACTATGGGACTTAACATCTGAAGTCGTAAGTCCCCTAGAACTTAGAACTACTTAAACCTAACTAACCTAAGGACAACACATACATCCATGCACGACGCAGGATTCGAATCTGCGACCGTAGCGACTGAAGCGCCTAGAACTGCTCGGCCACAACGGCCGGCTCAGATGTTGCAGAATTTGCACTTTTTAACCACACATACGAAGACGCTGATGAACTACACGATGCAATGTTGATCGACGAACATCAAATTGCCTAGATCCTTGACGAATTGACTTACGCGGGCTTCTGAGAAATGTTGGTCTGATGTCCTCCACTGTCTCTTCTGAAACTCCGTAACGTGCACCACCAGAATGTTCAAAACACTTCCTTTTGCCATAAACTTCCTATACCATTCCTTAATTGTTTTCACACCAGGCGGATCACATTCATACACACGATGATAATTTCTTTGCACAGTAAACGGCGATTTTGCTTCTGCAAACCACACTACTGCTTGTACACACTGTTGTGAAGTCGTCATTTTCACTTCATGCGACCATGCTGCAATCTGGCGACGATACTTGGCACTTATGACACAGGAATATAATTTCTTTGAGATGCTCAACAATGTGGTGTATTTTTAACTGTCATATCTACTGTGGTTTTTCTCTCCTGGGTCGTTGAAATCAGGGAGGTTTGAGTGAGACACCCTGTATTTTGAATAGGAACCTATGTCCGAAAACGTACTGTTTCCGTGTTACATCCGTTTGCAAACATGTGCTCTAGGTAGGTTTGGAACGTGGTAATCGTGGTGTGGGAGGGGGCGGGATTACTTATGCCAGATTGGCTGATATCATTTGCCGTCCATCCTACTTCTCTGACATGGTTCGAGCCTCGTCCACGGGAGTGTTAGAGCAACATGGACGAGAGCACGTTCGTAGAATACACCGACATGATCCTTCTGCTTGGCGGATCTCACGGTAATGGTAGAACTGTTCGTCGCTTTTGTCAACATCGTTATGCACAACTTCCGACCCCATCTCATACCCTTTTCGCCACAATTACACAACAACTTCGAGAAAGGGGCAGTTTCACCATCAGCAGGCGTGACCATGGTGATCCAAGGATACGCCGCACCGCCGAATTGGGAGAGGCCATACTGCATCATTTTGAACAGAACCCGTCAATGAGTAAACGAGCAGCTGGACGTGCAATGGATGTTGCTCCCAACACCATCTGGTTTGTTGTAGATGACCAATAATTGCATCCATACATCTCCAACACACTATATCACCGCTAACGCTGAAAGGCACGTGAGTGAGTTTCGACGCAGGTGAGGGAGGAAGGGTCGACGTCAAATGACATCAGCCAATCCGACGCAGGCCTCGCCACCATGACTACCATGTTGCAAACCTACTTAGCAAACATGCTTTCAAGCGGCTGTAGCACGGAAACGGCATGTCTCCGCACATGGGTTTCTATTCAAAATGTTGTGTACTCACTCCCCTCTACAAGCCCTAGAAGTTTGTAACGGGAATTTCCGAACACCACAGTAGGGGCGTAAGACTGCATCCCCGTTATACACTCTATTTGATCCGAGAACTTCGTTTTTGTTCTTCCATTCTTATTGTTTCTTCTTGGCTCTCGTTCATATTGTAGTATACGTATACATATTAGCCGGCTTTCGCTATGGCTTATATCCATTTTCCAGAGAATTTCGAGCATCTCGCACGATTCTGCATTGCCGACAAATCCAATGAACGTATTTTGATTTTTCTTAAGCGTTGCGTCCATTATCAATCGCAACGTCAGAGCTGCATCCCTGTTGCCTTTGCCATTTCTAACGCCAGACTGATCATCATCTAACGGATCCTGAGTTTTCTTTTTCCTTTCCAGAAGATAAAGCCTTGTGAAATCAAACGAATATTTTTGTAACGCCCTGTATATTAGTCCTCGGTCTTCTGAATGGTTTGATGCACTCCGCCCCGAATTTCTCTCCTGTGCCAGTCTTTCCCTTTCTGAGTAGCACTTGCAACCTACGTCTTAAATTATTTGCTGGATGCATTCCAGTCTCTGTCTTCCTTTTGCAGTTTTTACTCTCTACAGCTTCGTGTAGTGACATGGAAGTTCCCTGATTGTTAACAGACGTACTATCATCCTATCTCTTCTTCTTCTCAGAGATTTCCTTATATTCCTTTCCGCGCCGATTCTGCGGAGAACCTCATCATTCCTTACCTTATCAGTTCACCTTATTTTCATCACTCTTCTATAGCGCCACATCTCAGATGCTTCGATTCTCTTCTGGTTCGGTTTTTCCGCAGTCCATGTTTCACTGCCATTAAATTCTATACTGCCAAGATACATTCTCTGAAATCTCTTCCTCAAGTTAATTCCTATGTTTGATATTAGCAGACTTCTCTTAGCCAGGAATGCCCCCCTTGCCAACGCTAGTCCTTCTTACTCCGTCCGTCATATGTTATTTTACTGTCTATGCGGTACAATTCCTTAACTTCATCTGCTTCGTGATCACGAATCCTATTAACTTTCCCACTGTTCTCATTTCTGCTACTACTCATTTCTTTCATCTTTCTTCGTTTTACTCATTAATGTGTTCATTCAGCTACATCTACATCTACATAGATGCTACGCAAGCCACCATCGGTGCTTGGGAGAGGTCAGCCTGTACCACTACTTGTCATTTCATTTCCTGTTCTAGTCGCAAATCGAGTGAGGGAGCCCCAATTTCATGTATCTTATCTTCGTGGTCCTTATGCGCAATGTACGTTGGTGGCAGTAGAATCGTTCGGCAATCAGCTTCAAAAGCATGTTCTCTAAATTTTCTCAATAGTGTTTCTTGAAAAGAACCTCACCTCCTCTCCAGAGATTCCTATTTGAGTTCCCAAAGCGTTTGTGTAACACTTCTGTGTTGTTCGAACCCATCGGTAACAAATCTCTGAACTGCTTCGATGTCTTCCTTCAATCCGACCTGCTACTGATCCCAAAAACTCGAGCAGTACTCGAGAATAGGTCGCACCAGCGTCCTATATGTTGTCTCCTTAACAGATGAACCATTCTTTCCTAAAATTCTCTCAATAAAGCAAAGTCTACCATTCGCCACCGTTCTCACATGCTCAAAAATGGTTCAAATGGCTCTGAGCACTATGGAACTTAACATCTGAGGTCATCAGTCCCCTAGAACTTAGAACTGCTTAAATCCTAACTAACCTAAGGACATCACACACATCCATGCCCGAGGCAGGATTCCAACCTGCGACCGTAGCGGTCGCGCGGTTCCAGACTGAAGCGCCAAGAACCGCTCGGCCACCTGCGGCCGGCCTCACATGCTCGTTCCACCTCATATCCCTCTGCAACTTTACGTCCAGATATTGAAACGAGAGTTGCCATGTGTCAAGCAGGACACTAGTAGTACTGTATGCGAACATTACAGGCTTTTCCTACTCATCCGCATTAACTCATATTTTTTCGCATTTTGGGCTAGCTGCCATTCATCACACGAACTGGAAATTTTGTCTAAGTCGTCTTGTACTTTCCTACAGTCACTCAACTTCGACACCTTACCCTACACCACAGCATCATCAGCAAACAACCATAGATTACTCCCCACTCTGTCCGCCAAATCATTTATGTATACAGAGAAAAATAGCGGTGCCACCACACTTCCGTGGGGCACTCCTGACGATACTCTCGTCTCTGATGAACACTCGCCGTCGAGTACAACGCCCTGGGTTCTGTTACTTTGGAAGCCTTCGAGACACTCACATATCTATAAACTTACTCCATATGCCCCTACCTTCGTTAACACCCTGCAGTGGGACACCATGTGAAATGCGTTTTTGAAATCTAGAGCCGGCCTGTGTGGCCGAGCGGTTCTAGGCGCTTAAGTCTGGAACCGCACCACGGCTACGGTCGCAGGTTTGAATCCTGCCTTGGGCATGGATGTATATGATGTCCGTAGGTTAGTTAGGATTTAAGTAGTTCTAAGTTCTAGGGGACTGATGACCTCAGATGTTAAGTCCCATAGTACTCAGAGCCATTTGAACTTTTGAAATCTAGAAATGTGGAATCTGCCTGTTGCCCTTCATTCCTAGTTCTCAGTATGTCATGTGAGTAAAGGGCATGCTGAGTTTCGCACGAGCGATTCGTTCTGAAACCATGCTGATTCGTGGACATAGGATTCACAGTCTCAAGAAAGTATTATAATCGAACTGAGAATATGTTCAAGGATTCTGCAGCAGGCAGAAGTTAGGAATATTGATCTGTAGTTTTGCGTGCCCGTTCTTTCACCCTTCTTATATACTGGAGTCACCTGCGCTTTTCTAGACGCTTGGGACTTTGTGCTGTGCGAGAGATTCGCGATAAATGCAAGGTGTTTAAGGGGCTAATACCGTAGAGTGCTCTTCGTACAATCTAAATGAGATTCGATCCAGACCTGGTGATTTATTTGTTTCCAAATCTTTACGTTGCTTCTCTACGCCAGGTATGCTTATTTCTATGTCGTCCATTCGGGAGTTTGTTCGATGGTCAAATGACGGTATGTTTGTACGGTTTTCCTACGTGAACGATTTCTTGAATGTGAAATTTAAAACTTCGGTTTTCGTTTTGCTACCTTCAACTGGCACACCAGACTGGGCAACAAGGGACTGAATGGAAGCCTTACACCTGCTTTACGTAGAACCAGAATTTTCTTGGGTTCTCTGCCAGATCTTTTACTAAGGTGTGACGGTGGTAGTTGTATGCTTCACGGACAGATCTTTTAACAGACGCACGAATCTGTACTAACCTTCTCTTCTCGTCGTTTGTGCGTCCTCTTTTGAACCTAGAGTGCAACAGCCCCTGCTCCCTCAACATCTTATGAATTTCGTTATTAAACCACGGCATGTCTTTTTCATCTTCTATCCACTTACTAGGCATGTAACCCTCCAGACCACGATTTACAATCTGCTTAAACTTAGCCCATAATTCCTCTACATCCATCTTATTGGTGCTAAGTGATGCCATTTCATTATCTGAGTAAGATGGTAATAACTTCTTATCTGCTCTATCTACCAGAAACACTCTCCTAGACTTCTTAACTACCATAATTATACTCTACTGGCCATTAAAATTGGTACACCACGTAGATGACGTGCTACAGACGCGAAATTTGGTCGAGATCCAATGACTGTTAGCAGAATATGGAATCGGTGGGTTCAGGAGGGTAATACGGAACGCCGTCCTGGATCCCAACGGCCTCGTATCACTAGCAGTCGAGATGACAGGCATCTTATCCGCATGGCGCTAACGAATCGTGCAGCCAAGTCTCGATTCCTGAGTCAACAGATGGGGACGTTTGCAAGACAACAACCATCTGCACGAACAGTTAGACGACGTTTGCAGCAACATGGACTATTAGCTCGGAGACCATGGCTGCGGTTACCCTTGACGCTGCATCACAGACAGTAGCGTCTGCGATGGTGTACTCAACGACGAACCTGGGTGCACGAATGGCAAAACGTCATTTTTTCGGATGAATCCAGAATTTGTTTACAGCATGATGATGGTCGCATCCGTGTTTGGCGACATCGCGGTGAACGCACTTTGGAAGCGTGTATTCGTCATCGCCATACTAGCGTATCACCCGGCGAGATGGTATGACGTGCCATTGGTTACACGTCTCGGTCACCTCTTGTTCGCATTGACGGCACTGTGAACAGTGGACGTAATGTTTCAGACGTGTTACGACCCGTGGCTCTACCCTTCATTCGATCCCTGCGAAACCCTACATTTCAGCAGGATAATGCACGACCACATGTTGCAGGTCCTGTACGGGCCTTTCCGGATACAGAAAATCTTCGACTGCTGCCCTGGCCAGCACATTCTCCAGATCTCTCACCAACTGAAAACGTCTGGTCAATGGTGGCCCAGCAACTGGGTCGCCACAATACGCCAGTCACTAACCTTGATGAACTGTGGTATCGTGTTGAAGCTGCATGGACAGCTGTACCTGTACACGCCATTCAAGCTCTGTTTGACTCAATGCCCAGGCATATCAAGGCCGTTATTACGGCCAGAGGTGGTTGTTCTGGGTACTGATTTCTCAGGATCTATACACCCCAATTGCGTGAAAATGTAACCACATGTCAGTTCTAGTATAATATATTTGTCCAATGAATACCCGTTTATCATCTGCATGTCTTCTTGGTGTAGCAATTTTAATGGCCAGTAGTGTAGGTGCTGCAATAACAAATGGCTCCGAGCACTATGGGACTTAACTTCTGAGGTCATCAGTCCCCTAGAACTTAGAACCACTTAAACCTAACTAACCTAAGCACATCACACACATCCATGCCCGATGCAGGATTCGAACCTGCGACCGTGGCAGCCGCACGGTTCCAGACTGTAGCGCC
Source organism: Schistocerca americana (assembly GCF_021461395.2). NCBI lineage: Eukaryota > Metazoa > Arthropoda > Insecta > Orthoptera > Acrididae > Schistocerca > Schistocerca americana. The sequence continues at coordinate 1,036,444,404 of NC_060120.1, read as the reverse complement.
TAGAACCGCTCGGCCGCTCTGGCCGGCACTACAATAATATCATGACTGCTAATCCCCATTTCTATAATGATATTGTCGATACGTAGGTAGCAGAATTCCTTAACTTCTTTTAGTCCGCAACTCGTGGTCGTGCGGTAGCGTTCTCCCTTCCCGCGCCCGGGTTCCCGCGTTCGATTCCCGGAGGGGTCAGGGATATATTCTGCCTCGTGATGACTAGGTGTTGTGTGATGTCCTAAGGTTAGTTAGGTTTAAGTAGTTCCAAGTTCTAGGGGACTTGCGACCATAGCTGTTAAGTCCCATAGTGCTCAGAGCCATTTGAACCATTTTTTTTTCTTAACTTCTTTTACTTAGTGATCACCAACCTTGATGTTATGTTTCACGCTGTTCTCATTTCTGCTACTACTCATTACTTTCGTCTTTCTTCGATTCGCTCTCAGTCCATATTCTTTGCTCATTAGACTCTCCATTCCATTCAGCCGATTCTATAATTCTTCTTCTCTTTCACTGAGGATAGCTATGTCCTCAGTTGTGTTTATAATTTTTGTAATGGAAGTACGACAAGAAGTTTGTTAGTTGACGGGTAAAAGAAATGGCTGTGCTGGCGGCCTGTACCAAAAACTACACTCCGGCCTGATGCTGGATGGCCGGAGCCCGCTGCAGCCGTGTGAATCCCCGGGCGAGCCCTGGCCGGCGATGATTCTGCACAGGAGCTTTGGCCGCCAGTTGCTACGTCATCGGACATGGCTGATGCGAGACACGTGCGTGTCGACCACCCCTGCTGCCGGCGAAGAAACCGCAGGCCCTCCAGAACAGCAGGACGCTGTGCTCGGTGGACCTCCGCTGGCTGTACGAGCCTCGCGGGCTTTTTCCGTCCTCCTCTCCTCTTGCACACGGCCATTCCCACCAGCCCGACCTCTTCGCTTCTCGAGACGGGCGGCAACCTGCTCTCCGAGCGAATTAATAAAAGCGTCATTCCTCCTGCAAAAGACTGCTCACGTCGCGAGGAAGCGACGAATCCTTTAGCCGATTTTACGGCGCAGACATCGGAACGAAAGGAATCTACTCCGCGCCAGCCAGTGGACGTCGCTGCAATTCTTGCTCCACAGCCCTTTTTAACGCCCCGCCTACCCATCTCGTTACAATAAGATCGCTGTGAACACTTCAGAGAACTCTCGGACGCTTACGTACATTTGAATGGATGTAGGGAGTTCCGCGATTTTTGCGCGATTTCAATTTACGGAAGTCTCATTTAACAGACTAAGCCTTTTTTCGTGCCGGTCATAGTACTTAGAAGACAGCCCGCTGGGTATCGTTGTCGATCGACAGATTCCTGTCTCGCTCTTCCCTGTTGTGTAATTTCGGCTGTCGTCTGAACTGACACGCGTCAGTAGCCTCTGTCCCATTTGTTTCTCTTCATCATCATCATCATCATCTCCAACACCATCGACTTCATGGTTTAGACCTGTCTGCCAGTTCCGCCGCAAAACTGCTCACAATGTCTTTTTGCAGGGTGGCTTCCTCTTCATCAACATCATCATCATCATCTTAATCAACCTCGTGGTTTAGACCTGTTTGCTGGTTCTGCCTCAGAACTGCTGACAACGTCTGTTCACGAGATGGCTAATGTTTCTTTTTCCTCTGGTGTATACGAAGAAATAAAATAATAGTACTGGTATGTTACTATTTGCCGGGTTGCATACTCCGAATTTGCCTTCTTCGGTGTCGGCTTCAGCTACTTGCAGTATGAAAATAACTTCTTCGGTGTTCTGTTGCCATGTAATGTTTTCTTCTCCATCCATAAGATGGAGTATTTCCTATTGATCTTCTTGTACTTCTCAAATTAGAAATCTAAAAACAAGTAAAACAGGCACATAAAGTATAACTGAAAATTATTCACTTAATTCAAATAAATATCATCATCTTGCCTGAAAAATATGTGATAATGAAGTACGCGTTACAAAATGAATAGAACTGCATTCTTCCTTATGCTGTCTACAACTCCCTTTTTGTATCCTATTTGGAGACAACACGGTTTCGAATAGAGACTCCTGATGAAAGCTACCGCCCGTGTGCGAGAAACAAGGATCCCACAGTAAATGCGCCAAGGAAATCAAATACTCTTTTTGCAGTGGTGAAACCTGAGGATGGCGGTAATGTGCCGCCGAAACTACTCGTGTGATACAATAAAGACATTTCAAGATACAGCTGTGGTGGTACTTTCTCTCATATGAACTTAAACACATCTACTCTAGTATTGTAAAGTGGTCAATGTCGTTTCAGTATATTACTGCTTCCGAAAATAACGAGGAAAAAATAAAGGAAAGACACACTGTGCCATAATGCAACACTAACGGTGATTCGACCTCCGTCGTTGGCGTATTACCAAAAAAATTAGCGTACGCTCCTCACATTTCTTTTGGTGTTGGAATATACAATTGCATCTGGGTGTGAAAGGTCTGCTAGTGTGGTACTGTTTGGTGCTGTCCTGGATATGCACGCTAACTTCTGCCTTATCGTTTCCCAGATATCCTTTATTTCTGCACGCACTAAACTGTGTTCCTCTGTAACCGTTAAGCTAAAGGTACACAGTATGGAGGACTCTGTTAGGCGAAAGCTGTGAAGTTTGGAGTTGGTATTTTTCTATTCACGGCCTTGTGCACGTCGCTTTCACATCTGAAGGTAAATTCCGGTAAGAAACTTTTTTCCAAATATCCTTCCAGTCGTAATGTGGATATTTCAGTTCTACCACATAACTATTCATATCTTCTATTAATTTCTGATATATATCTTCCACTTTTATGATACTTCTAGCGGGGAGTTTCATTTGGATGTAGCTACAGTCTGTTAAAAACTGCTTAAAACAATAAAAATGCACTGCACATCTGTGGCCCTATTCAGATTAACAGGAGTGATCCACTTCAGTAAATGTGCCGTTACACTAGTGGGCGACATTGTCCACAGCTGGTAGGCGTTACACAGGTATAAAACTTGCGATTTAAAACTGTCATCAATGAAGTTCAACTCTCCGTTTTCTGCCAGGAACGAGAGATGTCACATTTCATTCTGAAAACATTGTCACGACTTACGTAGTGTCTTGCTGCCGACATTATACTTATGGCTATATCCATAGGTATTGGTAACAAGTGGGCTACATAGTACAATTTGCATGTCATGTGTGTTTTTACTTTTCGTACTCTCTGAGTCACTAGACCACCATCCGACGACTCCTTAGAGACTACATTGCTAAACGACCGTAGTGGTTCTTACGCATCATTCGTCCATAAGGATTTAAAATAATTTAGCCATTCGGACTCTGTTATGCATGTAGGAGACTATCTTTCGTTTGTTCAAGCGTCTCATTATTTTATTTACTTTAATTTGACTTCCACGTAAACCATACTACATATTGCTACCGTACTGATCCCAACTGATGCTTTTAATTTTGCACAGTTATTTCTTTACCAGAGTAAACTAGAGTATTATGACCATTCCGTAATTTATATGACTCAACGAAAACAAATTTATTTCATGGTTTTCAATCTTTTAACTTTTAAATTCCGCTTGTACAGGGACAATGCTTCTTTTACTCCCCATATCATCGCCCACGATGAATACTAATGTCTTCCATTTTCCGCAAACTTTACATCTGCTACCATGATTTCTCTGTTTATGTCAATCCCAGCATTTTACAGCCCTCTACCAACATTTCACTCAATCGCGTCATTTCATTACTTAATACAGCTATTCTTCCTGCATCAAGAGTAATTGTAGTATGCGTACATCGTACACGCCTGATCATTCTCCACAGTATCCGCAGTACAATTTCGCCGCCAGTTGACAGCGGTAACCACAATTCCGTTCGTCTTTGATTCACGTACCAACTTATGGCGCTACAGTAAAATTTTTTAAACTTTCGTTATTCATTTTATGAACCCCAAATCCACAACCATCTTTAAAACATGTACTTTTACCTACATTTAAGAAAAAAAATGCTTTATTTCCATCTCTTAGCTGAAAATGGTCACAGCTGTGCCCAAAGTACCACGTAATTGGCAAAATAGGCCGAAAATATAGTATGAGAAAACACATACTGAGGCAAGAATCGTTGGCGTACATCAACTATGACAGTGTTGTCATACTTGACCTAAGAGATGTTGTTTAAGTGTTTCCGTGTTTCAGATGGCCATACTGCATCTGTTGCTTAAATTACATAGTCACAGAAAACGCAGTATGTGATCTACGGGAAGATACAATGACAAAAAAATGTGTAAATAATGGTGACAACCTAATGTTCAGTGTTTCCAAAATCTTTACCATAATTTTTTTTTGATAAAGTACAATTAAATTAAGGATCGAAGTGTTCATTCAGCAGTCACATATGTGCAATGTGCTCTCCATCGCACACGCAATAAACATCCAGACGATGGTCTAACCCGTCCCCTACTTTGGTGAGTATGTATAGAGTTAAATGTATTTAGGGCATTTTCACACTGCAGCTGCAGACAGCTGAAACGATTCACGGTGCACTGCACGTTAAGCGTCCTTTCAGACAAGACACTCACTGAGGCGCAGTGTAGTTTCTCAAGGGAATCGCCTGAGCTTTCACACAGTATACAGTAACCCACTTGTCGCCCTCCTCGCGCAGTTTCAGGACACAATTTTGACTCAGAGGATCTTTTTTTTTTGTCCATTAACCTGTATATATAACTAGTGAACGTCTGTCGAGCGTATCTAAAACTATGGAGAAAACAGTGAGTGTGTTCGACGTAGAGAGTTTCGTTGCGAAAGTGCAACGTAGGCCAGCAATGTGAGACTGTTCCACACGCGATTATTCGAACAAAGTAAAAACGAACGAAGCTTGGAATGACATATGTAGAACGTATAAGAAGGTTTTTGACACCTTGTCACCACAGGAGAAGAAATTCATAGATAAGTATCTGTAAACATTTTCATTAATCTACACTACTGGCCATTAATATTGCTACACCAAGAAGAAACGCAGATGATAAACGGGTATTCATTGGACAAATATATTACGCTAGAACTGACATGTGATTACATTTTCACGCAATTGGGGTGCATAGATCCTGAGAAATCAGTACCCAGAACAACCACCTCTGGACGTAATAACGGCCTCGATACGCCTGGGCATTGAGTCAAACAGAGCTTGGATGGCGTATACAGGTACAGCTGCCCATGCAGCTTCAACACGATATCACAGTTCATCAAGAGTAGTGACTGGCGTATTGTGACGAGCCAGTTGCTTGGCCACCATTGACCAGATGTTTTCAATTGGTGAGAGATCTGGAGAATGTGCTGACCTGGGCAGCAGTCGAACATTTTCTGTGTCCAGAAAGGCCCGTACAGGACCTACAACATGCAGTAGTGCATTATCCTGCTGAAATGGGGGGTTTGGCAGGGATCGAATGAAGGGTAGAGCCACAGGTCGTAACACACCTGAAATGTAACGTCCACTGTTCAAAGTGCCGTCAATGGGAATAAGAGGTGACCGAGACGTGTAACCAATGGCACCCCATACCATCACGCCGGGTGATACGCCAGCATGGCGTATGGCGATGAAGAATACACGCTTCCAATGTGCGTTCGCCGCGATGTCGCCAAACACGGATGCGACCATCATCATGCTGTAAACAGAACCTCGATTCATCCGAAAAAAAGACGTTTTGCCATTCGTGCACTCAGGTTCGTCGTTGAGTACACCATCGCAGGCGCTCCCGTCTGTGATGCAGAATCAAGGATAACCGCAGCCATGGTCTCCGAGCTGATAATCCATGCTGCTGCAAACGTCGGTGAACTGTTCGTGCAGATGGTTGTTGTCTTGCAAACGTCCCCATCTGTTGCTCAGGGATCGAGACGTGGCTGCACGATCCGTTACAGCCATGCGGATAAGATGCCTGTCATCTCGACTGCTAGTGATACGAGGCCATTGGGATCCAGCACGGCGTTCCGTATTACCCTCCTGAACCCACCGATTCCATATTCTGCTGACAGTCATTGGATCTCGACCAACGCGAGCAGCAATGTCGAGATACGATACACCGCAATCGCGATAGGCTACAATCCGACCTCTATCAAAGTTGCGAACGTGATGGTACGCATTTCTCCTCCTTACACGAGGCATCGCAACAACGTTTCACCAGGCAACGCCGGTCAACTGCTGTTTGTGTATGAGGAATCGGTTGGAAACTTTTCTCATGTCAGCACGTTGTAGGTGTCGCCACCGGCGCCGACCTTGTGTGAATGCTGTGAAAAACTAATCATCTGCATATCACAGCATCTTCTGCCTGTCGGCTAATTTCGCGTCTGTAGCACGTCATCTTCGTGGTGTAGCAATTTTAATGGCCAATAGTGTATTTACACTGCTCGAAAAAAATTAGTACACTCTTTTATAGGTTTCCGATTCACTCGAGACGTTGTTGCAACACTACATACGGAGTGGATGAAATAATTACATTTACAGATCAACAGCATAAGTGGTTCTGAGGAGGAGGAGGAGATTAGTGTTTAACGTCCCGTCGACAACTAGGTCAATAGAGACGGAGCGCAAGCTGGGGTAAGGGAAGGATGAGGAAGGAAATCGGCCGTGCCCTTTCAAAGGAACCATCCCGGCATTTGCCTGAAGTGATTTAGGGAAATCACGGAAAACCTAAATCGGGATGGCCGGAGACGGGATTGAACCGTCGTCCTCCCGAATGCGAGTCCAGTGTGCTAACCACTGCGCCACCTCGCTCGGTGTTGTGGTTCTGAGGTGGGAGGTATCGACCCATGCTGGAACAGCCGTATTAGTACGGGCGGCAATACAGACGCTGAATCTGGCATGCAATTGATCATACAGATGGCGAATACTGTCCTGGGATACGCCGTGCCACTCCTGCTCGACCTGTTCACGTAGTTCTGTAAGAGCTGTCGATGGAAGAGTTGCACGAGTCACTTCTCGTCCCATCAAATTCTGCCGCGTAAGATTGGGAACAAGTTGCGCATAAGGTATAAAGGGCAGTGCATTGGCGGAGCTGTCATATACACTAATGTGATTGATGTGAAAGGGCTTTCAACTTGATTATGGCCGCATGACGGGAGTTAACTGACTTTGAAAGCGGAGTGGTAGTTGGATTGACACGCATTGGACATTCCGTTTCGGAAAACGTGGAATTCAGTATTTCGAGACTCTCAGTATCAAGAGAGGGCCGAGAATACTAAATTTCAGGCATTAGCTCTAACACGGACAACGCAGTGGCCGACGGCCTTCACTTAACGATCGAGAGAGCGGAGTTTCCATAGAATTGTGAGTGCTAATAGACAAGCAACACTGCGTGAAAAACCTCATAAATCAATGTGGGACGCACGCCGAACGTATCCGTTGTGGCAGTGCTGCGAAATTTAGCGTTAAGGGGCCGTGGCAGCAGCCGGCCGATGCGAGTGCCTTTGCTAACAGCACGACAGCGCCTGCAGCGCCTCTCGTGGGCTCATGAGTATACTGGTTGGTCCCTGGACGAGTTGAAAATCGTGGCCTCGCCACATCTCCTGATTTCAGTCGGTAAGAGCTGATGGTAGGGTTCGAGTGTGGCGCACACCACATGAAGCGACGGACCCAAGTTGTCAACAAAGCACTGTGCAAGCTAGCGGTGGCTCCATAATGGTGTGGATTGTATTTACATGGAATGGAGTGGACCCTCTGGTACAACTGAACCGATCATTAACTGACTATAGTTACGTTCGGCTACGTGGAAACTACAGGGTGTTTCAAAAATGACCGGTGTATTTGAAACGGCAATAAAAACTAAACGAGCAGCGATAGAAATACACCGTTTTTTGCAATATGCTTGGGACAACAGTACATTTTCAGGCAGACAAACTTTCGAAATTACAGTAGTTACAATTTTCAGCAACAGATGGCGCTGCAAGTGATGTGAAAGATATAGAAGACAACGCAGTCTGTGGGTGCGCCATTCTGTACGTCGTCTTTCTGCTGTAAGCGTGTGCTGTTCACAACGCGCAAGTGTGCTGTAGACAACATGGTTTATTCCTTAGAACAGAGGATTTTTCTGGTGTTGGAATTCCACCGCCTAGAACACAGTGTTGTTGCAACATGACGAAGTTTTCAACGGAGGTTGAATGTAACCAAAGGACCGAAAAGCGATACAATAAAGGATCTGTTTGAAAAATTTCAACGGACTGGGAACGTGACGGATGAACGTGCTGGAAAGGTAGAGCGACCGCGTACAGCAACCACAGAGGGCAACGCGCAGCTAGTGCAGCAGGTGATCCAACAGCGGCCTAGGGTTTCCGTTCGCCGTGTTGCAGCTGCGGTCCAAATGACGCCAACGTCCACGTATCGTCTCATGCGCCAGAGTTTACACCTCTATCCATACAAAATTCAAACGCGGCAACCCCTCGGCGCCGCTACCATTGTTGCACGAGAGACATTCGCTAACGATATAGTGCACAGGATTGATGACGGCGATATGCATGTGGGCAGCATTTGGTTTACTGACGAAGCTTATTTTTACCTGGACGGCTTCGTCAATAAACAGAACTGGCGCATATGGGGAACCGAAAAGCCCCATGTTGCAGTCCCATCGTCCCTGCATCCTCAAAAAGTACTGGTCTGGGCCGCCATTTCTTCCAAAGAAATCATTGGCCCATTTTTCAGATCCGAAACGATTACTGCATCACGCTATCTGGACATTCTTTGTGAATTTGTGGCGGTACAAACTGTCTTAGACGACACTGCGAACACCTCGTGGTTTATGCAAATTGGTGCCCGGCCACTTCGCACGGCTGACGTCTTTAATTTCCTGAATGAATACTTCGAGGCGGCGTGGATTGGCCTCCCTATTCGCCAGACACGAACCCCTGTGACTTCTTTCTGTGGGGACACTTGAAGGACCAGGTGTACCGCCAGAATCCAGAAACAAGTGAACAGCTGAAGCAGTACATCTCATCTGCATGTGAAGCCATTCCGCCAGACACGTTGTCAAAGGTTTCGGGTAATTTCATTCAGAGACTACGCCATATTATTGCTACGCATGGTGGATATGTGGAAAATATCGTACTATAGAGTTTCCCAGACCGCAGCGCCATCTGTTGTTGAAAATTGTAACTACTGTAATTTCGAAAGTTTGTCTGCCTGAAAATGTACTGTTGTCCCAAGCATATCGCAACAAACGGTGTATTTCTATCGCTGCTCGTTTAGTTTTTATTGCCGTTTCAAATATACCGGTCATTTTTGAAACACCCTGTATTTGCAGCTATTCACGGACTTCCTGTTTCCGAAAGACGATGGAATTTTTATGAATGACGATGCACCATGTCACTGGGCCACAGTTGTTCCCGATTTGTTTGAAGAACATTCTGGACGATTCGAGCGAATGGTTTGCCCACCCAGATCGCCTGACATGAATCTCATCGAACATTTATCGGACATAATTCAGAAGTCAGTCCGGGTACAAAATCCTGCACTGGCAATACAGGCTATACAGGCAGCATTTCTCATTATTTCTGCAGGGGATTTCCAGCGAGTTGCTGAGTCCATTCCACGTTGAGCTACTGCGCTACGCAGGGCAAAAGGACTTCCGGCACTATATTAGGAGGTATCCCATGACTTTCGTCCCCTCAGTGTATATTCGACAATACTACCATTCACATTCTCAAGTACTGCTGACGAAGCAGTACGCAAAATCTTTACGAATACATTTCACTGCAATCGATCATTAAATTTTAGTCCACCTTTAGTGCGGACAAAATTGTGAGACATAACGCAGAACTTTATAATGTCTCCTGCAGACCCAAGTAAGACATTCAATAGTCAGTGAAAATTTCGCAACTTGTTCCAACTGTACGTTGAGTAAGACGTCTTGTTCTCGATAGACTGTAGATAAAGACTCTGTTTTTCAAAGCTAGACATCTTCCAGTAAATTGATGCATAAAATTCATGGACAAAACGAATGCCTCATCTGCGACAACACAAATTCCTGGTAATGGGCGTCGGCTGGCTAAATCAAATGTTCTGCTTGTAATTTAGTTTCCGAAAGTGGAGTTCATGAAGAGAGAAGAGTCAGAACTTTTTCCGTTCCCTCCCAATCTCAACAGCAGTGAAGCAGTAGCTATTATTGTTGTGGCTTGGCAAGACAGCCAAGCCACTATGTGGAAGCCGAAAGGCACGCGTTTCTACATCTACATCTACATTTATACTCCGCAAGCCACTCAACGGTGTGTGGCGGAGGGCACTTTACGTGCCACTGTCATTACCTCCCTTTCCTGTTCCAGTCGCGTATGGTTCGCGGGAAGAACGACTGTCTCAAAGCCTCCGTGCGCGCTCTAATCTCTCTAATTTTACATTCGTGATCTCCTCGGGAGGTATAAGTAGGGGGAAGCAATATATTCGATACCTCATCCAGAAACGCACCCTCTCGAAACCTGGCGAGCAAGCTACACCGCGATGCAGAGCGCCTCTCTTGCAGAGTCTGCCACTTGAGTTTATTAAACATCTCCGTAACGCTATCACGGTTACCAAATAACCCTGTGACGAAACGCGCCGCTCTTCTCTGGATCTTCTCTATCTCCTCCGTCAACCCGATCTTGTACGGATCCCACACTGATGAGCAATACTCAAGTATAGATCGAACGAGTGTTTTGAAAGCCACCTCCTTTGTTGATGGACTACATTTTCTAAGCACTCTCTCAATGAATCTCAGCCTGATACCCGCCTTACCAACAATTAATTTTATATGATCATTCCACTTCAAATCGTTCCGCACGCATACTCCCAGATATTTTACAGAAGTAACTGCTACCAGTGTTTGTTCCGCTATCATATAATCATACAATAAAGGATCCTTCTTTCTATGTATTCGAAATACATTTCATATGTCTACGTTAAGGGTCAGTTGCCACTCCGTGCACAAAGTGCCTATCCACTGCAGATCTTTCTGCATTTCGCTACAACTTTCGAATGCCGCAACTTCTCTGTATACTACAGCATCATCCGCGAAAAGCCGCATGGAACTTCCGACACTGTCTACTAGGTCATTTATATATATTGTGAAAAGCAATGGTCCCATAACACTCCCCTGTGGCACGCCAGAGGTTACTTTAACGTCTGTAGACGTCTCTCCATTGATAACAACATGCTGTGTTCTGTTTGCTAAAAACTCTTCAATCCAGCCACACAGCTGGTCTGATATTCCGTAGGCTCTTACTTTGTTTATCAGGCGACATTGCGGAACTGTATCGAATGCCTTCCGGAAGTCAAGAAAAATAGCATCTACCTGGGAGCCTGTATCTAATATTTTCTGGGTCTCATGAACAAATAACGCGAGTTGGGTTCCACACGATCGCTGTTTCCGGAATGCATGTTGATTCCTACATAGTAGATTCTGGGTTTCCAAAAACGACATGATACTCGAGCAAAAAACATGTTCTAAAATTCTACAACAGATCGACGTCAGAGATATAGGTCTATAGTCTTGCGCACATGCTAGACGACCCTTCTTGAAGACTGGGACTATCTGTGCGCTTTTCCAATCATTTGGAACCCTCCGTTCCTCTAGAGACTTGCGGTACACGGCTGTTAGAAGGGGGGCAAGTTCTTTCGCATACTCTGTGTAGAATCGAATTGGTATCCCGTCAGGTCCAGTGGACTCTGTTGAGTGATTCCAGTTGCTTTTCTATTCCTTGGACACTTATTTCGATGTCAGTCATTTTTTCGTTTGTGCGAGGATTTAGAGAAGGAACTGCAGTGCGGTCTTCCTCTGTGAAATAGCTTTGGAAAAAGGTGTTTAGTATTTCAGCTTTACGCGTGTCATCCTCTGTTTCAATACCTTCATCATCCCGGAGTGTCTGGATATGCTGTTTCGAGCCACTTACTGATTTAACGTAAGACCAGAACTTCCTAGGATTTTCTGTCAAGTCGGTACATAGAATTTTACTTTCGAATTCACTGAACGCTTCTCGCATAGCCCTCCTTACGCTAACTTTGACATCGTTTAGCTTCTGTTTGTCTGAGAGGTTTTGGCTGCGTTTAAACTTGGAGTGAAGCTCTCTTTGCTTTCGCAGTAGTTTCCTAACTTTTTTGTTGTACCATGGTGGGTTTTTCCCGTCCCTCACAGTTTTACTCGGCACGTACCTGTCTAAAACGCATTTTACGATTGCCTTGAACTTTTTCCATAAACACTCAACATTGTCAGTGTCGGAACAGAAATTTTCGTTTTGATTTGTTAGGTAGTCTGAAATCTGCCTTCTATTACTCTTGCTAAACAGATAAACCTTCCTCCCTTTTTTTATATTCCTATTAACTTCCATATTCAGGGATGCTGCAACGGCCTTATGATCACTGATTCCCTGTTGTGCACTTACAGAGTCGAAAAGTTCGGGTCTGTTTGTTATCAGTAGGTCCAAGATGTTATCTCCACGAGTCGGTTCTCTGTTTAATTGCTCGAGGTAATTTTCGGATAGTGCACTCAGTATAATGTCACTCGATGCTCTGTCCCTACCACCCGTCCTAAACATCTGAGTGTCCCAGTCTATATCTGGTAAATTGAAATCTCCACCTAAGACTATAACATGCTGAGAAAATTTATGTGAAATGTATTCCAAATTTTCTCTCAGTTGTTCTGCCACTAACGCTGCTGAGTCGGGAGGTCGGTAAAAGGAGCCAATTATTAACCTAGCTCGGTTGATGAGTGTAACCTCCACCCATAATAATTCACAGGAACTATCCACTTCTACTTCACTAGAGGATAAACTACTACTAACAGCGACGAACACTCCACCACCGGTTGCATGCAATCTATCCTTTCTAAACACCGTGTGTACCTTTGTAAAAATTTCGGCAGAATTTATCTCTGGCTTAAGCTCACGCAGGCTGGCGTGAGGTCTGGAACAGGACAAGGTAATTAATATAGCCAATAACGTACGTAGCTGCTGGAATACTTAACTTTAATCCACAATTGGTGAAGATCGCTCGTGACGGTACATGTTTTACAGCATCAATAGTCACTGGTAATGGCGCCTTGCTAGGTCGTAGCAAATGACGTAGCTGAAGGCTATGCTAACTATCGTCTCGGCAAATGAGAGCGTAATTTGTCAGTGAACCATCGCTAGCAAAGTCGGCTGTACAACTGTGGCGAGTGCTAGGAAGTCTCTCTAGACCTGCCGCGTGGCGGCGCTCGGTCTGCAATCACTGATAGTGGCGACACGCGGGTCCGACGTATACTGACGGACCGCGGCCAATTTAAAGGCTACCACCTAGCAAGTGTGGTGTCTGGCGGTGACACCACAATTATCACAAACAGCTAGAAGCGCGACTGAAAAACATTGCTTGTAACTTTTTCCATCTACTGCGCCCACGCAATTCGGGACATCTGTTCCGTTGAAAAATCCATCAGCTACTGCTTCCCTCATTTCCTTGTTTGGCATCGGCGTAGTCATTTGTCTCGAGTGATCCCATATCCTCTTGCATACATCCTGTGTTATTCCAGACAGGCATAAAATTCTTACGTAATGCAAATCACTAAAGGATGCGCCAGATGCCAAGTACCTGCAAGAAGAATAGTTTTATATAAATCTGTTAATGACAACTATCATATTTTTTGGAAATGATGCACAAAGAAGTGGAAGAATCTGAGATTGTCACACGTGAGGAATATTAAAAGATCTAGAAAGTGAAAAGTCGTTCTGCAGTCACTGGAGAAACTAAATATATTTGTTCTGACCTCCTGTCATTTTTATCATTGTTATTCAACAGAAAATGTAAGTAAACAAAATATACATAATCGTGTATTACCTTATTATACACAATTGAACGCATTCAGATTCTGTATGCTGTCACATACATTATTCTTGCGAGAACATATTTATGTGAAGAAGATAACACAATCAGAAACGACGAAGCTGAAGGGGATAGTGATGAATTGCGAACTAGTTTTGGTGAGGGGGAGCAGACCCCTTCAAAAACAAGAAGAATTACAAACAAAGGTCCAAAATCAGACGTAGACAAATTGTAAATGTTTTACATCGAAGCACTGAAAGCCGAGAGGAATACAGGACAGAGAATAAACATTTGTTAATACCTTTGGTAGAAGGCTTGGTTCAAATGCCTCTGAGCACTATGGGACTTAACTTCAAAAATGGCTCTGAGCACTATGGGACTTAACAGCTATGGTCATCAGTCCCCTAAAACTTAGAACTCCTTAAACCTAACTAACCTAAGGACATCACACACATCCATGCCCGAGGCAGGATTTGAACCGGCGACCGTAGCGGTCGTGCGGTTCTAGACTGTAGCGCCCAAAACCGCTCGGCCACTCCGGCCTGCGGTAGAAGACTTGGCAGCGATTCCAGAACACAAAGAGCCCCAGGCAAAATTGTGGAATAGTGCAAGTGGTTGGTGAATATAAGCTCCAGTCTTCTACGACTACGCATCAGCCAGGGTATGCAAACTTGGCAGCACACGTAGCACAACAATTTGATGTTCGCCCAATTGGTTTTTACCTACCCCAGCAGTTTTCCACAAATGTCTTTGAAATAAATCACCCAGCTACCCCGCATCCGTCCTCAGTCATCATCATAAGTAGCGCTTACGCACAACGTCCCTCTCAGTCCATTCCAAAAATGGATAACCAATCTGATAATTCGTCAGTTCTGAACCTTTGAGAAAATTTCTTACTTCGTTAATACATGCAGTACTTCAACTGTCGTACAAATCGGAAAAAATTCCATGACATTAGATTCTATTACGTTCATTGACATCTTTGTACGACAAAAAAAACTTATTACACTTCTAATGAAACGTTGAACGTTTTTGTAACAAAGAACTTTGTTTTGCACCCACCTCAGAGTCATAACCACCCGTCTCTTCCACTGTGATATGCTTCCTCAGGTACGTGTTCACCAACCGAAAGAATGCGCACAGTTCTTCGAATGAAGTTACTGAGATACGATAGGAACTGAAAAGTTTCTCAGGATCTTCTCGAAGTGTCCTGTGAAGACAATAAAAAATTCCTAAACTTATTCGAGAACTAGTTACTGGATTGTACCACTGCTTTCTTTTCTGTACTTTCCGTTTGCTCGTAACTACCACAGCAGCAACAACAACTACTTCTTCTACAGAAAACATTTTGTTACTGACTGGTTCTAGAAACAACACGCCAACAGACAGCACTTCCCTTCAGGTACCACGTGACAGCGGCAGTGGACTGCGGTTCGCCTCTGAGAGCCGAAGACAGGATGCAGTGAGTGGACTTCAACTCTGTGCACCAGAGAACGACGACAAACAGCGGCCTCCCGACTGGCCTTACTCCTTTTGATAAGCGGCGTCGCAGTCCACCTAGGGTCACAATGACGGAGACTTTCACATACCACCAAAACAAAAAGTCAGAAACCGTGAGATGAGGTAACTTTTTTCAACAGTGCAATTGAGCACCCTTACGCCCCATATGACCGGTTCGTCGTTGAGACAGCTCACTGTTAATACACTGAGGTGACAGAAAGTCAATTGGTACCTCCTAATATCGTGTCGGACCTCCTTTTCCCCGGCATACTGCAGCAGCTCGGCGTCGTATGGACTCAAAAAGTAGTAGCGAGTCCCCTGCAGAAGTATTGTGCCATACTGGCTCCACAGGGTGATTTTTGCACTGTGTACAAACTCTAAGGATTAATCTATGTGAGGATATGAAACAAAAAAGGTCCGGAAATGCATGGTTTCCATGCTACACACCATTTATTCAGACTGCTGTCTAATATGCGCTGTAGCATGCAAGCACAGTTAATGTGTTGAAAATGGTTTCCATTTGCCTCAACGCATGGGTGTACGCACCGTAGCATGTTCTGGCTCACACGTCCACATCGGCCAGGCTGTATCCGAATAGTATGGAAGGCAGCATGAATATCCTGCTCCGGTGTCTCCACATCTGGAATGGGCCTTGCATATACGATACTTCTGAGATGGCCCCATAACCAGAAATCGCACTGGTTGGGATCCGGTGAACGACCAGGCTGTACAACTGGACTCTCTTGTCTGATCCACGGACCAGGGAAGACAAGATTGAGATGCATCCGGAGTTAACGGCAAAGTGTGCTGGACCAGCGTCATGTAGCAGCCACATAACCCTTCGCATCATCAACGGCACATCTTCCAGGAGTGGAGGCAAAGTCACCCGCAAGCAACGCCGATAGTTCCGACCAGTTAGGCGACGAGGAAGGGAGACTGGTCCCAAAATACGGTCGCCAATTATCGCAGCCCAGACACTCCGGCCGCACCGAATCTGATGATTCACTGTCGCCATACCATGGTGATTCTGCATGCTATCCCACAGATGACTGTTATGAAAGTTGACGGTATCACTCCGCCTCATTTGTAAATAGAAGGGATGACACAGATCCCGGAATCGTGTTGCCTGACGAAGAAACCAGTGAGGAAACTGCTACCTATGTGGAAAGTCTGTCACTAGTAACCTCTGCACACGCTGTAAGTGATAAGGTTAGTAACAGTTGTCCAGGAGAATGTTCCACACGGTCGTCTGATTTAGCATGTACTGGCTGGTCGACTGCCAGGTACTGACACGGCGGTCGCCTTCCACAGTGTTAATCACATTTTCCTCCAAGTCTGATGTCCGAATATTTCGGATACGTCCTGTATGATTTCCTGCTTCCTGAGACGACCCTCATACAAACGGCGAAACACTGATGGAAACATTGAATGCTGTGGTTGTTGTCGGCGGGGATAGGCCTCTTGATATAACTTTGTTGTCGGCCTCCGTTGCCATTTGCTTTTCCATAAATAAACACCATGTCATCAAGATCTCGATTCGAATACGGAACCATTGAGTAGAACGTTGTATTACATCCACTACAAGTTGAATCAACAAGAGAAATGAATCGGACACAACAATAGCAATTGCTATGGTAGGATAGGCTATGTCATCAAGATCTCAATTCGAATACTGAACCATTCAGTCGAACGCTGTATTACATCCACTACAAGCTGAGTCAGCAAGATAAATGAATCGAACGCATCATTAGCAATTGCTATGGCACGAGAGGGCGCTAGGGCATGACGTGTGAGGAACAATACCACCCTCTAGAAAGAAACCATGCATGCAGTAACTGTGACTGCATATTACAGCGCCTATTAGACTGCTGTGTCCTCTTATGAATCAGTCCCTAGAGTTTGTACACGGTGGATAAAAGCACCCTGTATATCTGTCCATAACTGCGAAAGTGTTGTCGGTGCAGGAATTCGTGCAGGAACTGACCTCTCGATTATATCCCATAATGTTCAATGGGAATCATGCTGGCCGATCTGGATGGCCAAACCATTCATTCGAGTTGCACAGAATGCTCTTCAAACCAATCGCGAACAACTATGGCTCGATGATATGGCGCATTGTCATCCATAAAATTTTGTGCGACTGGCGGTCAACGGCTCTAACAAAAAATGGTTCAAATGGCTCTGAGCACTATGCGACTTAATTCCTGAGGTCATCAGTCGCCTAGAACTTAGAACTACTTAAACCAACTAACCTAAGGACATCACACACATCCATGCCCGAGGCAGGATTCGAACCTGCGACCGTAGCGGTCGCTCGGCTCCTGACTGTAGCTCCTAGAACCGCACGGCCACTCCGGCCTGCACGGCTCTAACAAATCTCTATCCTATCATCTTTTATATTTCTTCTTAAAAAGAACAAAATTTTATTTATATTTCAACCCTTTATTATTGTTATTTTGAGAAGTATCATTCTATAAATGTTGTAGATAAAACAAAACAAAACAAAACTGTAAAAAGATGAAAAACGAAAACTGTAAGATGTACGACCTGTTTTAAACACCAGGTAACAGGTCTATAATCTGGCAATAAATAAATAAATAAATACAAATTTCATCGTTGTTGCCGTCTGGTGTTGCCAAGCGGTTCTAGGCGTTTAAGTCTGGAACCGCGCGACCGCTACGGTCGCAGGTTCGAATCCTGCCTCGGGCATGGATGTGTGTGATGTCCTTAGTTTAGTTAGGTTTAAGTAGTTCTAAGTTCTAGGGGACTGATGACCTTAGATGTTAAGTCCCATAGTGCTCAAAACCATTTGAACCGTTTTTCATCGTTGTTTGAGAACGCTAAGAACGTTAATAGCGGCAAATGGTCTCCAAGTAGCCGAACATAGCCATTTCTAGAATGAGATTTTCACTTTGCAGCAGAGTGTGCGCTGATATGAAACTTCCTGGCAGATTAAAACTGTGTGCCGGACCGAGACTCGAACTCGGGACCTTTGCCTTTCGCGGGTAAGTGCTCTACCAACTGAGCTACCCAAGCACGACTCACGCCCCGTCCTTACAGCTTTACTTCCGCCAGTACCTCGTCTCCTACCTTCCAAACTTTACACAGTTTTAATCTGCCAGGAAGTTTCATATCAGTGCACACTCCGCTGCAGAGTGAAAATCTCATTCTGGAAACATCCCCTAGGCTGTGGCTAAGCCATGTCTCTGCTATATCCTTTCTTTCAGGAGTGCTAGTTCTGCAAGGATCGCAGGAGAGCTTCTGTGAAGTTTGGAAGGTAGGAGACGAGGTACTGGCGGAAGTAAAGCTGTGAGGACGGGGTGTGAGTCGTGATTGGGTAGCTCAGTTGGTAGAGCACTTGCACGCGAAAGGCAAAGGTCCCGAGTTCGAGTCTCGGTCCGGCACACAGTTTTAATCTGCCAGGAAGTTTCATAGCCATTTCTACTCACTGATCAATCAATTGGACCAGAGGATCCACTCCGTTCCATATGAACACCGCTCACACCGTTATGGAGTCACCACCAACTTGCACAGTGCCTTGTTGAAAACTTGGATCCATGGCTTCGTGGGGTCTGCGCCACACTCGAACCCTGCCATCGGCTCTTATATACTGAAATCGGAACTCATCTGACCATACCGCAGTTTTCCAGTCGTCTATGGTCCAATCGACGTGGTGACGAACCAAAGAGAGGCGCTGCAGGGGATGTCGTGCAGTTAGCAAATGCATTCGCGTCGGCGGTCGTTTGTCGCCACAGTCCATTGACGCCAAATTTCGTCGTACGCCCAATCTTCATTTCTGCAGTTATTTCACGCAGTGTTACTTATCTGTTAGCACTGACATCTCTTTCCAAAAGCCTCTGCTCTCGGACGTTAAGTGAAGTTCGTCCACTGGGTTGTCCGTGGAGAGAGGTAACACCTGAAATTTGGTTTTCTCTGCGCACTCTTGATACTGTGAATCTCAGAATATTGAATTCTCTAAGAATTACGAAATGGAACGTCCCATGCATCTAGCTCCAACTGCCATTCCGCTTTCAGAGTCTGTTAACTTCCGTCATGCAGCCATAATCACATTGGAAATCCTTTCACATGAATCATCTGAGCACAAATGACAGCTCCACCAATGCACTACCGCCATCTGCATACGTGCATATCGGTACCCCTTAACTTTTGCCACCTCGCTGTAGATGGAACTGTAGTTTCACGTGTTCTACACGCGGCACAGTGTTTATGTTTATTGATTCGTTTTATGTAAGTTTGTGCGGGTAGGGTGGTGCTGTTGGTGGGGGGAGGGGGGATTGGAGGAGGTCAGGGTGCTCTGTGTGTGTGTGTGTGTGTGTGTGTGTGTGCGCGCGCGCGCGCGCGTGGGCGCGCCGCAATCAGGTTTCATTTGCATAGCTCACAGGGCGCAAATTACCCGGACTACATACATTCAGTATTTGAGAAGGAGAGCACTTAACGACTTCCAAGAAACTTTACCTACAATTTCAGAACAGTTAGAAAATTTTTCTCCCTGACATCCACCAGAAAACAAAGAAAATAAAACATAGAAAAGAAAATAACTTTATATCTCTCTACGTTTTTACTGATCATGCAGTAAAGCTTCAGCACCAGGCATGGCGTGTTAAGTTATCATGGTTCGATTGGTTAGAAAATCGCCAGTGGGAGGTGGAGGGAGGCGTGGAATGGGTTGGGCAGTGATATAACAGAACTCAGGGGGAACAGCTGTATCGCTAATTTGCTCTAATGAACTTAGATGGATTAACCGACAATAGCATTAAGGAGTATAGTTATAATTTATTTTTAAGCAATATACAGATCAAGTTTTTTCATGTATACCCGGAATCGTTTCACATGTCTGAAGGTTCTCCATCGAATCTACTGAAGACGGTAAATGAAAGAATGAATGAATCAACAACCATTGAGTGTCATTTCAGAAGCTAATTAAATACACTGCCAGAAAAAAATTTGTACATCTGGAAAGAAGTCTATTTTGATCCGATGACGGCATTTTCCATCTGAGGGATAGTAGATTTTCTAATGATGGTTTCAACGTTGTCCACCCACGGGTACTGTAGTGGCGTTGCTATCAGAGCGCCATCTGTGTCTACCCTTTGACAGGGAATGCTCATAGCTAGAAGGCTCTGTGTGGTTCAAACGTGTGAAACAAGCAGGCAACCATGCCATGACTAGTATGGTGATGGGGAAGTATGAACACACTTTTGATATCAGATTGATATGCAAATTAATTAAGTTGTGACACCTCACTGATTTATGATCTTAACCTTTTGTTCTGCCGTGTGGTTTCTCCTGTAACCTCTCCCCCTCCCCTTAACCTATTGTTCGGTCATTTGTTTTGTGACGCCCTTGGGTTGACTGATGACCTCCTGGGGCTAAACCATCCTCCTGAGAAACCCCGACCCCTTCCTCCTACCGAGCGAGGTGGCGCAGTGGTTAGCACACTGGACTCGCTTTCGGGAGGACGACGGTTCAATCCCGCGTCCGGCCATCCTGATTTAGGTTTTCCGTGATTTCCCTAAATCGCTCCAGGCAAATGCCGGGATGGATCCTTTGAAAGGGCACGGCCGACTTCCTTCCCCGTCCTTCCCTAAACCAATGAGACCGATGACCTCGCAGTTTGGTCTCTTCCCTCAGAACAACCCCCTTCCTCCCCGTCTCCTCCCCCACTCCTCTGGGAAATCCCCTCGCCGATACAAGCACCAATCTGATATCAAATGAATTGCCTAATTAATTAAATACAATAATTAATTAACCCCTCTGAGAAATCCCCGAGCTCTCCCCCCCTTCCCCTCCCACACATGATAATCGGAAGGAAATAGACTCAGTTCATTGGCTACTTGGTGGGAAAAAGGTTGAAGTGTGTGGAATACTGTTTAAATAATTTTTGGTAGACAAGGCAATATGTGGACTTTTGTTTAGTTAAACAATTTATGGGTGACAAGGCAGTATGGAATATGTAAATAATTGCGGAGCCTTTTTATTCCGATCACACAAGGAATACCGTCATGAAAGACTCATCATACATAATTACACTGTCACAGAACGCGCTAAACATACCTGGCAGTCCGCAGCTCGTGGTCGTGCGGTAGCGTTCTCGCTTCCCGCGCCCGGGTTCCCGGGTTCGATTCCCGCCGGGGTCTGGGATTTTCCCTGCCTCGTGATGACTGGGTGTTGTGTGACGTCCTTAGGTTAGTTAGTTTTAAATAGTTCTAAGTTCTAGGGGACTGATGACCTCAGATGTTAAGTCCCATAGTGCTCAGAGCCATTTGAACCTCCCTTACTACCGGATATCACTTGAAAAGTATCTTGTGATGTCTGTCCATTTGACATGGGATATGACTGGCTCTATTCTAAGACAAATCACGTCAGGTGTTTGTACAATTTCACTGGATAATTTCGATATCATTCAGCTTCGAAGGAATAAGGGATGCTTTTAATTAATCTGTTGCACCCTACATCCTGAATGATGGTGAATAACTGAAACCGGTAGATGACTAACGGGACAAATAAAGAGCTGAATGTTAAAATACATTATTTTTAAAAAAGAATTCACACACCCTATTATCTTCCATGTTGCGGGGCCGATTTGTCGCTGTGTCCGGAGAAACTAGTTCTGCGAGGAGGCTTCACCCCAAAACTGATGACAACCCTGGCGTATAAGGGGATGTATATTATTCATTATCGTAATCTCCAACATTGTCTCAGGTTTGGCATGGAGCTGGTTAGAATCACCCAGGCTATCTACTACAGGTCGTTCCCCTGGTTGAAGGAGTATATTGATTTCAATGTAAGACTGAGAGTTTCCGCGACGTGCAGCTTTGAAGAAGATTGTTGTAAATTAATGAATAATTCAGTTTTCGGCAAAACAATGGAGCATTTGAGGGAACAGAGGAAAAATTTTGATTAGAAGGGACTGGGATGGGCAATGTGTATGTATGAAAATGCACACCAGACCAAATTTTAAATGGGTCACAATAATCAATGAGAACTTTGTTGTTGTGTAGATGGCAAAGACTGGAGTTCTTGTTGTTGTTGTTGTTGTTGTGGCCTTCAGTCCACAGACCGGTTTGATGCATCTGTCAAGACTACTCTATCCTGCCCAAGCTTCTTCATCTTCAAGTAAGTACTGCAACCTACATCCTTCTGAATCTGCTTAGTATATTCATCTCTTGGTCTCCCTCTATGGTATTTTACCCTCCACGCAGTCAACCAATACTAAATTGGTGATCCCTTGATACCTCAGAACATGTCCTGCCAACCGATCCCTTCTTCTACCCAATTTCTCCACAAATTCCTCTTCTCCCCAATTCTATTCAGTACCTCCTCATTAGTTACGTGATCTACCCATCTAATTTTCAGCATTCTTCTGTAGCACCACATTTCGAAAGTTTCTGTTCTCTTCTTGTCTAAACTAGTTATCGTCCATGTTAAATTTCCATACACGGCTACACACTATATAAATACTTTCAGAAATGACTTTCTGACACTTAAATCGATACTCCTTGTTAACAAGTTTCTCTTCTCCAGAAACGCTTTCGTTGCGATAACCAGTCTACCATTTTATCCTGTGTACTTCGACCATCATCGCTTATTTTACTCCCCAAATAGCAAAACTTATCCCATTTCTTAGTCTGATTCCCTCAACATCACCCTTTTTAATTCGACTACATTCTATTATCCTCGTTTTGTTTTCGTTGATGCTCATCTCATATCCTCCTTTCAAGACACTGTCCATTCCGTTCAACCGCTCTTCCACGTCCTTTGCTGTCTCAGACAGAATTACAATGTCATCGGCAAACCGCAAAGTTTTTATTTCTTCTCCATGAATTTTAATTCCTACTCCTAATTTTTTTTTGTTTTGTTTCCTTTACTGCTTGCTCAAAATACAGATTGAATAACATCGAGGAGAGGCTACAAACCTGTCTCACTCCCTTCCCAACCACTGCTTCCCTTTCATGTCTCTCGACTCTTATAACTGCCATCTAGTTTCTGTACAAATTGTAATTAACCTTTCGCTTCCTGTATTTGACCCATGCCACCTTCAGAATTTGAAAGAGAGCATTCAAGTCAACATTGTCAAAAGTCTTCTCTAAGTCTACAAAAGTTATAAAAGTAGGTTTGCCTTTCCTTAATCTATCTTCCAAGATAAGTCGTAGGGTCAGTATTGCCTCACGTGTTCCAACATTTCTACGGAATCCAAACTGATCCTCCCCAAGGTCGGCCACTACCAGTTTTTACATTCGTCTGTAAATAATTTGTGTTAGTATTTCGCAGCCGTGAATTATTAAACTGGTAGTTCAACACGTGCTTTCTATGGTATTGGAATTATTTCATTGTTCTTGAATCCTGAGAGCATTTCGCGAGTCTCATACATCTTTCTCACCAGATGGTAGAGTTTTGTCGTGGCTGGCTCTCCCAAGGCTATCAGTAGTTCTAATGGAATGTTGTCTACTCCTGGAGCCTTGTTTCGACTTAGGTACTTTCAGTGCTCTGTGAAATTCTTCATGCAGTATCATACCTCCTATTTCGTCTTCATCTACATTCTCTTCCATTTCCATAATATCGCTTTCAAGTACATCACCCTTGTAGAGACCCTGTATATACTCCTTCCACCTTTCTGCTTTACCTTCTTTGTTTAGGACAGATTTTCCATCTGAGCTCTTGATATTCATACAGGCGGTCCTCTTTTCTCCAAAAGATTCTTTAATTTTCCTGTAGGCAGTATCTATCTTATCCCTAATGATATATGTCTCTATATCCTTACATTTGTCCTATAGCCATCCCTGCTTAGCCATTTTCCTGTCGATCTCATTTCTGAGACGTTTGTATTCCTTTTTGCCTACTTCATTTACTGCATTTTTATATTTTATCCTTTCATCAATTAATTTCAATTTCTCTTCTGTTACCCAAGGATTTCTACTAGCCCTCATCCTTTTATCTACTTAACCCTCTGCTGCCTCTACTATTTCATCTCTCAAAGCTACCCATTCTTCTTCAACTGTATTCCTTTCCCCCGTTATGGTCAATCGTTCCCTAATGCTCTCCCTGAAACTCTCTCCAACCTCTGGTTCTTTCAGTTTGTCCAGATCCCATCTCCTTAAATTCGCACCTTTTTGGAGTTTCTTCAGTTTCAATCTACAGTTCATAACCAATAGATTGTGGTCAGAGTCCAGATCTGCCCCTGTAAATGTCTTATAATTTAAAACCTGGTTCCTAAATCTCAGTCTTGCCACTATATAATCTAGCTGAAACCTTCCACTTTCTACAGGCCTCTTCCACGTATACTACCTTCTTTCATGATTTTTAAACTACGTGTCAGTTATGATTAAGTTATCTTCTGTGCAAAATTCTACAAGGCAGCTTCCTCATACGTTCCTTACCCCAAGTCGATATTCACCCTCAACTTTTCCTTCTCTTCCTTTTCCTACTATAGAATTCCAGTCCCCCATTAAATTTTCGTCTCCCTTCACTATCTGAATAATTTCTTTTACCTCATCATACATTACTTCAATCTCTTCGTTGTTTGCGGAGTTAGTTGGCATATAATCTTGTACTACTGTGTTAGGCGTGGGGTTTGTGTCCATCTTGGCTACAATAATACGTTCGCTATGCTGTTCGTAGTAGCTTATAAGCGTTCCCATTTTTTTTATTCATTACTACACCTACTCCTGCATTACCCCTATTTGATTTTGTGTTTATAACCGTGTATTCACCTGACCATAAATCTTGTTCCTACTCCCACCGAACTTTACTAATTCTCACCATATCTAATAGTTGATAGATTTTCTAGCCCACCTACCCGAGTAAGGGATCTGACAACCCATGCTCCGATTCGCAGAATACCAGTTTTCTTTCTCCTGATAACGACGTGCTCCTGAGTAGTCCCCGCCCGGAGATCCGAATGGGGTACTATTTTACCTCCAGAATTTTTTAGCCAAGAGGACACCATCATGATTTAACCATAGAGTAAAGGTGCATGCCTTTGGGAAAAATTACGGCTGATGTTTCCCCTTGATTTCAGTCGTTCACAGTACTAGCACAACAAGGCCGTTTTGATTAATGTTACAAGGCCAGATCAGTCTGTCGCCCTTTGCAACTACTGAAAATGCTGCTGCCCCTCTTCAAGAACCACACTTTTGTCTGGCCTCTCAACAGATTTCCCCCCATTGTGGTTGCACCTACGGTACGGCAATCTGTATCGCTGAGGTATGCAAGCCTACCCCGGGTCGGCAAGGTCCATGGTAGCAGAGTTTACGAAACTTATTTATGTGCTGATGTGCATACTATATTTATCCAAACTCCAAATGTACCATTTTTATTATGAGTTTGTGAAAACTCATTTTGCAGGTTGAAAGTTACTTTATATGGTTACAAACAGCTTCATCTGTTGGGTGAAGAACTGCAATCCATATGAACTAATAAGGTACCACAGTAATTAATTCGACACGTCCTGATAAACGCCGATAATCCTTATGCTATTGTTCCGCACAAGAAGATTATTGGCCTCATGAAAGACGAGGCGAACGGATTGCTAATTGTGGAGTTTCTAGGTCTACAGTCAAAAACTTATGCGTGTCGCACCTTGGAAGGTACCAGCCAGGGGCAGGCTAAGCGTGTGCATCATATGGCATAGAGAGACCTCTCTAGCGAAGACTATTTGCAGTGCCTGTACAGCGGTGTTCGCGTCGCTGTATCGCTCGTATGATACGGCAAAATAGCATTCGATGGGGAGGGCAAGAGGTGTACACTGTGCTGCAGTCTAAATTGGCCTGTCGTCTCATGATGATAAAAGAGTCAGTTTTGATTACGGTATTGAAACTCTCGCGTACTCACACTATTCACTTGTTGCGAGAGAAGTGGTGGGGGACTTGATTGAGTGAAAGGGAGAGAATGAGTGAAGAGAGAAAAAAAGTTTTAAAAATGTAAAAAGGCATAAAGAAATATATGTCATCTAAATATTTATTTATTCATACACAGCGTATGTATACTGTGTACACACATGTCAGTCCATGTGCGTCATGTAAATAGAATAGTTTGTTTTTTTTGTCAAAAGTTATCCAAAACCATATTCTGAAATAGTGTCTTGTTTCTCCACTAGGCAGTGCCACAAGTTCCTCCAAATGTCGTAACACAACATACACACATATGTAATACTAACTAATGTAAATCCACCCGATGATGGAGGTTTAAACCATCGAAACGCGTCGTGGAAAAAATAAAACGGTGACTGGTAACAGTAAACTTGTTGTTTCATTTAAAGAATAGTTTTTAAGTTTCACCTGCCGCGCTAGCTGTCCAAGACTGATTAGTTTTTAAGTATATATAATTCACAGTTCATCAGAATTATTATAAAAGCTATGCTATTGGGGCTACGGAATTTAGTTGTAGTAAAAAAGTATCCCCGCATTAGTTTTTAGCGTAGATTTATAAAAATTGTAAAATATTCTCATGCAGTGCTACTGGAAGAAATTGCAAAAATATTCTTAATCAGTTTTACTGTTGGGAAGTTTTTTTCTAGTTATTACTAATAGTGTGTAGGTTAAAAGTGTCTCTGTACTGAAATACCAGAGTCAGATTGTATCTCCAGAACTGAACTGTACCTCAAGAACTAAACTGTTATATCAAGGACTCAACTGTATCTCAAAACCCAAATTGTATCTGTGTAAATTGAATAAATGAATAATTTGTCTTTACTGTTGTTATTTACAAAAAAAAACTGTCCCCTATTGCATTGTGTATGTAAAGGACGTGCAGGTCACAAATGACACTAGTTTTGAACATGAAGATGAATTTTAACGTGGAAGATAACAAAATATGTAGAACGGTTGCATGGGATTTAGCATATCGTGTTGCACATATTGCGTTATGGGAGCCGGTAGCACGTGACCATGCCCGTTTCCAAAGACGTATAGCAAACGTGTCTAAAATCGTATTACCAGTATATGAAGAAAACCACAGACGTGGTATCTGGATAAAACAGTATACTATCAAAGTGGGAAGAGGGTGAAGAGAAATCATACGCAGACTGTGAGGTAAAAAAAGTTTACTTCTCATCCAGCATAAAAAGTAATTTTACAGTTTCATAAGCAGACACAGTAACACTATTTTCACACATCTGCGTGAGCCGATGGACAGCAGGACACCCGAAGAATTCCCGGCCTTGAATAGCAGCAAACTGTATGATTCGACGCATCCACGCGATCTTCTCCTACCCGTCGATGCAATGATGGTCGAATAATCGAAGCGACGTCGCCATATCTTTATACAGGGTAGCAGTGAAATCCATGGTAGCCACTTTGCACTCCTCCTTGTTTTAGTGCACTTCAAATCCGTGAAAGAACTCGGCGATGCAATGCTTGCTGAGAATGTTTCTATTATACCAGCAGCTCCTGTGTATGCAATATCTTTAAATATGAACTGTCTATGCTCATCATCATAGAAAGCATGATAAAGCAATGGTAGCATCTTACTTGGCTGTTGTGACAGCAGAACAGCATTATGATTGATTACTGATCATTTCAGCTATATAGCCAACACAGTACATCTTAACTTGTGGTGGTCCATCAATCTGGCATTGGGCATTCATGTTATAGTGCTTAAAGCAGGGCTCATAATTTGAAATGAGTTAATGGCTTTTAAACACGAACTGAATCTATGCAATATAACACATAGTAATGGCACAAGCTGTGTAGGGAACATGTATTAATCAAGAGAGTTCATTTGGTGACGTCTCTTAATCACTTTCATATAAATATTCGACAGTACGTTAATCAAATTTCATGATTTCACCCACTCGAACAAGTCGCAAGCAGTAACATTCTCTTTTCCCAACGAATCCGTAGTCGTCAAGGCTAACTGTCGTAACATATGTGCTCCTGAATAAAGCAGAGTCGTGCTGTCACTGTTCCCGTTTAATAACTTTAAAATAGCGATAACTAAAGCATGAACCTTAGCATCCACGACCATACTTTGCACAAATTACTCCCTAGCACTGCTCAAAATCACCTTTAGAATTATGGCACTACTACTGTTCCTCCCAGCCTCCAGCAGCATCACCTTATTCACAGACTTCCTGCACGCACTTGAAGTTGAACAACTGAGTGACGATGCATTCTTAGTGGCTATTCAGTTATAGACATCCTGTGCACTGAAGGACAAAGAGAACTCTAGTGTTAGCTAAGAAGAAGGCATGCTTTGCATTCAATTTTATAGCTTTTTGCTTCGACACACATGTTATAGGATCCAAACAGAGACATTTTAACATGTATCATTAAGTCACCGTATCTCTCATGTGTAACAAACAAAATCTTTGTACAACGCTCTAACAGGTTCTTTTTTATTGTATCAAACTCAATTTTGCCAGCTGCATCAGATTCGTCTAAGGGTGTTCCTCCTCCAAAGTATTAAACAAGTGAATTGCTTACCAAGAAGAACGAAAAAAAGGCTTAGACTGGATACAGAAAACTATCGCGGCAACATATGGTATGCAAACGTTTTCTCTACCCGATTCCTTGGTCCTTGAAAATCAACCCTGAAAGCACGTACTCTAGTATATTGCTCTCGAAATGAGGTCTCAGTTGAGAAATTTTATGATATGGTTGTTAGGTCTACAACAGTTTAAATATGGCGTAAGGCTCAAATGCACAAACAAAAACTCCAACTTGGCGTTCCGAATATATGACACTACTCTGTTGGTTGGATTTGCAAGTACAAAAATATAAAAGAGTTTCGTGAAAGTGGCGAAATCGAGAAAATAAAAAAGACGCGAGGGCTTTTTTAATCGTAATTACACCCTTTATTCCTCGACAAATGGCCGATAAAGGCGATGTGGCAGGGGGTTTTGCTACTGGGCAATGCGAAACGACACCCATCTGGTACGAATCTGGACATATCATACTTTTTTTTTTTCAACGATATACGACTATAAATGATAGTCAAAAATGTTATGCTACTTGAACGTAAAGTTACTCGTACTACGGCTTATGTTCCAAAATATTACCAGATATTTGTGGGAAGTGATCAAACTACTATTCACGCAAAAAATATTACATATGTCTAGTTACAGGGGAGGACATATCTGACGTGGGTAATTGTGATTTCGACGCATTGAGAAGTATGACCGACGGCAAGCGGATGATAGATTCATTTCATAAATAGCTGCACAATACGGCAACGCAAGGGTTCAACTGTATCTGCTATAGTGTAGAAACAGGCCGAGCAATACGGCTGTAGGAAAAAGGATACACAGAACGTCCTCTCATCGACCCCCTAAGCAGATCCTCACATGTTCTTTGTTGCACTATCGACTGCAATATTAATTACGGTGCACCAACCCATATGAGTGATATCTTTCCAACCTTTCATCCACTGGGGCGCTGTTGATCATCACATAGTGCCAGACGCCTGTGTTTTGTCATGGCGGGATGCAGCATCTTCCGGAAGCGCTGATTGAAAATATCTACAGTCTATTCTCGAATCAGATTGGAAGACTTGAAAGTCAGATAATTTCCTAGAACTGAGAAGAATCGAGACTCGTAGCCGGTGTGGATAAGGATGTATCATATTTTTTTCGGATGGCAGATGACAGACGCTAACTACTTCTTCTTGAATGTCTTTGTTCCATCCACTATAAGTTTTCCTAGCAGTGGAAATGTGAGAGCAAAGGGATATAACGACTACCAGCATCTGTTCTGCATGAGTGGCGAGGGGAGAGGGGTGGACATCGTGGTCTGTGTGTGTTTGCATACACTGGTTCTTACAAACCGGAAGAAACCACCTGAGACAGAGAGAGGGAAAGAGAGAGGCAAGAAATGAGTCTGGTACCAAATTTGAAAGGGATGCCCCTACCCGAAGCTTTGTCTGCAGAGGATTAGCGCGGTCCAGGAGCTGCTATGCTCTCTGACCGGTGACGAGGAATGATGTGACCGGTCCGCCAGTGAGTGACGTGATCGGGAGTTTTTTTCGCCAGATACGTTTAGCGCGATCTGTGACAGTGTAATCACATGTGATGAGTGTTTCATGACGATATTCCTTCTGTGATCCGAATTAAAAGACGCTGCAATTATTTAAATATTCCATACCGCCGTGTCATCCACAAACTGTTTAAATAAACAGTATTCCATACATGGTAGTTCATTTCCTGACAAATTATTTAAATAAACTATATTCCAAACACTACCTTGTATCCCATAAATTGTTTAAACAAGCAATAGTCCGTACATTGCGTTGTCTACGAGAATCCCATAAATTGTTTAAACAAGCAATAGTCCGTACATTGCGTTGTCTACGAGAAGTTAGTTAAACAATATTCCGTACACTGCAATCGATTTCTCGCCAAACAGCCAATCAGCTGAGTCTTTTTCCTGCCAATTTGCAGGTGGGGAGGGGGGGGGGGAGGGGGGGATTGGAGGGAGGCTGGCGGATTTTCCAGATCGTTTTGATTAAGTAATTGATGAATTTAATTAATTAGTCAATTAATTTGATATTGGTGAGGTGATTTTTCAGAGGGGTGGGGAGGAGGAGCAGGGGGAGGGGTGGGGGTTTCTCAGAAGAACGGGTCATTACCAGGGGTCATAAATCAACCTTCAGGTGGTAGAAATCAATTAAAAGAACAAGAGGTTAAGGGATGTCGAGCAGTTACATGAAGAACCACTTAGCAGAACCATAGGTTAAGGTCATAAATCAATTAGGTATCACAGTTTAATTAATTTGATATCATTTTGGCATCTTAAGTGTGCTCCCATGGACAACACCCTACAACCGCCATAGAGACGCACTCGTGCTTCCTGCAGCTAAACGAGCGAGTTTGAAAGATGTCACTTTCCGTGTGTCAGGATGGTCCTTTCAGAGAACTGCCACACAAGTTGGATGTGCCGCATCAGTTGCACAACGGTGCTGGCATCAGTGGTCACGGGAACATTCTCACACCCATAGACGAGGTTCTGGATATTCACACAGCACAAACGCCCGCCAGGATCGTCGTATTGTACGGGCAGGATTGGCAGATCGTACAGCTACCACAGCATAGAAAGAAGGCTTGTGAGCCCAGACATGTCAACAAGAACTGTTGCGAATCGCTTATTAGCAGTGGGACTTTTGTGGACTGGCAAGACAGCCAATCCACTAGGACGGGAGGCCGAAGGGCACGCGTTTAATCTCACGCAGGATGGCGTGAGGTCTGGAGCAGGACAAGGTCTTTATAGTAGCAAAAATAGTACGTAGCTTCTGGAATACTTAACTTTAATCCATAATTGGTGAACATTGGTCTGACGGTACATGCATCACAAGATAAATAGCAATTGATAATGGCGCCTTGCTAGGTCGTAGCAAATGACGTAGCTGAAAGCTATGCTAACTATCGTCTCGGCAAATGAGAGCGTAATTTGTCAGTGAACCATCGCTAGCAAAGTCGGCTGTACAACTGGGGCGAGTGCTAGGACGTCTCTCTAGACCTGCCGTGTGGCGGTGCTCGGTCTGCAATCACTGATAGTGGCGACACGCGGGTCCGACGTATACTACCGGACCGCGGCCGATTTAAAGGCTACAACCTAGCAAGTGTGGTGTCTGGCGGTGACACCACAGGGACTACTATGGGCATTACACCTCTAGCCTGTCTTGCACTCACGCCAGCGTCTACATACTCGGCTCGGCTGATGCCGTCAGAGGATCACTTGGCAGATGGAATGCGCACCGGGTTCTTCAGCGATGAAAACTGATTCTGCCTGCACGCAAGTGATGGTCGTTTGCGCGTACAGCGCTCATCTGGTGACCGCTGCCTCGTAGAGTGCATTCGTCCATGATGCAGTGACTCCTTCCCAGGCTTTACGGTCTGGAGTGTGATAAACTACAACTCTCGTTCACCTTTGGTGTTTCTGGAGTGAATGGTAACGAGCGCTCGGTACGTGCAGAACGTTTTTAGACCCGTTCTTATGACGTTCTTGTGACAGGAAGACGATGTGTTGTTCCAACAGGGTAATGCTCAACCACACACTGCCTGTAAAACTCAACGCGCTCCGCAAGACGAGCAGCAATTTGTTCCCAGTCGAACACGACAGAATTTGATGTGAAGAGAAGTGACTCGTGTAACCCATCAACCGACAACTCTCACAGAACTACGTGAACAGATCGAGCAGGCGTGGCACAACGTATTCCAGGACAGTATTCGCCATCTGTATGGTCGATTGCATGCCAGAGTCTGCGCCTCTATTGCCACCCGTACTAAGTGTAAATACCGTTTGTCATCAGACGGATCGATAACAGGTGTCACGATTTCTGCGATTCGGCGAGACTGGCGGCGACTGCTACAGCAGAGGGTTACCAGTCGGGGTCTGGCAGCTGGCGGGACCTGACCGTCTCCGTGGGCGGTCGCGGCTCATTACCGGCTCGTGTTATTCTAATGGTCGCCGACGCGGCGGGGAGCCGACCGACGCTCGAGGAACTGCGTCCGTCTGGAGCCACGCAGACGCCGCGGTGGTGTGTGTGTGTGTGTGTTTGTGTGTGCGTGTGTAGGCGGGTAAGGCGCAGGAGTGCGTGCGAATGAGTGAGGGTGCCCCGCTGGGTCCGCACGGTCCAAAAAGCAGCGCCGACAGACCGGAACCGCTAGGCGGCGCCGTCCGCGTTAATTTTCCGGCACGTTGCTGGAGGCGTGGTTGCCGACGTGGAGACATCCAGCCATTACCCGTCTGCCGACCCTCCGTCTCCATGTGTGCTAAGCCGTAGACACACGGATCGTGCATCCTAACGTTAAGCGCCGATTATGCCTGGTTCCAGACGCGATAGCTCCGAATAGCGCGCTGGGAGGGTCTTTCCGAATGTGCAGATCAATATCTAGCATGGTAGATGTTCTGAAAGTGTGTTTGAACACTGCCCAGTGACACAGAAGAACGCCACCTACGTCACATGCGTGCCATCGTCCTTTAGTTCACAGTTTTGAGGTGCCATATTGGGTTTCAGTTGCAGCCCGTACGTATACAGGGAGTTTGCGTAATTCAACATGACTAAAGGATGCTCCACTGAATAATTAGATGTATGGAATCTGGGGTCGGTGAAGTCAGGTACTGTCTACTTTTTTCTTTTCGTTAGTTAACTACAAATACCATAATTAATACAATGAACGTACATTTGTACTACATCTCACAAAATGTGCTGAAACTGATGGTTATAAACCTCAATGCAAGCATTACAACGGCGAACAAGATTCTGACGCACCCTGACAAATATCCCCGGTGCGTTTCGAATCACATCCCAAGCAACTGCAATTGTAATTCCATCTCCATATCCACTGGGGACGCCTACACAAGCGTTACGGTCGCAGGTTCGAATCCTTCCTCGGGCATGGATGTGTGTGATGTCCTTAGGTTAGTTAGGTTTAAGTAGTTCTAGGTTCTAGGGGACTGATGACCTCAGATGTTAAGTCCCATAGTGCTTAGAGCCATATGAACCATTTGAACCAGCCTACACAAGTGACTTTAAATATCCCCATAGGAAATAAGCAAGGGGATTCAGGTCAGGGAACCTCGCAGGCCGTGGACTAGGACCTCCCCTTTCCTATCCAGCTTCCAGGAAATTCTGTACCGGTACTGCTCCACCGCATTGTGTTGTACGTCTCTGAATAGCACTGACTAATGAAAGGGTTCGTCGTTGATTCATAGCACGTTCTGTCATGGGACAATGTAAATGCGATACAACAGCATCACCTTATGCACAAGTAAAGTAAACAAAACCTGCATCATGACTTCCTGGTAATCAGGCTCCTTGTAAATAAAGGAAGTACTTGTAAATAAATAACACAGTACGTTTAAGCTTGTACGCACGTTAATTGTAAGAAATGGTTCAAATGGCTCTGAGAACTATGGGACTTAACTTCTGAGGTCATCAGTCCCCTAGAACTTAGAACTACTTAAACCTAACTAACCTAAGGACATCACACACATCCATGCCCGAGGCAGGATTCGAACCTGCGACCGTAGCGGTCGCGCGGTTCCAGACTGTACCGCCTAGAACCGCTCAGTCACGCCGGCCGGCGTTAATTGTAAATATGCTGCAAAACAGGAATGCAAGACAAAGCGGTAGACAAGTTTACTTCCATATCTTCTTAAGCTTGCTTCTCTGATCCCAGGTTCCCTACCTCAAACTGTTCAGTGGAGCATTTCCTATGTCCTGTTACATTTTTGCAAGCTCTTATGCCGTTTCTGAGCACCAGCAAATTCAGGATTGCTCGAAAAGCCTTTGTAAAGTGTGCGATTTGTTTATAATAAAATGACGATAAACGTCATCAGATAACAACCAGACACTGGCGACCACGAGTTTAGAAGTTTTAACATTAAATATCTTCTGGTAACATTAACGTTTCAGAGGCCTATTGTGCAGGTACCTCCTACAGAACAAACACTGACGCCGCAGATGATTTTGAGGAATGATGTGGATGTTCACCGGCCCTCACCTCCGGTGGTCCTAAGTTCTGCCCCCATCCTATACTGCAGTGGTCACATTTGATTCAGCAGCACCTGCATCCCGCCACCCCACAACCACATCGGGGTAAGGAACAAATGTCTGCACAGTCGACTCTCTCGCACGATACAGAACCGGGCCTTCAAGAGGATAATATCGATCCTCGACCCATGTCCGATGTGGAGACGCGCCAAGGCAAACAGAAGTACCCGAAACGGCATAAGAAGAAGCGGCCATCCACAGAAGAAGGGCTGCACAAGGGAGAGGACGAGTACGACCCCAACAAGTCACTGGATTACATGCAGCCACTCGCACCACGCAGCTGCCACAGGCCGACCTGGAGCCCAAAACACAGGGCGGCGAGATGGAGGCTACCAAGCAGCAGATTGAACCCGCTACTGCGGGTACTAGTGCACGCCCACGACGCAACCCGTCCTACAGTTCTCACTGGGAGATTGGGCTAACGACGTGGAACTGAACGAAGTGATGTAAGAGACAAATGATCAACCGAGCCGCGCGGAGTGGCCGAGAGGTTTGAGGCGCCATGTCGCGGACTGAGCGGCCCCTCCCGCCGGAGGTTCGAGTACCCTCTCGGGCATGGGAGTGTGTGTGTCGTTCTTAGCATAAGTTAGTTTAAGTAGTGCCTAAAACTAGGGACCGATGACCTCGGCAGTTTGGTCCCTTAGAAATTCACAGACATTTCAACATTTGATCAACCGGTGCCCCTCGCCGACCGTACATCAGATGGGCAACGCACACAATGTGACCTGTAACTTGAGTGTTGGCTGCCTAGGTGGCTACCCAGGTAAAGAGACAGCTGTCAGCCTACGTAACGCAATGAAATGTCACAAGTCCACCACATAGCTAACATTAATATCAACGGTGTTCGCATTCCAGTAAAGGTACATACGTTCAGGAATGCGCTACGGAATGGATAGTGACTGGACAGTCGTCAGTCTTCTCGCTGGTTTGATGCACACAGTGCGAAGTCTTCTGTGCCAACCTCTTCATCTCAGAGTAGCACTTGCAACCTACGTCCTCCATTATTTGCTTGACATATTCCAGTCTCTGTCTTCCTCCCTGTTTTCACTCTCTACAGCTCTCTCTAGTGCCGTGGAAGTCATTCCCTGGTGTCTTAGCAGATGTCCTATCATCCTGTCCCTTCCACATATTCCCTTCCTCTCCGATTCTGCGCAGAAACTCCTCATTCCTTACCATATCAGTCCACCTAATTTTTTAACATTCGATTCTTTTCTGTCCCGGTTTTTCCTCACTCGATATTTCGCTACCGTACAATGCTGTGCTCCAAACGTACGTTCTCAGAAATTTCTTCCCCAAATTAAGGCCTATGTTTGATACAAGTAAACTTCTCTTGGCTAGAAATGCTCTTTTTGACAGTGCTGGTCTCGTTTTGATGTCCTTGCTACGTCCGTCATTGATTATTTTTCTCCCGAGGCAGTAGAATTCCTTAACTTCATCTACTTCGTGATCATCAATCCGGATGTTAAGTTTCTCGCTGTTCTCAAACCTGCTACTTCTCATTACTTTCGTCTTTCCTCGATTCACTCTCAATCCATATTCTGTACTCCGTACACTGTTCATTCCATTCAGCGTATCATGTAATTCTTATTCACTTTCACTCAGGACTGCTATGACATTAGTGAATCGTACCACTGATATCCTTTCACTTTGAATTTTAATTCCATTCCTGAACCTTTCTTTTATTTCCATCACTGCTTCTCAGATGCACAGATTGAACAATAGGGGCGAAAGGCTACGTCCCTGTCTTAAACCATTTTTAATCCAAGCACTTCGTTGTTGGTCGTCCACTCTTACTATTCCCTCTTGGCTCCCTCTTGTACATATTGTATATTACCCGCCTCTCCCTATTTTTCTCAGAATTTCGAACATCTTGCACCATTTTACATTGTCGAACACTTTTTCCAGTTCGAGAAATCATATGAACGTGTCTTGAATTTTCTTTAGGCTTGCTTCCATTATCAACTACAACGTCAGAAATGCCTCTCTAGTGCCTTTACCTTTCCTAAAGCCAAACTGATCTTCATCTAGCGCATCCTCAGTTTTCTTTTCCATTCTTCTGTATATTATTCTTGTCAACAACTTGGATGAATGAGCTGTTAAGTTGATTAGGCGATAATTCTCGCAATCGTCAGCTCTTGCAATCTTCCAAATTGTGTGGATGATATTTTGCGAAAGTCAGATGGTATGTCGCCAGGGCCACACATTCTATACATCAACTTGCATGGCGTTTTTTTTTTTTTTTTGCCATTTCCGCCCATAATTTAAGAAATTCTGATCGAATGTTATCTGTCCGTTCTGCCTTATTTGATCTTAAGTCCTCCAAATCTCTCTGAAATTATGATTCTAATATTGGATCCCGTATCTGTTCTAATACGACTCCTGTTTTTTCTTCTACCACACCAGACAAATCTTCCCCCTCATGGAGGCCATCAATGTATTCTTTCCACCTGTCCGCTCTCTCGTCTGCATTTAACAGTGGAATTCCCGTTGTACTCTTAATGTCACCGCCCTCGCTTTTAGTTTCACCGAAGGTTGTTTTGACTTTTCTACATGCTGAGTCAGTCCTTCCGACAATTAATTCTTTTTCGATTTCTTCACAGTTTTCATGCAGCCATTTCGTCTTAGCTTCCTTGCACTTCCTATTTATTCCATTTCTGTATTCCTTAATTTCTGTGAACATTTTTGTACTTCCTTCTTTCATCGAAGAAATGAAGTATATCTTCTGTTATTTGCAGTTACCTCCTTTGCACCTTTTTTTTTCAATTACTGTGATTGCTCTTCAACTGTACTTCCTACTGAGCTATTCCTTATAGCTGTATCTATAGCCTTAGAGAACTTCAAGCGTATCTCGCCATTCCATAGTACTACGTATCCCACTTGTTTGCATATTGATTCCTCCTGACTAATCTCTTTAAACTTCAGTGTACTCTTCATCATCGCTACATTTTGATCTGAGTCTTACAACCCAGTATCCGATTTCGGAATCTCTATCTGAACATGATGTAATCTAATTGAGATCGTCCCATATCACCAGGCCTTTTCCAAGTATGCCCCTTCGTATTGTAATCCATTACTAGTTGAAATTTGTTACAGAACTCAGCCTTTCTCCTCTCTCATTCACTGTCCCAAGCCCAGTAACGTTTTCTTCTGCTCTTTCCGTTACAACTGCATTCCCGTCCCCCGTGACTATTAGACTTTCATCTTCCCTTACATACTGTATTACCCTTTCAATATCCTCAAATAGTTTCTCCACATCTTCATCTTCAGCTTGCAACGTCAGCATATATTCCTTATCCATCGCTGTCGGTGTTGGTTTGCTGTCGATTCTAATGACAACAACCCTATCACTGAACTGTTTGCACTAACCAACTCTCTGTCCTACCTTCATATTCATAAGGAAGCCTACTCCCGTTATACCATCTTCTCCTTTGACCAGAAATTCTTGTGTTCTTTCCATTTCACTTCACTGATCCCTACTATGTCTGACATAAGACTGGACTTTTATGGTTACAACGCTTATAATTTACCAGCTGGCAAAGGTTGTGCTGGCACGGCCATATTATTAAGGAAAGGGACTGAGATGTCTGACGTGTTCTACCTTCTGTCGGGGCGTAGTGTCGTGCTGACGGTCGGTGCAGTCCGTTTGGTGAACGCTTCTGCACCTCCAAGGAGGTGACCTCGTTGTTTCAAGAGACTGTGTTCAAATAAAACGCAAATGGACATTATCGTCGTTTGCATTTTGAAGTAGTTGATCACATTCTCTATAGATAGAAGAAAAATTCTTTTCTTTCGATGAGCTCGAATTTTTTTAATCTGCATTATCTCAGATCTACAAACTAAAATTTTCTGGACATCATGCGCATAAACTGTCTTCGATTTATCGACCACTATTAGACTAAGTTAGTTTGAAAAATGAACTCTTCGTACTGCAACTTCATGCGAGTTCTCTCCAAAGAGCGAGTATAAGATAGTATCATTAATGAACGAGCATGATCTGATTTAAGGGTCCAGTGAAGTGTATAAATTATTAAAAATTCCATGTACTACTTCTTCAATGGAACGACATTTCCCGGCTCTTAAAGGAATCAACATGTATCTATAACGATCGCAGGAAGGACTGAGTGGTTTAAATATACATTCCATAGAGAAGCAAACCCTTATCGCCACGAGGAGCAAGCCCCTGTTTTACGACATCGTCATACAAAAATTTTCAATATTTTTCATGGCTGGAGTAACAAAAGCAGAATGAAGTCATCTGGTAGAAATAGTAAACAACCAATCAGATGCAAATTGGAAGGTTTACTGAAACCCCTTTACCATGGTTTCAACATTTATAAAAAGGTCTTCTTCAGGAGAACACCTTTTATAAACGCTGAAAGCATGGTAAAGGTGTTTTAATAAACCTTCCAGTTTCCTTCTGATTGACTGTTTACTATTTCTACCAGAAGACTTCATACGGAAATTCTTGTGCATGTCTTAGGAACGAAGAATTTAACTGATACACAAGTTAGTTTTTCGGAAGTACATCGCAGCGAACACTTAGATGAGCTCAGTGTAATTTTCACAGACTAGACTCTGGAATTCCTCCCCCCCCCCTCCCCCAACTCCCCCACCTTCAGTTTGGTGGTCAAGAGAACTGCACGCTCACCAGATTTGTTCACGAGACGCCACTACCCCACCACTCACCTCTCCGAATTTTACGAGCTTACTGAGTCGTATGCGAGAAATGCAAAACAACTGCGGTGGCTTATGACATATCAACGAGCGAATAATGAATTTCGTTTGAGAGGGGAAAGCTTCTGCTCAATAATCAGCACGCTTTTAGGGAGCATTCCCCGTGCGAAACTCAGCTTGACGTTCTTCGCACAATGTACCGCAGTCCTCAGATGAAAGCCTACAGACAGATCCTGTATTCCTAGATTTTTGCAAGACCACACTACAGACTGTTAAGGTACATCCGAGCATATGGAATAGGTTTTCGCTTATGTAGTAAATAAATAGCTCCTTCCCAGCATTTGTTATCGCTCCGTTGCGTTCCTGAGTGGAACGATGTTCTCACTGACTCTATACCACATACGATATGAAACAGGCTGATAATTATTGAGCTATATGAAAAAAAACGTAAATTAGTTACATACTACGGCGCGCACACACTTTATTTGACATGTAAACGTCACTACAGATATTCAGATTAGGTTATGACACGTTCGATATGCTTGCCATAATTTGCGATGACGTGACGCAGACGAATAGCGAAATTCTTCATGACCCGCTGAAGTGTCGGAACATGGATGCTGTCGATGATCTCTTGAATGGCTGTTTTCACCTCAGCAGTGGTTTTGCGGTTACCGCTGTACACCTTGTCTCTTATGCAGCCCAGCAAAAAGGGGTCGCATGTGTTCAGATCCCGAGAATGTGGCTGCTAATCCAAGCCCATGCTAGTGGACTCTGGGTACTCCAGAGTCAGAGTGCGGTCCCAAAGTGCTTCTCCAGGACATCAAGCACACTCTTGCTTCGATGGGGTCGACGTGGGAAAATTATCGAATTATAACAGTAAAATACCTAAAGAAGATAAAATGTTCTATTTTAGATTATACAAGCGCTCAGATTATAAATTAGTGGGACAGATGCTTAATATTTATTTTGGTGTACAGGAAGTAGATAGAAGTAAAGAAATGTAGAACATTCACTTAAACAGTCTTTCCTATTTTATTGAGAAATTATGCACACACTCGAATGACATTATGTATTATTTATGAGGGAATTTTGACTGAGCCTAGTGCAGAATATTATCGACTTTTAATCGAAGAAAAAGTTAACTCCAAAC
This sequence comes from Schistocerca americana, assembly GCF_021461395.2. Lineage (NCBI taxonomy): Eukaryota > Metazoa > Arthropoda > Insecta > Orthoptera > Acrididae > Schistocerca > Schistocerca americana. Next base: position 1,036,403,779 of record NC_060120.1, on the reverse strand, counting down.
CTATTGTATTAGATAATTTACCTAGAAAGGTACTAGTATTAATTATCTCTGAAATCTTCTAGGAATATCCAGATAAGCTTAATGTCATTAGATAAGCACTAGAAGATCTTTTTGAATCTAAATGACACAAAATGACTACAAAAATAATGATATGGAAAGAGGTAAAGAATATTTTAAGAGCAATTAACTCACAAATAAACTTTAAGTTGTGGTAGTCTGTTTTTTAAAGTATTCATGAACAATACATATTTCTTTTCCATTTAGAGTATATGAACAATTCTCACTTTTGTCAGTTAATTAATCTACAAATGAAGATGTATAGGCATCTTCATCATCAGGATGTCATACAGATAGGAAATATGAAAGTGTTAAATTTCTCATTTGTAGTAAACACATTTATATACATGAAAATTATTTGTAACACATTCTTCCTAATAAAAAAATTTTCTGTTCAGTGGGAGCAATCTCAAGCACATCCACAACATCAGAAGCACCATTAATGAATAAATTTCATAACAACAACACAATTGTTTATAGTAGTCAAGAAGTGCTTGTGACAGTTCATAAAGTGGTTAATCCTTGGTTTAAACCCAAAGATGTTGCAGAAGTATTGGAGTATAAAGATACTAAACAGGCCATCAGAGAAAGTATCAATGCAGAAGACAGATAAATATTGGAAATTATTGGGCAAGGGCTCCAGTCCCCCCCCCCCCCCATAACCTATAATGAGAAACACACAGTATTTATCAATGATTCTGGTCTGTATTCTGCAGTTATAACTTTAAAAAAGAAGAATTCAGTTTCTGGATTGAAAATTGGTTTATGAGTGACAAGGTAATGTGTAGATAGTGCTACCATTTGGCTAAAACAACCAACACACTCACCTATGTACTTAAGAATGACCAAAAAAATGGATCACTTCAGTTAGTTTTGAAGTTACTCTCCATGCAAGATTGCATACATAGGATCAGGGGAATCCAAAACACACAAATTGATGGTGGTCATTTTGCACTTTCTTTAAAAAAAATGTAGCTGAAAGGAAAGTGAGGTGATATTCTTTAAAAATTACTCACTGACAACATTATGGGATGAGAATGTTTCAAAATTAGATATGGTGAAAAAATTTGTATAGAGCTCGATAGTAAATTTTAAAATTATTTTGCCAAATAGACATCATTAATTAATTACTGGTTGGGTTTTAAATTTTTTGAAGAAGCAAATGTGAAGCTGAAATACAAGGGAATGAAGAAACTTAAAAATAATGATAATGAATTTCATGATCCAGAATTTCTAGTTTGAAAATTTTATTTATTCTTCTTAATATATACGATCTTTAAATGACCAACACCAAGCAGTATAGTCAGTGTATGGAAATAAAAGATGTTGAAGAATTCTGTAATGATAAACATCCAAACGATGGGAATTGTAAGATATGTATAGAATATTATAAGAGACACCAAAAAATTAAAGGTACATGTTAATGTAGTACAACTGTGGTCAAGTGTGCACTCAGACAACATGAATAATGAATAGTTCATAACAATCTTACGTCTGCTAACGAACAAAAAATTAGAGAAATTATAGGCAAGGAATAGAACATATATTCTTAAACTCGATTTTTTCTATAAAAGGGAAAATAAGAAAAGCACCCTCCTCTTTTCATTTCTCTTAATTTTCTGTGTATTTTACAATAAATTTTGTGTTTTTAGACGAAAAAAGTAAAGCAGATTAGAAATGTTATTATAATAGGGTGATCCAGTGGGTTCAGGCTAAAACTTTTCTTTTTTTTCTTATTAAAAAAAGTTTGTCTTAACCAACTAAATTGCCCTACTTACAGCTATAGTAAAACGTTGTAAATAAAAAAAACAATGTCCACTATGTGTAAAGAAATGTAAACATATGAAGATGGGTCGAAGACAAAATGTCTGTATTCTCAAAAATCATGTTTTGAGGCGTAATTAATTGTGTGGCATGTCAGAAAACGGTGCCATTCGTATAGGTACATTACCCCCTGAACATTAACTTCACAGACGCTACAGTTTTGGCTCAATGCAAAGACTGCTGCTATCGCGTCACATGACGGGGCGGCCCGTTTGCTTAAGTCAATATGTGAATCTGGCCGGTGGGTCACCAGAGACTGTCCATGCCTGGTGTAAACAGTCGTGGAAGCCAGGGGGTAACGACAGTTTGTAAGGTGTATGCTTCGCCGGCGATGGGCGAGGCATGACAGAATCTCTGACCAGAGAGTAGTTTATTGTTAGTTGTTGCTTGTCGCGAGTCTGTACGAGTCTGGCTAGTCTGCGCGAGTCGACAGTAGTAGTCAGTCGGATGCAGTAGTAGTCAGTCGGAGACAGTAGAAGCGAGTGGACAGTAGTAGTCAGTCGGATACAGTAGTAGTCGGTCGGCTTTAGTAGTGAGTGGACAGTAGTAGTCTGCGGGAGTCGGCATGCATCAGCTGTGTGCTCTTCACGCGACTCTGGTCAGCGTTCTGGAGGATGAGTATTGTTGTAGAAGGTAAAGAAGCAGCCTTGCGCATATCTAATAATGTATGTTAACTGTAATTAATTTGTTCAAAAAAGCCCCAATAATAATTTTTTTTTATAAAGTAACTCTTTTAAAGAAAAACATTCATTTCAATATAAAGAATATTTCCTATGCATTCCCTCCAAGAATTATATATATATATATATTTATATATATATATATATATATATATATATATATATATATATATATATACGCCAGCATTGCACGAAGCTGTGTCGAAGAATGTATAATTAAGAGCAGATATAGATGCAGTTTTTATTGAGGTAAGAATTTTTGTTTTTTTATTCAGAATACAGGGCCGAAGGTCAGCGCTGCTGCCCTTATAAAATTTACCAGATATTATTATTTCTGTTGAGAGGTTACATTTGGTTCATGGTTCATTATTTAATTAATATTATTGTGTGGTTTATGGTGAACTATCATTCCTTAATTTCGTGTGGGGAGGTTACACTTGGGTCAATTTCCATTTAACAATTCGTGCGGAGAGGTTACACTTGGCGACATCCGGCCAGGATCGTATTTCTTTGGGAATCTTCTGATAAGTAGTCATATATCCACTCTTAATTACTTAAATTAAATGCCGCTTAGCATCTGGCGCAACGCATTTTTACTAATTTGTCACTCTTTCTTTCACAGATCATCGGCAATTTTTTTGCTTTGTTATAATTAGGTTTGTTGCATTTTGCATTGCGTTTGTTTCATTTGTGAATAATTTTGATTTGTGTAAAAATGCCGCGAAAAACTGTTAACAGTACATCGCGATGTGTAATGAGTGAAATAGCCGACTCAAATAATTTGACCGATAGTACTTGCGACACGCAGTGTAATGATGACAATCCTCCATTTACAATCAGTGTGTACCGACCACTTGTAATGATTTTTATCCTAATGATGAACAAATGAATTCAATTGTGTCCTCTGTTAATTTAACGACAATTGATGACGCGGGGCGTTCTGTTGCAATGAGTGGTGCCCAGCTTGACACATCCGGTTTGCAGGATTTAGGTGACAAACAGATAAATTTTTCTAATGAAAATGGACAGTGTAATCAGAGTACGACAGATTTATTTAATTCCGGTGTAGTGACCGATAGTGCACATCTGATTGGCAAACCCTTTCAGAAATTACAGAATGACCAAATGGTCACACAAAACGTGACAAATGCGGGTACGCCATCGAACAGCACAGAGAATAGAGTAAGTAGTATTGACATGGATCAAGTTATGGCATTATTGGTACAATTTAATGAAAAATTTAAACAAATCAATGAACACAACAAACAACAAAGCGAAAAATATGACAACCTTAATGAAAAATTAGACAACCATTTCAAACAACTTAATGAACTAATTAATGAAAGTTTCAAATTGACAAACAAAAAACACGACAACCTTAACGAACAGAATAAACAAGTTAGTGAACAGATTACAGCTGTTACCGTGCAACGTCATGACACGAAAGAACAATCATGTGAAGAAAGTAAGGCTCATGCTAGGAACAGTAATGAAGAAATTACATCTGTTGCACAAGAATTAAATAATACACATGCAGCCACAACAGAATCAGTTAGAGATGAAATTAGTGCAGTCGCTGAACAATGTCCTAAAAACGCAACACAGTTACGTGACGAGTTTAATTTAAAGTCACCCGAACTTTCACATACTGTGGATACGGAAGTCGATAAGAAATGTGAACAACAGAACAAGCAAGTTGACGAACGTATTAAAGTGACAGAAATGAAAAATGTTTCAGTCAATAACACGCCACAGCATACGAAACATTCCGAACATTTCTCACCATCACACAGCCAGTATAATTTGAGTAATTTACAGAAACTACGTGACTTAAAATCCGAAGTGACACAGACAAACAGATTCTTATGCAATCGTGAATCTGTTCACACATTCAGTGACGAGAACGTTGATTATAAGCAATTTTCATCCGTAAAAAAGTCTAAGGTATTTAAAAATGACAGAGCACAGGTACACGCATTGAACTGGATACGTCGATTTATTTTTGTACTTTCACCGCCATTACCTGTAATGCAGAAACTACAATTAGCATGGATACAACAATTTGCTTCTGAATTTTTACCGCCATTGCCTGTAACGCAAAAGCTAAAATTTATTTGCAGCGCGTAATAGACCTCAGGGGATTCATTATGCTTTAATGAATATGTGTCGTAGCGTGCACAGGGCCCCGAGTCGTAGTAGTGCTGTTTCATCTTTAGTTTTCTGCACTACTGCCTTCTCTTCTACTATCCTTTATATCTATCAGAACAGCTCTTCAACTATTGCTCTATCTAGGATTAAGAAATGAGTAATGAAAACCCGATAAGACAAGTTTTACCGAAAGCGACAATTTTTCATTAGACGCTCAAGAAATGACAACCACGAGAACTTTAATATCAGAGAAAATTTTAATCGTCAGTATGTGTAAAATTATCAGCAACAGCAAACACATTTTGGTAACAATAGAGGTTTTTCTCCGCAACAGCATCAAAACCAGCCAGTTAGCATACCTAACCAACAATGTAATGTACAAGGTCAACCAAGCTTTAATGTTTCGCCGCGTGCACGTGTAGTCTCAGCTCCAACAAATAGTAACGCACAGCAACAAGGAAATCAGTACATACAGAAAACACACTATTTCAATTCCTGTCGCAATGCGCCGTATGGAAATGACAATCATGACAGACGTAAAAATAATGAGCACAATTTTCAGCGTACGTTTAATAACAGTCGATCTCATCAGCAGCGAGAACATCAGCAACAACATATTATCATGAATGAACCAGACAGTAGATATCATCCAGAACATAATACGTCAGGAAGAAATAACAGAACAGTTCAAATAGTCGAAATGCCACATAATCCTCCCGTAAATAATAACACGTCAGATAGAATTTGACCAGATACAGTACAGATTGCATCTTCCAGTAACGCAAGCAATACTTTTGACACGCAGAATCTTGTTCATGAGAATGTTATTTGAAACATGCTTTGTGAATGCACCACTTTTATCGCACCCAGATCTTACCAGAAATTTTTCTATTGCCACCGACAGTTCTAACACCGCTTTAGACGTACATATTTTTCAGGAAATTGAAGAAGATGGTTGTACAGTAATTAAAAACATCGCTTTTGCAAGTCGCGTTCTGTCACCTGCTGAACGAAATTATTCTGTTACAGAACTTGAAACATTATGTGTTGTATGGGCTTTTACCAGATTTAGGCATTTTCTTTATGGAAGACACACTACGGTTTATACAGACCATAGAGCGATACAATTTTTACTTTCGGCTAAATTTACACACGACAGGAATTTAATTTTACAATTGTTCACATTCCCGGCACACAAAATATTGTAGCAGACGCACTATCCCGTTCTCTTAACAACAATCAGCAAGACATCGCAACCAACTTCTGCAAAGCAAATTTCAGCGTCATGAACATTCAACAAGTTGCATTTGAAAATTTCATTTCGTCGTCATTACAAGACATAGCACAAGAGCAAAGTAAAGACAACGTATGGAAAGAAATCAAACACCTTTGGCAAGATAGGAATAATGTTACCATTAGAAACCATTACACTGTACGCAATGACATTCTGTTTCGCCGCTCTCACCTTAACAGCAACAATTGGTTATTATGTATTCCTGACGAACTTGTTAACAAATTAATCTGGTACACTCATTTAAGTTACGCACATTACGGAGCTAGAAAATGTTTTCTTATACTGAGACAGAACTGTTATTTTACCAACATGGAGAAACGTATTCGACGAGTTTTAGCGTCATGTAAAATCTGCCAGAAAGCTAAATCGGATACGACTTCACATATTCCTCCATTACATCCCATTGTTCCTGTTAAATTAAGACACATGGCCGCTGTAGACATTTTTGGTACGATTCCTAGAACTAATAGAGGTTTTTGCTACGTCTTTGTCGCTGTTGAACTCACTTCAAAATTTGTTACTTTCACTCCGTTACGCAAAACTACTGCTAAAACTGTTTCGAAAGCATTTGTAAAACATTTTCTATTTCATGTAGGGCATGTGTTGAAAGTAATTTCCGACAATGGATCACAGATTCGATCTGCTATATGGACACGTATGTTGCGAGCTAGAAACATTTCTCCGGCCTATATATCCAGGTACCATGCTTCTTCGAACCCTTGTGAACGACTAATGAAAGAAATTGGTAAACTATGTAGAATATACTGCCATAAAAATCATATTGATTGGGACACACACATACTTTCATTCCAGGATGTAATTAATTCCATACCAAATGAATCTACTACGCTATCTCCGTCTGTTATACTAAAAAATGTTGAACCACCTAACAAAATTAAAGAATTAGTAACATTTCCTACATCTTGTCGACTACGACACCATGAAATAATTGACATTGCGCTGAACAACATCAAACGTGCCGCAGAGCGCCGGAGAAGACAGCAAAAACAGGTTCGTACACGCCGTGACTTTCACGTTGGACAGAAGATATTAGCACGTACATACTATTTATCCAACAAAGGAAAGAGTAGATGCAGTAAATTCGAGCTTCTATACGCAGGTCCATATCGGATTCGCAGCATTCCTCACCCCAATGTAGTACACGTCGAAACTTTGAGAACCAGAAAAACAAAAGGGAACCACCACGTGTCGAACGTCAAACCTTTTATTGAATGAAGATACTTTATGATTTATCACACTGTAATGCCATTTCCTAATTTTTTATGACCGCTTATGCAATTGTATTTATGTGACTACTTACTGATGATTGTCGTATTTTTTCTTGGCAAGTGCCCGGCAAGGTAAGGTTAGCAGGTCGCTCTTCTTGTCGTTACACATCAGACCGTGCATATTTTCCATTTTTTATGTATATATGATTGTTTTCCTGTTTTGTTTGTATGCACTATGAAACAGTTAAGATATAACAAACACCAGTTGACTTTAACATTTTTGCCTTACGATATCTCAACATCGTGACCACTTTACATTTTTTTGCTGCTACATTGTGATACATTGTGCTTCGGAACACTGTCGATGTTTTTGACATATTACGTTTTCTGTCATGCTATGCTGTATGCTCAATTATGTTACTATAAACCAGTTTTTATCTAATGGGTATATGAATTAAATGCAAGACATTAATCCTTGTTCATCATTTTCAGAATGAAATAACGTGTAAACGAAATAAATTAAACAGAAATGGGAATTTCACCTTCGGAATGAACGAAAGAGGATGCAATACCTCGTGATGAGGAGTACATGGATCAGAATTAACAAGCATTAACAAGAATATACTATACACATCGTATAATAGCAGTCTTAACTAATTTTTTCTTTCAGAATACGAGGCGATTGATGCAGGCTGTCAGACAGAACTACACATCTTAGTTTTAGTGATGAAATATGCTAGAAATAAGGAATAGTTGTATAATAAATAATGAAGTGACTTTTCTTTGCAGATGAGTGTAATGAATGATGATGAATAATGATGAAGAATATGCTACTATGGATAATGAAGTTTTTCTTTACAGGTGATGATAATAATGGAGTTATGATAATATGGATAATGACATTTTTTCTTTGCAGATGAGGATAATGTTAAAGTTTATGTATTTATGCTATGTAGTTATTTAAGTATTTGTTGCAGTTCGTTTTGACAGTATGTCTTATATCGCATGGTATAATGACTGAAGGTTTTGGAAAGGACAGCTAGAGAACATATATGTTTTCATACACATTTCACTACCTGTTAATTCGAAGTTCACTACTTTTCAGCATAATATGCGTTTCTTCTTTCAGTTTCATAATCCATTTTGTATATTTTGCAGGAGAAATTATTCATGAAATTAATGTGGTATAAATAGTTGTTTATTAAACCTATGTCGCTTATGAATGTGATCACATATACTCTACTTGTTTCATAACCTTGCTACAGCTGACTCATGACGAATGATGTTACACATCTTCATTTGCAACAATAACTTAAAAGCAACCAAAGTAATTACCAGTCCCAAATAATGCTACTAGTTTAAGAGAGTTCTGAGTAATACTGATCAGCTCTGAATAGTATGTCACTTCAATAATGACTTCTAAAGAATACAAAAAAAAATGTTTTGTAACTGGCCAATGAATACCACTGATTATTGTAATAAGATGACGTATAATGCCAATGATTACTATAATTAGATTAATTATGTATAAATGCTATGTCAATAATTAACTCATTTTGAATAATGACTTCTGAAGAACACAAAAAATAAATGCTTTGTAACTGGCCAATGAATGCCACTGATTTTTGTAATAAGATGACCTATGATGCCAATAATTATTATAATTAACTCATTTTGAATAATGACTTCTGAAAAATAAAAAAAAATAAAAAATGTTTTGTAACTGGCCAATGAATGCCATTGATTATTGTAATAAGATGACCTATGATGCCAATGATTACTATAATTAGATTAATTATGTATAAATGGTATGCCAATAATTAACTCATTTTGAATAATGACTTCTGAAAAATACAAAAAAATGCTTTGTAGCTGGCCAATGAATGCCACTGATTACTGTAATAAGATTACCTATGATGCCAATGATTACTATAATTAAGTGAATTATGTTAATACTATGCCATTCATTAGCTTCTGTTTTGAATGATGACTTCTGATGGTTTGTAACTGGGCAATGAGTGCCAATAATTACTATATTCAGATAATTTATGAACATTATTCTGTAATACTACATACATGGTACAGAAATGTTCAGTAACTGGGCGATGAGTGCCACCAATTACTCAAATCACTTGTTAGACTAGTGTAATTCTCAATGAAGACTACTATGTGACTTAATGTCCTTCACCTTCTGACCTAATTACCAGAAATTACTGCAATATCCATTTGTCCTATCTATCCTCATGATCATGGAGCACTATATTTGGTTTTTGCACTAATTCTATGTTGGTCTACTTTACAAGAATATGGTGTTGACACGACATGCTGTCCACCACCTTGAGCGATGGAGATGTTATTATGGTCCCACTGTTTGGTGTACCTAGTGTACTACCAAAATGATAGCATGAAATATTATTACGACATTTCAGTGTCTTGGCTACACTGATTAATACTTCAAGGAAAAGAGCTTCAGATTGTCTCACTTGGTGTTGTGCTTCTGTCGAAAGATATGGACTTTCAGTGCAGCTGCGTGCAACTTAAAGTGCTACAACCATGACGCAATCCTTCCCATTCCTTTCCTCATTCTTGTAAAATGATAAAGACATATACAGTGCGTGTGCACTCTATGCCATTTGTTATTATGATTTGTACTCATTGCTTACACATTTTGTCATTTCCTGATATGTTCTCTACTATAGTGCGTGTGCACTTTTGTCACTTGTTAATATGATTTGTATTTAATATGTATGTACTACAGTGCGTGTGCACTTTTGTCATTTGTCAATATGATTTGTACTCATTACGTTTATTTGTTGTAAAAATATTAGAGAGTTTTACAGCGCGTGTGCACTTTATGCCATTTGTACTCATTATGTAGACTTTTTTTTGTGATTCCCAGATATGTTCTGTATTACAGATTACAGTGCGTGTGCACTTTCGTCATTTTGTTAATATGATTTGTATTCATTGCATTTTGTGATTTGCTGATATGTTCTGAACTACAGTGCGTGTGCACTTATGTCATTTGTTAATATGATTTGTATCCATTGCGTATACATTTTGTGATTTCCGGATATGTTCTGTACTACAGTGCGTGTGCACTTTCGTCATTTTGTTAACATGATTTGTATTCATTGCATTTTGTGATTTGCTGATATATTCTGAACTACAGTGCATGTGCACTTTATGTCATTTCATTTGTACTCATTGTGTATACATTTTGTCTTTGCTTGATATGGTCTGTTGGAGGTTGATGGTCAATTATCATTCATTAAATTTCGTGCGGGGAGTTTACGCTTGGCTCCATTCTCATTTTTCATTTAAATAATTTTTGTGTGAGGAGGTTACACTTAGCTCCATTTCCATTTTTTTCATTTTAACAATATTTCGTGCAGAGAGGTTACAAGTTGTTATCTAAATATCGAGCAAGATGTTGACAACTGATCCGTCACTGATTTTCACTTTTCCCACTGTCGCCTGTACTGAGGTACAGGTCTTCGAGCATCTCGGCCTGTAGTCCTCTTCCGATTCCTAGTTCTTCGCAAAGAGACTGTCTGTTACTTCGTACTTTAAATCAGACTTGCTTGACCACACTAGAACCGTCTGCGTCGTATGATGGTGTATTGGTGCGGTACACCTGGATCAGTTCATCATCGATTGTTGCAGCATTGCCCTATTTCAAACGCAGGAAACGAATTGCCTAACGATATCCGATTAACAATGGGCTGCGTCATGTTGGCAAGGCTCCTCTAGTGGCGTGATATGGTACGTGGCTTGTGGATTTTATTGTCTACTAGGTCTAAAAATTAAGAAATAATTAATTATTTCTTATTAGTTTTTTGGAGCTGATAAAACAATCAATTGGTAACTGATTCTTTCGTCACTCCTTCGTAGAAAAACTTGGTAATTATAAATTAAAAGCACAAAATTCTGGAGGCTGTACACTGTAAATAATTATCTGCCAAACAGTAACTAAATACCGGAACATGAACACAGCTGGAGTTTGCAGAATTCTGACTCAACATTTGCTGGGGGCATCCTTAGGGCCTTAACCAACAGTCACAATGACAATCTTCCACTTACCAAAATTTGATCTTTTGGAAGCCGTAGAAGTCAATAAACATCTGCCTCACACTCATGCTATAATTTTAAATGACCAAACACAGCTCAGATTTCACATCCCCCGAACTTCTCTTAAACCTCACATTTGTTCAATTCTTTTAGAGTATTGGTATTACCTGTGTTTATTTGTTTTATTGGGATTGTGTATGTACTCCCCTACAGCAACAGAAGTCCTTCATACCACTGATATACAGGGTGCTTGTTTTAACTTGAGGCAATAAAATAGCTCGAAAACGACGCATCGTACGAAAAAATATGTTCCGAACTTTGATACTGGTATTAAAAAGTTACTTGAGTATTGCAAACGTGATAGTACAGTATAAATAATATGGCTAGACTTTGACATTTCTGACAAGTGAGCTATTTGTATGACAACGTATTTTCTGTTCCCCACGGGGTTGATTGTGATGAGTCCCGAGCCATCGGAATGTTTGATTTCGGAGGCCGCCCTTGAACTCCGTCATGTGACTGATTTCGGTTTGTGTTTACACCAAACCGCCGTTAACTCTTGTGCAGTTATCGGGGGAATACAATCCATAACAATTCTAATAAAATAAAATGTTAGCGAAGTGACAGTGAGAGGCGCAGCAGCCATGAATATTCACCGAAATCGAGCACCCCAATGGCGAAAGGCATGGAGACTCACCGATAATAAGCGTCCCTATGGGAACAGAAAACGGTCACATCCACGTCGTTGGTCCTCGATAACGCTAAACGTAGTTTCTAATCAGACACTAAAACGGCTAACCATTTGTAACACTAAAGTAAATTTCAAACATAAATATCAACAATTAGAATACAAAGGCTTACACTTACACTGTAAATCAATTGTAGAAGTAAATGCGTCGTTTCTTATTTGTAAAAACGGGCACACTTGATATTTGTCGGTTGCAGCTCTATCTATCACTAATGGAGAGCAATGTTTTCAGTAAATCGTACGTATCTTTTGGTACGCGGGTGGGGTGGTGAGGACTTGACCAATTGTAGCACAGACAAATGTCCGACTTGCTAATATCAACATTTCACCTAGAACATTTTTTGCATACGATGCGTCGTTTACAAAATATTTAGTAGTCTCAAGTTAAAACAAACACCCTTCACAATTTAGCTTATGTACTTCATGTTACAATCGTAAATTCTATCTTTTACTTTTCTTTTCCATCACCTTCCATATGTAATACCTCTTACACTTATTCCTCAGAACTCTTGCATTTATTTAATTTTATTTTGATTTTTAATTTAATTTAAATTGTTGCATAGGTTATAGCGTGGCCTATCAGTACCTCTACTCTCCTGTTGAATGTAATTCTTGAAAAATATGGTCCTCTTCCATCCCTCTCCCTCTCCCTCTCTCTCTCTCTCTCTCTCTCTCTCTCTCTCTCTCTCTCTCTCACACACACACACACACACACACACACACACAGACACACACACACACACAGACACACACATAAACTGTGTAATATTTTTTCTGGTTTGTCCCCTCCCCCTTCATATTTCTATGCTGTTTAAATTTAACATTTTGAATTACATTACCATTATCCTATCAAAGATGATATTTAGTCTACGTTTTGTAGTGTCAAGAAATTGTTGCTGACAACAGCTGCACTCGTCAACCCAATGTACGTACAAACTGTTTTACAACCTGTTTTATTGTTAAAATATATGTTTGTTATGTGATTACAGCTATTGTATTCATCTCTTTTCATTTACCAGATGTACACGAAGAGTATGTATTATGCCTATGAAGCGATTCTCGTGTCGAATATCTGGCCACAAGTGCGCGGAAAACCATTGTCCCTCAGGCCAACGACCACATATGTCGTTTTTTCTCTGAGAATTTTGTCGCTGTTTTTGTAACTATGTTTTAGTTGGAATTGGTCTGAATGGAGTTAAATTTATCAAACTGGCTTGTTCACTGTAGTGTACAAGGCTCGAAACACAAATAATTGTGTATTGAAGATTGAAAGGAAAGCCAAAAGCCGCTCGAGATTTTCAAATAATAAATCTTGCGGAAGAGACGAAAATTAATTTCTATCAACAGAACGCTGAAGCCTTGAGAGCTATTACTTTTGTTATTTATTTTTATGTTTTGGGGTACGGCGAAAGGTTAGTGAACTATTTAGGAATTCGAAGACGACGTTAAGAGACAAGAATTTGATGGTGCTACAGAATTTCTGTGACTCCCAGCGGTGATTAAGGTATGCCAAGGACTGCAGACAAATTCGACATTTATCACAGTCATCATTTCTGTTCTACTTATCGTATTATCTTTTCCTCCTCGCCCTGTAGAAAGCCGAAGCTGGAAACCTAGAGAAGGATGCAACACACAGAGGTGACAAAAGTCATGCGATACCCCCGTAATATCGTGTCGGATCTCCTTGTGCCCGATGTAGTGCGTCAAATCAACGTGGTATGGACTCAACAAGTCATTGGAAGTCCCATGCAGAAATATTGAGCCATGCTGACTCCATAGCCATTCATAACTGTGAAAGCGTTGCCGGCGGAAGATGTTGTGCACAAGCTGAACTCTCGATCATGTCCCATAAATGCTCGATTGGATTCATGTCGGGCGATCTGGGTGGCCAAATCATTCTCTCTAACTGTCCACAATGGTCTTCAATACAATCGCGAACAGTTGTGGTCCTGTTAGAAAGTTTCGTCATCCATAAAAATTCCATCGTTGTTTGGCTGAAAATTGTCTCCAAGTAGCTGAAAGTAACCATTCCCAGTTCAGTTCGACCAGAGGGCGCACTCAATTCCTTGAAAACACAACTCACCCCATTATCAGCTTGCACAGTGACTTCTTGACAACTTGTGTCCATGGCTTCGTGGGGTCTGCGCTAGACTCAAACACTACCATCAGCTCTTACACAACTGAAATCGGGACTCATCTGACCAGGCCAAGGTTTCCAGTCGTATAGAGCCCAGCTGATATGGTCGCAAGCCCAGGAGAGGTGCTACAGGCAATGTCGTGCTGTTACGAAAGCCACTCGCGTCGGCGGTTATCCGCTGCCATAGCCCATTAACGCCAAGTTCCACCGCTCTGTACTAACAGGTACGTTCCTCGCACGTCCCACATTGATTTCTCCGATTTATTTCACGCAGTGTTGCTTGTCCGTTAGCACTGACAACTATACGCAAACGCCGCTGCTCTCGGTCGCTCAGTGAAGGCCGTCGGCCACTGTGGTGTCCGTGGTGAGAGGTAATGCCTGAAATTTAGCACACTCTTGACACAATGGATCTCGGAATATTGAATTCCCTACTTCCGAAATGGAATATTAGACTACTGTAGCCCCAGTTACCACTCGGCAGTTAACGTCTGTTAATTCCCGTAGAGCGGCCATAATCATGCCGGCAACATTTTCACATGAATCACCTGAGTAGGTATGACAGCTCCTCCGATGCACTGTCCTTTTATACACTACTGGCCATTAAAATTGCTACACCGAGAAGAAATGCAGATGGAAAACAGGTATTCATTGGACAAATATATTATACTAGAACTGACATGTGATTACATTTTCACGCAATTTGGGGGCATAGATCCTGAGAAAACAGTACCCAGAACAACCACGTCTGGCCGTAATAACGGCCTTGATACGCCTGGGCATTGAGTCAAACATAGCTTGGATGGTGTGTACAGGTACAGCTGCCCATGCAGCTTCAGCACGATACCACAGTTCATCAAGAGTAGTGACTGGCGCATTGTGGCGAGCCAGTTGCTCGACCACCATTGACCAGACGTTTTCAATTGGTGAGAGATCTGGTGAATGTGCTGGCCAGGGCAGCAGTCAAACATTTTCTGTATCCAAAAAGGCCCGTACAGGACCTGCAACATGTGGTCGTGCATTATCCTGCTGAAATGTAGGGTTTGGCAGAGATCGAATGAAGGGTAGAACTGCGGGTCGTAACACATCTGAAATGTAACGACCACTGTTCAAAGTGCCGTCAATGCGAACAAGAGGTGACCGAGTTGTGTAACCAATGGCAACCCATACCATCACGCCGGGTGATACGCCAGTATGGCGATCACGAGTACACGCTCCCAATGTACGAGGGCTATCCACAAAGTACATTACGTTTTGGAATTAAAAATAAATAAAGTATTGGAAATTTTTTTTATTATATACAGATGAAAGCCACACTTAAATAGTACTTTTCTACATAGTTGCCATTTAAATTAAGGCACTTATCGTAGCGATGGACGAGCTTGGAAATTCCTTCGTCGTAAAATTCGGCCGCCTGCGCCTTCAACCACGTGGTTACCTCTTCTTGAAGCTGTGCGTCGTCGTCAAATCGCTGCATAGCCAACCACTTCTTCATTGCTGGGAATAAGTGGAAGTCGGTCGGTGCCAGGTCGGGACTGTACGGCGGATAAGGAAACAACTCCCACTTAAAAGATTCGAGAACTTCACGAGTGGCATTTGCCGTGTGGGTCCGGGCGTTGTCGTGAATCAGCAAGACCTTTGAGCCCACTTTCGCCTGCGCTTGTTTTGTATTGCCCTTCTGAGGCTGTGCAGAGTTTGGCAATACCTTTGAGAGTTTATTGTAGTGCCTCTACCCAGGAAATCCACAAAAATCACACCTTTTCTGTCCCAAAAGACAGTCGCCATCACCTTGCTTGCCGACATTGTCTGCATGCATTTCTTGGGTTTTGGGGGGGAATTTGTGTGCCCCCACTGCATTGACTGCAATTTTGTCTCGCAGTTCACATGCTTAACCCATGTTTCGTCACCAGTAACGATGCGATCGAGTAATGAGTCGCCATCTTTCTCGTAAGCGTCCAAAAACGTTTACACTGCAGCCAGTCGCTGATTTTTGTGAATCTCTGTCAAGATTTTGGTATATCCATCTTGCACAAAACTTGTGGTAATCAAGCTTTTCGGTAATGATTTCGTGCAACAAACTTCGTGAAATTTGTAGAAAACTCATAGAGATTTCCGTTATTGTGAAATTACGGTTTTCACGGACCGCGGCATCGACTTTTTCGACAAGTTCGGCAGTCACTATGCTGGGTCTTCCACTTCGCTCTTCGTCGTGAACGTTAGTTCGGCCATTTTTTAATTTTATGACCCATTGACGCAGTCCACCTTCAGTGATTATGTTGTCCCCATACACTTCACAAAGCTGCTGATAGATTTCTATCGGTGTACAGTTTTTTGCAGTCAGAAACCTTATTTCAGCACGCACTTCACACTTCGCGGCATTTTCACTTAACGCTGACATTTCTAACTGTCACAGTAACTCAACGGAGTACAGCACGAACCTCTCACTAGCACGGCAGGATGCCGACTGAGCGGCAGAATTCCATGACACCAAGATGGCCGCGCTAGCCCCGCCCCTAACGGACACAAACGAAAACGTAATGTACTTTGTGGGTAGCCCTCGTACGTTCACCGCGATGTCGCCAAACACGGATGCGACCATCAAGATGCTGTAAATAGAACCTGGATTCATCCGGAAAAATGACGTTTTGCCATTCGTGCAGCCAGGTTCGTCGTTGAGTACACCATCACAGGCGCTCCTGTCTGTGAAGCAGCATCAAGGGTAACCGCAGCCACGGTCTTCGAGCTGGTAGTCCATGCTGCTGCAAACGTCGTCGAACTGTTCGTGCACATGGTTGTTGTCTTGCAAACGTCCCCATCTGTTGACTCAGGGATGGAGACATGGCTGCATGATCCGTTACAGCCATGCGGATAAGATGACTGTCATCTCGACTGCTAGTGACACGAGGCCTTTGGGATCCAGCACGGCGTTCCGTATTACCCTCCTGAACCCACCGATTCCATATTCTGAAAACAGTCATTGGATCTCGACCAACGCGAGCAGCAATGTAGCGATACGATAAACCGCGATCGCGATAGGCTACAATCCGACCTTTATCGAAGTCGGAAACGTGATGGTACGCATTTCTCCTCCTTACATGAGGCATCACAACAACGTTTCACCAGGCAACGCCGATCAACTGCTGTTTGTGTATGAGAAATCGGTTGGAAACTTTCCTCATGTCAGCACGTTGTAAGTGTCCCTATCGGTGCCAACCTTGTGTGAATGATCCGAAAAGCTAATCATTTGCATATCACAGCATCTTCTTCCTGTCGGTTAAATTTCGCGTCTGTAGCACGTCATCGTCGTGGTGTAGCAATTTTAATGGCCAGTAGTGTGCGCGATCCTATCGCGATTTGTATATGTGCATATCGCTATCCGATGACTTTTGTAACCTCATTGTATTGTTAGACAGTTAAGTATTGTGGTACACCCAGAGAACATAGAATTTGGATAGAGATTCTTTGGTCTCCGAGTTCTGATGAGGTGTTTGACAAACTTGAAAAAAATAATTACAATAAGTAAAAACTAGGACCACTACGAAACAACACCACAGTTTGGACATCCCCATATGTAATATCATTTTGCAGTGTTGTTCGTCAGTACTGTATCGTTCTCGACGACGACAGTCAGTTATTAAGTCTGATAATGGCCACGTATGCCGAAAACCGGTTAACGAAATAAATTAATAGTGTGGAACGTCCACAGTTTGGTGCGTTTCATTTACAAAATAATCTCGTCCCTCGTAAGCACTTGACTTGCAGATCTGGTGGAACGACACCGATCCGACAAAGAGACGGGCTCTGGCAGGGAAGGAGACGAGGCTGCGCGGCGCGTGATGCAATTCCCGTGCTAATGGGAGGCCGGCCACGTGGCGGCGTTTACATCAGCATGCGCGCCTCTCGGGGCTTAGCGAGGGCCGGGATGCAGATTAGGCGCGCGACCTCCCGCCGGTGATCTGCCCCAGAGGCCAGCGGCCCTCCGCAGCACGCTTTGAGTCATCGCACTCGCGTGTCAACGACGCCGCCGCCGCCGCGGGCCGTACGTGCCGGCACGCGCCCCAGCACTGCCCGTGTAAACAGGCCGCCGCCGTCCGAGTGCTTTC
The DNA here is from genome assembly GCF_021461395.2 of Schistocerca americana. Taxonomy (NCBI): domain Eukaryota; kingdom Metazoa; phylum Arthropoda; class Insecta; order Orthoptera; family Acrididae; genus Schistocerca; species Schistocerca americana. The sequence goes on along the minus strand of NC_060120.1, from coordinate 1,036,385,491 downwards.
CGCCTACTGTGGTCTGACGTCGGCCTCAGAGGTTGAATGACCGCCTCCGCGTAATAATGTCTGACGAAGAAGGCGAGAAGAATTTAAAGGCAGAGGTCTCCGATTCACTTTTTCACATAACAGCCTCAAGCAAAATTCTCAGCCTACTCTCCCTAGAACAGTTATACAGGGTGTTACAAAAAGGTACGGCCAAACTTTCAGGAAACATTCCTCACACACAAATAAAGAAAAGATGTTATGTGGACATGTGTCCGGAAACGCTTAATTTCCATGTTAGAGCTCATTTTAGATTCGTCAGTATGTACTGTACTTCCTCGATTCACCGCCACTTGGCCAACTTGAAGGAAGGTAATGTTGACTTCGGTGCTTATGTTGACACGCGACTCATTGCTCTACAGTACTAGCATTCAGCACATCAGTACGTAGCATCAACAGGTAAGTGTTCATCACGAACGTGGTTTTGCAGTCAGTGCAATATTTACAAATGCGGAGTTGGCAGATGCCCATTTGATGTATGGATTAGCACGGGGCAATAGCCGTGGCGCGGTACGTTTGTATCGAGACAGATTTCCAGAACGAAGGTGTCCCGACAGGAAGACGTTCGAAGCAATTGATCGGCGTCTTAGGAAGCACGGAACATTCCAGCCTATGACTCGCGACTGGGGAAGACCTAGAACGACGAGGACACCTGAAATGGACGAGGCAATTCTTCGTGCAGTTGACGATAACCCTAATGCCAGCGTCAGAGAAGTTGCTGCTGTACAAGGTAACGTTGACCACGTCACTGTATGGAGAGTGCTACGGGAGAACCAGTTGTTTCCGTACCATGTACAGCGTGTGCAGGCACTATCAGCAGCTGATTGGCCTCCACGGGTACACTTCTGCGAATGATTCATCCAACAATGTGTCAATCCTCATTTCAGTGCAAATGTTCTCTTTACGGATGAGGCTTCATTCCAACGTGATCAAATTGTAAAATTTCACAATGAACATGTGTGGGCTGACAAGAATCCGCACGCAACTGTGCAATCACGTCATCAACACAGATTTTCTGTGAACGTTTGGGCAGGCATTGTTGGTGATGTCTTGATTGGGCCCCATGTTCTACCACCTACGCTCAATGGAGCACGTTACCATGATTTCATACGGGCTACTCTACCTGTGCTGCTAGAACGTGTGCCTTTACAACTACGACGCAACATGTGTTCATGCACGATGGAGCTCCTGCACATTTCAGTCGAAGTGTTCGTACGCTTCTCAACAACAGATTCGGTGACCGATGGATTGGTAGAGGCGGACCAATTCCATGGCCTCCACGCTCTCCTGACCTCAACCCTCTTGGCTTTCATTTATGGGGGCATTTGAAAGCTCTTGTCTACGCAACCCCGGTACCAAATGTAGAGACTCTTCGTGCTCGTATTGTGGACGGCTGTGATACAATACGCCATTCTCCAGGGCTGCATCAGCGGATCAGGGATTCCATGCGACGGAGGGTGGATGCATGTATCCTCGCTAACGGAGGACATTTTGAACATTTCCTGTAACAAAGTGTTTGAAGTCACGCAGGTACGTTCTGTTGCTGTGTTTCCATTCCATGATTAATGTGATTTGAAGAGAAGTAATAAAATGAGCTCTAACATGGAAAGTAAGCGTTTCCGGACACATGTCCACGTAACATATTTTCTTTCTTTATGTGTGAGGAATGTTTCCTGAAAGTTTGGCCGTATCTTTTTGTAACACCTTGTATAGAGAGATTTTTTCCTCCGTGTACAAACTCTAGGGATTGATCGATGACAAGATACGGAAGAAAAAAGATCTAATGAATTTATGTCGGGAAATGCGTCGTTTCCATGCTAGAGACCATTAATACAATCATAAATTGTTACAGAGACTGTGGTCTAGTACGCGCTGTACCGCACAGCCACTGCTAAAGGCCGGCCGGTGTGGCCGTGCGGTTAAAGGCGCTTCAGTCTGGATCCGCAAGACCGCTACGGTCGCAGGTTCGAATCCTGCCTCGGGCATGGATGTGTGTGATGTCCTTAGGTTAGTTAGGTTTAATTAGTTCTCAGTTCTAGGCGACTGATGACCTCAGAAGTTAAGTCGCATAGTGCTCAGAGCCATTTAGAGAGATGGCAGAGTTTAGAGAGCGGACGATATGGACGTGTGTCCGTCAGGAAAAGGAAATTCGTAAGACTGGATTTCATGAACTGATATATATATTATGACTTTTGAACACTATTAAGGTAAATACATTGTTTGTTCTCTATCAAAATCTTTCATTTGCTAACTATGCCTATCAGTAGTTAGTGCCTTCAGTACTTAGAATATTTTATTTAGCTGGCAGTATCGGCGCTCACTGTATTGCGGTAGTTCGAGTAACGAAGATTTATGTGAGGTAAGTGATTCATGAAAGGTATGGGTTATTGGTAGTCAGGGCCATTCTTTTGTAGGGATTATTGGAAGTCAGAGTGCGTTGCGCTAAAAAATATTGTGCGTCAGTTTAGTGATGATCAGAACAAGTAAAGAGAGAACTGTATGAGTATGTTCAGTTTTGCTCAGTTGTTTGAAAATCAAATAACGAAGAAGTTTCCAGCACAGTCATTCTTAAATTTTGAAGGGGAAGCTTCACGGTTTCCATGTGCCTCAACGCATGCATGTCTCATACGTTCACATCCGCCAGGCTGCATCCGAACAGTGTCAAAGGCAGCATGAATACGCTTGCTCCAGTGTCTCCATATCTGGAATGAGCACTGCATACACGATACTTTCGAGATGGCACCATAACCAAAAATCGCACTGGTTGAGATCCGATGAACGAGCAGGCCATACAACTGGACCCCCCAGTCCGATCCATCGACCAGGTTCAAATGGCTCTGAGCACTATGGGACTTAACGTCTGAGGTCATCAGTCCCCTAGAACTTAGAACTACTTAAACCTAACTAACCTAAGGACATCATACACATCCATGCCCGAGGCAGGATTCGAACCTGCGAACGTAGCGGTCGCGCGGTTCCAGACAGAAGCGCCTAGAACCGCTCGGCCACACTGGCCGGCCATCGTCCAGGGTAGAAATGCGTCCGGACGTTAACGGGGAAGTGGGCTGGAGCACCATCATGTAGCAGCCACATAACCCCTCGCATCATCAATGGCACTTCCTCCAGCAGTGGAGGCAAAGTCACCTGCAAGAAACGACGATACTTCTGGCCTGTTAGGCGACGTGGAAGGAACACTGGTCCAAAAATACGGTCCCCAATTATATCGGTCCACACATTCCAGCTGCACCGATCCTGATTATTCGATGTTACCATACCGTAGGGGTTCTCCATAGTATCTCCATAGTATCCCACTGTTATGAAAGCTGAAGATGCCACCGCATAAAGGTGGCCTCATCCGCGAATAGGATGGACGATACAAATCCTGGTATCGTGATTTCCTGGTGAAGAAACCAGTGACAAAACTGCTCCCAATCCGGAACGTCTGTCGCTAGTAACCCCTGCACACACACTGTAAGAGATAGTGTGGTAACAACTGTCGTGGAGAATGTTCCATACGGTCGTCTGGCTTATCCTGTACTGGGGGGGCCAACTGCTTGGTACTGACACGACGGTCGCCTTCCACAATGTTAATCACATTTTCCTCCAAGTCTCGGTGTCAGAACATCTCGGGTACATCCTTCATGATTTCCTACTTCCTGAAACGACCCTGTTTCAGACAAACGATGAAACATCGTTGCAAACATTGAATGCTGTGATTGTTGTCGGCGAGGATAGGTCTCCTGATACAACCTTGTTGCCCGCCGCCCGTTGCCATTTGTCTTTGCTTAAGGTTCAAATGGTTCAAATGGCTCTGAGCACTATGGGACTCAACTGCTGAGGTCATTAGTCCCCTAGAACTTAGAACTAGTTAAACCTAACTAACCTAAGGACATCACAAACATCCATGCCCGAGGCAGGATTCGAAAGGGCGACCGTAGCGGTCTTGCGGTTCCAGACTGCAGCGCCTTTAACCGCACGGCCACTTCGGCCGGCTTTGCTTAAGGAAACACCATGTCGGCAAGCTGCCAACGCGAACACTGAACAATAGTGTACCATGCTTGCCAGACCAGGATTCGAACCCAAGATCTTCTGATTTAGGTAGCTGCGTTAAACACTGCGCCGTCCGGTCAGTGTTTTTCAGTTGTCTGAAAGAACAGACACCATGCAAATCCACATCTGTTGATACATACTATGTAATTTCAAAGAGGAAAGGCGGAAAAGAAAAGAAAGGGAAGAAAGTAACAATATAAACTCGATCAGGACTTTATGAGACGAGTGAAAATCTGTGCCACAGTGGGACACGAACCTGCAAGCTGCTGCTTAGTCGGCAGGTGAATTAACCCTCTACGCCATCCAGACACAATGTTTGTCCCAAATGTGCGAATTGTCTCGATTCTCTCATCAGCCGATTCAAATTACCACCTAGCACCGCCTCTCCGCATTCCCCGGCCATATCGTCCGTGCTCGCTAATTTCTGATTTCCGCTGGAGGCCGAACTTAAATGTGCATCCGCACTAGAGGTCGTGGATTCATTGCCCATCGAGGCGAGTCAGTCTAAGAATGCTTGGTGTCTGTTCTTTCAGACAACTGCAAAACACTGACCGGACGGCGCAGTGTTTAACGCAGCTACCTAAATCAGAAGATCTTGGGTTCGAATCCTGGTCTGCAAGCATTTTCACTTGTCGCCGCTGATTCCGAATAAAGTCCCGATTAAGCTCATACAATTAGTTTTTTTTCCTTTCCCTTCTCCCCCTTTCACCTTCAATTTACTTTACATTATTTATTTGTTGATTCGAATAAACCTTTTGACTTAGAAGTTTCATTTCTTTACTTCCTTCATCCGTCGAAACTGTCGTTCCTTTTTTTCCTGCGTCCATTTCCTTTCACTCGCTGACCTCCTCCTTTCCAGAAATCGTGCATTTTATGTTGTTTCTCTTCAAATGGTTCAAATGTCACTAAGCACTATGGTACTTAACATCTGAGGTCATCAGTCCCCTAGACTTAGAATTACTTAAACCTGACATCACACACATCCATGCCCGAGGCAGGAGTCGAACCTGCGACTGTAGCAGCCGCGTGGTTCCGGACTGAAGCGCCTAGAAGCGCTCGACCACAGCGGCCGGCTGTTGCTTCTCTAAAAAGCGTTCTGTTTTCTGTTATGTTCGTTCCAATTTCAGTGTTTTTCGTGTCTTTGTCAATTGGATTTGTAGCTGCTGAGTAAGTTGATGATCCGCTAGCTTATTCTGCTATAAGAGACTCTCAACTGAAAACAAGGCACGTGGAAAAACGTAAGTCAACTGTTTATTATTTCGTAAGTAATCGCCATAACTGTTGATACATTTGTCCCACTGTGAGACAAGACGTCAGTGACTTCATGAAAAATGTTTGCGATCGCCTACGGAACCATGATTGTACCCAGGCATGCATCTCCTCATCCGAGAGGTCGGGGCTGTATGGGGAATGTGTAAGAGCTTCCCAGTGAAGCTTCTGCAGCGTACTCCAAACAATCTTGGCAGCATTTGGGCGCTCGCATTAGTGCCGAGGATTATGTGACCATTTTGGCTCATAGGGTCCAACTCACAGTACAGTTTTTTTGAAAGAAATTTCGGCCATTTGGCTGCTGATTGTTCATTTACTTTATAGTTAGCAGCTCGTGGTCTTGTGGTAGCGCTGTCGCTTCCCGCGCATGAGGTCCCGGGTTCGATTCCCGTTGGGGTTAGGGATTTTCTCTCCCTCGAGATGACTGGGTGTCGTGTGTGCGTCTTTTATCATCATTGACTCGCAAGTCGCCGAAGTGGCGTCAGCTAAAAGGGACGTGCAATTTTGGCGGCCGAACACCCCGCATGAGGTCGCCCGGCTAACAATGCCGTACGATCATTTCATTTCATTTACTTTACACAATCATGATTTCAGCTTTGCAGCCATTCTCAAGTGCATGGTGACTATATTTCTGATCTCCTGAACGATGACATGTCACAAATAGGTCAGACATATTTTAACATGTCACTATGCACTTGAGAATGGCTACAAAGCTGAAATCATGATTGGGAAAATAAATGGACAATTAACAGTAAAATGGAGGAAATCACTTTTAAAAACATTCTATATTACTGTGGTCCCCTATGAAAGATAGGTCATGCTACATTGTTTGTTACCCGGTGGTGATGCTATGTTCCCTGTTCACACAGCTCGCATCTTCCAGGTCCAGTTTTTTCACACCCTCGCCACTACAATCACCAGATCTCAATATTACTGAGCCTTTGTGGCCTAATTTAGAGAGAAGTGTGCCTTATCGTTATCCATCTTCATCACGTACCACTATTTTGCAAGAAAAACGGTATAAGATCCTTGAAAACCATACATTCTGAGACGACTGGAAGCTATTTTGAATCCAAAAGCTATCCTACACCGTATGACACATTGTAAAATGTTTTGTTTTTGGTATTCCCATGATATTGTCCAACCTCTGTAATTCACTCGGCATATGTGTTCATAAAACCAGTCTTATTTTCCTCATTGCATCAGTTAGCTTCTCCAGTTCCAGATAGAGCTCTGTTTCACCGTAGTTTGTATTCAAGCATTACTATCACTTTTTGAAGCTAATTCTTCTCCCTATAATTTTTCATTCAACTTTTTCTAGTTTTTCAAGATCCCCAAAAGTTGTTAGTTTAACTCTTCATGCTGCATTCAGCGTCTTAGGCCTTATCACTATGTGATAGTGTCTTAGCTGCATTTATACGAGGGCGCGCTCAAAAATAATGCTTTCGAATTTTTTATTCAGGTCTCGATATCTGTTGAAGTATCACGCATATTACTCGATCGACATTCCCGCTTCGCTGACCCAAGTTACAACCCACTCCAGTTACAAGGCTCCATATTGTAGCGTATAACATGGCGGTGTGCAACGTAACTATGTCGGTGCGTGAGAAAACTGAAAGCACCAATTCGAAGAGTGGGCCGCCCGGAGTGGCCGCGCGGTTCTAGGCGCTACAGTCTGGAACCAAGCGACCGCTACGGTCACAGGATCGAATCCTGCCTCGGCCATGGATGTGTGTGATGTCCTTAGGTTAGTTAGGTTTAACTAGTTCTAAGTTCTAGGGGACTAATAACCTCAGCAGTTGAGTCCCATAGTGCTCAGAGCCATTTGAACCAGTGCTCAGAACCAACCATTTTTTTCGAAGACTGCCAAGCCGCGCACGGGCGCTGCGACTTTACACGGCAATCTGACGACTTGCGTTCGCTGTCATCGATTATCCTCCCTACAGTCCCGACTTGTTCCCGTCCGATTTTCATCTGTTTCCAGAACCTAGAGAACATCTTCGAGGATTTCAATTTGTCAGTGATGAAGCTTTGGAAGCGGAGGGAGGTTGTGGCTCCGTCAACAAAGTCAAACATTCTACAGTTACGGTATTAACGAACTGATCTCTCACTGGAGGAAATCTGTTCATCGCCAAGGTGACTACGTTGAGAAATGTGTTGAAATGAAGAATAAAAATGCAGAGTGTTAACGAAGTTTTTTTTGTTTAAAATCTTTAAGAGTTTTCACGTAAAAGATTCGGAGGCCTTACTTTTCAGCGCACTCTAAAGTAATAATTTATTAAGCTAAAGATCACTTAAAATTTACAACGTTCACATCACCAATTTCAGCTTGATTGTCATCTTCAGATGTGATTAATTCGCTAACACCATCGTCAAGACATATAACAATTCTAATTCTAATTAAGCATTCTGAACATCATAAAGTCTTGTAAAATATTTCAGTAACTACATTATATTGTAACATAAAAAACGTCTTTTTCAATGCACAACGACGTGATGTATTCATTCACAATTTTTACAAGATCTCACAATGTTCAGAAAGCTTAATTAGAATTGTTATATATCTTGACGAAGCTGGTAGTGAATTAATCACATCTGCAGATCGCAACCAATCTGAATCCAGCAACGTGAACGTTGTAATTTTTAAGCGATCTTGTACCTAATGAATTATTATACAAACATTTAAAACGTCACGTACTGCCATTTGGCAATATGTAAATTTTTAAAAATCTTTGTTTTATATTCCAGGACATTGACTTTTTGCTATGAGTGGTTTTCATCATATGGAATGCTCCTTCCGTTTTATGCGCTGTTATTTTCCAGCGGTATTTGCTCATTTGTTTTGATCATTATAAAAATGGTTCAAATGGCTCTGAGCACTAAGGGACTCAACTTCTCAGGTCATTAGTCCCCTAGAACTTAGAAGTAGTTAAACCTAACTAACCTAAGGACATCACACACATCCATGCCCGAGGCAGGATTCGAACCAGCGACCGTAGCAGTCGCGCAGGTCCGGACTGAGCGCCGAGAACCGCTAGACCACCGCGGCCGGCTCCATAAATTTCACTTTAGATTTTTTGCCTGTCAAATTTTCTTTATTTATGTTGTTTTATTATCGAGACCGAATTCTTTTTTTAGTTTAGATTTGTGCGTTTGTGTCGATTGAGTCACAGGTTTTTTAATCTATAAAGGTTATCACACACTCTTGTTTAGGAATCTGTTTTGACCACTGGAAAATCATCCATGCAATAGCAGCGCACCTAGAGAACTTGCGCCACAACATGTCTCTTTCATCGGCTGATCGTCGGAAACAGATTAAAATCCACGGGAGTCACACTAGGTGTGTTAGGAGCATGAGAAACCACCTGAAGTTTCACGAATAGATTCGTACGTCGCATTCGTTCAGTCTTCGTGAAACACACATATGCCACCTTTTGGCCGTTTAGTAGGATCTTCTTCTTCAGAAAGTCCTGGTATACCATCGCAACTGTCACCATAGTATCATTTTACGAACGAAATGGAGCAGGCGTTACGGTACATAATCAGGACATGCGGCCCATGGCTCCATTAGAATCAGAAGCTGGGAGCTTTCCTTGAAACAGCCCACACCCGATTTACTACTCCGCGCTTGTCGAGTTGGTTAGGTTAGTGTTTTTTTAACGTCCCGTCGACAACGAGGTCATTAGAGACGGAGCGCAAGCTCGGGTTAGGGAAGGATGGGGAAATCGGCCGTGCCCTTTCAAAGGAACCATCCCGGCATTTGCCTGAAACGATTTAGAGAAATCACGGAAAACCTAAATCAGGACGGCTGGAGACGGGATTGAACCGTCGTCCTCCCGAATGCGAGTCCAGTGTGCTAGCCACTGCACCACCTCGCTCGGTGTCGAGTTGGTGATCTGTCTCTAGAGGATTCGACGTCGACGGTACCTTAATGTCCAATCTAGTTTGTATTTTACTTCCACAATCTTTCTAAAATGCCATTCCATGCGTAAGTAACGGAAAAACTGGAAAATAATTCAGAAGTAGCGCCAGCTGAGAGTATCAATGTTCATAGAAGTGCTTTAGGTATTTGTAACAAAAACTAAAACCCGAGGTTTATATAATTTAGAACACAAATTTTATATTTGCTGTAACCCGAGGCCTAGATTTCCCGCAGTTATGTTATACTATAATCCAGTAATGTAGACAGTCTGAGCTTCAGGGCATGTGTAAACCGTGTAATATGACGCTTAATTATATGTAGTAATGACTGACTGGTATGTAAGTCAGTTTCTACAGTTTGATTGATTTTACATAATTTGTATGGTTTGTTCATATAATTGACATAATGATACACTAATGATATTCATGTACACAGTCTCATTTATATATTTCTGTTTATGTCTGCAATGAACTGTAAATAGTGTAAATTTGTTTGTAATCAGTCAGATCGAATGCATATTTCAGCCGTACCACAAGGTCTAAGTTTTATGTTATCAGTAGTCGTAGGTCTTACTTTCATTTCATCTACATTCCTGGAAATGGAAAAAAGAACACATTGACACCGGTGTGTCAGACCCACCATACTTGCTCCGGACACTGCGAGAGGGCTGTACAAGCAATGATACCCTTAAGATTCTACAGTGATTATGCTAAAGAACTTGCCCCCTTTCTATCAGCAATTTATCGTAGATCGCTGGAAGAACGTAAAGTACCTAGCGACTGGAAGAAAGCGCAGGTCGTTCCCATTTTCAAGAAGGGTCATAAATCAGATGCGAATAATTATAGGCCTATTTCGCTTACGTCAATCTGTTGTAGAATAATGGAACATGTTTTGTGTTCTCGTATTATGACGTTCTTAGATAATACAAATCTCCTTCATCATAACCAACATGGATTCCGCAAACAGAGATCATGTGAAACTCAGCTCGCCCTATTTGCCCACGAAATTCACAGTGCCGTAGACACTGGCGAGCAGATTGATGCCGTATTCCTGGACTTCAGGAAGGCATTTGATACGGTTCCGCACTTAAGTTTAGTGAAAAAAATACGAGCTTACGGAATATCGGACCAGGTTTGTGATTGGATTCAGGATTTCCTAGAAGAAAGAACACAACATGTCATTCTTAACGGTTGAAAATCTGCAGATGTAGAGGTAATTTCGGGAGTACCGCAGGGAAGCGTGATTGGACCTTTATTGTTTACAATATACATAAATGACTTAGTTGACAACATCGGTAGCTCCGTGAGGGTATTTGCAGATGACACGGTTGTCTACAAGAAAGTAGCAACATCAGAAGACTCGTACGTACTCCAGGAGGACCTGCAGAGGATTAATGCATGGTGCGACAGCTGGCAGCTTTCCCTAAACGTAGATAAATGTAATATAATGCGCATACATAGGGGCAGAAATCCATTCCAGTACGATTATGCCATAGGTGGTAAATCATTGGAAGCGGTAACGACCGTAAAATACTTAGGAGTTACTATCCGGAGCGATCTGAAGTGGAATGATCACATAAAACATATAGTGGGAAAAGCAGGCGCCAGGTTGAGATTCATAGGAAGAATTCTAAGAAAATGTGACTCATCGACGAAAGAAGTAGCTTACAAAACGCTTGTTCGTCCGATTCTTGAGTATTGCTCATCAGTATGGGACCCTTACCAGGTTGGATTAATAGAAGAGATAGACATGATCCAGCGAAAAGCAGCGCGATTCGTCATGGGGACATTTAGTCAGCGCGAGAGCGTTACGGAGATGCTGAACAAGCTCCAGTGGCGGACACTTCAAGAAAGGCGTTACGCAATACGGAGAGGTTTATTATCGAAATTACGAGAGAGCACATTCCGGGAAGAGATGGGCAACATATTACTACCGCCCACATATATCTCGCGTAATGATCACAACGAAAAGATCCGAGAAATTAGAGCAAATACGGAGACTTACAAGCAGTCGTTCTTCCCACGCACAATTCGTGAATGGAACAGGGAAGGGGGGATCAGATAGTGGTAAAATAAGTACCCTCCGCCACACACCGTAAGGTGGCTTGCGGAGTATAGATGTAGATGTAGATCACACGCACGGCACAGCGGACACACCAGGAACCGCGGTGTTGGCCGTCGAATGGCGCTAGCTGCGCAGAATTTGTGCACCGCCGCCGTCAGTGTCAGCCAGTTTGCCGTGGCATACGGAGCTCCATCGCAGTCTTTAACACTGGTAGCATGCCGCGACAGCGTGGACGTCAACCGTATGTGCAGTTGACGGACTTTGAGCGAGGGCGTATAGTGGGCATGCGGGAGGCCGGGTGGACGTACCGCCGAATTGCTCAACACGTGGGGCGTGAGGTCTCCACAGTACATCGATGTTGTCGCCAGTGGTCAGCGGAAGGTGCACGTGCCCGTCGATCTGGGACCGGACCGCAGCGACGCACGGATGCACGCCAAGACCGTAGGATCCTACGCAGTGCCGTAGGGGACCGCACCGCCACTTCCCAGCAAATTAGGGACACTGTTGCTCCTGGGGTATCGGCGAGGACCATTCGCAACCGTCTCCATGAAGCTGGGCTACGGTCCCGCACACCGTTAGGCCGTCTTCCGCTCACGCCCCAACATCGTGCAGCCCGCCTCCAGTGGTGTCGCGACAGGCGTGAATGGAGGGACGAATGGAGACGTGTCGTCTTCAGCGATGAAAGTCGCTTCTGCCTTGGTGCCAATGATGGTCGTATGCGTGTTTGGCGCCGTGCAGGTGAGCGCCACAATCAGGACTGCATACGACCGAGGCACACAGGGCCAACACCCGGCATCATGGTGTAGGGAGCGATCTCCTACACTGGCCGTACACCACTGGTGATCGTCGAGGGGACACTGAATAGTGCACGGTACATCCAAACCGTCATCGAACCCATCGTTCTACCATTCCTAGACCGGCAAGGGAACTTGCTGTTCCAACAGGACAATGCACGTCCGCATGTATCCCGTGCCACCCAACGTGCTCTAGAAGGCCAGCAAGATCTCCGGATCTGTCCCCCATTGAGCATGTTTGGGACAGGATGAAGCGTCGTCTCACGCGGTCTGCACGTCCAGCACGAACGCTGGTCCAACTGAGGCGCCAGGTGGAAATGGCATGGCAAGCCGTTCCACAGGACTACATCCAGCATCTCTACGATCGTCTCCATGGGAGAATAGCAGCCTGCATTGCTGCGAAAGGTGGATATACACTGTACTAGTGCCGACATTGTGCATGCTCTGTTGCCTGTGTCTATGTGCCTGTGGGTCTGTCAGTGTGATTATGTGATGTATCTGACCCCAGGAATGTGTCAATAAAGTTTCCCCTTCCTGGGACAATGAATTCACGGTGTTCTTATTTCAATTTCCAGGAGTGTATTTTACTTGGGTATTCGTTTTGATACATGCATGTCTTAGTATTGACCAGCATGTAGCTCCAATTTTACACAATTCCATTATTATTACTCTGTTTATATGATAAGTTCATAACATTGACACAGTTGTATACAAATGATATTCCTGTATAAAACGTCACTGAGATGTTTCTATTTGTATTATTAGGGAAATGTATACTGTGTGAGTTTAATTTATAATGAGACACCTCCAGTAGACAGATTTATAAAACTGACAAACTGCAGTGATGGACTTCTGATTGGAAATGGAGTAAAAAAGGTCCTATGAACAAGTGTCTGGAATACATGGTTCCCACGGTAGATGGCTGACGAATGATCCTCTGTCCTGGTGCCGTGTGTTCTTTGCAGGATGTGTGATTGACGCAACATAATTTAAGCAGCAGAATGGTCCGATATTCACGTTGGGAACCAGTCGACATGGTGTTCGTGTACGACCAAGCAGATGGAAACGGCTATACCAAAACAAGCATAGACACCAACCACATCACACAACATTTCAAGCCCTTATTGGGCGTTAGTGTGATCATGCGTCCTTTCAGAGAAACTAAGGCACAGTGAGGCAGCGGCCTGTCCGTACACCAGATTTGGAGGACAGGGTTCTACAAGATATTCAGACAAACCCTAGTACACGCTCCAGGCAACTGGTCCGCCAATATGCTGTAAGCCAACATCTACATCTACATCTGCATGGATACTCTGCAAATCACTGTTAAGTGCTGGCAGAGGGTTCATCGAACCACCTTCACAATTCTCTATAATTCCAATCTCGTATAGCGCGCGGAAAGAACGAACACCTATATCTTTCCGTAAGAGCTCTGATTTCCCTTATTTTATCGTGGTGATCGTTTCTCCCTATGTAGGTCGGTGTCAACAAAATATTGTCGCATTCGGAGGAGAAAGTTGCTGATTGGAATTTCGTGAGAAGATTCTGTCGCAACGAAAAACGCCTTTTTTTAATGAAGTCCAGCCCAAATCCTGTATCATTTCAATGACACTCTCTCCCATATTTCGCGATAATACAAAACGTGCTGCCCTTCTTTGAACTTTTTCGATGTACTCCGTCAGTCCTATATGGTAAGGATCCCACACGGCGCAGCAGTATTCTAAAAGAGGACGGACAAGCGTAGTGTAGGCAGTCTCCTTACAAGACCTGTTACGTTTTCTAAGTGTCCTGCTAATAAAACACAATCTTCCCCACAACATTTACTATGTGTTCCTTCCATTTTAAGTTGTTCGTAATCGTAATTCCTAGGTATTTAGTTGAATTGGAAGTAGGCTGTTTATGTTTTCTCTATGTAAGTAGGCTGTTTATGTTTTCTCTATGTAAGTAGGCTGTTTATGTTTTCTTATTGGCAACGTTACGTAGCGCTCAATATGAAAATCACTGGCTGTGCTGTGGGCAGTCTGTGTCTGCTTTGCATTGTTGTAATACTCGCCATTGTAGTGTTAGGCAGCTGGCTGTGAACAGCGTGTAGCGTTGCGCAGTTGGAGGTGAGCCGCCAGCAGTGGTGGATGTGGGGAGAGAGATGGCGGAGTTTTGAAATTTGTCATGAACTGCTATATTTATATATGATGATATCAAGGTAAATACATTGTTTGTTCTCTATTAATATCTTTCATTTGCTAACTATCCCTATCAGTAGTTAGTGCCTTCCATAGTTTGAATCTTTTATTTAGCTGGCAGTAGTGGCGCTCGCTGTATTGCAGTAGCTTGAGCAGCGAAGATTTTTGTGAGGTAAGTGATTTGTGAAAGGTATAGTTTAATGTTAGTCAGGGCCATTCTTTTGTAGGGAATTTTGAAAGTCAGATTGCGTTGCGCTAACAAAATATTGTGTGTCAGTTTAAGCACAGTCTTGTATAATTGTTCAAAGGGGACGTTTCATATGTCGACCCTTAGCCTAGGATACCTCACTGGAATCTTCTGATTTTTTCTTGTAGTTTGTGTATTTAGTGTAGCTTTTGTTTATTGCTAGCGCGTAATTGTAGAGAGAATCTCCTTTGTAGTTGCAGTCTTTCATTGTTGTACTGTAAAACAGTTGTGGCATGCATGTAGATTTGCGCCAAGTATTTCGCAGCTGCGCTGGTAATTAACTAGATATTATTTTCAGTGCTATGTTAATGTATTCCCCTATCTTTGCTCTTCAAATTGTGCTTTTCTGTGTTATCGTGTGAAATATTGTGACAATAATGGCGTGTGAAAAACGTAACACTCGGCTCCAAAGTAAACTGAGAAATGACAGTGAAGACGAAAGCAGTGTGTTGGCCCCACCATGTAATGAATTAACTAATATTCAAAGTAGTAATTTGGTAACTGTGCATAGGGAAATGGAGCGGGCGTCAAACAATGGCGTAGGCAGTGAAACAGGTAGTGAACAGGGAAGCATTATCGATCGATCGGTCGGCAACAGCTCGCCTCAGGAATCCGAAATGATAGGACACAATTTTGCAAACACTGTAGATTCAGGTTTTGCGTCCTCACCGTTTTCTCAAATGAGTCAAGACACGTTTTCCGCTTGTCAAAATGTGAATGTTGCCGGTGCAAATTCACTGCCGAAAAGCACTGAGGAACATGTTTCAGACACCAGTGCATTGTTATTACAGTTAATGCAACAAATGGGACAAAGGCTACAAAAGTTAGACACAACGCTTGAACAAAATCAGAGACAAACACAGCAAAAGCTTCAAAAGTTAGACTCATTGGAACAAACTCTCGAACAAACACGTGAGGATTTAACTGCTGAGTTACATAACATTGAATCGAAATGTCAGAAAGTGTGTAATGACGTAAAAACACAAATTTGTGAGCATTTTCAACCCATTTTTTCGCGGCATGAAAATGCATTACAGAATCACGAAGCAGCCATAAAAGAACTGCAAACCATTGTTCATGAAAATCATGAGACCTTGTGGGCTAAAATTGACTCAGTTGCATCTACCGATTCGGTTACGCAACTTGCAAAAACTCAGGAAAACTTAAAGGGCACAGTAGATTCGATTTCAACACAAATGGACACTCTGAAGCTTGGTTCAGAAAAACACGCTGAGGAAATGTGTTCATTATCAGAGAAAGTAGTTGAACTTTCGGATCAGCTAAATAATTTATCTACGAAGGTAGATGATAATCTGAATGACGCAAAACCGGTAGTCTTTAATGACACAGAACAGAGCGAACAAATTAGGAAACTGAAACAAAATCTGAATCAAATTGATACGCAACACCAAAGAGAAATCCGGGAAGTACAAGATCAGCTGACGCAGGTAATACAAGAATTACGTATTTCAGAAGACACTCGCGCTCCAACACGGGAAGAGGAACTTAGAAATACGCAAAAGCCACAAAATAATAACACAGGGCATTTCGGTAATTATGAAAGAAATTGGCAAGGTACACCGAATTTTGAGATGGAACCGCCGACACGACGTAACTATGACCGAGATGCTACTCGCCGACACGATGATTTTGACTATAAGCTGTTCATGACTACACGTAAATTCAAAACATTTAAAAATTCTGGCAACGACATTCATCCACAAGCATGGCTCCATCAATTCTCGCATTGTTTTCCTCCCAACTGGTCGTTAGAACACAGATTAGAATTTATGTGTGGCTACTTGGAGAATGAACCAGCTGTAAGAATGCGATCGGTAATTCACGATTGCCACAGTGAAGGAGAGTTTTACCATGCCTTCCTCTCAGCATATTGGTCTCAAGCCACACAAGACCGTGTAAAACATAGCATCATGATGATGAAACACTTTGAACAATCTGAATTTTCCAGTCTTGTCAAATATTTTGAAGACATGTTGCATAAGAATCAGTATCTTTCAAACCCATACAGCCCCTCAGAACTTATCCGCATTTGCTTAATCAAATTGCCTGAACATTTACGACACATTATTTCGGCAGGACGTTGCAAAGACGACATTGAAGCTTTTCAGGGACTGTTACAAGAATTGGAAATTGACACTGACAATCGCGGAATGCGGAAACAGGAACACAACAATTACAGGTCACATCCGTTGTAACCTCCCCACCGCAATTTTTGAAAGAAAATATAGCAATACTTAATAGAAATGGGAGGCTAGTGTAACCTCCCCACCAAAATTTTAAAAGAAAATAACGATACTAATTAGAAATGCTGATGGACATGGCTCTATGCGTAACCTGCCCACAATGAAATGTACTGACAATGGCAACAAAAAATGTGAAATTCGCAATCTGACTCAAATATAAATCCTTCAAAAAATTAAAGTCCATTCAGTGACAAGAAAATTCAATTAAACCGAAATATCGGTTTTTGGCCCTGTGTAAAAACAATCAGAATTAAAGTCTTACCTCAGAATAAATGGATGTCACATATCTGCTCTTGTTGTTGCGCACCACTTGGAGGAACTACATTGCAAATAATAATATTCTCCTTTTTTTTTTTTGTAATTCTAGTGAAATTTTTCTTCAAAAAGAAGTGGAATGAAATGGGAAGTGCAACGAGATCTTTAGTTCAAAAAAATTAAACTTTTGAGAAAATGCTTTTGAAATAAAAAATTATTATTGGGAGACTTGTTGGAGAATAATTACAATAAATAAAATTTTTCATTATCTAATGATTATATTAATTAACAGTATACCTTATTCCTCATCTTGACCATTGTTGCCGACCGCCTACATCACACAACCGCACTGGGCTGCTACTACTGACCGACCGCTCTGCATGACGACTACAGACTGAGTACTGCTCTCAACTAGACAGAGCTACAGACTCGCAACGACTGAACTGACAGACTCGCAACGACTGACTGACTGCTACTCTGCATAGCGACAACTAACTCGCAAAGACTACTACTGACTGAGAACCGCTCGCAACACTCGCGCGGTCAAGCGCATACTCTCTGGTCACAGATGCTACAATGCCTCGCCATCGCTGCTGCGTTACATACGTGTTTCATAACCCTCCACTCGGGGGGCAAAAATTTGGCAGCGATGGTGAGTCATTTGGACTTGCCAAGCGCGGCAAAATTTTTCTTTAATTAACAAATCCTACAACTTACAGAATATTTAAATGTTGTGCACACGCACTAAGTACAAAATATATCAGACAAGGACAAAATGTGAATACTAAACATAGTAGCAAATCAGAAAAAAGTATATACAAACTTTTGACAGATAAAGTGCACAGGCACTGAAAAAATTCTTTAGCATATGCAGAACAAATAAACAGACTGGCAAGAATAATTAGATGTAGTACATAAAGTAAATGTTGTGCACACGCACTAAGTACAAAATATATCAGACAAAGACAAAATGTGAGTACAAAACATAGTAGCAAATCAGAAAAGTATATACAAATTATTTGACAGATAACAAAGTGCACAGGCACTGAAAAAATTCTTTAGCATATTCAGAACAAATAAACAGACTGGCAAAAAATATTATGTTGACAAGTGTACATGCACTAAAAAATGTCTTTAGCATTTTCACAACAAATAAACATAATGGCAAAAAAAAAATTCATGTCCAAAGTGCACATGCACTGAAAAATGTCTTTAGTATTTTCACAACAAATAAACATAATGGCAAACATCATGTCGACCAGTGACATAAGTGTACTCACACTGGAGTTTAGCGAATCGAAAAATGTATAACCTATGAACATAAATGATGTTACCAAAAAGAATTTTTTTCTTTATGTGACAAGAATCAGGATAGGAAAGGGAAGGATTGCATCATGGTTGTAGCACTTTAGATTGCACACAGCTGCTCTGAAAGTCCATATCTTTCCACAGTAGTACAACACCAAGTGACACAACTTGAAGTTCTTTTCCCATCAGAATTTATCAGTGTAGCCAAGACACTGAACTGTCGTAGTAATGTTCCATGTTTTCATTTTGGCAGTACATTAGGTACACCAAACAGTGGGACCATAATAATGTCTTCATCGCTCATGGTGGTGGACAGCATGTCGTGTCAACACCACACTCTTACAAGGCACACCAACGTAGAATTAGTGCAAAACCAAATATAGTGCTCCATGATCACTGGGATAAACAGGACAAATGGACATTGCAGTAATTCAGGGTAGTCAGCTTATGAGGTGAAGGACATCAAGTCACATAATATTGACAATTACAGTCTTCATTGATAGTTCGTGGCATTCATAGCCCAGTTATTGAACATTTCTGTACCAAGTATGTAGTATTACAGAAAAATGTTCATTAATTGTTTTACATAGAATCAGTAGCCTTCTTTTCCTGGTTACAAAATATTATGAAATAATCGCATTCTTTTCAGTTACAGAGTATAATTAAGAATCATTAACCTTCTCCTAATTACAGTTAATTAATCATTTGTCAGTCCAATCTATTAAGAATCATTAGCCTTCTTCTAATTACAAAGCATTATTAAACAATCACATTTATTTCCAATTACAAAGTATGAACATTGAAAACAAGAGTTAATTAATGGCATAATTAATAACAATTTCGTTGATTGACATTAATTATTGGCACTCAGTGGCCATCAAGTATTGAATAGAATAAAACATAGTTCATCATTCAGTATTATTCAGATCATTACAAAGTCATTATTAAAAATCAGTTAATTACAGTCAAATCATTAGTAATCACAGGCATTACAATAAACAGTGGCAGTTATTAGCTAGTGACAAAGCATTATTTTGAATATAGTCTCATTAAGAGGTCATTACTCGAGTGACATGCTATTCAGAGTTGATCAGTATTATTCAGAATTATCATAAACTAGTGACATTATGTGGGACTGGTAATACATTTTTTTGGTAGCAATGCATTGCGTTGGGATCGATAATTAATTGCTGAGGCATAATACTTTTTGCTTTTGACCTATTGCTGCAAATGAGGATAGGTAACGTCATTCGTCATGAGTCAGCTGTAGCAAGATTATGTAACAAGGCAGTACATGTGATCACATTTATAAATGATAAACACAAATGGGTAAAAAATATAAAAATGCAAGTACTAGAACAGGTATAATAAGTAACAGGTTTAGTAAGTGTCATGAAAAACTTCTCCTGGAAAAAATACAAAAACGGATTATTGACCTGAAAGAAGAAACGCACACTATGCTGAAAAGTAGTGAACTTCGAATTAACAAGTAGTGAAATGTGTATAAAATGCGTTCCATAGCTGTCCTTTCCAAAACTTTCCGTCATCCTACTATGCAATGTAACACCTGCTGTCAAAGCAAACTGCAACAAATACTTAAATAACTACGTAGCATAAATACATTACTTCAACATTATCCTCATCTGTAAAAAAAAAAAAAACTTCATTATCCATATCATCATAACTTCACCATTATCATCACCTGTAAAGAAAAACTTCATTATTCATAATACCATTTCCTTCATCATTATTCATCAGTATTCACTATCATCTGCAAAATATCACTTCATTACTCATTACCTAACTATTCCTTATCTCTAGCATATTTCATCACTAAAACTAAGATGTGTAGTTCTCTCTGACAGCCTGCATCAATCACCTTGTATTCTGAAAGAAAAAATTAGTTAAGACTGCTATTCTGTGATGAGTATAGTATAGTCTTGTTAATGCTTGTTAATCCTGATCCCTTTACTCTTCCTCATAAAGTTATTGCATCTCCTTTCGTTTATTCCGTAGGTGAAATTCCCATTTATGTTAAATTTATTTCTTAGAATCATCATTCCTTTCTGAAATTGATGAACAAAGATTAATGTCTTGCATTTAAATCCTATACCCACTAAATAATGACTGGTTTATGGTGACACAATTAACCATACAGCATAACATGACAGAAAACGTAATATGTCCAAAACATTGACAGTGTTCGGATGCGAAAAAATGTACACAGAATAATACAATGCAGTAGCAAAAAAAATGTGAAACAGTCACGATGTTGAGATGTCATAAGGCAAAAAAAAATGTCAAAGTCGACTGGTGTGTGTTATATCTTAACTATTTCATAGTGCATACAAACAAAACTGGAGTACAGTCATATACACAAAAAAATGGAAAATGTGCACGGTCTGATGTGTAACGACAAGAAAAGCGACCTGCTAACCTTACCTTGCCGGGCACTTGCCAAGAAAAAAAAAATACGATAATCATCAATAATTAGTCAGGTGAATTAATTGCATTAGTAAATGGCATCATAGTGTGTTGAATCATACAGTGGTTTCACTCAATAAACGGTTTAATGTTTGAGATATGGTGATTGCCTTTCGATTTTCTGGTTCTCAAAGTTTCGACGTGTACAACATTGGGGTGAGGGATACTGCGAATCCGATACGGACCTGCGTATAGAAGTTCAAATTTACTGCACTTACCTTTTAATTTGCTGGATAAATAGTGTGTACGTACTAATATCTTCTGTCCAACGTGAAAGTCGCGGCGTGTACAAACCTGTTTTTGCTGTCTTCTCCGGCGCTCTGCGGCACGTTTGATGTTGTTCAGCGCAATGTCAATTATTTCGTGGTGTCGTAGGCGACGATTTTTGGGGAATTCTATTAATTCTTTAATTTTGTTCGGTGGTTCAACGTTTTTCAGTATAACAGTCGGAGATAGCATAGTGGATTCATTTGGAATGGAATTAATTACATCTTGGAATGAGAGTATGTGTGTATCCCAATCAATATGTCTTTTGTGGCAGTATATTCTGCACAGCTTACCAATTTCCTTCATTAATCTTTCACAGGGGTTCGAAGAAGCGTGGTACTTGGATATATAAATCGGAGAAATGTTTCTAGCTCGTAACATGCGTGTCCATATACTACTACGAAATTGTGTTCCATTGTCGGAAATTACTTTCATTACATGCCCTACATGAGATAGAAAATGTTTTATAAATGCATTTGAAACAGTTTTAGCAGTAGCTTTGCGTAATGGAGTGAAAGTAACAAATGTTGAAGTGGGTTCAACAGCGACAAAAATGTAGCAAAAACCTCTGTTAGTTCTCGGAATCGGACCAAAAATATCTACTGCGGCCATGTGTCTTAATTTCACAGGTATAATGGGATATAAAGGAGGAATATGTGAAGTGGTGTCTGATTTAGCTTTCTGGCAAATTTTACAAGACGCTAAAACTCGTCGTATACGTTTTTCCATGTTGGTAAAATAACAGTTCTGTCTCAGTATAAGAAAACATTTTCGTGCTCCGTAATGTGCGTAACTTAAATGAGTGTACCAAATTAGTTTGTTAACCAGTTCGTCAGGAATGCATAATAACCAAATGTTGCTGTCAGGATGAGAGCGGCGAAACAGAATGTCATTGCGTACAGTGTAGTGGTTCCTAATCGTAACATTTTTCCTATCTTGCCAAAGGTGTTTAATTTCTTTCCACACGTTGTCCTTATTTTGTTCTTGTGCTATGTCCTGTAATGACGATGAAATAAAATTTTCAAATGCAACCTGCTGAATGTACATGACACTGAAATTTGCTTTGCAGAAGTTGGTTGCGATGTCTTGCTGATTGTTGCCGAGAGAACGCGATAGTGCGTCTGCTATAACATTTTGTGTGCCGGGAATATGAACAATCGTAAAATTAACTTCTTGTAAATATAGTTTCCATCTACTTAATCTGTCGTGAGTAAATTTAGCTGAAAGCAAAAAATTGTATAGCTCTATGGTCTGTGTAAACGGTGGTATGTCTGCCATAAAGAAAGTGCCGAAATCTCGTAAAAGCCCATACAACACATAATGTTTCAAGTTCTGTGACGGAGTAATTTCGCTCAGCAGGTGACAGAATGCGGCTTGCAAATGCGATGTTTTTGATTACTATTGAACCATCTTCTTCAATTTCCTGGAAAATGTGTACGCCTAAAGCGGTGTTAGAACTGTCGGTGGCAATGGAAAAATTTCTAGTAAGATCTGGGTGCGATAATAGTGGAGCATTCAACAAAGCATGCTTCAAATAACATTCTCGTGAGCAAAATTCTGCTTGTCAAAAGTAATGTTTGCGTTACTGTAGTATGCAATCTGTGCTGTATCTGGTTAAATTCTATCGTACGTGTTATTATTTACGGGAGAATGTTGTGGCATATCCACTGTATGAACTGTTCTGTTATTTCATACTGACGTGTTACGCTATGGATGACACCTATTGTCTGGATCATTCATGATAATGTGTTGTTGCTAATGTTCTTGCTGCTGAAAAGATCGACTGTTATTAAATGTACGCTGAAAATTGTGCTCATCATTTTTACGTCTGTCATGATAGTAATTTCTATACGGCGCATAGCGATGCTAGTTGAAATAGTGTGTTATCTGTACGTAGTTATTTCTTTGCTGCCATGCGTTACTATTTGTTGGAGCTAGGACTATACGTGCACGCGGCGAAACATTAAAGTTTGGTTGACCTTGTAGACTGCATTGTTGGTTAGGTATGCTAAGCGGTTGACTTTCATGCTGTTGCGGTGAAAAACGTCTATTGTTACAAAAAAAATGCGTTTGCTGTTAATTTTACACATACTGATGATTACGATTTTCATCTGTTATTTAAGTTCTCGTGATTCTGGAGTGCCTAATGAAAATTGTCACATTCGGTAAAAATTTGTCTTATCGGGTTTTCATTACATATTCTTAATACTAGGTAGAGCAATAGTTAAAGAGCAGTTTTGATAGATATAAAGGATAGTAGAAGAGAAGGCAGCAGTGCAGAAAACTAAAGATGAAACAGCACTACTACAGCTCGGGGCCCTATGCTCGCTACGGCACATATTCATTAAAGCGTAATGAATCCCCTGAGGTCTATTACGCACTGCAAATAAATTTTAGCTTTTGCGTTACAGGCAATAGCGGTATAAATTCAAAAGCAAATAGTTGTATCCAAGTTAATTCTGGTTTCTTCATTATAGGCAATGCTGTTGTAAATACAAAAATAAATTGTCGCATCTGGTTCAAAGCTAGTTTCTGCATTACAGGTAGTAGCGGTGAATGTACAAAGATAAATTGTCGTATACAATGCAAATCGTGTACCTGTACGCTGTCATTATTAAATTCCTTACATTTTCTTACAAATGCAAATTGCTCGAAATCTACGTTCTCGTCACTGAATTTGAGAACACGTTCAGGTTTGTGTGAAAGTCTATTCGTCTGTGTCGTTTCGTACTTCAAGTTACGTAGCTTTTCAGATTTTAAGTCGCGTGGCTTTTCGGATTTTACGTCTCGTAGTCTCTGTAAATTACTCACATTATACGCGCTGCGTGACTCTGACACATGTTCATAAAGTGGCGTCTGTTGTGGTATGTTATTAACTGACATGTTTTTCATCTCTGTTACTTCTTGTTGTAAATTTGATAACTTCCGACGTAACGTGTTGTTAGATGAATCGATTTCATTAATTGTCAGCTGTAAATTTTGAAATTCAGGTGTTTGGATAAAAGAAACCGGTGCAGTATCGTCTGATTTATTGTCATTAGTATTTTCGATAACATCAATACGACTGGCCAATTCATCACATTTTTCAGTCAGTATTTTAACCTGATCATCGGTTTTAGAATCAGACGCATTAATCTGTTTTTGCAACTTGCGCGTAGTTTCGCTCAGTTTTTTAACATCAGCTTTGATGACATCGCAATCCTGTGTTAGATCTAGTTGTTCGAATCTATCTGTCACTGTTTGGATATTTACTGTGTGTGTATCTGTTTTTGCTTTAAGATCAGAAATTTCATCCTGTAATTCCGCGTTCAATTGTTCTATGGTATTAATTTTGTCGGACACTGTAGTAATATTATTGTCTACATACGTCTTCGCTTTCGCGAATATTTTACGTTTGTCCTCTTGTCTCTGAGCAGTGATTGTTTCCATGACTTGTCGTTTTACTTTGTTTTGATCCTGAATAAATCTGCGGAAACGCGTATCACTGTTCTGTATGTGCTGATTAAAGCGCTCGTTAATCTGAGTGTTCTGCTGTTCGAATTTCGCGTCTATCTTTGCGTCCATAGTGCGCGAAAGTTCTACCGTCATTGCTTTAAACTCGTCCCGTAATTGTGCAGCTTTTTCAGAGCATTGTTTAGCGACTCGGCTAATTTCGTCTCTGAGTGTTTCTGTTGCGGCTGTTTGCATTTCTCTTAATTCTTGCGCAACAGACTTAATTTCTTCGCTATTTTTTTGAGAACAAGCCTCAATTTCCACGCGCAACTGTTCCTTAGTGTCATGGCACTGCGCGGCAACGTCTCTAATTTGTTCACTAAGTTTGTCTTGTTTTTTGTCATTATTGTCAAGTTTCTCATTTAAGTGTTTGTTATCTTCCCTAAGTTGTTTGAAATTGTTGTCTGTTTTCTCATTCTGTTGTTTGATATCTATCAATATTGCCATAAATTGCTCCAAGGTGACATTACCTACTCTATTCTCAGTACTGTTTGATGGTGTTTCTACAATTGTCGCGTTTTGTATGACCATTTGGTCATTCTGTAATTTACAAAAAGGTTTATCAGCCGTATGTATACTGTCGGTCACTATTTCGGAATTAAATAGATCCATCGTACTTTCAGTATCCTGTTCATTTTCATTAGACAAATTTGTCTGTACATTACTTGGATTTTCTAAATCGGGTGTGTTAAGCTCTGCAGCGCTCATTACCATAGAGCATTCTGCGTCATCAATTGTCGTCAAGTTAACAGACGAGACAATTGAGTTCGTTTGTTCATCATTAAGGTGAAAGTCATCATTAGTGGTTGGAATGCACTGATTGTTAGTGAACGCAGGATTGTCATCATTACGTTGCGTATCACAATTACTATCGGTCACGTTGTTTAAGTCGGTAATTTCATTCACAATACTTCGCGATACACTATTCACAGTCTTTCGCGGCATTTTTACAATAGTCAAAATTTTTCACAAAACAAATAAGCACAATGCAAAAGCAACACACAAATACAACAAAGCAGCAAATTGCCGTTGACCTGTAGAAAGAAAGTCACAATATTATTAAAAGCGTTGCGCCAAATCCTAATTATCTAAGCAAATAAGAGCAGATATCTGACTGTCGCTCAAAAGACTCTCAACGAAATACGATCCTGGACTGGGTGTCGCCAAGTGTAACCTCCCCACCGCAATTTTTGAAAGAAAATATAGCAATACTTAATAGAAATGGGAGGCTAGTGTAACCTCCCCACCAAAATTTTAAAAGAAAATAACGATACTAATTAGAAATGCTGATGGACATGGCTCTATGCGTAACCTGCCCACAATGAAATGTACTGACAATGGCAACAAAAAATGTGAAATTCGCAATCTGACTCAAATATAAATCCTTCAAAAAATTAAAGTCCATTCAGTGACAAGAAAATTCAATTAAACCGAAATATCGGTTTTTGGCCCTGTGTAAAAACAATCAGAATTAAAGTCTTACCTCAGAATAAATGGATGTCACATATCTGCTCTTGTTGTTGCGCACCACTTGGAGGAACTACATTGCAAATAATAATATTCTCCTTTTTTTTTTTTTGTAATTCTAGTGAAATTTTTCTTCAAAAAGAAGTGGAATGAAATGGGAACTGCAACGAGATCTTTAGTTCAAAAAAATTAAACTTTTGAGAAAATGCTTTTGAAATAAAAAATTATTATTGGGAGACTTGTTGGAGAATAATTACAATAAATAAAATTTTTCATTATCTAATGATTATATTAATTAACAGTATACCTTATTCCTCATCTTGACCATTGTTGCCGACCGCCTACATCACACAACCGCACTGGGCCAATCTGACTCAATTATAAATCCTTCAAAAAATTAAAGCCCATTCAGTGACAAGAAAATTCAATTAAACCGAAATATCGGTTTTTGGCCCTGTGTAAAAACAATCAGAATTAAAGTCTTACCTCAGAATAAATGGATGTCACATATCTGCTCTTGTTGTTGCGCACCACTTGGAGGAACTACATTGCAAATAATAATATTCTCCTTTTTTTTTTTTTGTAATTCTAGTGAAATTTTTCTTCAAAAAGAAGTGGAATGAAATGGGAACTGCAACGAGATCTTTAGTTCAAAAAAATTAAACTTTTGAGAAAATGCTTTTGAAATAAAAAATTATTATTGGGAGACTTGTTGGAGAATAATTACAATAAATAATATTTTTCATTATCTAATGATTATATTAATTAACAGTATACCTTATTCCTCATCTTGACCATTGTTGCCGACCGCCTACATCACACAACCGCACTGGGCCAATCTGACTCAATTATAAATCCTTCAAAAAATTAAAGCCCATTCAGTGACAAGAAAATTCAATTAAACCGAAATATCGGTTTTTGGCCCTGTGTAAAAACAATCAGAATTAAAGTCTTACCTCAGAATAAATGGATGTCACATATCTGCTCTTGTTGTTGCGCACCACTTGGAGGAACTACATTGCAAATAATAATATTCTCCTTTTTTTTTTTTTGTAATTCTAGTGAAATTTTTCTTCAAAAAGAAGTGGAATGAAATGGGAACTGCAACGAGATCTTTAGTTCAAAAAAATTAAACTTTTGAGAAAATGCTTTTGAAATAAAAAATTATTATTGGGAGACTTGTTGGAGAATAATTACAATAAATAAAATTTTTCATTATCTAATGATTATATTAATTAACAGTATACCTTATTCCTCATCTTGACCATTGTTGCCGACCGCCTACATCACACAACCGCACTGGGCTGCTACTACTGACCGACCGCTCTGCATGACGACTACAGACTGAGTACTGCTCTCAACTAGACAGAGCTACAGACTCGCAACGACTGAACTGACAGACTCGCAACGACTGACTGACTGCTACTCTGCATAGCGACAACTAACTCGCAAAGACTACTACTGACTGAGAACCGCTCGCAACACTCGCGCGGTCAAGCGCATACTCTCTGGTCACAGATGCTACAATGCCTCGCCATCGCTGCTGCGTTACATACGTGTTTCACCGTCACAATTCCTCGATAATAACTGGACGCGACAAGGCTATTCTCACAACACAAATCGTGACCAAAACAGACACCACCCGTATGACAACCGTTGGCAGAGTAGTAATAATTACAGGGAAAGATCACCTCTCCGCGGTAATGACTATCACAGAGACAATCAGAGAAACAGACAATATGGGAACCAAAACAATTATTATTACGGGAGACAGAATAACTTGAGACGCAACGGTCCAGCGCGCAGTTACGATTCAGGGAGAAATTCTCCACCACTTAACCGACAAGAAAGAAACTACAGGAACTACCGACATGACGACAGACGATGTGATCGTAACGACAGACCTGAATTGCATCAGAACTGGCGGGATTCAAACAGAGCAGGGCCATTCTTTTGTAGGGAATTTTGAAAGTCAGATTGCATTGCGCTAACAAAATATTGTGTGTCAGTTTAAGCACAGTCTTGTATAATTGTTCAAAGGGGACGTTTCATATGGCGACCCTGCCAGGATATGAAAATCACTGGCTGTGCTGTGGGCAGTCTGTGTCTGCTTTGCATTGTTGTAATACTCGCCATTGTAGTGTTAGGCAGCTGGCAGTGAACAGCATGTAGCGTTGCGCAGTTGGAGGTGAGCTGCCAGCAGTGGTGGATGTGGGGAGAGAGATGGCGGAGTTTTGAAATTTGTCATGAACTGCTATATTTATATATGATGATATCAAGGTAAATACATTGTTTGTTCTCTATTAATATCTTTCATTTGCTAACTATCCCTATCAGTAGTTAGTGCCTTCCATAGTTTGAATCTTTTATTTAGCTGGCAGTAGTGGCGCTCGCTGTATTGCAGTAGCTTGAGCAGCGAAGATTTTTGTGAGGTAAGTGATTTGTGAAAGGTATAGTTTAATGTTAGTCAGGGCCATTCTTTTGTAGGGAATTTTGAAAGTCAGATTGCGTTGCGCTAACAAAATATTGTGTGTCAGTTTAAGCACAGTCTTGTATAATTGTTCAAAGGGGACGTTTCAGAATTTACGGCTTTTAGATTAGACTGATTTATCTTGTAACCAAAGTTTAACGGATTGCTTTTAGCACTCATGCGTAAGACCTCACACTTTTCGTTATTTAGGGACAATTGCCAATTTTCGTACCATTCAGATATCTTTTCTAAATCGTTTTTCAGTTTGTTTTGATCTTCTGATAATTTTATTAGTCGATAAACGACAGCGTCATCTGCAAAGAACCTAATACAGCTGTTCAGATTGTCTCCTAATGCGTTTATATAGATAAGGAACAACAAAGGGTCTGTAACACTACCTTGGGGAACGTCTGTTTTACTCAATGTCTTTCTGTCAATTACTACGAAATGCGACCTCTCTGACAGGAAGTCACAAATCCAGTCACATAACTAAGATGATATTCTATAAGTACGCAATTTCGCTACAAGTCGCTTGTGTGGTACAGCGTCAAAAGCCTTCTGGAAATCCAGAAATAATGATCTGAAATACCTTGTCAATAGCACTCAACACTTAATGCGAATAAAGAGCTAGTTGTGGTTCACATGAAGGATGTTTTCTAAACTCACGTTGACTGTGTGTCAATAGACCGTTTTTTCGAGGTAACTCATAATGTTCCAGAATCCTGCTGGATATTGACGTTAACGATATGGGCCTGTAATTAAGTGGGTTACTCCTACCACCTTTCTTGAATATTGGGTGGCCTGTGCAACTTTCCAGTCTTTGGGTACGGATCTTTCGTCGAGCGAACGGTTGTATATGATTGTCAAGTATGGAGGTAATGCATCAGCATACTCTCACAAGAACCTAGTTGGTATACAGTCTGGAGCAGAAGACTTGCTTTCATTAAGTTATTTAAGTTGCTTCACTACTCATGTTAGCAGCTGTTCTTGATTCGGATTCAGGAATATTTACTTCGTCTTCTTTTGTGAAGGGATTTCGAAAGGCTGTGATTAGTAACTCTGCTTTGGCATCACTGTCCTCGATAGTATCTCCATAGCTATCACGCAGAGAAGGCATTGATTGTTTCTTGCCGCTAACATACTTCACATAGGACCAGAATCTCTTTGCATTTTCTGCCGGGTTTCGAGACAAAGTTTCGTTCTGGAAACTGTTATAAGCATCTCGCATTGAAGTCCGAGCTAAATTTCGAGCTTCTGTGAAAGATCGCCAATCTGGCGGATTTTGCGTCTGTTTAAATTTATACGATTATGTCTGCCCTGCATGATAACCTCTACTATCCCTATCACCTGCAACGAGTACAATTTATAAGCAACGGATTTCCCTCTCTGGAAAGCATTTTGTCGATGGTTTTTGCACCAGACCATCATAACTATGGTATTTCTGTGATCAGTCCTCTTTACCGACAAACCATTCGGCTGCTTACAGAACGCTACATCAATCACACAGCCTGTAACACCCAAGGAACACGCGGCACGTGGTAAGAGGAACTTTCATTTGTCAGGGCCATCTACAGTGGCGACGGTTCATTTCAGGACATATGTTTATAGGACATTTTTCCTCCACTTTCAATCAGCAATCCGTCCCTGCAGTTTACCGGTTTTATAAATAATCGCCCTGTATATTTCAGCCATTTCCTGCAGCCTAAGTTTTATGGTATTGGTAACCCGAGGTCTTAGTTTCATGTGAGTTGTAGCCTGAGGTTTGCGTTATCCTACACATATGTTTTAATTATTTGTAATGTAGTTCCATATCTAATATAATTCCCTGTCACCCCGTGTTTCTACAGTTGTATGCTAACTTGTTATATCATACATCCAGCAGTTTGACCTCGCTGCTGATGTGAAAGGTACAACCAAAAAACCTTTTTACATAATAGTTCATTTATGGATGTAAGTTGTGACTTGACCGAAAAATTGGCTGTCACTATTGTATTATGTCAGTTGACGTGCATTTTATTATTTGTAAGGATGGGCATTTGATGCTTCAGAGTAATTGTGTCTTTATTAGATGACGAAGTGAATTATCACTATTCGTATTTATAAAGGTGTATTTTACATTGTTGTTATTATACCATTAAATGTCTCTTATAAAATATTATTTCCATACTACGTTTTACTTGATTTACTAGGTTTTGCAAGGAAGCTTCGTCTAGAATTTATTTTCCTTATGCTACACTCATGGAATGCTGTTTGTTGATGTTAATCACGTAGTGCCAACATCGAACGAGTCTTGTTAATAAGTGTTCCCTCTGACTTCTCCATTGACTGTATTATGGATCTTCCTATGTTTTCACTCTTTGACATTAGATTCTTTTGGGATGTCATTCACCTTCTGATCTTCAGCAGCATGCATTCAACAGTTGTATAATTTTGTGAATATTGTCTATGTTGTTGATACATAGCGGTATAATTGATATACTTTCGATGCTTTCGTCTGTGTACATTACCTATATCTTTGTTTGTTGAGTCTTCCTGTGAAGATGGCTGAACTGATGGAAACCTGTCAAGCATAAATTTAAATATACACATTATACTGCAGTATGCTGCTGCATCCATTTTCAATAGGCTACCACAGCAATTAAAATATCCACGGATTTCCAAATCGAAACTCAAGTTCCCTCATGGGTCACTCCTTCTACTCTGTGGACGAGTTCTTTGAAAAATTAAGCAGATTCCTGTGTTATATTGTTGACTGCGTTTACATAAACTTATGACTTGTCTTTTTTGGGTACATAAACATCTTATTTTTATCTGTTATTACTTTCATGTTGTAATTTCACGTTCTGACACGTTCCATGACCTTGGAGATTTGCTCCTCAGTTTGGTCCCAGGGAACGGGACGTCTAAAATAAAAAAAATAAATTGATGGTGAAAAAATGCTTTTCTTTAAAAGACATATTATCTCCAGAGTAGTTTTCACTCGCAGGCTAGACTTAGCGTGCATCAATAATTTTTGTAGTGCTGTAGTGTAGTTCCGTTTCGTGCATTTAGCCCTGAATTCGGTAAGTAAGACAGAGATTCATAACAAGAGTAACTTTAAGAAAGCACTAAAAATATTTCTGCTAGAAAAAGCTTTTTACAGTCTAGATGAATTTTTAACTAAATAAATTGTAATATTTTAATGTTGTATAATACAAGTTGACATAATGCCACTAAGAATGCTATTTAACCTGAGCTCTGTATCTGTGTGTTCTCTGTATCTGTTTTCTGTAGTGTTTTAATGATTCTAAGAAAACATGCATTTTCTTTTTCTGTATTGCTGCCCAAATAATTTACTGTATAAATTTTTATATAATTATATACTCAAATTTCTGTATATGCTATAAGATTATCAGATTGTATTTGTAAAAAACTGACTCGCTCCACCTCCTTGTGTATCCAACACAGTTGGACCTATTGAACACGAAATAAATCAAATCAAATGAAATCAAATCATCCGCGCTATGTTTTGCAGCCAGCCTGTACTTAGTGTATGTTCTGTGTAGGTTTGCTGTGTCTCGTATCTCAACAGGAATATGAGTGAACAACGGCTCCCATCTAACTGAGACGCGGAGGAGAGATGTTAATAGGCAAACAGCCTTCCATATTGGTCCTGTGCAAATGACCCTCTCCAATGGACGCCGGCCTATGTGCCGTAAGGCACTATATCTAGCCGCAAATGTGTTGTAGTGTCTTAGCATGCACTTAGCTAATGGGAGGAAGTTGAGAACGCCGCTCTACCCCGCGCTGGAGAACACTGCAGCGCTATAAGCAGTTAACTGCCGCCCACCTCCAGTGCAGTAAGCAAACATCGCCGCCCCGAGATAGGCCAGTCAGCGGTCATTACAAGGACCGTGGGCCATTTGCCAGCGTGTTCCGGCTATCAGATCCGCAGCGCAAAGTGGCCGCTTGGTCGTCCACCCTGCCGTGTTATTTGCGGCCATAGCGTCTCGGCGGGGGGACTGTTATCGTGGGAGTCGCCGCGTAACACAAGCGATGCCGGATAACAGCCACGCAGATGAGTTACGGCCTCTCCCAAGGAGCTGCTAAGCGGGCCACGCAGGAAAACGAACAGCCAGTAACGTTCACCGCCGTGTATCTCTGACTTCTCATAGTCTTATTAATTACCTTAAGAACTGAGTTTCAACAACAACAGACAATCGGCACGAAATATTTCATGTGGGTTTTGAATAGAATTGGGGAGAAGAGGAGTTTGTGGCACAACTTGACTAGAAGTTAGGGCATATTCTGAGACATCAAGGGATCACGAATTTAGTATTGAAGGGCAGCGTGGAGGGTAAAAATCGTAGAGGGAGACCAAGAGATGAATACACTAAGCAGATTCAGAAGGATGTAGGCTGCAGTAGGTACTGGGAGATGAAGAGGCTTGCACAGGATAGAGTAGCATGGAGAGATGCATCAAACCAATCTCAGGACTGAAGACAACAACAACAACAACGTAAGTGCTCTTCACTTATTTTTGCAGTATCAGTCAGTTCAATTTGTAATTTTCGTTATGTGAGGTTTAAGATTTACAAATGCGTATGGTTCTATGACTGTCTCAGCATACAGAAAAGTCAAAACAACCTCTGCTGATTTTAAAAGCGAGGATGATAACATTCAGAGTACAATGGGAATTCTCTGTTAAATGCAGAGGAGAGAGCGGATAGGTGGAAGAAGTACGTTGAAGGCCTCTATGCGGGGGGAGATTTGTCAGAAGCTATAGAAGGTAGAAGTAGGAGAGATAGAGGATCCAGTACTACAATCATTATCTGAAAGAGCTTTTTAGGACTTAAGATCAAATAAGTCAGAACAGGCAGATAACATTCCATCAAAATTTACAAAATTACGCGGGCGAGTCAAATGAAAACCTTAAATATTTTTTACATATTATTTATTGTGCAGAAGTGGTAAAAAGCTGTGTCAGTTTTCAACATAATCTCCCCCACGCTCAATGCAAGTCCTCCAGCGCCTGCAAAGTGCATAAATTCCTTTACAAAAAGATTCTTTTGGTAGTCCACGCAACCACTCATGCACCGCGTGGCGTATCTCTTCATCAGAACGGAATTTCTTTCTTCCCACTGCATCTGTGGTTAGTCCAAACGTATGGAAATCACTTGGAGCAATGTCTGGTGAGTGTAGTGGATGAGGAAGACACTCAAAATGCAGGTCTGTGATTGTTGCAACTATGGTACGGGCAATGTGGGGCCTTGCATTGTCATGTTGCAGAAGGACACCTGCTGACAGCAATCCACGTCGCTTTGATTTGACTGCAGGCCGCTGATGATTTTTTAGGAGATCTTTGTATGGTGCGCTGGTGACAGTGGTCCCTCTAGGCATGTAATGCTCCAAAATGACGCCTTTTTCGTCCCAAAAGAGAGTCAGCATAACCTTCCCTGCTGATGATTCTGTTCGAAATGAGGCATGGCGCCATTCCTTGTTCACTCTCTTCGTTTCCGGTTGGTAGAAGTGAACCCAGGTTTCGTCCCCAGTAACGATTCTTGCTAGGAATCCATCACCTTCTTGTTCAAAGCGCCGAAGAAGTTCTTCACAAGCATCACCACATCGTTCTCTCATTTCAGGAGTCAGCTGCCGTGGTACCCATCTTGCAGACACTTTGTCAAACTGGAACACATCATGCACAATGTGGTGTGTTGATTCATGACTAATCTGTAAACGTGCTGCAATGTCACTCAGTGTCACTTGGCTGTTTTCCTTCACTATGGCTTCAACTGCTGCAATGTTCTGTGGAGTCACAACTCGTTGTGCCTGACCTGGACGAGGAGCATCTTCCACTGAAGTCACACCATTTGCGAACTTCCTACTCCATTCGTAGACTTGCTGCTGTGACAAACATGCATCACCGTACTGAACCTTCATTCGTCGATGAGTTTCAATAGGTTTCACACATTCACTACGCAAAACCGAATAACAGAATGCTGTTCTTCCCTGGTGCAAGTTGCAAGTGGGGCGGCCATCTTTATACTGATAATGTGACGGTATGTGTGCATTTGCACTATGCTGCCACCTACAGACCATTCTGCACGCTGTTTGTAGCACGCTCACCTACTTACAAGATAACAGAGCGAAATTTCGATTTGTTATTACAAATTTAAGGTTTTCATTTGACTCACCCTCGTATTAGGGGAAGCGGAAACTAAAGTACTATTCACTATGGCATGTAGAATGACTTTGTTAGAATATCATCCACACAATTCCGAAGACTGCAAGAGCTGACAAGTGCGAGAATTATCGCACAATCAGCTTAACAACTTACGCATGCAGAAAGCTGACAAGAATAATATACAGAAGAAAGGAAAAAAAACTGACGATGTGTTAGATGACGATCAGTTTGGCTTTACGAAAGGTAAAGGCCGAAGTGAGGCAATTGCGACGTTGCGGTTGATAATGGAAGCAATACTAAAGAAGAATCAAGACACGTTCATAGGATTTGTCGACCTGAAAAAAGCGTTCGATAATGTAAAATGGTGCAAGATGTTCGAAAGTCTGGGAAAAGTAGGGGTAAGCTATAGGGAGAGACGGGTAATATACAATGTGCACAAGAGCCAAGAGGGAATAATAAGAGTGAATGACCAAGAACGAAGTACTCGGATTAAAAAGACTGAAAGATGGTTCAAATGGCTCTGAGCCCTATGGGACTTAACATCTGAGGTCATAAGTCAAAAAAAAAAGTGTAAGACAGGGATGTACTCTTTCCCCTTACTGTTCAATCTGTACATCGAAGAAGTAATGATGAAAATAAAAGAAAGGTTCAGGAGTGGATTACAAATCAAAGTGAAAGGATATCAGTGATACGATTCTCTGGTGGCATTGCTATCCTAAGTGAAAGCGAAGACGATTTACACGATCTGCTGAATGGAATCAACAATTTAATGAGCGCAAAATATGGATTGAGAGAAGAAAGACGAAAGTAATGAGAAGTAGCAGAAATGAGAACAGCGAGAAACTTAAGATCAGGATTGATTGTCGCGAAGTAGATGAAGTTCAGGAATTCTGCTACCTAGTCAGCAAAATAACCCATTATGGACGAAGCAAGAGGAGATAAAAAGCAGACTAGTACGGGCAAAAAAGGGATTGCTGCTCAAGAGAAGTCTCTCAGTATCAAACATAGACTTTAATTTGAGGAAGGAATTTCTGTCAATGTACGTCTGGGGTACAGCATCGAATGGTAGTGAAACAAGGACTGTGGGAAAACTAGAACAGAAGATAATCAAAGCATTTGAGATGTTGTGCTACAGACGAATGTTGAAAATTAGGTGGACTGCTAGGGTAAGGAATGAGGAGGTCTGCGAAGAATCGGAGAGGAAAGGAGTATGTGTGAAAACACTGACAAGGAGAAGGGACAGGATGATAGGACATCTGTTCAGATAGACATCAGGGAATGACTTTCATGGTACTAGAGGGAGCTGTAGAGGGCAGAAAACCTAGAGGAAGAGAGAGATTTGAATATATACATCAAATAATTGTATGTTGCGAGTGATTGCTACAAAAAATGGTTCTATTAGAGCCAATTCAGCTCTGGGACAACCTATGAATTGTCTATAATTAAAAGAATGGTTTTAAATTTGTGACACCAACTGTTGCAAGGGGCTATTTATTGTCATGATATTGAAATTTAGAACATCATTACCAGTAAAGAGAATGATAAAGTAACAACATAACCAATTTAGGCTTGCGACCGGGATGTACACTGCTTGACAATTGCTGAGGAACAACTGATAACGTGCTAAAGAACACTGCCAGCTGCTACGGGACAACCGACAATTGCTACAGAACGTCCGACCAAAACTGATAAAAGTAATTGTTGATGGCGGGATAAGTTAACCGCAGCTAAGTCTGAGCACGAACGCTCTATATGCACCCGACAGTTCCTGCAACACCGTGTTTGAAGAGGTGTTGTGCGACCGGTTATTGTGACATTCCCTTTGGAACGGCAAGATGTCTGCAAGACGTCATTTGAGTGCGGGAGAGAGAGAGAGAGAGAGAGAGAGAGAGAGAAAGAAACGCCGCTGTAAATGGTAATGCAATGCGTTGGTCGTAGACGGACCACCACACCGGAAGAGGATCGACACGTAGTCCTAGTGGCTAAAAGGATCAGACATCGCACTCCTAGGCACATCGCTGCAGACTTTGCAGTGGATACCAGTAGACGTGTCTCTGTCAGGACCATAACGCGGCCATTAAATAAGGCTGGTTCGTATCCTCGGAAACCTGTTAAACGCAGCCCACTTCAACCACGCATGCGTTGAGAAATAGTAGCTTTTTGACTAGGGTCAGCACAGCAGTCCAGATTGATGTAGTTCGACGAATCCCGCTTCACTGTGGGCAGTGATTCTGGCCATCATTTAGTATGGAAAGAGAAGGGACTACAGAATGTCTATGGACGACCTCGGTATGGCGTAGGCGTTATGCTGACATTATGCACAATAGCAGAACACCGCTCCATATCCTCGCGCGACGTACCGTTAGCATCACAGCAGTATTCCAGTGAGATTATTCTGGATCACGCCCGTCCGTTTAGGGGCGCGGTAGGTTCCGACTTTCCGTTTATGGACGACAATGCCCGCCGGCACGGGACTGCAGAGGTATCCGACACACTTGGAAGTGAAGATATTGAACGTATGGAACGGACTGCGCACTTCCCGGACCTAACTAACCATAAAAGTATGCCGGGGACGCTCTTGGCAGTGATGCTCTTGGCAGATGTATTTGTCAAGGAACACTCGCTTCCCGTACCATGCAAGAACTACAAACCGCCTTGAGAGAAGACTGGTACAATATCACCCAAGGATTCCTCCAGAGGCAGCATGAATAAAAGGTGTCCGACCATGTTATATTTCTTACTGAGAGTCCGATATCGACGTTAATGTTGGGAGTCTGACGTATGTTAAACATGAACGTTATTTATGTATGTTATTTGATTTCCCATGTGGTCAAATGTCTACCATTGTTCGATAAAAATATGACACTTCACCTATATTATAAGGTCTAAGACTTTGCTTCCGCGCTTTTGCAATAGACGGCAGTAGTGGAGCAAGTCGTTCGTCGTAAGTTTCATACAGTAAGCTTAGGCATTTGAGAACATAACGCCATCAAAATATCACTCGATTTTTGATTGCATCTTAAAGTTATTCTCGACTGAATACGTCAACTTATGAGCCCAATTCTCATCATCTGCAGGAGGTTTTAATTTTCTTCTTTGAAGAAATCTGCGGCTGAGGCTCATAATAAGCTGGGTAAGACGTATGATGAGACACCTGTTAGTGACAGAACTTCTCAGAAAATGGTTTCCATGCTTCAAGAACGGTGATTT
Source organism: Schistocerca americana (assembly GCF_021461395.2). Taxonomy (NCBI): domain Eukaryota; kingdom Metazoa; phylum Arthropoda; class Insecta; order Orthoptera; family Acrididae; genus Schistocerca; species Schistocerca americana. The sequence goes on along the minus strand of NC_060120.1, from coordinate 1,036,347,549 downwards.
CGACGTTGAAGACCGGCATGGTTGTGAAAGAGAGAAAGCTTTCGATGCTACTGCAACCGACGGGAACAATCACAGGAGATCGTTATCGAAAGCAACTGATGTGTTTGAGGCGAGCACTGAAAGACAATCGGCTACACTACAGCGATAGACAGGAAAAAATGATGTTGCAGCATGACAGTGCACGATCTCATGTCGAAAATCCCGTCGAAACATACTGGGAAACGTTGAAATGGGAAGTTCTACAGTACCCGCTGTATTCTCCAGATATTCCTCCCTATGACAGCCACCTTTCTCGATCTATGACACACGATCTAGCTGACTAGCACTTGAGGTCGTATGAACAAGTGCAAAATTGGATCGATTCATGGCTCCCCTCAAAAGATGCCCAGTTTATACACTGCGGGAATCGTGTGCTGCCCTAAAGCTAGGAAAAAGCAGTGGCCAACGATGGCCTATACTTTGAATCGTAAATTTTTTTGTAAGTTTTTCACAATAAAGTCTCTAACTTAGAGAAAAAACAGCAGAAACAAAGTTGTAGATCTTGTATATATGTGCTGTATTCCATGTCCTCCATCATTGCCTGCGATTAGTTCTGTCCAATAATGCCTCTGTTCCTTAGCAACTGTCATACTTTTTGATATCTATGTTGATGATATTTTGAGACAGTGGCTAAAGGAGGTGGTTTAACGAAATTATCTTATGGCAACAGTCTTCGCTGGAGACCTTAAACGTGAAAGCGATGAAAACCTTCAAAGAGCCATTTAACAATTGAATATTGAGTCGATGCGGTTCTAATCTTGGTGGGATGGCATTCCACAGGCGCCTCTAACTACTTAGGTTGCCGATATCGACTCGATCGTGTGTCGCGAGCTAAGGACTTTGATCGACATGGGTGTGATGTTGGTTTGGTGCGGCCTGGAGAGACAGTTGGCTGAGGGGCACGTGGATGGCAAGTTGTGAATGTTGCGTGACTCCGGATGTCCGACGCCGGTCTCGAGAAGCAGCTTAAAGGTTAAATCAGTAGGAGCAAGCCTGGTCGATTGCTTAAGAAATGGTAGCGGCGGGCGGCGCCAACACAGATGGACGTCGCGTGCAAGTTCCCGGCTTACTCTGCAAACTTAACGTTTACGGCACCTCCATGATCGCCTGTATGTGTTGGAGGCAACACCGTCCTTGCTGGAATCCTGAAAGTCACGGCTCCATCACACCTGAGTGGAGTTAAGTGTTGCTTTCTTATTTGAAAACCTGATATTGTAAGGCCATGGCTGTGGTATATGGAATTAGACCTGTTATACAGTACCAACGCACCTACCAGTGTTTGAGCGCATGATCTTCGGTCAGTGTTACTACTTGCAATTTGTGTTCTAGGCCAAATGTCGCGGAAGCGTAACAGTACTCCCTGTGATAGGTTTCGTGAAGGGAATAAATTGTGGGAGGCAAGGTGGTAGATGTCTACGAGGTGCGGCTAGAAAAAAACCGGACTGATGCTGGAAAAAACATTTATTTACAATTATTTACAATTTCATGTTATCTCCTTCAATGTACTCTCCTCCTCGGTCTCTACACCGCTCCATACGAATTTTCCACTGTTCATAGCAATGCTGCAGATCATTTTCGGTAAGTCCATACATTACTTCCGTCGCTTTTTCTTTTACTGCTTCAACAGTCTCAAATCTAGTTCCTTTCAAAGCTGACTTGACTTTAGGGAAAAGAAAAAAGTCACAGCGGGCCAAATCAGGTGAGTAGGGTGGATGATCTAAGATGGGAATGTTGTGTTTTGCCAAAAACGTCTGCACTGACAACGCACTGTGAGCTGGGGCATTGTCTTGGTGAAGGATCCATGACTTTTTTCTCCACAAATCGTTCCGTTTTCTCCGTACTCGCTCACATAGCGTAGCCAGGACGCTAATGTAGTAATGCTGATTCACTGTTTGTCCCTCTGGTACCCAATCAATGTGCACAATCCCTTTGATGTCAAAAAAACAATCATCATTGCCTTGAATTTCGATTTTGACATTCGCGCTTTTTTTGTCGTGGAGAACCAGAAGTTTTCCAATGCATCGATTTTGTAAGAAGGTGGGATCACTTTCAGTGTTTTCCAGGATGTCAGAACAAATCATTCTTCGGCATTCCTTCTGTTCAATTGTGAGACACTTCGGAACCATTTTTGAACACACTTTGTTCATGTTGAAACTTTCATGAAGAATCTGCCTAACACTTTCCTTGTCAACTCGTGTTAACTCAGACGCTGCTCTGATTGTTAAACGGCGATCTTGTCGAAAAAGTTTACCGATTTTTTCAATGTTTGCATCAGTTTTTGCTGACAATGGTCTGCCAGTGCGAGTGTCATCACTGGTGTCTCCGCGGCCATCTTTAAATCGTTTAAACCACTCAAACACTTGTGTTCGCGATAAACAATCATCGTCGTACACTTGTTGTAACATTACAAACGTTTCACTTGCAGATTTTCCTAGTTTGAAACAAAATTTGATGTTAACACGCTGTTCTTTCTGTACAGTCAACATTTTACGACGCACAGACAAAACGTCAACTACTTAAAACAGACGCCACGGGCAGACTGAGTGCAGGAGGCAGATGAAACTCGAGCAGTAGGCGGAGGGAGAGTCACGTGACAGGCCACGCGACTTTCAGCCTTATTGCATTCGTTTTATTGTTTCACCAGTACTAGTCCGGTTTTTTTCTAGCCACACCTCGTATGTTTGTGTTATTGTACCAGCAGGAGCCGATATCATCACTCGTGAATACTAGTAATTTTTAAGTAGTGCTATAAATTTAACCTGTATTGGTACCCACTTTGCCATTCATTCATATTTTTTTACGCACTAGCCATTCTTGTGTGTAGCTTTACTTGGGGAGGTTACTGTTCCCTTTTCATCTGTATTGACAGGGCAGCTTTGGCGAAAACGACGCTTTCCTGTTCCCTGGGCCCGCAAGCAGATGCGTGTGTGTTCGCGGCGGCATGGTCCCTGGGCTGACCCACCCTACCCGTCGCGTCGTGGTGGCTAAGTAAAGACGATCGTTCCATGCGTGCCACGGCGGAGTGTCGCCGTTTATGCGGTAACCAGTTGTTAGATCTGTTTGGTGCATTTAAAGAGCTCAAGATGTTTCTAGAATGAAATTTTCACTCTACAGCGGAGTGTGCGGTGATATGAAACTTCTGGCACATTAAAACTGTGTGCCGGACCGAGACTCGAACTCGGGACCTAAGCCTTTCCGGGCAAGTGCTCTACCAACTGAGCTACCCAAGCACGACTCACGCCCCGGCCTCACAGCTTTAATTCCGCCAGTACCTCGCCTCCTACCTTTAACAAACTTTACATACAGTATCAAATCTTTTCCAGACTTTCCTCGCTTGCATTCGCCGCAGAATAACAACCGCTTACTGCATTTTCGCTGTTCATGCAGTAAAATTTGAGCATCAGGCATGGGATTTTAATTTATCACTTGTTTACTACTTACTGTGTTTGTAACACATTTTGCAGACGGTATCCACATACACTGCTGTACTTGCAAAATTATATCATCGTAAGACACACAGCTAAGAATGTATGGCGTTATAAACATCAAGATGCGTGAAAAACTACCTTTTCTTAAAACGGACATGAAATATGTAACACATTAACTTATTTGTGAAAAAATCAGACATTGGATGATGTTTTGCACATTGAAATTAGATTATTTAAAGAATCAGGGATGGTGCGGCTGCTGGTGCAATGCTAATACTTCTTACTAAAATTGGCAAGGTGCGCGTAGGACTCGGGCACTGGCGGTTGTGTACAAAACTAAGTATGTATATAGACAGTTCAATCGTGTCAGGAATTGAGAATCTCGACAACTTTTGTCTATTATTTACATTTATACTGGCAAGATATCGGTCCCGGAAATTCCAAGACATCCGATAATGTTTTAATTTTAATTTTGAACTCGGGTAACAAATGACAAAAGACACACTTTTTCATGTGATAGAATTAAAAATTAATAATTTTCCAATTTTTTTTTTCTTTACTTGTACAGTGAAACCGCGCTTCTAGCGAAATTTCATGATTCTAGGTTATCCGGAAGTACCCTATAGGTTACAATGAGTGAGTTTGGAAGTATCTAATTATCTGACTTAAATGGCCTTATTTTCTGATTGCATTGACTTAAAAGCTTAACTTTTTTTTACACCACCAAGGGACCGCAATCCTAAATACGAGCTATAAATTTCAACTTGAGACGACTATCTGTTCCTCAGAACAAGGGATCTTAACGGGCGAACAGACAGTCGGACAAAAAGGCGAAAAAAAAAATTATCATGCAATTACAGATTAATAATTTTTTGGGATTTTTTTTCTCCTAGGTCTGCTGTGAAACCTTGCTTTTTGGCAAATTTCATGATTCTAGGCAACGTGAAGTACCCTATAGGTTTTGATAATTTAGTTTGCGAGTATCAAAATATCTCACATAAATGGCCGTATCATTTGACTGCATTTAGAAACTCCAGTTTTTTACACCACCATGGGACCATATACTTCCATATGTCACATAAATTTTAATTCTGTAATTCTGTAATCTCTTGAGGCCAGTTTTGTAAAGGCCTCGTCGCTACTGCTGTGGAAGCCGAGTTGCCACTGCTGTTACGGTAGACCGAGTTTGTGAGTTCGGGTAACAGCTTCTGGTGCAGTACACCGCTAAGACTATTTTTCCTTGCCACTATTACACAGCTATGTCCCAGGGTCAGGCAACAGGATAGGAGAACGAAGGTTCTACAATACTCCAACAAATTAATGACAAAGTTACACAAATGAGTCAAAAGGTCCACTATCTTTGCTACTTGTCAAATAATAAAGTCTGCTGCACTGCTTGTGATGCAACACATAAAAGGCCCTCAACGGCTTAGTGCAAGTAATCGTAGGTAAACGTCATACTTCATAGCAAATGCTATTTACAACAAATGTCTGTTCACTTCTAAGAGTTCACTAAACGACATTCCCTGTCTAAGTCTGCCCTGGACGATGGTCTATGAACAAGTGGGCGAGACTGCTGTTCTGTCTTCCGAACAGGCTTCTGCCCGGTCTGTCACGGACTGTACTCGGCCGGAAATTGGCCGAGGCGAAGTTGATATCTTTATCCTGAGCGCCGCCCTTCACGCAGGTGGAACACGCGCAAGTGGCGAGTCTCCATGCCACTGGCACCAGCTCCCATCTTCGCGCCTGTCGTGCTTTCGCCCTGGCTGTGTCTTGTTCGGACGTCACAGCAGGTACTTCTACCCGTTCCTTAGGAAAAGTGACCTTAACAGTCGGACGGACACTACTGGCCATTAAAATTGCTACACCAATAAGAAATGCAGATGAGAATCGGGTATTCATTGGACAAATATATTATACTAGAACTGAGATGTGATTACATTTTCATGCAGTTTGGGTGCATAGATACTGAGAAATCAGTACCCAGAACAACCACCTCTGGACGTAATAACGGCCTCGATAAGCCTGGGCATTGAGTCAAACAGAGCTTGGATGGCGAGTACAGGTACAGCTGCCCATGCAGCTTCAACACGATACCACAGGTCATCAAGAGTAGTGACTGGCGTATTGTGACGAGCCAGTTGCTTGGCCGCCATTGACCAGACGTTTTCAGTTGGTGAGATATCTGGAGAACGTGCTGGCCAGGGCAGCAGTCGAACATTTTCTGATCCAGAAAGGCCCGTACAGGACCTACAACATGCGGTCGTGCATTATCCTGCTGAAATGTAGGGTTTGGCAGGGATCGAATGAAGGGTAGAGCCACGGGTCGTAACACATCTGAAATGTAACGTCCACTGTTCAAAGTGCCGTCAATGCGAACAAGAGGTGACCGAGACGTGTAACCAATGGCACCCCATACCATCACGCCGAGTGATACGCCAGTATGGCAATGACGAATACACGCTTCCAATATGCGTTCACCGCGATGTCGCCGGCCGGAGTGGCCGTGCGGTTATAGGCGCTACAGTCTGGAACCGAGCGACCACTACGGTCGCAGGTTCGAATCCTGCCTCGGGCATGGATGTGTGTGATGTCCTTAGGTTAGTTAGGTTTAATTTGTTCTAAGTTCTAGGCGACTGATGACCTGAGAAGTTAAGTCGCATAGTCTCAGAGCCATTTGAACCATTTTTTGAACCGCGATGTCGCCAAACACGGATGCGACCATGACGATGCTGTAAACAGAACCTGGATTCATCCGAAAAAATGACGTTCTGCCATTCGTGCACCCAGGTTCGTCGTTGAGTACACCATCGCAGGCTCCCCTGGCTGTGTTGCAGCCGTGGTCTCCTAGCTGATAGTCCATGCTGCTGCAAACGTCGTCGAACTGTTCCTGCAGATGGTTGTTGTCTTGCAAACGTCCCCATATGTTGACTCAGGGATCGAGACGTGGCTATACGATCCGTTACAGCCGTGCGCATAAGATGCCTGTCATCTCGACTGCTAGTGATACGAGGCCGTTGGGATCCAGCACGGCGTTCCGTATTACTCTCCTGAACCCACCGATTCCATATTCAGCTAACAGTCATTGGATCTCGGCCAACGCGAGCAGCAATGTCGCGATACTATAAACCGATAGGCTACAATCCAAAGTCGGAAACGTGATGGTACGCATTTCTCCTCTTTACACGAGGCATCACAACAACGTTTTACCAGGCAACGCCGGTCTACTGCTGTTTGTGTATAAGAAATCGGTTGGAAAATTTCCTCATGTCAGCTCATTGTAGGTGTTGCCACCGGAGCCAACCTTGTGTGAATGCTCTGAAAAGCTAATCATTTGCATATCACAGCATGTTCTTCCTGTCGGTTAAATTTCGTGTCTGTAGCACGTCATCTTCGTGGTGTAGCAATTTTAATGGCCAGTAGTGTAGGTAGTTGGATAACAAATGACCATTTTTTTTTCGTGTGATGTAACTACAAATTCGCAATTTTCCGATTTTTTTTCTTTATTTTTACTGGGAAATCTTACTTGTCAAATTCCATTATTCTAGGATAGTGGGAAGCATCCGGTAGGTTTTGATGAGTGAGTATACGACTAAAATAACTGACATAAATGGCCGTATCTTTTGAGTGCATTGACTTAGAACCTTCAATTTTTTACATCGCCAACGGAACTATTGACCTTCGTACGCTTGATACCGCTACCTGTTGCTGAGAGTATAGGTTTCTGACAAATGGCAGACCGGCCACTGTGGCCGAGCAGTTCTAGGCGCTTCAGTCCAGAACCGCGCTGCTGCTACGGTCGCAGGTTCGAATCCTGCCTCGGTCATGGATGTGTGTGATGTCCTCAGGTTAGTTAGGTTTAAGTAGTTCTAAGCCTAGGGGACAGATGACCTCAGATGTTAAGTCCCATAGTGCTCAGAGCCATTTTGAACAAACGGACAGACAGACAGGCGGACAACGAAGTGTTTCTATAAGGGTTCCGTTTTTACCGATTGAGTTACGTAACTAAAAACGAAGCGATTTTTATCTCTTGAAAAAGATATCTTGATGCATTACTTGCCTGAGTGAAATATTAAAAAGAAATAAATAAAATGAATATCTTCGTATCGCTAACAAGTTCAAAGAAAATAGCTTATAAATTACCAAAAAGCATGCCTTTGGAGTAAACAGAATCATGCGTACGAAACCTATACTGAAATAAAGGCAATCTGAGGGTATTTTCGTTGTGTCGTTGCAACTACAAGAAAATGCGCGTGTTTTTCACCACACGCGTTTCGGTTTATTGAGGTCAAGCATCATCAGTGGTCTGTAATTAAATATATTTACAATTTTATTTGTTTTCACCATCGAAAAATAGTTCGATAACAATACTTTACTTTTGACCTACGATGATTTCCGTTTGATCTACATCGGAAAATGCCGTCTGCTAGCACATCTTTTGTGTTTTTCATCATTAGACACTGATACTTGTAGTCTAATTTTTAGTTTCTCTGCAGAACTACTCATTTCTTATGTTTCACACAGCAAACTGTTTCCTACAACATTGTGTTCTGTTTATACACTTAGAAGAAAAAAAAAAAAAAAACAGTTGCGTGCGGAAACGCGTGTTGTATGAAACGTGAGAAATGCATAGTTCCGCAGAGAAACTAAAAATCAGACTACAAGTATCAGTGTCTAAAGAAGAAAAACACGAAAGATGTGCTAGTAGATGGTATTTCCCGATATAGGAGAGAAAGCAAGAGGAAATTATCGTATGAAAAAAGCAAGATATTGTAAACGAACCGTTTTTCGATCTTAAAAACAAATCATATTGTAAATATCTTTAACTACAGGCCACTGACAATGCTTTACCTCAATAAAGTCAAACACGTCTGGTGAAAAACATATGCATTTTTTGTTGTTGCAACGATACAACGAAAATACTCTCAAGAATTGCAAAGCAATTACGGACAATAAGCCCACACAAGTGACGAAATTAAAGGCATTTTGTTTCAAGCTTTCAACGAGAAACTAAATTACAAAAAGAAAGTTACTGTACTTCATTCCAAGTCCCGATAGTTTATGCGGCCCTTGTGCTAGTGGAAATTACTGTTCCCAACGCAGTCGTAACAAGCAAATCAAATCTCCAGAAGCTAGAAGTAAAGCCACACACCCCACCCTTGTCCTTAAGTGATGCCGAAAAGTTAAACAGACCGTAAATCTCCACAGCCGGACGTAAAATCGAACCGCGCTCCACCTGCGCCTCCCGCCACTGCACCGACACGTCCGCTGACTCGGCGGGTGCTGAGTTGTCGAGAGAAAGGAAGGCGGCGTACACCTCATAGACCCCGGCGCCCCTGGTCAGAGGAGCGGACGATTACGGGCGCATGCGTGGAGAACGACCATTGTCGAGAGACTGTATAATGAATGCGTTGTTGAGTGCACCAAACGCGGAAGCCGTCTGGTAAGAACCGTTGTAGCGCCATTACGGTAATTCCGTGGCTGGTGCCTGCGGCCTCCAGATTGACCATTCTTTTGAAGAGTCCCAGTGTCGGCGGTAAACGGCCTTCCACTTCGGCGCCTCCGGAGCTCACGCCGTGTCAATCACGGAGCGGTCCCGCCCGGCAGACAAATACGCGTGTGGAAATGCCTTTGAATGCACGTTTCTGTAAACGGGATCTCCGAACGGAAGGCAGGGTCGGCGTAAATACCACTCTTCAAGGAAGCATTTTATTCAGAACAAATTCCGTTTTTGTAGACAGAGCAAAGAGAACAACATGGGATCAAAGCAGACCAAGAAGTGCTGTTATGGAAATTCTCAGTAAAAATCTCGAGGAAGTCCTCTAGATGGGTAGACTTTTTAAAAGAGCTATATCACACAGGTCACCAACCCAACAACTGTCGAACATGAATATTTCAGTGATGCGGATGGTGGGAGAACCATCGATAATAATGTAAGAAGTAAAGAGTGCAAGAGCTGCTAGGAAAAATGCCAGATTCAACAAAATAAATACCTGTACCAAATGGGGTGAAGTCTTTTCCCTAATGGCGAGGATTTCAATACAAGGCAACAAGTAACCAAGAAATGCAGTGATCACAGGACAACAGCCTTATTTTAGACGAAATAGGAAAGTGTACAACATTAAACATAAGTATGTAATGTAAGACAGTCATATGATCAGCCAAATTAGTATGCTAGAAACATTTAGATGATGTTACTTAACAATCTAATCTAAATATCGGACGACTACTTACATGTTATGCACGATTTTCTTGTATGTTGGTGAAGGAAACTACTTGCTACAAAATTATTTGATTTGCATGTTTTCATCGCATGTAACAAAGTAATCTTCGTGCTATGAACTACTCAAGATGTTCACTGCTATATGGTTTACCTATTTCGAGTGTCAAATGCTTTTCATACTTAAGTACAGGATTCATGTTATTAATACGTTAAATTTCTCAGTAGTTTTAGCCGTATTGACTGTTGTTCATAGATTTTGATTCCATCTTTTCTTACCTATATTTTCTGTTGTGTTGGCTGAAGAGTCAACACCGTGTTACGAATGGAGGCCGAAATGCACGCGTTTTAGCTCACGCAGGCTGGCGTGAGGAGGGAAGAACTATACTGACGTGAGGTCTGGAACATGACAAGGAATTAGAATTCAGAAAGCGGAAGTAATTAGTTTGATACTTAACTTTAATCCATTAATGATGAAAGTCGCTCTTGACGGTACATGATTCACAATATTATCTGTTTAGAATAGTAAGTGAATATGGCGCCTTGCTAGGTCGTAGCAAATTACGTAGCTGAAGGCTATGCTAAACTGTCGTCTCTACAAATGAGAACGTATGTAGACAGTGAACCATCGCTAGCAAAGTCGGCTGTACAACTGGGGCGAGTGCTAGTGAGTCTCTAGACTAGACCTGCCGTGTGGCGGCGCTCGGTCTGCAATCACTGACAGTGGCGACACGCTGGTCCAACGTATACTAACGGACCGCGGCCGATTTAAAGGCTACCACCTAGCAAGTGTGGTGTCTGGCGGTGACACCACATTTTCTCAATATGCTGTTACACAGAAGAGCCAAAGAAACTGGTACACCTGCCTAGGGCTGTCCATAAATCCGTAAGAGTACGAGGGGGTGGAGATCTCTTCTGAACAGCACGTTGTAAGGCGTCCCGAATATGCTCAATAATGTTCATGTCTGGGGAGTTTGGAGGCAAGCGGAAGTGTTTAAACTCAGAAGAGTGTTTCTGGAGCCACTCTGTAGCAATGTGGGGTGTCGCAATTTCCTGCTCGAACTGCCCAAGACCGTCGAAATGCACAATGGACATGAATGGATGCAGGTGATCACACAGGACGCTTACGTACGTGTCACCTGTCAGAGTCGTATCTAGACGTATCAGGGGTCCCATATCACTCCAAGTGCACACGCCCCTCACCATTACAGAGCCTCCACCAGCTTTGACAGTCCCCTGCTGACATGTAGGGTCCATGGATTCACGAGGTTGTCTCCATACCTGTACACGTCCATCCGCTCGATACAATTTGAAACGATACTCATCCGTCTAGGCAACATGTTTCCAGTCATCAACAATCCAATGTCGGTATTGACGGGCCCATGTGAGGTGTAAATCTTTGTGTCGTGTAGTCATCAGGAACACACGAGTGGGCCTACGGCTCCGAAAGCCCAAATCAATTACGTTTCGTTGAATCGTTCGCACGTTGACACTTGTTGATGACCCGACACTGAAATCTGGAGCAACTTGCGGAAGGCTTGCACTTCTGTCATGTTGAATGGTTCTTTTCAGTCATCATTGGTCTCCTTCTTGCAGGATATTTTTCCGGCCGCAGCGATGTCGGAGACTTGATGTTGGATTCCTGATTTTCATGGTCCACTCGTGAAATGGTCGTAAGGGAAAATCCCCACTTCATCGCTACCTCGGAGATGTTGAGCCCCATCGTTCGTGCATTTAAATCTTGTTAATCTGCCATTGTAGCAGCTGTAATCTATCTAACAACTGCGCCAGACACTTGCTTACTTATACAGGCGTTGCCGACCGCGGCGCCGTATTCTGCCTGTTTACATTTCTCTATTTGAATAAGCATGCGAATACCAGTTTCTTTGGCGCTTCAGTGTATGAGAGAACACATAGATGATGCAGTTCGATACTGTTGAATGCTGCAAGTACATTCTAGGAATCAGCTTCCATTGTTCTAGTTCATTATTAACAAGCCACTACCTTCACTCGGGTAGCACTACGTACGCCTTATCTCGCGTAGCAGTAATAGTATATACGACAAGCTTCCTCAAAAATCGGACTGCCTATCAGTGAAACCCCATCAGAATCTCTACAGTAGTCCCTGAGATTAGCCTTCTCATAAAGACAGAAGAACACGGCGGTGGACTAACTTACAATACGTATAGACGTTGTGAGATTTTACTTTACAAAAGTGTTCTATCTTTTATTTACTAGACGCAGATGATGGGCGGCAATGTCCTAAAGTGCTCTGGAAATAATTTGGAACAAATCGAGGAAAATTAATAAAAGTAGTTTTTGTCGGCACATATCTGTCAAAAATAATCTTCATTCCATACATCGAAGCAGCACAGCACCCAGGTATCAAAGTTTTTCAATGTTATTCCTATCTCTACTTGTTTCCCCCCCCCCGCCCCCCCCCCCCTCCCCCATGAACCATGGACCCTGCCGTTGGTGGGGAGGCTTGCGTGCCTCAGTGATACAACCACAATGGAGGGGTATCTGTTGAGAGACCAGACAAACGTGCGGTTCCTGAAGAGGGGCAGCAGCCTTTTCAATAGTTGCAAGGGCAACAGTCTGGATGATTGACTGATCTGGCCTTGTAATAATAACCAAAACGGCCTTGCTGTGCTGGTACTGCGAACGGCTGAAAGCAAGGGGAAACTACGGCCGTAATTTTTCCCGAGGGCATGCAGCTTTACTGTATGATTAAGTGATGATGGCGTCCTCTTGGGTAAAATATTCCGGAGGTAAAATAGTCCCCCATTCGGATCTCCGGGCGGGGACAACTCAAGAGGATGTCGTTATCAGGAGAAAGAAAACTGGCGTTCTACGGATCGGAGCGTGGAATGTCAGATCCCTTAATCGGGCAGGTAGATTAGAAAATTTAAAAAGGGAAATGGATAGGTTAAAGTTAGATATAGCAGGAATTAGTGAAGTTCGGTGGCAGGAGGAACAAGACTTCTGGTCAGATGACTGCAGGGTTATAAACACAAAATGAAATAGGGGTAATGCAGGAGTAGGTTTAATAATGAATAGGAAAATAGGAATGCGGGCAAGCTACTACAAACAGCTTAGTGAACGCATTACTGTGGCCAAGATAGATACGAAGCCCACACCTACTATAGTAGTACAAGTTTATATGCCAACTAGCTCTGCAGATGACGAAGAAATTGAAGAAATGTATGATGAGATAAAAGAAATTATTCAGATAGTGAAGGGAGACGAAAATTTAAGTCATGGGTGACTGGAATTCGAGTGTAGGAAAAGGGAGAGAAGGAAACGTAGTAGGTAAATATGGATTGGGGCTAAGAAATGAAAGAGGAAGCCGCCTGGTAGAATTTTGCACAGAGCACAGCTTAATCATAGCTAAAACTTGGTTTAAGAATCATGAAAGGGGAACCCTGGAGATACTAAAAGGTATCAGATAGATTATATAATGGTAAGACAGAGATTTAGGAGCCAGGTTTTAAATTGTAAGACATTTCCAGGGGCAGATGTGGACTCTGGCCACAATCTATTGGTTATGAACTGTCGATTAAAACTGAAGAAAGTACAAAAAGGTGGGAATTTAAGAAGATGGGACCTGGATAAACTGACTAAACCAGAGGTTGTACAGAGTTTCGGGGAGAGCATAAGGGAGCAATTGACAGGAATGGGGGAAAGAAATACAGTAGAAGAAAAATGGGTAGCTTTGAGGGATGAAGTAGTGAAGGCAGCAGAGGATCAAGTAGGTAAAAAGACGAGGGCTAGTAGAAATCCTTGGGTAACAGAAGAAATATTGAATTTAATTGATGAAAGGAGAAAATATAAAAATGCAGTAAATGAAGCAGGCAACCAGGAATACAAACGTCTCAAAAATGAGATCGACAGGAAGTGCAAAATGGCTAAGCAGGGATGGCTAGAGGACAAGTGTAAGGATGTAGAGGCTTATCTCATCAGGGGTAAGATAGATACTGCCTACAGGAAAATTAAAGAGACCATTGGAGATAAGATAACCACTTGTATGAACGTCAAGAGCTCAGATGGAAACCCAGTTCTAAGCAAAGAAGGGAAAGCAGAAAGGTGGAAGGAGTATATAGAGGGTCTACACAAGGGCGATGTACTTGAGGACGATATTATGGAAATGGAAGAGAATGTAGGTGAAGATGAAATGGGAGATACGATACTGCGTGAAGAGTTTGACAGAGCACTGAAAGACCTGAGTCGAAACAAGGCCCGCGGAGTAGACAACATTCCATTGGAACTACTGACGGCCGTGGGAGAGCCAGTCCTGACAAAACTCTACCATCTGGTGAGCAAGATGTACGAAACAGGCGAAATACCCTCAGACTTCAAGAAGAATATAATAATTCCAATCCCAAAGAAAGCAGGTGTTGACAGATGTGAAAATTACCGAACAGTCAGTTAAATAAGCCACAGCTGCAAAATACTAACACGAATTCTTTTCAGACGAATGGAAAAACTGGTAGAAGCCGACCTCGGTGAGGATCAGTTTGGATTCCGTAGAAATACTGGAACACGTGAGGCAATACTGACCTTACGACTTATCTTAGAAGAAAGATTAAGGAAAGGCAAACCTACGTTTCTAGCATTTGTAGACTTAGAGAAAGCTTTTGACAATGATGACTGGAATACTCTCTTTCAAATTCTAAAGGTGACAGGGGTAATATACAGGGAGCGAAAGGCTATTTACAATTTGTGCAGAAACCAGATGGCAGTTATAAGAGTCGAGGGGCATGAAAGGGAAGCAGTGGTTGGGAAGGGAGTGAGACAGGGTTGTAGCCTCTCCCCGATGTTATTCAATCTGTATATTGAGCAAGTAGTAAAGGAAACAAAAGAAAAATTCGGAGTAGGTATTAAAATCCATGGAGAAGAAATAAAAACTTTGAGGTTCGCCGATGACATTGTAATTCTGTCAGAGACAGCAAAGGACTTGGAAGAGCAGTTGAATGGAATGGACAGTGTCTTGAAAGGAGGATATAAGATGAACATCAACAAAAGCAAAACGAGGATAATGGAATGTAGTCGAATTAAGTCGGGTGATGCTGAGGGAATTAGATTAGGAAATGAGACACTTAAAGTAGTAAAGGAGTTTTGCTATTTGGGAAGCAAAATAACTGATGATGGTCGAAGTAGAGAAGATATAAAATGTAGACGGGCAATGGCAAGGAAAGCGTTTCTGAAGAAGAGAAATTTGTTAACATCGAGTATTGATTTAAGTTTCAGGAAGTCATTTCTGAAAGTATTTGTTTGGAGTGTAGCCATGTATGGAAGTGAAACATGGACGATAAATAGTTTGGACAAGAAGAGAATAGAAGCTTTCGAAATGTGGTGCTACAGAAGAATGCTGAAGATTAGATGGGTAGATCACATAACTAATGAGGAAGTATTGAATAGAATTGGGGAGAAGAGAAGTTTGTGTCACAACTTGACCAGAAGAAGGGATCGGTTGGTAGGACATGTTCTGAGGCATCAAGGACCCATCAATTTAGTATTGGAGGGCAGCGTGGAGGGTAAAAATCGTAGAGGGAGACCAACAGATGAATACACTAAGCAGATTCAGAAGGATGTAGGTTGCAGTAGGTACTGGGAGAAGAAGAAGCTTGCACAGGATAGAGTAGCATGGAGAGCTCCATCAAACCAGTCTCAGGACTGAAGACCACAAGAACAACTTGTTGTCCTTCAGAACTGCGAACTTCAAATCGACTGCAGTTACGGTTGAAGTTAATGTGGAGAGTGAGTTGTCCTTGCGGAAAGTTAGTATTCTGGAGCTGCCCTAGTAAACACGAGAGTTAAGGCTGTTCTGAACTGCATTATGATGGTTTTAATGAAAATGTACACGCTTGACTGAGAGAGTTGTATGCGTGTCGCGACGGAATACTGTGCTAGCTATCAGTTAATTATCAGGTTGGAACCTTGAAATAAATAATTATCCCACACAGTAACGGTTCACAAACATAGCCATTATGGCTGAAAATAATTATGATTCAACCAGCCAAGTTGTGAATGTATTTCGTACATACAGAAACATTAGATTAAAGTAACTTAAAACATGTCTTAATATAAAAGTCAACAAAACCTGTCTATACGAAAACATAGTACCTAAATATGTGAACATTAAGACTAACTGTAAATCTATCTCAGCACAACTTACTAAAGCTAGAGGCGAGAAGTTCTGGCTAAGATGTGAAGTAAAACAGTTATATAAAAAGAAAGAAGACCTAAACCGATTAGCTTACAGAACCTATCTGGAATTAATGTTATTAGCACATCCAGCACAGATTACATTACTCCATGATATCCTTGGAACATAATAAAAAACACATACAATGAAATAAACAGCACTCATCAAAAGAAGCTTGACAATTTGAGAAAGAAAAACAAGCTGCCTATCGATAAAAACGTAAATAAGAATAGTAGTCCCGACAAATTTTTCCCAAGAGTTGTAAATTCAACCAACATTGAATTCAGTCATACAGAAATGTACTACTAAATAAGAGTTTGAAGCATAATATAAATCCAAGCATCAATCACAAAAACATAAAAGACACCATATGCTCACTAAAGATAGCTAGTGACTTTGCAAAACTTAATGACACTGAACAAACAGTAATAGGCCACAAGGCTAATGAAATTATACAGAAACACATAACCACAAAAGCAACAAAAACAAACAACTCTGAAATAAATGTACTCCAGTTAATCAATAAAAAACTACAAAACCATAATGCCCTGGCAGTAAAATCTGATAAAGGTTCCACAACAGTTATTATGTTTAAGGATGAGTATATACACAAAACACTAGAGTCCTTTGCAAACAACCACATACTGAAAGTCCTAGTTGACCCCACACCAAAGTTTGAAGCTAAAATAAGAAAATGCCTCAACAACAGCAACTTCCTTTTCACTAAGAATGAAGTACGAGACCTTCTTGTGATGACCCCAACAGCCCCCAAACTCAGAGCACAACCAACACACCTATCAGGCCCATTGTGAACTCAATTAATAGCCCAGCCTATAAATTAATGAGAAAACTAAATGACATACCAGTGGACAAATACACATTTAAAAAATAATATTCCATAAAGAACAGCTATGAACTTATTAACAGTTTGAAAGATTTGACGATACCACCTCAAGCCAAGCTTCTATCCCTAGATATTGTAAACGTTTGCAGCAGTATACCTGTAGACGAAACAGTTGAGATAATTAGAATGAACCTATTGAGAAACAAGACAATGGGCAAACTAGAAATCATAGAACTTGTAGATGTACGTAATCTAGTGCTCTCACATAATTATTTCTCTTTTAACAATAACATTTACAAGCAGGACTAAGGACTAGCAATGGGAAGCCCTCTCAGTGGCCTATTAGCTGAAATATTTATCAACCATATAGAAAATAAAATTCTAACACTAAATGATAACATCAGAAGTAAAGTTAAATTCTATAAGAGATATGTAGATTACACCCTCATTCTATTTGATGGCACAGAGGATGAAGTGACAAACATTTTTAACAAATTCAATATCCTACATAAAAATATTCAATTCGCCCTTGAACAGGAAGAAGACAACACCATACCTTTCCTTGACATAAAAATATCAAAACAGAACCAAAAGATAGCTTTCAATGTTTACAGAAAACCTACTAGCACTGACACCACTATATCAAACTCCTCAACACATCCCTCCTCCCACAAAAAAGCTGCTTATAGATCAATGCTGTACAGAGCATACAAATTTCCACTTCAACATACAGAACTCCAACAATAACTAGAAACCATAACACATACTGCAATAAACAATGGATATGACCCTTCTCTAATTAATACCATGTCACATCAGATAAAAAATAAACTGAACAAACAACATCAAACTACACTCACAACTGACAGTGGCCTAACAGACAAATATGTAAAAATGCCATATCTTGGATTATTATCTGACAAATTAGCAAGACTATTCAAAAACACAGAAGTAAAAATTAGCTTCAGCACCAACAACAACCTAAGTAGGAAGCTTAGTCACAAAATAAAACCACCAGATACAAGTCTTGATGGATCTGGCATTTATAAAATTACCTGCAGCCAATGTAATAAATATTATATCGGCCAAAAAGGCAGAAATTTCAGAACCCGATTCAAACAACATTTAGACTGCTACAGGCTTGATAAATGTAACAAATCAGCAGTAGCAGCTCACATTAAAGACACATGCCTCCCATTGAAAATCGAAGACAACCTCGAAATTTTACACTAAACAGGAAAAAGTAAAAGAATGGATATCATGGAAGAAATGGAAATTTTCATACATAACACAAGGCATGGAGATAACATTATTAATGAAATAACTGTATTCAAAAACTCAAAATTCTTCAACAGTCTTAAGCCAGTTCTAACATAATAGATTCAAGAAATGTCAATGTAAGTAATTGACTAGAAGTAAGAATATCGATACAAAACCTCGATAATCGATACATACTCACATGCTACAGTCCGCCATCTTGTGTTGTGTGTATAACATTGGAGCAATCTGTGCAGTGGCAATCAGTGACAAAATATAATGTGTAATAGTGTAATGTCAATCAACAGCTCCGCCATTACACCAGTGATGCAAGTGAAGCAGTAAGAAGATGAAATTGTAAGTGATCAACTGTCATATAAAAGCCTTTCACACTATTTTCGTAACATATAACTGATGCAAATCTATCTGCATCCGATACAGGCTGTGATATACATAGTCAACAACAAGGAAGAAAACCAGCAGAAGACATCACTGATTTCGATTTCTAGATATACGCTGTCCTCCTCCTTCCCCCCCCCCCCCCCCCCCCCCCCCCAATGCCTCACCAGCAGCTACAGTAAAAACAATGGACAAAGTGTTCTACATTAATCTAGTTTAAGACTGTTTATTTTTAAGTAAATTTCTCTATGTATGTATGAATGTATAAAGGCTTGAAAATGAACAGAACATGTTCGAAACGCGTTGCATTATGTTAGGTTAAGCATAAAATAAAAAGTGACTGGTAGCAGAATCTTGAAATAAATAATGTATTTGAAAGTTATACCTGTTGGCATTTCCACAGTTATTACAAAGCCATTTTGCTGTCCGTTCGCAAGGACGTGCAACAAAATTCACAGCTCATGACATTATATGCAAGTTTATTTTTTACAATGTACTTTACATCTGGTGACACATTTTGGTGACTGTCAGCTCGGTTTTGGTTTTTCGTTGGTTGGAGTTGCGTTTTGAAACGACTATTATTGCAATGTCTGTGTTTGTAAGAAGTACGATGCAATGTTTCTTCGGACATCCATGCTTGAAACGTACTGCTTACAAACAGTATGGCACTTATCCGCCGATACCGAGATAGCGACATTTGGTTAAATGTCTCTTCTCTGCGGGAATTACAGTAAGTTTATGAATGCAAGTTAACGACACATGGACGATGCACTTGTAAGTTTGGGTATTATGGTCCTGAAGCGTGTTTGGATAACCGAAAATGTTAAGACAGCCGCTCGCGAGAGGCGGGAAATCCGGGTTTGGGTCCCCACCCAGCAGAAATTTCCAGTGTCATCGTTCCATTAGGAACAGTTAGAGGTTGTCCGTATTCGCAACTGCGAATACTTTTCCCGAAGATTGAAACGTTGCATTCTTCGATACTTCACAGCTTGCGTGGCGTCGCGGCCGCTGAAGAATCCACACACTCTTGGCGCTGAGCGGTGCACGATGCGAGTTACCCAACTTACTGGTCCACAGATTTTATCGGAAACGTTTACTGGCTGACCCGGATCAGTTGTCTGCTCTGCTAGTCAAATAAGTTCAAATTACGGTGGGGTCGCCAACCTCGCTGTTACCGGTGAGACAGGGTAAAACTTGAAAGCTTACTCCTCTACCTTGACTACATTTGATTTCCTCCATCACGTCACCTTCCTTGCCTGTTGAATGAGTGATTAGAATGAAAAAACAGCATGACACAACGAATCGTTAACCTGAATCAGCGCAATGGAATAACGTCTTAAAAGAAAACTGGTGGTGGAAAGAGACTTAGCGGAGCACATACAACGTTGGGATCTATAGCCCTTAATTCAGCTTCGGCGTGGCTGGACATCGACAGCATATTACTACTGTAGTCCCTCTTACTTCTTCTTACGCGTTTGCATTAGAAAAATGGAAATGAGTGTAAGGAATTGTGGGCCGGGAGTCCCCCATTCCTAGGGCAAGTACTTATTGCATTCGACGCCACACTGGGCGACTTGCGCGTCGGAGGTGGGGATGAAATGATGATGAGGACAACACAACACCCAATCCCTGAGCGGAGAAAATCCCCTTCCCCAGCCGGGAATCGAACCCGGGCCCCTTGGCGTGGCATTCAGGCACGCTGACCACTCAGCTAATGGGGGAGGACTTTGCATTAGAAACCAAAACACAGACAGTGATTTAGATATAGTGGGAAATAATTTTAAAACGATGGGAAATGCACTCATTGAAAAGGGCGGCTGAGGTACCTATTTGATAAAGGAAGGGGGAGGGGAGAAATTGGGACCCCACGAAACTCTTTAAAAATATCGAAAAATCACTGTTATTCTGAAATTCTCTCCCTACACAGGTACTCATTCTGTCCGGTATCCCAAACTGCGTTACTGGGAGCATGAGTATCAACAACGTATCGCGGTTATTGATGCCAACACAGAAACTCATTACAATGAACAACAGAAAACTAATCGAAACGAAATCAACCTAAGCGTTTTCACATAATCGTTAATTTGACGTAAGTTGCAATGAGCGATGTCAGACAATAACCAACTACAAGAGAACTACTCACTTGTAGCTGACTATTGTGATGATCAATGGTCACCTCACTACATTTTCCTAAGAACGCTAAAATACCGTCAAAAATGGAATACATAGCACCGGACCCTCCCCTATCATAATTAGACTGCAGTAAAAGGAGTTGAAAACGATAAATCACAAAGTCAACACATTCCGATGCCTTCCTTCCAAGACCAGACAGGAGTGCTCCGAAAAGGACATCTGTTTCCTTACCCCGACCAGTCAGGAATGTTTGAAAACCGCCTCTGCTAACGAAACGTCTCCTGTGGTTTAAAAACGTGGAGATTCGTTACATTTGAAATGTTCAAACAGCTCCATCACTGCAGGCTTAGATTTTTCATCCTTAGCATAGCCCGTTCCCTTGTCTGTCTATGACGACTCTAGCTACAAAATGGTTCCTCTTCTTAAAACGTGGAGAGGACAGGTTGATTGAGTTAAAAATCTCCAACCAGCTATCTCGCTCCACGCTTAGCTTTTTCATCCATATCAGGCCTTATTCCCTTTCCTCTCGTGCCTAAAACGAAGCTAGCTACAAAACGGTTCCTCTGTTTAAAAAGTGGATGGGAGAGATCCGCTGAGTTTAAAATGCCCAACCAACCGTCTCGCACAGTGCCTAGCTTTCTCATCCTTGTCAGCGCTTGTTTCCTCCTGTCTCCTTCTACGCCGTTTATTTCTTCTTCTTCTTTTTTTTCCCAAACGCAGCCAAACGCAATCATCGCTCGTCATATTCATGCAATACGGGACAAAAGAGAAACGGTATCCACTGGGGTAAGTGAAATAAAATAAAAAGCTTGGTCCATTCTTGTCCAGAGGTTTAGTGCAGTCTTGGCAGGATACAAACAAGCATGGCAGACCCGATAACGTCGCAACAAATACGACACGCAAGTAACAAAATAAATAAAGTTACATGAAACAAACCGAAAGACTCTTCTAAAACTTCATACTCCAACGTTAATAATAAAGGCCTTGTAGCAGTGCGCCTCCTTTTAGAAATATTTCGAGATCCGACCATTGCACTGGAATATGTACACCGCTTATTGTTCCTACACACGCCTCCAACAGGCGCCTAACAGCTTCCGCCGTTAATACACACAACAACAAAACAAGAATACACTTCAACATCAGTAAGGAAAAATGCCATCAAAAATATCATTCTGAAATATCCACAGAAACAAATGTAAAGGAGTGGCTTTTATTAAACCTCGCCAGGTCCCTCTCATTTAGTTAAACTACACCGTCCAGCTAGGTACTGGCTTTGCCTAACCTTCTGCCTTTCCAATGCTGGATATCATGAGAGGCTTGAACGACTCAGAAAGCAGTTACGGACTCCTACAAGGTCAGCAAGCAGAACTATTTATGTGTATTATTACGCATATTATGTGAAAGCCTACATTCTGCAACATAATTAGGGTTTTCGCCTTCAATCATAAACGTTTTACACACTTAACATCAAATATTTATCACATCAACTCATTTGTAATCAGATGTTTGTAATCTATTCATGGGAGTTAGATTCTTTGAAGAATCAGAGTAAAGGGGATGAATGGTATGAAATGAAAGGGTAAGCAGTAATACCAGCCCGTGGGGAGAAACTTACATCACTGAATGAGTTGTATGGTCACCGTGAACTTGACAGCGATCCAATGTTATGAAACGGTTGTAAATGTCACAACAATCAGTGATCGTAAATACTTTTTTATCCAGTCACCGGTTTCGATCGTTTTGATCATCTTCAAATTGACCTGCATTCATGAAGTTAACAGTGAAAGCAACTGAAATACGTAACCATGAGTGGTATTGTCATATGGATGATTTTAATCCACTTACGGCTACCTTTTTTAACTTGACTTTATGAATGCAGATCAACCTGACCATCAAAACCAATAATTGAATAAAAATAAATATTTGAATGCATGGTTTCACCTAGATATGCACTGATAAAGTTCTCTCGTGCTTCCAGCCGCGTCAAATACCTTAAAAATCCACTAGCTTCGGCCGTGTACACCTTGCCCATTGTCAAATGGTGAGGAGTATGAAACTTCCTGGCAGATTAAAACTGTGTGCCGGACAGAAACTCGAACTCGGGACCTTTGCCTTTCGCGGGCAAGTGCTCTACCACCTGAGCTACCCATGTACGACTCACGCCCTGTCCTCACAGCTTTACTTCTGCCAGTATCTCGTCTCCTACCTTCCAAACTTTATAGAAGCTCTCCTGGGAAAATGGCAGAAGCAGGCAGAGATAGCACTACTTAAACAAAGCATATTGCGGAGACATGTTTCCAGAATGGGTAGCTCAGTTGGTAGAGCACTTGCCCGCGAAAAGCAAAGGTCCCGAGTTCGAGTCTCGGTCCGGCACACATTTTTAATCTGCGAAGAAGGTACCATTTCAGCGCACACTCCGCTGCAGAGTGAAAATTTCATTCTGGTGAGGAGTAGCTCGTAGATTTTAAACCACTTGACGCACCTGGAACCTCGAGAGAATTTTATCAAAAAAATATATCCGATCAGTGACTGTTGTGACATTTACAAAAAAATTTGCATCACTCAAACCATTTAATAAGGGAGAGATCGGTTCATCACCTGCGTGGTAGATAATATCTCTTCCCCCTGGGGACTGGCTCTGGCGGACGAAGTAGACACTTGAGGAGCACACAGTCTTTGGCAGGAAATGAACGTTACAAATCCACACAACTGAACAAGTTCCTATTATACAAGTGCGATCCCGAAGAACGCTTACTTCCGTGACGTCCACCTACTGAGCTGACCGAGTTCCGTTTGATAAAAACTGTTCAATCGAATCGAAGGTCTGATCTGGTATACCACTAGCAATGGCATGGGCCTACATCGAAGCGTTCCCGTACGTCGATAAACGCATCACCGTCCTTGGCTGCGGCAAGTGGATCCCAAGAAGGCAGTGAGGAAACAGGCAGTTGGCGACAACCTCAGGTAAACGGCGTGTGTGAGCCACTATGGCCGGTAGTAAAGAGAGAGCGAGTTAAGAGCTGCCTTCTGGGAAGCGAGCGGCGCCCGCGCAGAGAGGCGGTCAGTGAACCGCACCTACAGCGCTGGTGGGCGGCAGGCGCCGTGCGGACGCCGGCTGGCGAGAGCGTGCGTGCCTACCTGCTGATCTGCGTGGCAGGCCGGCGCGTGCGTGCGTGAGCCAGCCGGGGGTCAGAGGGCACTCGGGTAGCACGTGCCACCAGTCCTCTGGCAAACACAGCGTTAAGTCCGTTTTAGCGACTGACTTTCCGTTCGAGATCGACCACTCGTTGTGGGTGCGCGTCGAGTGCCTGCGTATAACTCGGCACCTAACCAAGTCGCGAGTGGATTACCGACGTCCGTGATCAGTTGACTGAGTATAGAGGTCTGAAATCTTGAGTACGCTGCGAACTGCGCAGGCGCAGAAACACGGGACTGTGTCGTCGTCTGCTCACATCGGAAGTTAACCAAGGCATTTTCCGTAATACGTATGACCAAGGAAGGCGGGTACTTTGTGCCCACCCTGCAAAAAATTTTAAATACCAATTTCGTTCATTTTTGTTGAGTTACTTAGGAGAAGAAGAACTTTTTAGCCGAGAAAAAACTTCATTGTAGATAACTGGTTTCGGTAAAACCGAATTACCGTCTTCAGATCTTCATAAAGGCTATTAGAAAAATCTTGTGCCAGCTACAAACACAATCCTTCCATTGAATTTCCAGGTACATAAAATATGGAATGAGCGATACGTTTGGCACGTCAAAATTAAAATTATTGTGTACATCACAAATCACAAAAACATCGTTTCTATAGTGAAATTTTCACTCTGCAAGGGAGTGTGCGCTGATATGATACTTTCTGGCAGATTAAATTGTGTGACGGACCGAAACTCGAACTCGGGACCGTTACCTTTCGCGGGAAAGTGCTCTATCAACCTTATTTTTTATTGATCTCATTTTGTTCGCTATTGTTCGTTCTGTTTGCTAGGGGCGGAAGTCGCATTACCCTTGTTAAAGTTCATCCTTGATCAATTAACTCAGTTTTTTTTTTTATTAGAGAGGGCAGCTAACCCTCTGATCGAACACGCTGAGCTATCGTGTCGGCGTCCATCCGAACTACCCAAGCACGACTCACGACCCGTCCTGAAAGCTATACTTCCACCAGTATCTCGTCTCCTACTTTCCAAACTTCAAAGAAGTTCTCCTGCGAACCTTGCAGAACTAGCACTCCTGGAAGAAAGGATATTGCGGAGACGTGGCTTTGCCACAGCTTGGGGCATGTTTCCAGATGGGTAGCTCAGTTGGTAGAGCACTTGCCCGCAAAAGGCAAAGGTCCCGCGTTCGAGTCTCGGTGAGGCATACAGTTTTAATCTGCCAGAAAGTTTCATATCAGCGCACACTCCGCAGAGTGAAAACTTCATTCTGGAAACATCCTCCAGGCTGTGGCGAAGCCATGTCTCCGCAATATCCTCTCTTCCAGGAGAGCTAGTTCTGCAAGTTTCGCAGGAGAACTTCTGTGAAGTTCGGAAGGTAGGAGACGAGGTATTGGTGGAAGTAAAGCTGTGAGGACAGGCTGTGAGTCGTGCTTGGGTAGCTCAGCTGGTAGAGCATTTGCCGGCGAAAGGCAAATGTCCCGAGTTCGGGTCTCGGTCCTCCACATAGTTTTAATCTGCCAGCAAGTTTCATCGTTCCTAACACGTCTTGCCTACCAGGGCGCCGCATGACATAAATTATGTTAACAACAGACTTTTTAAAGAGATACTGATGTGCAATCAGGGTCTAAAACATGAAAATACCTTTTAGCATCCTCTTGGCATAACGACGCACTTTCAATAACGTGAATTGTTGACTTTATGACCACAACAAAACATATAAAAAGATGTAAATGTAGTTCATTGTTGCTTACTTGTACTCTCAACATACTTTTTAACGAGATTTTGTCATGCAGCTAAGGCCTTGAACCTAGAAATATTGAATACGACCTTTACTGGGAAAAGTGACATCTCCTACTGAGACTTAAATTTTTGGCCTAAGTTTAACCGAAAAATTTAAAACGTATATGGAATCTGGCAGAAGAGTTCATTAAAAACAATAAATATTTTTTTCACAATTTCAAAATGTAAAGAAACTGATTAGATTAAAATATTTTCGAAACGTGGGCATTAATTACCCTACACCCTCCTTGATATTGCGAGGGTTTTGTGCTTTTGTGTCTTCATTATGTTTCCTTCATTGCTTGGTTTGTTTTTGTGGCACGTTAAAAAAGTTGCACGAGGCCATCGTATCTTTCGTACTAGTGTCCTCCCACAAAACAAACAAAATACAGGTGGTGGTCAAAAACACAGAAACACCAAAAGCACAAAACATTATTATGCCTAATACGGCGTAGGAAACCCCTTGACATTCAAAATAGCTTACAGTCGGCACGAAATCGGTAAATACAGGTCCTGCAAGGTTTTCAAGGGAATCTTATCCCATTCTTCGTGCAAAATAGTGGCAAGTACAGGTAGTGACGATGGAGATGTATTGCCATTACGCACCTTTCGCTCCAAGTCAAGATACTGATAATGAGGTCGATAGCCATCAGGCACCTGTCTCTGCAAGGTAGACGTTTTTAGTCATCACTCCTCTAATTGGATTGATGCGGCCCGCCATGAATTCCTCTCTTGTGCCAATCCTTTCATCGATCAGGCACCTTTCTCTCCAAAGTAGACGTTTTTTAGTCATCAGTCTTCTAATTGGTTTGATGGAGCCCGCCGTGAATTCCTCTCTTGTATCAATCCTTTCATCTCAGAGTCGCACTCGCAACCTACGTCCACAATTATTTGCTGGATGTATCCCAATCTCTGTCTTCCTCTAATGTTTATGCCCACTACAGCTCTCTCTCTAGAACCATGCAAGTTGTTCACTAATTTCTTACAGATGTCCTTTCATCATGTTACTTTAGCTCCAACTTTATAATGGATGGTTGCGTGACCTCGACTGTTCAATATAAAATATCAAATCAAGACACTTTCAGCCGTCTAAATTTTCAGCTTTATTTTATTTTTGCCACCGGTTTAAGCGTTACTGCGACATCTTATTATTCCTGTCATCCTTCCTTTCTTTTCATCAGTAATTTCTATATATTCCTTTCCTCGCCGATTCTGCCGAAAACGTCCTCATTCCATACCTTATCAGTCCACCTAATTTTCAATATTCTTCTGCCACCTAATTTTCAATATTCTTCTGCAGCGCCACATCCAAATGCTTCCATACTCTTCTGTTTCAGTTATCCCACACTCCATCTTTTATTACCATACAATGCTGTGCTTCAAACGTACATTTTCAAAAATTTCTTCCTTACACTAAGGCCAAATCTGATGTTGTTAGACTTCTCTTGGCCAAGAATACAATTTCTGTCATTGCTAATGTGATTTTTATGTCTCCCTTGCTCCGTCCATAATGTTTCATTTTCTTGCCTAGGTAGCATGCCCTCTCTTGTCCCTGGAGTGGGAAACTGCCCCTAAAAACGGAAGAATCAAGAATGATAAACGGGGTGAGGATGCAGAAGGCAAAGGAAACCACTGCATTAAAGACACATAACGTGTATCCACAGGACATATGGCCTGTAATTGAAAAAGTGTCGTGATGATCACTCCATTGGCAGAAGATAGCACCCCATTCGGATCTCCAGGACTGTCAAGGGGGAGGTGACCAAGAGACAAAGACTAAATAACCATCGAAAGATTAAGGTTCTGCGAGTCAGGGCTTGGAATGTCAGAAGCTTGAACGTGGTAGGGAAGCTAGAAAATCTGAAAAGGGAAATGCAAATGCTCAGTCTAGATATAGGCAGGGTCAGTGAAGTGAAACGGAAAGACACAAGGATTTCTCGTCGGATGAGTATAGGATAATATCAACAGTAACAGCAAATGGTATAACGGGAGCAGTATTTGTTATGAATAGGAAGGCAGGGCAGAGAGTATGTTACTGTGAACAGTTCAGTGAAAGGGTTGTTCTTATCAGAATCGACAGGAAAGCAAAGCGGACAACGATGGTTCAGGTGTACATGCCGCCATCGAAAGCTAAAGATGAAGAGATAGAGAAAGTATATGAGGATATTCAAAGGGTAATACAGTACGAAAAGCTAGACGAAAATCTGATAGTCATGCGGGACTGGAATGCAGCTGTAGAGGAAGGAGTAAAGGAAAGATTACATGAGAATATGTGCTTGGAACAAGGAATGAGAGAGGAGAAAGACGAATTGTGTAAAAAATTTCAGCTAGTAACAGAGAATACTCTGTTCAAGAATCACAAGAGGAGAAGGTATACTTGGAAAAGGCCAGGTCATACGGGTAGATTTCAATTAGACAAAGACATGGCCAGACAGAGATTCCAAAATCAGATACTGGATTGTAAGGCGTACCCAGTAGAAGATATAGACTCAGATCACAATGTAGTGGTGATGAAGAGAAGGCTGGAGTTTACAAGATTAGTCATGAAGAATCAACCGACAAAGAAGTGGGATGCGAAAGTACTAAGAAACGACGAGATATGCTAAAAGTTCTCTAAGGTTGTAGATAGAGCACTAAGGAATAGCTCAGTATGCAGTGCAGTCGAAGAAGAAAGGACATGTCTAAAAAAGGCAATCACAGAAGCTGGAAAGAAAAACTTAAGTACAACGAACGTACCTGCGAAGAAACCACGGGTAACAGAAGAAATACTACATTTGATCGATGAAAGAAGGAAGGTAAAAAAAATGTTAAGGGAAATTCAGGAATGCAGAAAAACAAGTCGCTGAGGAATTAAATAAATAGGAAGTGCCGGGAAGCTAAGAGGAAATGACTGCATGAAAAATGTGAAGATATCAAAAAGGAAATTATTTCGGAAGGACTGACTCAGCATATAAGAAAGTCAATGTAAGCTAATTAAAACCAAGGCTGGTAATATTAAAAGTGAAACGCGAAATCCACTTTTAAATCCACTGTTAAATTCGTCTGATGTGACAGAAGAAGAAACAGGTGTCGATTTAGAAGAGATAGGGGATCCAGTATTAGAATCGGAATTTAAAAGAGCTTTGGAGGACTTACGGTCAAATAAGGCAGAAGGGATAGATAACATTCCATGAGAATTTCTAAAATCATTGGGGGAAGTGGCAACAAAACGACTATTCACGTTGGTGTCTGGAATGTATGAGTCTGACGACATACAATCTGACTTTCGCAAAAATACCATCTACACAATTGGGAAGATTGCACGAGCTGACAAGTGAGAGCATTATCGCCCAATCAGCTTAACATCACATGCATCCAAATTTCTGACGAGGATAATATACAGAAGAATAAAAAAGAAAGTTGAGGATGTGTTAGATGATCAGTTTGCCTTTAGGAAAGGTTACGGCACCAGAGAGGCAATTCTGACGTTGCGGTTGATAATGGATGCAAGACAACAGAAAAATCAAAACACAGTCATAGGATTTGCCGACCTAGAAAAAGCGTAAATGGTGCAAGATGTTCGAAATTTTGTAAAAGATAGGGGTAAACTATAGGGAGAGACAGGTAATATGCAATATGTTAAAGAGGTAAGAGTGAATAATAAGAGTCGAAAACCAAGAACGAAGTACTCGGATTAAAAAGCGTGTAAGACAGGGACCTAGGGTTTTGCCTAGTGCTCAATCTGTACATCGAAGAACCAATGATAGAAATAAGAAAGTTCAAGAGTGGAATTAAAATTCACTGTGAATAGAAATCAATAGTACGATTCGCTGATGACATTGCTATCCTGAGTGAAAGCGAAGAAGAATTACTGAATCTGCTGAATGTAATGAACAGTCTAATGAATACAGAATACGGATTGAGAGTGAATCGAAGAAAGACAAAAGTAATGAGAAGCAACAGAAATGAGAACAGCGAGAAACTTAACATCGGGATTGATGGTCACGAAGTAGATGAATTCGGCTACCTAGGCAGTAAAATAACCAATAACGGACGGAGCAAGGATGACATCAAAAACAGGCTAGCAATGGCATAAAGGGCATTCCTGGCCAAGGGTCTACTAGTATCAAACATAGGTCTTGATTTGAGAAATAAATTTCTGACAATATACGTCTGGAGTACAGCATCGTATGGTAGTGGACTGTGGGAAAACTGGAACAGGAGAGAATCAAAGCATTTGAGATGTTCTGCTACAGACGAATGATGAAAATTAGATGGAATGCTAGGGTAAGGAATGAGGAGACGCAGAATCGGAAAGGAGAGGAATATGTGCAAAGCACTGACAAGGAGAAGGGACACGATGCTAGGACATCTGTTAAGACGTCAAGGAATGACTGCCGTGGTACGAAAGGGAGCTGTAGAGGGCCAAAATGCAAAGGTAGATAGAAATTGGAATACATCCAGCAAATAATTGAGGATGTGGGCTGCAAGTGCCACTCCGAGAAGAGGAGGTAGACACAGCAGAGGAATTCATGGCGGAGGCCGGATCAAACCAGTCAGATGACTGATGACTCGAAAAAAAAGGTATCAGAATTCCCCGTTTCTGATGTTATGTTTCTCACTGTTCTCATTTCTGCTGCTTCTCATTACTTTCGTCTTTCTTCGATTTACTCTCAGTCCATATACTGCACTCATCAGACGGTTCATTCCATTCAACAGATCCTGTAATTCTTCTTCACTTTCACTGAGGACAGCAAGGGCATCAGCGAATCATACACTATGTGATCAAAAGTATCCGGACACCCCCAAAACATACGTTTTTATGTTAGGTGCGTTGGACTGCCAACTACTGCCAGGTACTCCATATCACCGACCCCAGTAGTTATTAGACATCGTGAGAGAGCAGAATTGAGCTCTCCGCGGAACTCACGGACTTCGAACGTGGACAGATGATTGGGTGAAACTTGCGACATACGTCTGTACACGAGATTCCCACACTCCTAAATATCCCTTGGTCCACTGTTCCTGATGCGATAGCGAAGTAGAAACATGAAGGGACACGTACAGCACAAAGGCGTACTAACCGACATCATCTGTTGACTGACAGAGACCGATGACAGTTGAAGAGGGTCGTAATGTGTAATAGGCAGACATCCATCCAGACCATCACACAGGAATTCCAAACTGCATCAGGATCCACTGCAAGTACTGAGACAGATAGGCGGGAGGTGAAAAACTTGGCCGGCCGCAGTGGCCGAGCGGTTTTAGCGCTTCAGTCTGGAACCGCGTGACCGCTACGGTCGTAGGTTCGAATCTTCGTAAAATGTACACGTGCCCCCGTGTTTAAAGTATACTGAGCATGGGCTCTGAGCACTATGGGACTTAACATCTATGGTCATCAGTCCCCTAGAACTTAGAACTACTTAAACCTAACTAACCTAAGGACAGCACACAACACCCAGCCATCACGAGGCAGAGAAAATCCCTGACCCCGCCGGGAATCGAACCCGGGAACCCGTACTGAGCATGGCAAAACGGCGCTATCCAAAATTAGCGCCTTGGACGACAGGGGTGAAAAGCGGCTGCGGAGATGTGTACGAACGAAGGAACGTGCAGCTGTTGAGTAACTGACCACCCAGATGAACCAAGGAGCCACCAACAACGTCTCCTCAATGACTGTTCAGCGAACTTTGCTGCGTGTGGGCCTCTGCAGCAGGCGCCTGGCTCATGCACCCATGTTGACTGCTGTTCATCGGCGACGAAGTCTGGAATTTGTACGTCCTCTGAGTGGTTACAGGTAGCGTTTACAGATGAGTCGTGTTTTGTGCTCCATCGCACACATGGCCACTGGCGTGTTCGGCTTGAGACGTCTAAAAGCAAACACGCTGCAACAATCGTCGAAGAGATCCAGGCTGGAACAGGAAGAGTTATGATGTGGGGAAAGTTTTCGTGGCATTCCCTGGGCTACCTGTCATTTTGGAAGGCACGATGGATCAACAGAAGCATGTATCTGTCTTTAGGGAGCGCTACATGTTGTTTGTTTTTCCTCGACAAGATTGCACCTACCAGCAGGACAACGCAACATGTCACACAGCTCGTAATGTACGTGCGTGGTTCGAAGAGCACTGGGATGAATTTACTGTACTCCATTGCCACCCGACACCTCGTATTTAAATCCAGTCGATAGTCCGTGGGATCGTATCGGTCAGGCTGTACGCGCCATGGATCACTCCAGATCACTGTCGGTACCTTCCAGAACCTTACTGACTCCCTTCCTGCACGTCTCGCGGTCCAAAGGCCGGTTATTCGGCCTTTTGACAGGTGTTCACACTAATGTCACTGAAAAGCGTAGTTGCGCGTAAGGGGGAAGGAGGAGGGCGAAGGTGGGGGACAGCCGAATAATAAAGTTTGGTTTGGGCGCGATGCTCACGAGCAAGAGCCGACCGTACTCGCAGCGAGCTCGCTTCGTCAGAAGTCGTTTCAGTACATACACAC
This sequence comes from Schistocerca americana, assembly GCF_021461395.2. Taxonomy (NCBI): domain Eukaryota; kingdom Metazoa; phylum Arthropoda; class Insecta; order Orthoptera; family Acrididae; genus Schistocerca; species Schistocerca americana. The sequence goes on along the minus strand of NC_060120.1, from coordinate 1,036,315,619 downwards.
GGCGACACGGCAATGATGATAGCGCAGCAGTACCAGTTTGGAAGGCAACCAGTATGGTCGTAGGCAGAAGAAAGCAGGCAGTGTGGCCGCTATCAGTAAGCCTGTGAATACACTGAACCAGCTGAAATAACAATGTATTTTAAGCTGTTATTATTGACTGAAGGTCTGTATATTCATACGGAAGGGCTCTCGCCAGGGAGCAAGTATTTGCTGGTTAGGGCTATTTCAAGTTTTGAATGGCCACATTCAAACAAAAACGCCACCACTAGAACTCAAACAGAAAATAGTTTAATAGTGAGGGCTGCCTGTATGATTTCTCTCCTAACCCTATTTTACAGCAAAACTCTCGCAAAACTTTCTATACACTTTAAACCATGCGATTTGTGGGGCGGCGCGTTCGTTACGTCATCTCTGCGATACGCGACAAGGGCTAGTAAATTACTTTGATGAAAATCCGTAAAGTAGCCTAAAACTTGATGCAATGTGCATACCATTTGTCCTCATTTCAGCTCGCCTAAACTGAAAAATAAAGTCATAGCCTCTGCTTTGAAAAGGGCTGAGGAAATAACAGCGAAAACTAAAAGTTTACTCACTTCAGTAATAAGGTATACTCAAAAATTCTATTGTTACACACACACACACACACACAAAGTCTTTTACTACGCACATCAATTCTTACTACTTTAAACAGCACTTGGCATAGTTCAGAGCCCAAATCTCATTACTCTTCTGAAATTAAATCAAAAGTACTGTTTGTCGCTCGCCTAAAAGTGATAAATTTTAATACTCGACTTGCAATACGGAATTTGAATACGACGGGCAGGGCACAAACGAAAGAGACATTTCAAGTTTTGCAGTTCACTCGAAAGTTAACATCTACCAGTTCTGTAAATGTGCAATCTTAAAGTTTCTCGAGGTCACTCGTAGGTATCCGTGAACAGGTACTCGATGGATCGCGTTCCCCATTGCGAATAACATCCCACCGCACTTCATAGTAGAGCTCAGCAGTGACACGTTTGATAGTGACCTAGGCGAAACACACTGAACGAATGAACCACGAGGCAACTTCGGTGTCGCTTCTTTAGTTTCGGCTCTGTCTAGAATGTACCTCGAAACCGAACTGTCGCTGTTAAAGTGCCTTAAAAAGCTACCTCTCTGCCTTTCAAATTATTAATAACTGAGTCTGATTTCGTGTTGCCTCTGTAAATTTTCCTATCGTAATTCTATGCTGAAAGAACTTTTCACTTTAATTGTACCTTTATACCTTAGTATAACAATTGTGATTGTTTCAGTGTAGCCGCGCGGGATTAGCCGAGCGGTCTAGGGCGCTACAGTCATGGACTGTGCGGCTGGTCCCGGCGGAGGTTCGAGTCCTCTCTTGGGCATGGGTGTGTGTGTTTGTCCTTAGGATAATTTAGGTTAAGTAGTGTGTAAGCTTAGGGACTGCTGACCTTAGCAGTTAAGTCCCATAAGATTTCACACGCGTTTGACCACGTATTTTGTTTCAGTGTAACCTTGAATGGTATCTACTCTGTGGTCTGTTTTTGTTATCGCTATACCTTTGTAAAACCCATTATATGAAATAAAATGGTGCATTTTTTTATACTCTGGATTGTATTGAATTACAGGATAATTGACTACGGTTTTCTGCCTTTTTAGCTCATGATTCACTTCCCTTTAAAAATGTCGAAATGAATTGCAGATAAATTTATCAAACCTCCTACATCCTAGTTTTGCATAAAAATCCATATATACTCAAAATGTCAGCTTTGTATCTCTATTCCCTAACGCTTGTAAAATAATGAAAAGTATTTTGTTGTGAAAATTACTTAATCATTTTGCTCAAACTTAGTATTTCTCATATCTACATCATTCTACAACAATATTCTACGTACAAAATACAACATTCTAACAATATTTCATTTTTTTCTTACATAACTGTGAGGCGCTTTGTCTGCCACAAGTATTCTCAGAAAGTGTGCTCTGTTTGACCATGGGCTTCAGTTACTAGGCAGCAAAAGCAGTTGCTTCCACAGAGGCCGTCTTTTTAATCTTATAATGGTACTTCTTCAGTAAACAATTCAACATCCATACCGTCTGTGCCCGCTTGGCAGGCTGATGGCATTCATTGCTAGGGTGACGACCACGTGTGCGCTGTCCAATTTTCCCGTAACTAAAATTTAGTGGCACGTTCTTTTACTCGCCCACCCAGATGGTCGCACCAGTGTGGGTCCGACATACAAATCGTAACTGAATGGTGTTTATCTAGGAAAGTGGCGAAGCCAGGGCCATGATGAGCTGAGGTGTGGCAGCGCGACAGGGAGGAAGCCACTCAGCAGTGGCGAGACCGACTTGAGATTGTACCAGAGGCCACTCTGGGCAACAGCTGTCAAGCTGTGGGGTGGCGCTGAGGCAAGGCGTGGTGCACTGGCTAGGCATGTTGTACACCGGCGAGGACAGCCCAAGGAAATGCCACGAGAAGCAGTCACCGGTAAAAAGAGGGAATCAGCAGTAATTTGCGTAAGAAGCAGTATCACCTTCGCGCCAGGGCTGGGCGCTGGAGACCACTGTGGGCAGCGGCACATTAGTCATGGGGTGGCATCAGGGCCTTGCTGACATGCCGGTCAGACTTGGCCTCGCATCGCCATGGCTGACCAAGGGCTTCGCCTCTGTAACACTGGGAGGTGTCGTGGCAGAGTGAGCTGGGAGTTCGTGAAAGGCCACTAAGCAAGGAAAACCCTGGAGAGAAGAATGCCACGAAACCACGAGCAGCATGAAAATAGCAGCATTGTCCTACAATTTTCAACATAGCGCACGGCCAGTTGTAGCCCAAACATAGACAAGCTGGTGTAGCGGATGGTGTCTTCTTGCCCAAGTCCAGGAGAGGACGACAGCTTATACTTAGTCATGAGGAATGATGGCATAGATGGTTATGGGAATACAGAGCAGAGCACAAAGAGGTGTGCGCTTTTGCCGTCATATTTGCTGTGGGCAAGCAGTGGCGGTAAGACTTTGGCCAAAAAGATTATAGTGTGAGTGGTACTGAGTGATGGGATAGTGAAAGTCAGCTTGCTTCAGTTTGTTGCTTAATTTAAATGCCGCGTGGCCACTAGAAAATTGCCGACCGGAGTGGCCGACCGGTTCTAGGCGCTACAGTCTGGAACCGCGCGACCGCTACTGTCGCAGGTTCGAATACTGCCTCGGCCATGGATGTGTGTGATGTCGTTAGGTTAGTTAGGTTTAAGTAGTTCTACGTCTTAGGGACTGATGGCCTTAGAAGTTAAGTCCCATAGTGCTCAGAGCCATTTGAACCATTTGAACTAGAAAATTTGGTTGTGCCAAAACTATTGCCAAGTACCTTGCACAGAATGCAGTGGGGGCAGAAGTGAACGTTTTAATTGTGAAATTGTAAATACGGTAGTGTACGGTTCTAGCAGTAAGTTATTATTTATTTTGGTTACCTGTACTTTATGTTATTGTATATTTGCCTATCTGCTATTTCTTGTGTCACTCAATTATTATACACTGAAGATCCAAAGAAACTGGTTCACCTGCCTAATATCGTGTAGGGCCTCCGCGGGCAAGCAGCAGTACCACAACACGATCTGGCATGGATTCGACTAATGTGCCTGAAGTAGTGCTGGAAGAAACTGACACCAAGAACTCTGCAGGGCTGTCCATAAATCGGTAACAGTACGAGGTGGTGGAGATCTCTTCTGAACAGCACGTTGCAAGGCATCCCAGATAAGCTCAACAATGTTCATGCCTGGGGAATTTGGTACCCAGCTAAAGTGTTTAAATTCAGAAGGGTCTTCCTGGACTCACTCTATAGCAATTCTGGACGTGAGGAGTGTTGCATTGAACTGCTGGAACTGCCGAAGTCCGTCGGAAAGCACAATGGACATGAATGGATGCAGGTGATCAGACAGGATGCTTACGTAGGTGGCATCTGTCAGGGTCGTATCTAGACGTATCAGGGGTCCCATAACACTATCTGCGCACGCCCCACACCATTACAGAGCCTCCACCAGACTATTCAGTCCACTGCTGACATACAGGGTCGATGGATTAATGAGGCTGTCTCCATACCCGTACACGTCCATCCGCTGGATACAGAGGCGTTTTAGTACACTGTGAAGTGGGAAACTTCTAAGGCCAACAGGGAGTGCCGCGCCAAATCTGCTCTTAAAACAAGTTGTAATTTTGTTTTAATTGGTGCGTCAGTGGCTGGCACAGCTCTCAGTCTTATCCTCGTTGTAGTAGCAGATTGTTGTTTTCGCTCCCTCTGATGGGTTGATAGCCAGTTTGCAAGGTGGAAATTCTGTCATGAATACAGAGGGAGGACGTGCTTTTGAGTGGTGGAGGCGATGCCATGCCTAGCTGGGCTGTAACACTGTGGCAGGGAGGAAGGAAACCTGCACTACCAAGAAGAAGTGGCAACATCGACTAGATACACCCCTGGAAGCTGCTGTGGCCAGCCAGTGAAATGGCTTTTTATGGTTCGATGGTCACGCATGTTTCGGGTCAGTGAGGCTGGCTCAGGTATTTCCCACAGGAAGAAATGAAATGGTTCAAATGGCTCTAAGCGCTATGGGACTTAACATCTGAGGTCATCAGTCCCCTAGACTTACAAGGGAACCTCCCAATCGCATCCCCCTCAGATTTAGTTATAATTTGGCACAGTGGATATGCCTTGAAAAACTGAACACAGATCAATCGAGAAAACAGGAAGAAGTTGTGTGGAACTATGAAAAAATAAGCAAAATATACTGAGTAGTCCATGTGCAACATAGGCAACATCTAGAATGATAGGAGCACAAGCGCGCCGTGGTCCCGTGGTTAGCGTGAACAGCTGCGGAGCGAGAGGTCCTTGGTTCAAGTCTTCCGTCGACTGAAGATTTTACTTTCTTTACTTTCGCAAATTATGATCTGTCCGTTCGTTCATTGACGTCTCTGTTCACTGTAGTAAGTTCAGTGTCTGTGTTTTGCGACCGCACCGCAAAACCGTGCGATTAGTAGACGAAAGGACGTGCCTCTCCAATGGGAACCGAAAACATTTGATCGCAAGGTCATAGGTCAACCGATTCCTCCACAGGAAAACACGTCTGATATATTCTACACGACACTGGTGACAGCATGTGCGTCACATGACAGGAATATGTTGTCGACCCACCTAACTTGCACACTTGGCGAATGGGTAAAAAGATTCTTCTACCTTGCCCGATTTAGGTTTTCTTGTGGATGTGATAATCGCTTCCAAAAAATTGATGAAAACATAAGAGTGTGTCATATAAACTTCAACAAATGAATGTAACAGTTTCACAGTCGCACAGTTTTCTCTGTGCTCTGTCAAAACACATGTTTTTAAGGTTTTCAAATTTTTCCGTGTGTAGACCGTCAAACCCTGCATATGTCCAAGCAAATCTGAACATGTCCTGGAATTTTGCACAGCGAAGTTGATTATGTGTGAGTGCCTGAACTCTGATAATTTTCACCCGAGGGAAGACTTGAACCAAGGACCTCTCGTTCCGCAGCTGCTGACGCTAACCACAGGGCCACGGCGCTCTAGTGCTGACATCGTCCTTGATGTTGCCTATGTTTCGTATAGACTGCTTAGTTTGTATATTTTGCTTATTTTTTCATAGTTCCACATAACTTCTTCCTGTTTTCTCGATTGATCTGTGTTCAGTTTTTCAAGGCCTATCCATTGTGCCAAATTATAACTAAATCTGAGGGGGGTGCGATGGGGAGGTTCCCTTGTAAGAACATCACACACATCCATGCCCGAGGCAGGATTCGAACCTGCGACCGTAGCAGCGGCGCGGTTCCGGACTGAAGCGCCTAGAACCGCTCGGCCACATCGGCCGGCGGGAAGAAATCACCGGTAAAAACTGGGAGTCAGAAACTGCGAGTGGGAGTGGCCACATCGTCAAGGGCCAGCGCTAGTGGCCACTGTGGGCAGTGGCAGAACAGTCATGGGATGGCATCGAGGTCTTGTTGACGAGCCAGCCAGAACTGTCTTTTCATTGGTGTCGCTGGGCAAGGGGTTGGCCCAGTCATCCTGCAAGATAGCATAGCAGAGTGGGCTGGGAGTTTTTTGGATTGCCACCAAGCAAGAAAAGCCCTGGAGAAGAGAACGCCACGGAACCACAAGTAGTGTGAAAATAGCACCGGTGTACTGTAGTTATCAGCACGGTAGATAGCTAACAGCAGCGCAGACATGGTCAAGCTGCTGCAGCAGACGGTGTCTTTTTATTCGTGTTCAGCAGAAGGTGACAGCCCATACTCAGTGATGAGAAATGATGGAGTAGTTGCTTACTGCAATACACTGCAGAACACAAAGTTGTGTGTGCTTTTGTGGGTTATATTTGCTATGTGCTAGCAGTGGTAGTAGCCAAAGCTTGGCCAACTACATTATAGTGTGGAGGATGGTGTACAATAGGCTGGGTGAAGACAACTTGCTTCAGTGAAAGCATGATCAGGCCGTGAGAAACCTGATTGTGCCACAACTACTGTAAATACGGCATTGTACAGTTCTAACAGCAAGTTGTTGTGTATTTTGCTTATCCGTATTTTATGTTATTGTGCCATTGCTTATCTGCCACTTCTTTTGACCAGTTTAGCAGCTGTATTTTAAAAAATGTCGTATTACTGTCTTGAGCTGCTGGCAAAATGCCTTATTTACACAACCATTTATAGTCATATGACCATGATCATACTATATCTCAAATAAAATAGTACATAAGTAAAATTACAGGCTAATACGTTAACAACAACACACACGTAACGAAATGTTACGTACTTATATAAAAGTAATCACAGCATCATGTTAGGAGCAACGTAAAATCACTGTCGACAGGTGATAAAACGATTAATTATACATTGAAAAAGAAGTATATCATAAGACACAGATGTGACTCATTAAGGAAACCACATATCATAAAAAAGTAAATGATACACATTTATCATATTGTACTGTACTCATTCGCGTTAAAATTGTAATCGGCGTTAACGCTGTTAACCGATTCCTACCACAAAGAGACGTCTGCACAGCTGATCACTGTTAATAGTAGAGCCTAAGATGGTCATAAAGATCTACCCATCGATAATGACTAGAATCTTACAGATAATAAGCTGTCTGTCGCCTCCTACGATAAGTACGTGTGACAGTCATAACAGGTATTCCATATCGGTACGCAGTACAGGCGTATGGTTCTCTGGCAGTGGAAGAAGCAGGCCAAATAAGAGCTGAATATCATTCGTATGAAGATTTTTATTAATACGCGTCAACAAAAGAACTACGAAGCTAGTAGTTGATGGTCGGAGACACAGCTTCTTTGTTACAGGTAGCCTGCAAAAACCAGTTCATAGACGTTGACCACTGATGTATCGTGTATACGATTGGAGTTAACCCCCTCAGTGTCGGTTAAAGCCTGAAGATGGTGCACTGAAGCACCGAAACTGGTAGCCATATAATAAATAACATCGTAAGGATGGCTGTAGGTATTCCATTTTATTACACAAGTAAAGTGAACTTAGTATATGGCCAACATATGATTGAACAGTGGCCTTACGTGCTAGGTCTGGCGATAAGCTTGACAGTTTGATTAGATTATTTATTATAGTAAGCAATTTTGTTGACATTGTCAACCAAGAGATACACAATCTGTTGTAAATTTTTTATTTATGTTAGAGATTGAAAACTCGTGAAGTAAAGATCGCACTTGAATCTTCTTTATTTGGATGGATTACTAGTGTAGGCTAACAATCTAGTCTTCTTTAGATCATAAAACATTCTGTATTAGTGTTGGTACCATTATAGCGTCAAATATCTTTAAATCATTCTCAGAATGAAAACACCCATGCATGACAATTAAAACAGCATTTCATCGTTCTTGGCGAATGTAACTTAACAATGGTCATAAAACAAAGGCGTAATGTCGTTACAACTTAATAAGTAACACAATCGATATTTACGTAATTTTGTAACAGAGGTCTTGATATATATGTTGTATGTAGCACGTCACAGCAACATATATATCATGATCTCTGTTACGAAACGATGCAAATACTGATTGTGTCAGTTACTAAGTTTATGACCATCGATCAGTTACACTGGCCACGAACGATGAAATGCTTTTTTTAATTCTTATGTATGGATGTTGTTATTTTAAGAAAGATTTTAATGATTTGTGAAATCAGAATTGTACCAACATTAATCCGGAATGTTTTATGATGTGTAGAAGGCTAGAGTGTTAGCAGAAAATAGTAATCGTCCAAATAAGGAAGATTTCATCTATGATCTTGACTTTCAATCCACAACATAAACAAAACATATGTTATAGACTGGTTTTATTAATCCTTTTTGAACCCCACGTGTTATTAACAGTTACTTGGATCAGTCTTGGCGTGCGGTCCTTATATATTTTTAGAAAATTATATTAATATTTCTTGAGTGCTCCAAATTTAGTTCTGTTGCTGCGATTTTCTAATTTTCAGAAGATTCGTTTCTCTTATTGGATACATGCGTGAATGCTGTGTGTTTCCAGGACTTGAGTCAGAATTCGGCCAATTTGCGCCTGTCGATTAATTTCTTGATTGTATGTCGTCGCTTGGACGATCTCTGGCCGTATCGTACTCAGACAACTAACTTATACTGCAGTCTTCAAACTAAATGTAGTCAAGCGTAATTGCATGTGGCGAAGGAATTATTGAAGTTATTCAGTCGACTTATTTGTTATAATCTTAGCAAAATTTGGAAACGCCATTTCTGTTATGTGGTAAATATACGGTAAATACCTAAGTTATGATTTGGCTGACTAGGTCCTTTTCGTTAATTTGCTGGTTGTATATTGTGACTTTGCCACTCAGTAGCTGCGTTGTAATCAGACAAATAACTTATATTGGATACTTGACGCGGAAAATATTCAAAGATAATAGCCTGTGGCAAAAAAATCTTTGGAGTTATTTAACTGACTTGGTTATTATGAGTTTAGCAGTGCGGGTTCGTATCTCCTTGGAATGTAACAATGTTGATTTCCAGTAAAATAATAATTGTTTTTTTTAGCATGAGTATTTCCCTCTCAACCTAGCACCAACTACACCCACTGGGATCCTGTTCTTGCTACAGATTGTTCTCATCTTATTTTATGTCCAGTTTGTCCTATGTAAACTTTATCGCAATCATTGCTCTCAATTCTATATACTCCTGACTGGTCTAACTGGCTTGTCTGATCTATGGGGCGCACTATATTATTTGTAGTGTTTGCTTGTATGAAAAGCTACTTCGACGTTAGAATAACGAAAAGTGTATTGAGTTTTATCGGATACTTTCCCTATACATAGAAGTGTGACAAAAATGGCTTCATTTTTCTCTCTTTATTTGGTCAATTCCTTTGATTTTTTGTTTTTCGTTAGCCTTTAATTTCGAGTTCAGTAATCTATCTACCACGACAGAAGCGTAACTATTACGTGTTGCTGTATATGGTAATGTATCTAACTCTTCTTGTCTATTTTCCTATGAAATAGGTGACTCAATTAATCATTCAGTCATCGATTGGAAGAAAGCCTGTTTATGTCTTTCAGGGTGGCAAGAACAGTGATGTATGATACCATTTGTTGTTTAATTTATGCTTACCATTATTTATTCTCACATAAAAAATTAATTCCCTTGTTTTTCTCAATTTCATTCACAAATTTTTAGTTTTTATGCATACTCTTACAAATGTTAGGTTGGTCACTAATTTCTTTCGTATTTCCATTTATGAGAATTATTCTGTCGACTACAAATCTTCTGTAATAGACTTTTTCGGAACTTGTGATTGCCCTTTAAAAATTTCTTTTTAAAATTATCTAAAAATATGTTGCTAGTGTGGCTTCTAGGTAACAACCAATCACTAGACCTTTGTTTTGTTTACCAGTTTTGTTATCGAAAGAAAAGTTGTTATAGATACTTTGCTCAATGAGTTCTACAATTTCAGCTAGTCCTAATTGTTTATATTGTAATAGGTTAATTAGTCTAATGATATAAGTTTTGCTTCTCCTATTGTATTAATATTTCTGCCAAAAGCGCCAACTGATTCATATTTTTATAGAATAATTATCAGTGAAGTTGTAATGCTTATTAATAATCTTATTTAACTTTTAATAAGTAAATATTCGAGACTTTCTGTATAGTCAAAAACTGGGTCAATCAGGTGGCCATCTTTAGTTAACTTAGACAATTTTCTCAGTTTAGGTGCACTGGAGTTCATAGTGAAAAGAGAATTTCTCTGTTTCAGTGAATAGAAAGTCATATTTACGAATAGAATTTTTAATACCCACTTCGATTTATCAGTGGACTCCCTATCCCTTACATTAATATCATTCTCGTCAGAGAACTTCAGCGTTTCTTCAATGTAAATATCTTCTTTTAAAGTAACTACAGCATTCCCTTTATCTGCTTTTAAAGCAACTGTTTTATGAGCGTGTCATTTTCGATTATCTTCTTTTATACTTAGCTTACTAGCATAGTGCTTTGAAAATTTTTCAGGTCTAATTAGATCGGTTATTAACCTCGAAACCTTACTAACTTTATGGCTACGTTTTGCAAAGGAAATTTTAGTGCAATCTTGTTTTACTTTCGTGTGTGCTCTTAAAGTTTTTTATGTTAGTTGCATTTACCTCGGACGTAAAATAATATTTTTCTAGTAGTTCTGAGTCATCGTCACTAAAAGAAATATCAGTAAGATTAACTTCTTTGTTGTGAAAAGGAAAATAGGGCTCCAGTTGAACTATTTTATTAGCTGTCACTTTAGTATGTGCTTTAATCTTATTATAGTGCCTTTTCCTAATACTGCTGACTACTTCATCATCAATAAAGTCATTAACAACGTCTAGGGTCTGGTCATTCCTGCAGATTGAGGTGGGTGATATACAACTGCTGCCGGCCGGGGTAGCCAAGCGGTTAAAGGCGCTACAGTCTGGAACCACGCGACTGCTACGGTCACAGGTTCGAATCCTGCCTCGGGCATGGATGTGTGTGATGTCCTTAGGTTAGTTAGGTTTAAGTAGTTCTAAGTTCTAGGCGACTGATGACCTTAGAAGTTAAGTACCATAGTGCTCAGAGCCATTTGAGCCATACAACTGCTTTTTAACAACGCTTTCTTTTTACATTTACACTTTAGTTCTTCTTTTATCCACTGTTTTCCAGGAGCAACCGTTACTTTACAGCTCACTTGTTACTTATTTTCTCCTGAAGCGTGCATATGCAGGCCCTATGCACAGAGACAGACGTTTCTTATCAAATTTTGTACTTTCAAAGTATTTTGCCAGTTTTAGTTTTGTTCGTTGGCATACCAGGATGACACGTTTTCCTTGGCTTGGCAGATCACAACATATTTTCAGAATGTGGTGCCCCTCGTATTTGAAAATATGTCGTATTGCCGTAAACTAACGTCGCAAGAACTTTTCATACCGCACCAGTTTGCCCATTCTGGAGTATATAGAATTGAGTGCAGCGATTGTGAAAAAGTTTACATTGGAGAAACTGGACATGAAACACGCGTCAGATACAAATAACATATTTGTAAAGGACCCTAGAGTTGTTAGAGACTTAATTGATGATAATGTAGACAGTAATAGGAAAAGGCATTGTAATAAGATTAAAGCACTTACTAAACTCACAACTAATGAACCAGTTCAAGTGGTGCCCTCTTTTATTTTCACATCAAAGTAGTTAATCTTGCTGATATTTCTTTTAGTAATGATGAAGCAGAACTACTAGAAAAACATTATGTTGCGCCCAAATTAAACGCAACTAACGTAAAAACTTTAAGAACACAAACCTGAAAAATGAAAACCATTCCGTTTGTAATATTGAGGGCAACTTACGGCTATTACATAGAATCGATAAAGGCCCCCTTACTGAAATTCTGGAAGAAATGATTTACAGCATTTGGAAAAAAAGTGGTCTTAAATGAAAACATTGGCCTAAACAACAGGAATTTCGTTGAAATTTTAAAGAGAAACTGCAGACCCTGTAATTGCTTTAAATAGAGGTACCAATAAGTTTAGCCTTCGTTATACATTTGTACCACAGTACCCAGGTATTTTTCCACATTGTTAAATAGGTGCAGTATTGTTTCTATTCTTTTTATAGGTCTGTAAATTTAGCTGTTGCATCTGTAATGCTATTGTACCTCTCCGCATACAAGTTAAAAGTAGTTAGGTTCAAACTCTTACTGTGTGAGACTTTATGTTGGCATAGTCATTACAGCATATGTCTATGTAAGAGCTTATTTATGTTACAATATGAACAACTAGCAAACCACATTAGCTGAGCACTTCATACCACATACATCTTTGTATCTGTGAAAAGTCGTTAACTGGTCATGCACTACACCCAACAGCCGCTTTAGTGTGTTATGTGAGATGTGAAAAGTGGCTGTCCTATTTGGTGTGATAGTTCTGAGTATGTCATGGGACACAAATATGAATTAATTTGTAAATTTGATAAATGTTCTCAAGATCTGTAATATGGCTTTAACATTGCCTTTCTAACTATACGCTTTGGAACTATGTTCGAGACCACCGATGTTGGTCAGAGAGCTTAGATTTTTTATTTATTTATTTATTTATTTATTTTTGGTCAGCACAGAGTCAGGGTGTGCTATAAATAGCAGCAACGTGCGTTAATATATTCTAAGCGAACAAAAGTTGAGACTCCGGCACGATGGCTCATGGGAGCGACCGTAAAGGCATTTCCCATTTACAGTCGCTACCATCAGCCACCGCGCCGAGTGTCAACTTCGTTTGCGCGAATAATACTTGGCCTGTCCTGGAGCAGAGGCATATTTCTGGAGCAATTTTTGTAATACGATATTTGAAGAAAGATATTAAGCGGAAGGATTATAGTACTGTATGAATGAGAAGAAGTAACATTTTAAGGTAACGTGGTTTGTTGGGTTTGTAATTACTTAGTACGCTGAGTGTTATAACAGTGCTTATGGTTTAAATTTCCTATATGTCTTTTGTAATGAAGTTATATTGTTCCTCCTTTTACTGCAGTGATAAATGCTAAGGAGACATTTTGCTAATTAGTTTACGTGTGAGAAGTGTGGGAAGTTGTGTATGACTCAATGATGCTCAGTTAAAACTTAAACTGTTGACTGAGCTACTTCTTTGTCAGCAAGATTAGTACCCGCCTTTTCATTTACATTCATGATTTTATTTGACTGTACAATCGCATTTACACATCGCAAGTTGTGTGCTGAGTTATATTTTTGAGTCTTTATGAAATTCTGTCTAGCATCGAACATCGCGAGTACGGTGAGTGAAACTTAATTTTTACAGTCAGATCTTTACTTAAAAAAAAAAAAAAAAAAAAAAAAAAAAAAAAAAGGTTGGAGAACAGGCGAGCAGTGTATTGCGCACAGGTAATCCATAAAGGATAAAGAGTTTTCGATACGAGTCTTTGGCTTTGGCGAGTGACGCAAAAAACATGCGACAAACGTCGTAAATATTATGCCATTGTGACGTCATATCAATATGAATTTCTTTAACTTGATAGACAGAAGCAGTGTGTGAAAAAAATTAACAATGTCACAAAACAAACAATTAGGATTACGAATAATGTAATGAAAGAAATAGTTTTCAAACGAAAAAGGAATCGAATAACCTCTATTGTAAAAACACACACTACCGCTGTATTGGACGTCAGAATGTAAAATATGAAATGGAATGAAATTATTCTGGTAAAAACGGAAACTATTCGAAATATTGCGGATTTACAGATGCTGTATATGAACTGTTCGACACTAAATCGATTATAACCGAGAACAATAACTGTCGGTATCTGTTAAAAACGCCATAAACAACCAAAGTAAGAACTACGCATTAATTTTCTCAAAATACAGTCCATATAACTGAAAAATAACATTCTACTAAATGAAAGAACCAAAAGTATCACAGAAAAAAAACTAGAAATGCACTTTATTACAGGCTCAGCTGCTTTTCCGAAGTCTGCTACTGTTGACTATGGCTTCCATGTTTCTCGGAAATATTATTTGCTTCCTGAATAACCGTAGCTAATATATTCGGAAACAGCGAAATATTTCTAATAAATAATTCCCCTTAAATCAAATCATATTCGGAACTAAGCCAGACAAGCATCACAACGAACAAACTAATAACGTTATATCGTTAGTATGTTGTCAGCCAACGACGATAGTACTCATTCGAGATAATATCAGCTGCAGTTTCCGGCTACTAACTCGTAATTGAACCATGTAGTCCAAATATTCGGTAAAGTCGTAAACACACATAGGATACTGCAAAGAGCATCACATGTCACGACATGCGTTACAGTTCAACCAGACACAGTACATTCGTGTTGGCATTCGCACTGCAGATAATGCGCCCTTTTAAAGTTATTACCGGGTAGTAGCTACTTTCTTTGGTAGGTTGCCTGACTTTAATCACGAGCAGAAACAAGGTGTCATTTTGTTTTGGAGCCCTCTTGAGTAGTTATTCTGGGCCGACGCAAGAATGTTTTATGTATATATGGATGTATTTTAGCATAAATTCTGTTGTGTGATGTTGTTACTCTTTGTGAGATAAGTTTATTGTGGTCCGTCTGGGGCGGAATATTGCTTTGATCTCTTTCATCAAATGATTTCTGAAGTTATTGCTCTTGAAAGTGAATCTGACTGCAAAGGCTTGACATTCGTATCCAGTCTGGTGCTGTAAAATATTGTTTAATAATGGCAATATTAATTATAAGCCCACGCTTGCATAACCCCCAACCGAACTCCGCTCCACCCAAATCCTGCGTCGTGACACTGCTTCTAACTTTTCTTGCTTGGGACTGTGTGTTGTTTCTACTTCGCATAGCGTTCACGGATTATGACCATTATAGTGCCTTAATTTGCATTGATAGGTATGGGTAACTTGTTGCAGTGATTCCACATGACCGTTTATGCCTTTTAAAGTTTACTTTCTTGATTGGTCTTTGAATGCCCATGGTTGAATAGTTTCTCCCAAGTAGTTGAGATACGAAATTAGTGCGACTTTCCCGCTGTTTTTTACTGTTGGAAGTCTGCCCTGTATCATCTGTCAGTGTATAAGATGATCTGTCAGATCTGGGTAAAACCTAGAGCTTTCAATGAAACCCTTTACCGCATTCTTCGGAAACAACTGACTGGTGTAGTTACACTGCAGACATGAACACCATCTCCGACAACATGACATACCCCGAACAAGGACAGCGAGTTGCTCCTGATGAAGACGATCGCGGATCTCGTCGAAAGTTTGATATTTTCGCAGATCTGACGTGAAAAGTAAACAGATAGTGTTTTATGCAAGTATGTCATATCGAGCAGCTTCGATGTCTGTTTTCTCCATGTATTGCATTTTTTCTAAGAGATTTGCAAAGCGGTATTCCGTGCAATTTTTTGCAGTTTTTTTAAAGATGTATTTGGCTTCAGAAGACTGCGAGATCGTCCGCAAATTCCAGACATTTCTCGTTGAATATGTTTGTGTTTCATGCCCATTTGGATATATTATTATTGTGTCCGCCTGCTTAGCTGGGTGGTAACGTACTTGCCTCCCATGCAAGCGGCCCCGGTTCGATTCCCGGCCGTGTTGGGGATTTTCTCCGCTCGGGGACTGGGTGTTGTGTCGCCATCATCATTTCATCCTCATTACCGACGCGCAAGTCGCCCAATGTGGCGTAGAATAAAATAAGACTTGCACTTGGCGGTCGAACTTCCCTGAATGGGGCCTCATTTCCAGTTATTATTATTGTTACTTAGAAATACTGATCCAGTTAGGAACTTTAAGGCCGATCTCAGCTGAACCGCTACCTTCTCAATCTGCTGCCGACTAACGGCGGTTGTTTGCAGAACAGCTCTCAGCACTGGTAGCGTGGGACCGCGTCACGCCCAGACTGCAATTTCCTTTCTTGCAAGGCTCCCGGTTGATCAACCTGGCACGTCAAATGGCCGTTGTCGTGTGAAACAGTTGCAGAATTCACTTTACAGCTGCAGTATCGCACCGTGAATATTGTTTCTAGGCTACAAATCCAAGGCAATCGTGAATAAATAAATTGTCAGTTTTATTGCAGCCATAGCGATTTTTTTTTTTTTTTTTTTTTTTTTTTTTTTTTTTTTTTTTTTTTTTTTTTTGGGTAAACCGAGGTAGCGGCATGCATCGCAAGCTAAATGGTAAATCTTTATTCTATTAGCCAATCGACACGTTGTAGCTCAACATCAGCTTCCGTGTTTCAGTTGATTATTAAAGGGCGTTCACCGCGATGTCAAAGCGATGGAAATGGATACCTGAGGAGGTTTATGATGAATCGGAAACGACGAAATGCGTATTAGCTTACGTCGAAATTTTAAAATTATTGTGTGCCTGTAAATTTTGTTGGCTTCTTGTGAATGTCAGCACCATGTGGTTGTGTTTTTCATTTTATTTACATTGCAAACGTACTGTTTCGTGGAGTACTTTAAAGATGACACTAGATGTTCAAGGAAGGCAGCAGTGCTCATGGACCTCTTTCAAAAATTAAGACACAACGTACATATCAAAAAGCACACGACATTCACTCCACAGTGAAAACAGGACGCACCACGGCGGAATTATCTAAATGGGACGAAGTAGGTAGATGTGATATACATGTACATACAAACAGTTTCAGAAAAATTGGATGGTTTATTCAAGAGAAAAAGCTTCACGAATTGAGCACGTCAATAATGTTGTGGAGTAAAAAAATGGTTCAAATGGCTCTGCTTACTATGAGACTTAACATCTGACGTCATCAGTTCCCTAGACTTAGAACTACTTAAACCTAACTAACCTTAGGACATCACACACATCCATGCCCGAGGCAGGATTCGAACCTACGACCGTAGCAGCAGCCCGGTTCCGGACTGAAGCGCCTAGAACCGCTCGGCCACAAGGGTCGGCGCTTTGGAGTACTTCTGGGTCTTACACAAGCAGTTGTTCGACTTGGCACTGATTGATAGAGTTGCTGGAAGTCCTCCTCAGGGATATCGAGCTAAATTCTGTGCATTTAGCGCGTTAGATCCCAAAAATCCCGAGCTGGTTTGGGGGCTGTGCCCTAAATTCTCCAAGCGCTCTCAATTTTGAAGAGTTCCGGTGACCTTGCTGGCTAAGCTAGGGTTTGACAAGCACGAAGGCGGGCAGTAGAAACTGTTGCAATGTGAGGGCAGGCATTATCTTGCTGAAGTGTAAGCCCAGGATGGCTTGTCATGAAGGGCAACAAAACTGGGCTTAGAATATCCTCCACGTAACGCTGTACTGTAAGGGTACTGCAGATGGTAACCGAAGGGTCCTGCTACGAAAAGACGTCGCAGCCCAGACCATCACTCCTGGTTGTCGGTGCGGTATGGCCAAAGACATTCAGGTTGGCCCAATACTATCGCTGGCGTCCGCAGACGCGTCTTCGACGTGGAACATCATTGAATGGAGTAGAATTGTCCTCAGTGATCAGTCCCGCATGAGTTAAGGCCCGATGACCAGTGAAAACGTAATCATTTGTTTGTCTGTACATCACATCTACCTATTTCCGTCCCAGTCGGATTATCCCTTCTTCCCGTGTTGTTTTTTATCTCAGAATATATTTTAGTGGGCAACTGATATAAATTAAGCCAGCAGTTATCTCTCAAATCTCGCTCTCCTTCACGTCCTATTCCCAGTGGCGCCCTGCCAAAAGCTTTGCACTTTATTCGGGGAACCGCGACGACTTATAAACAATAGTTAACGGAATTTTGACAGTTTGAAATGAGTCAGATTTTGCGAAGATCACACTTCTTCCATACCTCACTTCAAACAAATCAGGACCCATAAAATATCAAAGACGTCTAATATCAGAATCGCTGCTAGGAGGGAAGAATGATCAGTGGTACGCCGGCCGATGTGGCCGTGCGGTTCTAGCCACTACAGTCTGGAACAGCGCAACCGCTACAGTCGCAGGTTCGAATCCTGCCTTGGGCATGGACGTGTATGATGTCTTTAGGTTAGTTAGGTTTAAGTAGTTCTAAGTTCTAGGTGATTGATGACCTCAAAATATAAGTCCCATAGTGCTCAGAGCCCCCCCCCCCCCCTCCCTTTGATTAGTGGTTCACGCCCCAGCGACAGTGAGGTCGTTAGAGGCGGAGCACAAGCTCGGAACAGGTCAAGGGTGGGGAAGCAAGCTGGCCGTGCCCAATCCCGGTATTTTCCTCAAGCGAGTTAGAGATATCGCTGGAAACTTTAACCTGGATGGTCGGACACGGATTTGAACCATATCCTCCCGAACGCGAGTCCAGTGTGCTAACTACTGTTCCTCTTCGCACGGTAAGATGGTTGGCAAGACCGTACCTCTCACTTACTATCAGAAGCAGCAGGGCAAAAAGGTAATTTTTCACAATTGAAGTTGACCAACAAAAAGTTTCGAATTTTTGTGTTAGAAAGTAAGTTTAACGTTTTAGCAAACCTCAGTATTGAAAATGATATTTTAAGTCAACTTAGTTATGAACATATGGTAAGTAACATTATTAGTATAAAGCCTAGGCGCAAATCAGTTGGGAGTAAGATTATTTAAAACTGAATTTTTATGCTGATTATTTGGGAAAGTATAGTATTTGAATTAAATATAAGTACAATTTGATTGGTTGTTACATTCCATTTTGCTATCGTCTGTTTGGCTAACAAACAGGCTTGCTGACACTTACATTATGCTACTTTTAAAATTAAAATACTGATTTTTGCACAGACGTGACTGTCAGCCTCAAAAGAAAACGATATTGCAGTGCCTGTCTTGTTAACTCCTTCGCTGATCCAGACGAGCTCTATGCATTGCGTGCCGAATGGGCTTCTGTTATGGCTGCAGTGCTCACCAAATACTGATGCCTGGCACTTCTAGAGTTGGCGTTCCGGCCCGTATGAAATACTTCTCACTCGATTTCTCGAAACTGCTAAGGAAAAAATTTTCTTTTTGCGCATTTTACAGTTGAAACGAAGTCATTAATTATTTTTATTATACACTGACCTACCGAATTTTCCATGACAAAGACAATTCAGACTTAACCTATTCATTTATTACGCACAGTTTACAAGCCCAAAACAATCTGACTGCATTGACAACATGACTGGCTCTGATTTGCAAGAAATCCTAATAATAACACAAATCCAAAAAACATGAGATTAAAGAAATATGAAACTACCCCAACTCTGTTAATTGCCTAAACTCATTTCAATCACGAATCCCAATAGTGGAAACCCGCATTCTTTTTTTATAAGTCACTTACCTCACAGAAAATCTTCATAACAACTACAGCAAGTAGCAACAACAGCCATCTAAATAAAAAGCTTCTAACTACTATGGACTCTGACTACTAGGAGGCATCTGGTCAGCAACAGAAATATTTTGTTGAAGAGCGAACAACGTATTTAGAGAATTTTGTCTTATTCGTGTGATATCCAGTTCAAAAAATTATATAGTTCTCAATAATTCCCCTACCGAAACATTATCAACCACACATCCATTATCATGCCTTTCCTTGCATTATTTTCCTATAAGAAATTTAATATAAAAAAATGGTTCAAATGGCTCTGAGCACTATGGGACTCAACTGCTGTGGTCATAAGTCCCCTAGAACTTAGAACTACTTAAACCTAACTAACCTAAGGACATCACACACATCCATGCCCGAGGCAGGATTCGAACCTGCGACCGTAGCGGTGGTGCAGTTCCAGACTGTAGCGCCTTTAACCGCTCGGCCACTCTGGCCGGCTAGAAATTTAATCTCACATTACATTGCGTGACCTGCCAACACAGTCTCCACTAGAAAAAACATGTCCATACTCTTCTTTATCCACTCGGTACCTGCTAGTTCGCCCAACCACCGAATCTCTGCCAGCGATATTAACACATCTTCAACTTTTGTAGTCCTGTCTGCCTCAGTTGCGTGTAATATCAGGGTATGTTGATAATTTTTACTTTATGGGCCGTCTGACACCAACTGAATAAAACACCATTTTATTACCATACGCGTTTCGCCTTTATTTTCTGCAAGGCATCTTCAGTGGAAGGTTACATCGACGATTTCCTGTCTGACAGTCGGCAGCACAAAGCAAAACATTGCATCGAAACAAGTGTCAAGTTCATGGTGCTGTGAAATGTGGGAAATAAACCGCAAATTGTCATTTAGAAGAAGAACAACAACACCAAAAATGCAACAGGAGCGTAATATGTAGGAAAACGTCCATGCAACCAGCCACTGAAATTTCCTTGCAGAAAATAAAGGCGAAACGCGTATGGCAATAAAATTGTGTTTCATTCAGATACTTTCATACCGTCCATAAAGTAAAAATTATCAATATACCGTAATATTAACACAGCCTATTGCGCTGCCAACACACAAACAGGCTACTTACACAGTCTGATATCTTGACTCGATAAATAACTAAATTTCTTTTCGTTCTTACTGTGCTGCATCAAAGTAAATAAAACATTGTATGGAATTTTAAAAGAATTCGCAGGGGTAAAAACACATCGCATAACCTTTGCGTGTCTTTGATTTCACTTCTTACATTGTATTGAATGAAGTGTAGATAAGACACCGAGTTTTTATTTAAAATTGAGAGCTGAACGATGTCTCATTTCGTTCTCGCGTTAGGCGGCCGTTAACATCCTTGCGCGCCGCAAATCATTTCGTCATAACAATCGTCATCTAACACGAAAAAAAAGTAAATTAGTTACAAATTACGACGTACACACAACATGTAACCGTCATTACAGATATTCGGATTTAGGTTGTGACATGTTCGATATGCCTGCCATCATTCGCGATGATGTGGCGCAGACGAATAGCATAATTCTGCATGACCCACTGAAATGTCGGAACATCGTTGCTGTCGATGGCCTCCTGAATGGCTGTTTTCAGCTCAGCGATGGTTTTAGGGTTATTGCTGTACAAATTGTATTTGATATAGCCCCACAAAAAGAAGTCGCATGTGATGGGATCTGGAGAATATGGCAGCAAATCGAAGCCCATGCCAGTGGCCTCTGGGTACTCCGGAGTCAGAATGCGGTCCCCAAAATGTTATTTCGATGGGGTCGAGCTGCGTCTTACGTGACTCACATGTTGCCGAAATCAGACGCTTTGGATAAAGGGGATGAAATCATCCTCCAAAAGCTTCACATACCGTCCGTTAGTCACGGTGCCATCAAGAACTATCGTATCGATTATTCCGTGACTGGCCATTGGACAGCACACAGTCACTTGTTGAAGGTGAAGAGAGTTCTCAGTCGCGAAATGCGGATTTTCAGTCCCCTAAATCCGCCAATTTATCACGTGCAAATGGCCGACAACAAGGCGCATGCACGTACGCGTACTAATTCTCATCATACCCTGCAGCTAACCGTGCAGTTTAAACGGAGTAACGCAAACCTTTTAGGAGTTACGACGATTTTATTTCCTATAATTCAATAATTGTCACCCTGTATCTAATAAACGATTCAAGATATCGAAAAGAGGTTTTTTGCTGATGATAGCACGCATTTTGGCACATATGTCGCATAATAAATATTCGAATCTTTTTTATTCGTGAAGGTATGCAAGTCACTCGTCTGCAGCAGTGAGAGGTCAACGGCTCAGGACGCATTCAGACATCCTTAGCACAGCTGGAAAACGCATGCGGCGCACGTATACATGTCCACCGCACCTGGTGAACGGCCTATCAGGATTGGATACACGCCTACTGTAGCGAAAGGGTTTGAAGAAGGATGCAGTATTCCTTAGGACATGCATAAGTGTCCAAAGTAACAGGCACTGCAGCTACTACAGCCGTTACGAAATATACGAAATGAATTCGCAGTTGCAAAGATGGGCAACCAGCAGTTGTATAAGGGAAAGAGGACAATGAAAATTTGTGCCAGTTTATCCGTCGATACCATGCAGCGACTTTCAATTAAAATGTCGTCCCTTGTATGGGAATTACATAACGTGTGCACAAGTACAGATTATGAAGCAGGAGTGACGACATTTTTGTTGTTGGTTGTGAACCGTGGATGGATAGCCGAAGCGGTTAAGGCAGATGCTCACGTAAAGCGGGAAATCCGAGGATGAGTCCCGATCTGGCACAAATTTTCATTGTTGTTATTCCCTTACACAGCTGATTGTTGTCCATATTCGCAACTGCGAATGCGTTTCATGTATAAAAAACATTGTTGTCCAAATCGGCATTAATAAACCTTGATGATTTTAATTATTTTCGTGTTTTAGCTCAACAATTAGAAAAATCACGAACTGTGTAAGACGGTCATGTCATTTTGATTTTTGTATGTGCACGTCAGAGAGAGAAGTGACGTTACTGTCGAACAATCTTTGGTCTTGTCGTGGCACAGTCTTTGCCTCCAAGCAGGCCGATATATTCTGAGTTGAAGTGTGGCAGATGATGGACGTATTTAGTAGCGCTGTGTGGACTTGTGATCGTATCTGTGAGATGAAGAAAGATTTATTGTAAAGGACAATAAGGATGAATAACAGATACTGATTACAAAGCGATGAGAATATTTTTTTTAATAATGTAATTTTTTTTAAGAGAAGAAGTTTGAAGTAAGACTGCAGCACAGTGCAGCTACGTATGATTATTGTCAGCTAGTTAACTTGCTCAGATTTGAAAAAAAAAACCACCCCTCTTCCGTGAGTCACGTATTAACATATTAATTGATAAAGCTGTTTGATTTTTAAAGAAATTCTGTGTTAACATTGTACCCTCTTTAAATCATTGTTCACTTTGTTAAACATGATATTGTTCAGTCCTATTTTATGTGTGAAGATCACGTGAAGTTTTACTCTGACTTTTTCAATACATACTTCATTCTGAAATCGTTGTCTTGGAATATCATTTCATAGGTATAGTTATTCTCCCCACTCCATTGTTTATCGTTAAGTATTACCGTATGCAACAGTTCGAACATGTATGTCAAAAATCCGCCTCAGTTGCGAAATGTTACTCGTCTTTACCCAGGTTTCAGCTAAAGTAATCTATCCTTCTTCAGAAGCATAAAATAAACTCTAGCTGAAACCTGGGTGAAGACCAGTAACATTTCGCAACTGAGGCGAATTTTTTATATTAATTTATCCATTTGCTGACAGGGCTGCAACATGTTAAAAATTCTTAGTTCGAACATGTATTTAGAAACAGAAGTCTAGCTCAGCCGCTGCCTGCTTTCTGTTTGCTGTTGTTCTTTCGAGAGATCTGCAATAATGTTCTCAAGACGCGAGGTAAATGGAAATTTTGATTAGGGCCATATAATTGTTTTACTGCAGTTACTCATTTAATATAAGGACAAGTTGCATTCAGATCAGTTACAGTTCAGTTCAAATTAGGTACTGTTTAGTCAATGGTTAGCATACGAGTCTAACTTGGATAACAGTTTGTGGGTACTTAGTTTTGGTAATACGTAGATTTTATAGAGTGGGAGGTAAAGTTGGGCTAAATTTCATATAAGTACAAATATATTGGGAGGTTACAACTGTATAGCAAAATTTTATACATTGAAGTAACACATCTTGAATTTTGCATATTGACTTATGCTATTTTTGCGGGCTATTTCAGTTAATCTTCTCGTACCGTAGCCCCAGCTCATACAGGTTCACTTAGAGGTCTATAGATCCTAAATATGTGTACTATCCTAGCTAATATTGTGCTGTCTGATGTTTGAAATATGGGTTGGGTCAGGCTCTCGCCGGTAATAATTATGGCAATTGGTGTATACATACAGGCTGAAGCAACAAATGAAAATTTATACCAAGGACGGGATCGGAACACGGGTTTCCTACTCACTTGGCAGATGTGCTGACCACTACACTCCATGGCATAGTCTGCGCAGTTGTGCAAAACCATTGTGCCAGCGTGGCGTGGTGGTTGCCGTATCAGCCTAGTGAGCGGGAGACCCAGGTTTGAATCCCCGAGCCGGCCGAAGTGGCCGTGCGGTTAAAGGCGCTGCAGTCTGGAACCGCAAGACCGCTACGGTCGCAGGTTCGAATCCTGCCTCGGGCATGGATGTTTGTGATGTCCTTAGGTTAGTTAGGTTTAACTAGTTCTAAGTTCTAGGGGACTAATGACCTCAGCAGTTGAGTCCCATAGTGCTCAGAGCCATTTGAACCATTTGAATCCCCGAAGTAGTGTAAACTTTTATTGTTCGCTTCAGTCTGCATGTATACATCACAGATCTTTTACATTTGAAAAAGTTTCTGGAGCCATATAGTTTCAGTTTATTAAAGCACCTATGCTCGAGTTTCAGATAGGATCCCCGGTTCGTTTGTTGCTGAGGTTCTATTCCAGTATAGTTGGAGAACCTTTGCAATACTGTTCGATTTTAGGGGGAATACCAAGTGGACTGCAGTGTGAATGGGAATTTGGATCGACGAGGAAGGTGTGCTAGGGCAGTCTGTGCAGTTGTGCAGGACTACTGTGCCAGGATGGAGTAGTGGTCAGCGCATCAGCCTAGTGAGACCCGGATCTGAATCACAGTATTGATACAAATTTTCGTTTGTTGTTTTAGTATGCATATGCACATTATAGATGTCTGAGAACTGAAGAGGTCTCTGGAGCCATATAGTTTCATTTGAGTCGCTTATGAGTTTTGCACATGAAACGTCTGTAGTGTTCGGCAATGAGTAACAATTGTGCATAAATTACGTTTCATTAAAGTCCGGTTCGAAATGTAATACTAAAATGTTCCGATTCTACCTGAGTACCTGAGCTTGTGCTCGGTATATGTGGTTTCTGACGTAGGTGATGTACGACCTCACATTCGCTAGTCGCCGCGCATGTAGACTAGATAGAAGCGGTGCTCTCACATGGAGCCTGGCTAGAGAAAAACGAAAACCTCCATCTTGGATGCGAACCAAGAGCGTGGCCTTGACGAGAACGGTGCGTCCTCTGCATTACACCGAGTTGGTCTGTGCAGCTCCAGAGTCAATGTGTGTGCGAGCTAACGCGGTCCGTAAAATGCTCCGCCACATTTTCTGCTTCAACGTATCAACACTTACGCGGCGAACTGTTAAAGTTGTTAGCAAGTCGAGGATGCTTATCTTTCATGTGACTCATTTGCTTTGTACTTTACACCAGTTTTTCCCAGTTTTTTGGACAGTAAATTTTCTCATAGGTTTCTCAGCCTATTCTCATTATTTCATTACTCTACGTTAATTACATTTTGGTGTTGCGATTTTTTTCCATCACCGTACTATCTCGTTGCCCTGGAATATCACATTATTTATACCTAATGAGGTCGAACACTTGAGGCAGTGATTTTTAATAATGGTTTTGCTGTTCTGTCACAAACTGTAATTTTTACACAGATTACTCATTGCTTCCCACTTCGCATGATAGATAAAAACAATATTGATGACACTTTCCCGCATATTTACGCAATTTCTCGTTAATTCAGCCCAGTTTGATAAACAGCATATTGCTACATCAACTGCTACGCTAAACTGAAATCATCTACAGTTGCGATTCATAAAATTATGACAATCCACGTACACATTTTTGTAACATTTAATCGTGCCTGGTCCGTCATTGATGCTATTGATGTTAGTTGTGGTGACAGGGGCCGAGTAGTGTTAGTAGTAGTTGTTGTTGTTTATACGTAAATAAAATACAAATAAAACGGTTTTCTGCCTCATTCACTCCTTTATTATATCACTACACTTTTAGATGGCTCATATCATCACCTACAGACGAATAGCGTAATTACAATCTTAATATTTACGTGAAGCACATACGCCTTTTCACAGCAGCAGATAGAGTGAAAAATACGTTATGTTTCGTCTTTTGACGAAAATTCTGCATCCTGCTATTTGTTGTACGCTGTTTTCACTGTAAGTGAAGTGTTACACTTTCTTTACTTTATAAAATGATACTGCAGTCACACAAGCTTTATAACTACGTAATTCTACACCTGTAGGTGAAGTTGTGAACGACAGAAATGCGTTATGGTATAATAAACAAGTGAATAGCGAAAAATTGCCCTCCTCGTTTCTTGCTGTAGCCTTCAGATTGGTTTGATGCAACTCTCGTTGTTATTATATTATGTGGAAGCCTTTTCGTGCTATCACTTGTTAGGGGTTGCAGTTATCGACCGCGGCCCGTATTAGTATCGTTGGACCCGCGAGTCGCGACCAGCGCCGCTCCGCGGTCTCTAGCGACCTCTCGTCCACTCTTGTTCGGGACGTCTCAGCGTGTGTCCTACCAACCGATCCCTTCTTTTAGTCAAGTTGTGCCCTAAAATTCTTTTCCTCTACGCTTCTATTCAGTATCTCCTCATTAGTTACTCGATCTACCTAGGTTATCTTCGGCATTCTTATTTAGCACTAGATTTCAAAAGATTCTAATCTCCTCTTGTGTGATCTGTTATCGACCACGTTTCTCTTCATATTCACTTCATACAAGGCTACACTATTGACAAATACTTTCAGAAAACACCTCCTAACACTTTAATTTGTATTCTACGTTAACAAATTCGTCTATTTCACAGACTTATCTTGCTATATCTAGTCTGCATTTTATATCCTACTTCGGCCGTCAGTTATTTTGCTGGCTAAATACAAGTAGCAAAATTTACTACTAATCCACTTACTAATCTATCAGCATCGCCTGATTTACTTCGACTACATTCCATTACCAATGTTTTAATTGATGTTCATCTTATAACCCATTTCGAAGACACTATCTGTTCCGTTCAACTACTCTTCCAAGACCTCTACTGCGTCTGACAGAATTATGATGTCGTCGGCATACTGAAATTTTTATTTCTTCTCCCTGAATTTTGATTCTCTTTCCAAATATCTCCTTGGTTTCATTTACTGCTTGCTCATTGTACAGATTGAATAACATCGGGGATAGGCTACAAATTTCTGTCTTTTCCTTCTGCATCACTGCTTCCCTTTCGTGTCCTTAGACTCTTATAACTGCAATATGATTTCTGTAAATAACATTTCGGTTCTTGTGCTTAATACCTGCATACTTCAGAATTTCAAAATGTGTATTCTGTTCACCTTTGACAAAAGCGTTCTCTAAATCGACAAATGGTATAAACGTAGATTTGCCTTCCTTTAACCTACATTCTAAGATAAGCCGTTGGAAAACTTCATGATTTGCCAGCAAGAGCTGCTGATAAAAATTTCTTTATTATACAACCAGTTTCGGTCCACAGGCAATAATCAGGAATCATAAAATATTTACAAAAGGTTATGAGGCGATATCAAACCAGTGACATCAAATAATATAAGGTCCATTAAGTATTTTTTGACGCTATTTGATTTTATTAAGTTTCTAGCGTTTTTGTTTTTCATGTTGGTACTCCGGTTGCCGTGGGTTTCTTTATCGACTGCCATTTTTTATTTGTAGTTCATTGTTGCTGTTTTAGTTCACACATTTTCATTGCGTCATTTGGAGATGCTGAGTGGAGATGTCGACGCTAGAAAATGGGATACCAAGTGGAGAAATGGAAGCTTTTCCGACGTATTTGTCTGAGTTCAGTAGAGGGGAGACAGCAGCGGAGGCAGCCAGAAACAATTGCCGTGTGTTGGGATAATCCTACTGGACAGAGCACAGCAAGAAAATGGTTTTCTCGTTTCGAGGGTGATCGTTTTGTCATTGTGACTGTCCACGTTCAGGAAGACCTTCGAATCCTTTACACACGTTATACACAATGATCCACGGCAGTCGGCCTCTGTGGCCGAGCGGTTGTAGGCGCTTCAGTCCGGAACCGCGCTGCTGCTACCGTCGCAGGTTCGAATCCTGCCTCTGGCATGGATGTGTGTGATGTCCTTGGGATAGTTAGGTTTAAGTAGTTCTAAGTTCTAGGGGACTGATGACCTCAGATGTTAAGTCCCATAGTGCTTAGAACCATTTTTTTTATCCACGGCAGTGTACTCAAGAATTGGCAAATGTGTTGAAATGTGATCCTTCCACCCTCGTGCGAGATTTGCATGCAGTGGGAAAGGTTCAAATATCCGGTGTGGTGGTACAGCAGGCTCTAAGCCGAAATCATAAAAACAGGTTGGTTATATGTGCGTCTGTGGTTGCTCGTCATCAATCGGCTCGTGAACAACACCAACCACCCCTATCCTGGTGACGAGACACGGTGTTTTTATGCTAACATAAGGAAAAGAAAGGAATGGTTGAGCCCAAACAGAGCAGCAATTTCCCGTACAAAGATCTGCGAGTATTCACAAGAGATAATGTTATGCGTGTGGTGCAACAGCGACGGTGTGATGTACTACGAATTGTTTCCCCAAGGTGTAAACATCACTGCTGACATTTATGACATTTACGCCGGCCGGCGTGGCCGAGCGGTTCTAGGCGCTACAGTCTGGAACCCCACGACCGCTGCGGTCGCAGGTTCGAATCCTGCGTCGGGCATGGATGTGTGTGATGTCCTTAGGTTAGTTAGGTTTAGGTAGTTCTAAGTTCTAGGGGACTGATGACCACAGCAGTTAAGTCCCATAGTGCTCAGAGCCATTTATGACATTTATGGTCAGCAACTGAAGGCTTGCAGACGGAATCCTAGAAAAACGACCAAGAAGACCACGTGAAGTGATTCTGCTCCACCATAACGATCGCCCGCATTCTGCTAGACTGACAAAAAACACTTACAGGAGTTCCGTTGCGAAGTCACTCCGCACCCACATTATCCGCCTAACCTTGCACCCTTAGATTTTCATGTTTTCTGCTCTCCACCGAACAGCCTTCAACGAACTTCCTTTCCAGATGAAAAAGAGCTCCGAACATGGCTCGAAGAGTTCTTCGTCTCAAAACCACGTGATTTCTACAGTCGCGGAATCGAAAAGATACCCCAGCGTTGATAGACTGTTGTAAATAGCGAAGGAGAACATATTATTGATGACTTGTATTTATTAAACTTATGGGAACACGCTACCTACTTATGCACCAACACAACATATCGTCCTGTTCGGTATTGTAAATATTTAATGATATCTGGTGATGGTGTGTGGATTCAAACCATTTGTGTAATAAAAAAAGTTGTTGGCAGCATTGAGCGGCGAATCCTGATTGTTTTCATAATATTTATGAGCTTGGGACACACCTTCTTAAAATATAAGTCGTAGGATCAGTATTGCTTCGCGTGTTCCTACACTTCTCCGGAAACCAAATTAGCTTTCCCAAAGTCGGCTTCGCTCTGGTTTTTGGTTCTTCTGTAAATAATTCTTGCCCGTATTTTCCAGCCTTGCTTTCAGCCGTTCGCACTACCAGCATTGAACTGCCGTTTTGGTTGACGTTACAGGGCCAGATCAATCATTCATCCGGACTGTTGCCCCTGCAAGTACGGAAAAGGCTGCTGCCCTTTTTAAGGAACGAAACGTTTGTCTGGCTGCTCAACAGCAACCCATCCGTTGTGATTGCACCTACGATACGGTTGTCTGTATCGCTTAGTCGCGGAAGCCACTCCACCGACGACAAGGTACGTGGTTGATGGGGTGGGGGAGTGGGGGGGGGGGGGGGGGAAATTCGTAAGCGAAACGTAATTATATCGAAAGCACGTGAAGCTTTAAAAAATGCGTGATGGTGATTAATGTACAACTTTTACATTATGCGCTTGGGAGCGAAATCGTTATAAAGGCTCTCATATGATAAGGTACTAGAACTTAGCTCGATCATATAGCTATTATAATAGCTGTATAGAACGATACTCAGTTTCTTCCAAGTATTCTGCCAGCTCGACGAGCAACTGCGTGTAATTCTTCCACAGCCGGAAAAACCATATCATATGGACGCTGCAAGTTATCTTACGATTAAGATTTCTTAAAACCGCAGTGCATATTAATATGCTCAATATTGAAACAAAAATGCAACTACTGTCTCTACAAATCTAAAAAATTGAGAAAGACAGTAACGAATGACATCCAATGCTATTTGAGGCAGGAAGATTCACCTTAAACACAAAGGAAAAAATCAGAGTAAACGAAATTTGGAAATTAGTGGTAAGCTTCAAAGGGATCAAACTGCTGACATCATTGGTCCCTGAACTTTTTGTTATTGTTCTGGTCTTCAGTCCTGAGACTGGTTTGATGCAGCTCTCCATGCTACTCTATCCTGTGCAAGCCTCTTCATCGCCCAGTACCTACTGCAGCCTACATCCTTCTGAATCTGCTTAGTGTATTCATCTCTTGGTCTCCCTCTACGGTTTTTACCCTCCACGCTGCCCTCCAGTACTAAATCGGTGATCCCTTGATGCCTCAGAACATGTCGTACCAACCGATCCCTTCTTCTAGTCAAGTTGTGCCACAAACTCCTCTTCTCCCCAATTCTATTCAATACCTCCTCATTAGTTATGTGATCTACCCATCTAATATTCAGCATTCTTCTGTAGCACCACATTTCGAAAGCCTCTATTCTCTTCTTGTCTAAAGTATTTATCGTCAATGTTTCATTTCCATACATGGCTACACTCCATACAAATACTTTCAGAAACGACTTCCTGACACTTAAATCAATACTCGATGTTAACAAATTTCTCTTCTTCAGAAACGCTTTCCTTGCCATTGCCATTCTACATTTTATATCCTCTCTACTTCGACCATCATCAGTTATTTTGCTCCCCAGATAGCAAATCTCCGTTAATACTTTAAGTGTCTCATTTCCTAATCTAATTCCCTCAGCATCACCCGACTTAATTTGACTACATTCCATTATCCTCGTTTTGCTTTTGTTGATGTTCATCTTATATCCTCCTTTCAAGACACTGTCCATTCCGTTCAACTGCTCTTCCAAGTCCTTTGCTGTCTCTGACAGAATTAGAATGTCATCGGCGAACCTCAAAGTTTTTATTTCTTCTCTATGGATTTTAATACCTACTCCGAACTTTTCTTTCGTTTCCTTTACTGCTTGCTCAATATACAGATTGAATAACATCGGGGATAGGCTACAACCCTGTCTCACTCCCTTCTCAACCACTGCTTCCCTTTCATTTCCCTCGACTCTTATAACTGCCATCTGGTTTCTGTACAAATTGTAAATAGCCTTTCGCTCCCTGTACTTTACCCCTGCCACCTTCAGAATTTGAAAGAGTATTCCAGTCAATAATGTCTAAAGCTTTCTCTAAGTCTACAAATGCTAGAAACGTAGGTTTGCCTTTCCTCAATCTTTCTTCTAAGATAAGTCATAGGGTCAGTATTGCCTCACGTGTTCCAACATTTCTACGGAATCCAAATTGATCTTCCCCGAGGTCGGTTTCTACCAGTTTTTCCATTCGTCTGTAAGGAATTCGCGTTAGTATTTTGCAGCTGTGACCTATTAAACTGATAGTTCGGTAATTTTCACATCTGTCAACACCTGCTTTCTTTGGGATTGGAATTATTATATTCTTCTTGAAGTCTAAGGGAATTTCGCCTGTCTCATACATCTTGCTCACCAGATGGTAGAGTTTTGTCATGACTGGCTCTCCCAAGGCTTTCAGTAGTTCTAATGGAATGTTGTCTACTCCCGGGGCCTTGTTTCGACTTAGGTCTTTCAGTGCTCTCAAACTCTTCACGCAGTATCGTATCTTCCATTTCATCTTCATCTACCTCCTCTTCCATTTCTATAATATTGTCCTCAAGTACATTGCCCATGTATAGACTATATACTCCTTCCACCTTTCTGCTTTCCCTTCTTTGCTTAGAACTGGGTTTCTACCTGAGCTCTTGATGTTCATGCAAGTGGCTCTCTTTTCTCCAAAGGTCTCTTTAATTTTCCTGTAGGCAGTATCTATCTTACCCCTCATGAGATAAGCCTCTACATCCTTACATTTGTCCTCTAGCCATCCCCGCTTAGCCATTCTGCACTCCCTGTCGATCTCATTTTTGAGACGTTTGTATTCATTTTTGCCTGCTTCACTTGCTGCATTTTTGTATTTTCTCCTTTCATCAATTAAATTCAGTATCTCTTCTGTTACCCAAGGATTTCTACTAGCCCTCATCTTTTTACCTACTTGATCCTCTGTTGCCTTCACTATTTCATCCCTCAAAGCTACCCATTCTACTTCTACTGTATTTCTTTCCCCCATTCCTGTCAATTGTTCCCTTACGCTCTCCCTGAAACTCTCTACAACCTCTGGTTCTTTCAGTTTATCCAGGTTCCATCTCCTTAAATTCCCACCTTTTTGCAGTTTCTTTAGTTTTAATCTACAGTTCATAACCAATAGATTGTGGTCAAAGTCCACATCTGCCCCTGGAAATGTCTTACGATTTAAAATCTGGTTCCTAAATCTCTGTCTTACCATTATATAATCTCTTCCATGTATACAACCTTCTTTCATGATTCTTGAACCAAGTGTTAGCTATGATTAAGTTATGCCCTGTGCAGAATTCTACCAGGCGGCTTCCTCTTTCATTTCTTACCCCCAATCCAAATTCACCTACTACGTTTCCTTCTCTTCCTTTTCCTACTGTCGAATTCCAGTCACCCATGACTATAGAATTTTCGTCTCCCGTCACTACCTGAATAATTTCTTTTATCTCATCATACATTTCATCAATTTGTTCATCATCTGCAGAGCTAGTTGGCATATAAACTTGTACTACTGTAGTAGGCGTGGGCTTTGTGTCTATCTTGGCCACAATAATGCGTTCACTATGCTGTTTGTAGTAGCTTACCCGCACTCCTATCTTTTTTATTCATTATTAAACCTACTCCTGCATTACCCCTATTTGATTTTGTGTTTATAGCCCTGTAGTCACCTGAGCAGATGTCTTGTTCCTGCTGGCACCGAACTTCACTAATTCCCACTATATCTAACTTCAACCTATCCATTTCCCTTTTTAAATTTTCTAAACTACCTGCCCGATATTCCACGCTCCGATCCGTAGAACGCCAGTTTTCTTTCTCCTGATAACGACATCCTCTTGAGTAGTCCACGCCCGGAGATCCGAATGGGGGACTATTTTACCTCCGGAATATTTTACCCAAGAGGACGCCATCATCATTTAATCATACAGTAAAGCTGCATGCCCTCGGGAAAAATTACGGCTGTAGTTTCCCCTTGCTTTCAGCCGTTCGCAGTACCAGCACAGCAAGGCCGTTTTGGTTATTGTTATAAGGCCAGATCAGTCAATCATCCAGACTGTTGCCCCTGCAACTACTGAAAAGGCTGCTGCCCCTCTTCAGGAACCACGCGTTTGTCTGGCCTCTCAACAGATACCCCTCCGTTGTGGTTGCACCTACGGTACGGCTATCTGTATCGCTGAGGCACGCAAGCCTCCCCACCAACGGCAAGGTCCATGGTTCATGGGGGAGACTTATACACTACTTAATCTAACATGAACTAAGTTACGCTAGGGACAACGTACACACTCATGCCCGAGGGAGGACTCGAACGTCCGACGGGGGCAGCCGCGCGAACCGCGACAAGGCGACGCAGGCCGCGCACTACCCCGCGCGGTCAGAGTAAAGGTTACAACTGTTTCGTGTCGTATAAATTTTGTCTAAATACATCTGTTCTTCAACTCTATCTATTCTTTTACAATCTCTCCTGTGTATTTACACTCATGTTCAGGAAAACAGAACCCTTGAATGACTAGAGACAGGAAATTCACATTCACGGGTCATGTACATTAGTATGCTCTGCAGTAATGATCAGCATTTGAACCATGTCGGCCCGCGCGTTCAGGGTCAACATCGATATCGAGGAGCAAGACCATCTACCGGTAAAATGTGCATGCGGCTGTCGTTGCAGCTATAAACAGAAGGTAATGGATGAGAGTTGAGCGGGACGTACAGGATGCCTCGCAGACGTATGCGCGAACCGTACCGTCAAATCAGTGAGTTAGAAAGAGGGCACATCATTGGCATTAGAGAATCTGATGCGTCCATCCGGGAAACTACTCCTCATGTGGGCCGAAATGTTTCAGCAGTGCAGTGAGAGAATTCAGAATGGTTCACGAAGGCCGTACAACACCGAAGAGATGGGCCAGGAGGCAACACCGAGACCCCCCCCCCCCCCCCGAGGACCGACTTCTCATCCTAACGGCCGGCCGCGGTGGTCTAGCGGTTCTAGGCGCTCAGTCCGGAACCGCGCGACTGCTACGGTCGCCGGTTCGAATCCTGCCTTGGGCATGGATGTGTGTGATGTCCTTAGGTTAGTTAGGTTTAAGTAGTTCTAAGTTCTAGGGGACTGATGACCTCAGATGTTAAGTCCCATAGTGCTCAGAGCCATTTTTTCATCCTAACGGCATTGCAGGACAGATCTGCGACCTCCCCAGCTCTGGCTCAGCAGTGAAACAGTGGAACACAGTCCGTAGCCGACATGAGTCATGTGCGTGTCGTCCACTTCTTCACCTACCTCTGACGAATGTGCAAAACATGCTATACGGCAATGGTGTATGGAACGACGTCACTGGAGACATATATGGCATCAGATAATAATTTCGAATGAATCTAGGTTCCGTTTGTTTGAAAATTATGGCCGCATTTTGGCCCGCCGCAGACAGGGGGAATGGCATTACAGTGACTGCATTCACATAATATATACAGCGCCAATTCAAGCCCTTATGGTGTTGGGTGCTGTTGGGTACAACCATAAATCACAGTTAGTGCGTGTGCAGGCCACTGTGACCATTGTGATGTAAATTAATAACATCCTGCGACCCGCGACCGTACGCCTTCTGCACACAAACCAGACGCCATTTTTCGGCAAGATAACGCAAGACCGCATGTTGCTGCGGGAAGCCCTGCCTTCCTGGTGTCACAGGATGTCAGTCTTTTGCCCTGGCGTGTCGGACCACCAGACTTGTCGACAGTCAGAAAACGATGGTTACACTGCTGTGACCGAATGTCAAGCACCACAGATGAAATTTGGAAACAGGTGGATGCAGCATGGATGGCTATACCACAGGACGCCATACGCGCCTTATATGCATACATGTCATCACGTATGGAGCAAATTATCAGCGCCCACGGCGGACCCTGTGCCTACTAGGCAACAGGACACATGCTGAACCGAGATGACTGAAACGCTAATCATTTCTGCAGAACATACTACCGTACACTGGAGAGCCACAGAAGCTGGTACACCTGACTAATATCGCAGGGTCCCTCCCCCCGAGCACGCAGAAGTGCCGCAACTCGACGTAACATTGACTCGACTAATGTCTGAAGTAATGCTGGAGGGAACTGACACCATGAATCCTGCAGGGCTGTCCATAAATCCGTAAGAGTACGAGGGAGTGTAGATGTCTTCTAAACAGCACGTTGCAAGGCATTCCAGAAAAGCTAAATAATGTTTATGTCTGGGGAGTGTTTAAACCCAGAAGAGTGTTCCTGAAACCACTCTGTAGCAATTCGGGACGTGTGGGGTGTCGCATTGTCCTGCTAGAATTGCCCAAGTCCGTCTGAATGCACAATGGACATGAATGGGTTCAGGTTATCCGACAGGATGCGTACATACGTGTCACATGTCAAAGTCGCATCTAGACGTATCAGGGGTCCCAATCACTCCAACTGCACACGTTCCTCATTGTTAGAGAGCTTCCACCAGCTAATATGCAGGGTCCATAGATTCATGAGGTTCTCTCTATACCAGTACACGTCCATCCGCTCGATACAATTTGAAACGAGACTCGTCCGACCAGGCAACATGTTTCCAGTCATCAACAGTCTAATGTCGGTGTTGAAGGGCCCAGACGAGGCGTACAGCTATGTCTCGTGCAGTCATCAAGGGTACACGAGTGGGCCTACGGCTCTGAAAGCCTATATCAATGATGTTTCGTTAAATGGTTCTCACTGTTGTTGATGGCTCAGTATTGAAATCTGCAACAATTTGCTGAATGGTTACACTTCTCACGTTGAACGATTCTGTTCAGTCGTCGCCGGCCGGAGTGGCCGTGCGGTTATAGGCGCTACAGTCTGGAACCGAGCGACCGCTAAGATCGCAGGTTCGAATCCTGCATCGGGCATGGATGTGTATGATGTCCTTAGGTTAGTTAGGTTTAATTAGTTCTAAGTTCTAGGCGACTGGTGACCTCAGAAGTTAAGTCGCATAGTGCTCAGAGCCATTTTCTTCAGTCGTCGTTGGTCCCCGTTCTTGCAGGATCTTTTTCCGGCCGCAGCGTTGTCGGAAATTTGATGTTTTACCGGATTCTTGATATTCACGGTACACTTGGGAAATGGTCTTACGGGAAAATCCCCATTTCATAGCTACCTCAGAGATGCTGTGACCCATCGCTCGTGCGCTGACTATAACACCGCGTTCAAACTCACTTAAATCTTGATAACCTGCAATTGTAGCAGCAGTAGCGTTTTCTGCCTGTTTGCGTATTTCTGTATTTGAATACGCGTACCTATACCTCTTTGGCGTTTCAGCGTGCACGTCCTGTGAATATGAACGTTCTACCTCTAGTCATTCAAGGTGTTCAGATGGTTCAAATGGCTCTGAGCACTATGGGACTTAACTTCTCAGTTCATCAGTCCCCTAGAACTTAGAACTACTTAAACCTGACTAACCTAAGGACATCACACACATCCGTGCCCGAGGGAAGATTCGAACCTGCCACCGTAGCGACTACAACCTCTCGGTCACCCGGCCGGCATTCGATGTGTTCTGTTTTTCCTGAACATGAGGGTTTTTAACTCGTTTTAGATGTCAATGTGTTCCAAAATATTCATGAAACCTGTTTTCTAGTCTTGGGTAATAAATGCGGTGCTTCTCGAAAAGGGTATTCACCTTAAATGTTGATGCTCTTTACGCTTTTATCGCTCGATTTCCTAAACGAATATGTTTCGAATTACCGCCGGCTTTGTAAGGTTGTCACTGAAGGCACAGAAGCGATATGTCAGGAGCGGCATTCAGCAGCCGCACGCGAAGTGGCTGTGCGTCATCTAATTACGGCGGGAGTGCCTGCCGGGGTGAGGTGGGCCCTCGCATTTGGACAGGCGGTTTCCCTTCCTTTATCTGCGCGGCGCTCCTTCCACGCAGTCACGCACTGCCTGAAATAAATGACTCGCCGAAACGCCGCATATAATTGGAGGCGCTCCGAAACCGGCCGCGCCATTACCACACCGCACCGGTGCGCCGGCTCTGTGTATTATACGCCCACGCGTCGGGATGGGTTCTGACACCGGCGTGCCCGCGGAACCCACTGCGCGGCCGACGCACTAATCCGAAGGCAGCATCCACGCAGACGCGACGACAAATGAGCCTAATGGAACGCGCAGCGATAAGAAAACTTCTTCGCCCCCGCACAGTAAACAACAGCGGGACGAGTCCCGTAAACCTGTCCTCTTACCGAGCGGAGAGAGTGAAATTTGCCCTTCACGAACAGCACACGGCTTTAAGTAATGGCTGAAGTGGAAATTTGTTTGGCTATCTATTGTTGTGGCCCCGCGTTACTCAGAGACGATTGCTCTGCGAAGAGGCAGAAGATTGTGTCGAAAGCTTCCGCTGCCTCTGTGTACAGTTTCCTGCGAGTTGCTGCTGTGGGAGTTTGTCTTCTGTTTGCTCATTTCATTAGTGTTACCACATATTTAAAATACAGTTTGCTCTCTCATTGCAGCATTTCAATCAGTTACAACACATTTAAGTACTCATAGAAGAACTGCTTAAAAGTTTCTTTAAAAAGTGTGAATCATATAACCGCCATTTGACTGCACGAGACGTTTTATTCCACAAACTAGATTTCGGCCTTAGCCTATTATTAAATGTTCATTAGACTTGAACAGAACACAAGTGATCTTTATTTTTTTTCTTTATTGTGATTTCATTCGCCTGCTCCATATGGGCAGGGGAGGGACGGCACAATCGGCCGCTCTTCAGCCGAGTGACACATTTAATAAAAAGATGAAAACGGTACATATAAAAGGCGATAAAGGGGGATATAAGAACGCAGTAACCAGCGTGTGATAACATAATAGGTCACCAGCCCACAAGAACAAGTTTAACACTTGTTTTAATTGCTTTGAACTGTAATTTACAGGTATGCAACTGCGAAGAGTAACTTCGTACCTAGTGAACTCAACGAAGGAGGCAGCAAGCTTGTCCCACAGTGTGGTAGCATCACCAACAGCAACAGCAAAACCCTTAGCAGGCAGAAGAATGATGTCCTTTGATATAGGCCGAAATACGTGTTACTGGAGTGCCTGATTTCGTCTCCATTGAATCCCAGTCGCCAGTCCGTTGTCCACTTCTACAGTCTGTAGTCGCCTTGAATTACAGTTGGTGTTCGGCTATATCACATGTGCTGATGTACTTCGTGGTGCTTGGCGAAACTGAGAGTTAGGTAAGGTAGCTGCTACTGAATACGAGGACTCTCACCTATCCTGGAGCAAACTCGGATCCATTGTCATGGAAGTCATGACACACATCGGTCCACCTCCCACAAAAAAATACCATTTTACTAAAAGCACTTTTTTTACCTACATAAAAGTTTCTTAGCTAATTTTCGGAAAATAAAGTAGCATGAGAGTTGTTTAAAAATGGCAAGGAATTCTAGAAAGTTATAAGCTTAGTGCAGAACACCTTTTAATTTCTCACTTGAGGACTGGCCCCCACGGATGTGCTTGCAGGCTGATCGGCTGCAGAAATAATAGTAGCCAACTATTAGGTTGGTGCTCACGTTCGTAGCATTTTTGTTTGCATATTGGTATTGCAGCTGCTTAGGGTTTATTTATCGATTTCCATTTCCTATTTCTAGTTCAGTGTTGCTGTTTGAGTCAACATATTGTCTGTCATTTTGTCATCTGGAGATAGTGAGTGGACCTGTGGATCCTAGAAAATGGAATGTCCAGTGGAGAAACCGGAGCATTTCCCACATACACTCCTGGAAATGGAAAAAAGAACACATTGACACCGGTGTGTCAGACCCACCATACTTGCTCCGGACACTGCGAGAGGGCTGTACAAGCAATGATCACACGCACGGCACAGCGGACACACCAGGAACCGCGGTGTTGGCCGTCGAATGGCGCTAGCTGCGCAGCATTTGTGCACCGCCGCCGTCAGTGTCAGCCAGTTTGCCGTGGCATACGGAGCTCCATCGCAGTCTTTAACACTGGTAGCATGCCGCGACAGCGTGGTCGTGAACCGTATGTGCAGTTGACGGACTTTGAGCGAGGGCGTATAGTGGGCATGCGGGAGGCCGGGTGGACGTACCGCCGAATTGCTCAACACGTGGGGCGTGAGGTCTCCACAGTACATCGATGTTGTCGCCAGTGGTCGGCGGAAGGTGCACGTGCCCGTCGACCTGGGACCGGACCGCAGCGACGCACGGATGCACGCCAAGACCGTAGGATCCTACGCAGTGCCGTAGGGGACCGCACCGCCACTTCCCAGCAAATTAGGGACACTGTTGCTCCTGGGGTATCGGCGAGGACCATTCGCAACCGTCTCCATGAAGCTGGGCTACGGTCCCGCACACCGTTAGGCCGTCTTCCGCTCACGCCCCAACATCGTGCAGCCCGCCTCCAGTGGTGTCGCGACAGGCGTGAATGGAGGGACGAATGGAGACGTGTCGTCTTCAGCGATGAGAGTCGCTTCTGCCTTGGTGCCAATGATGGTCGTATGCGTGTTTGGCGCCGTGCAGGTGAGCGCCACAATCA
Organism: Schistocerca americana; assembly: GCF_021461395.2. Lineage (NCBI taxonomy): Eukaryota > Metazoa > Arthropoda > Insecta > Orthoptera > Acrididae > Schistocerca > Schistocerca americana. Next base: position 1,036,276,028 of record NC_060120.1, on the reverse strand, counting down.
GGACTGCATACGACCGAGGCACACACGGCCAACACCCGGCATCATGGTGTGGGGAGCGATCTCCTACACTGGCCGTACACCACTGGTGATCGTCTAGGGGACACTGAATAGTGCACGGTACATCCAAACCGTCATCGAACCCATCGTTCTACCATTCCTAGACCGGCAAGGGAACTTGCTGTTCCAACAGGACAATGCACGTCCGCATGTATCCCGTGCCACCCAACGTGCTCTAGAAGGTGTAAGTCAACTACCCTGGCCAGCAAGATCTCCGGATCTGTCCCCCATTGAGCATGTTTGGGACTGGATGAAGCGTCGTCTCACGCGGTCTGCACGTCCAGCACGAACGCTGGTCCAACTGAGGCGCCAGGTGGAAATGGCATGGCAAGCCGTTCCACAGGACTACATCCAGCATCTCTACGATCGTCTCCATGGGAGAATAGCAGCCTGCATTGCTGCGAAAGGTGGATATACACTGTACTAGTACCGACATTGTGCATGCTCTGTTGCCTGTGTCTATGTGCCTGTGGTTCTGTCAGTGTGATCATGTGATGTATCTGACCCCAGGAATGTGTCAATAAAGTTTCCCCTTCTTGGGACAATGAATTCACGGTGTTCTTATTTCAATTTCCAGGAGTGTATTTGAGTGGAGTGGTGACAACAATGCAGGCAGACAGAAACACTTGCACCGCGTATGGTGATAATGACATTGGACAAAGCACGGCAAGAAAATGGTTTCCTCGTTTTAACGAGAATCGTTTTCACATTAGTGACTCTCCACGTTCAGTAAGACCTTCGAGGTTTGATGCAAATCGTTTCACAGCATCAATCCACGATGATCCACGCCAGTGTACTCGAGAACTGGCAAATGTGATGAACCGTGGTCGTTCCACCATCGTGCGACATCTGCATGCAGTGGGGAGGGTTCTAAAATCCGGTGTATGTGTACCGCATGCTGTAAGCCAAAATCACAAAAATCAGCAGCTGGCCATATGTGCGTCTGTGCTTGTTCGTCATCAGCTGGCTCGTAAACGACATCGACCATTCCTATCCTGTGTCGTTAACGCTGACGAATAACGATGTCTTCATCCTAACGTAAGGAAAAGAAAGGAATAGTTGGGCCCAAACAGAGTAGCAGCTCCCCGTACAAAACCTGCGCGCAGTCACAAAAGATAGCGTTATGCATGCGGTGGAACCGCGGCGGTGTGGTGTACTGTGAATAGCTTCCCCGCGGTGTAAGCACCAAAGCTGACATGTATTGTCGACAACTGAGACGTTTTGCAGACGCAGTCCAAGAACAGTGACCAGGAAGTCTGCGTCTACTTCAAAATGGTTCAAATGGCTCTGAGCACTATGGACTTAACATCTGAGGTCATCAGTCCCCTAGAACTTAGAACTACTTAAACCTAATTAACCTAAGCACATCACACGCATCCATGCCCGAGGCAGGATTTGAACGTGCGACCGTAGCAGCCGCTATACAAAAGTTGGGTTGGGGAGTCATTCCGCAGCCATATTTCGTTTCCGGATGAAAATGAGCTCCGAACATGGTTCGACGAGTTCTTTGCCTCAAAACCACGTGATTTCTACAGTCGTGGACTCGAAAAGCCACCCCAGCGTTGGCATATATTGTAAATAGTGGAAGACAATATATTATCTGTTGTGGACTGGCAAGACAGCCAATCCACAGTGACGGGTAACCGAAAGGCACGCGCTTAAACTCACGCAGGCTGGCGTGAGGTCTGAAACAGGATACGTAATGAATGCTATAAAGAAAAGTACGTAGCTGCTGGAATACTTAACTTTAATCCACAATTGGTGAACATTGGTCTTGTTACTGTACATGCTTCATTAGATACATAGCAAAGGATAAATGGCGCCTTGCTAGGTCGTAGCAATTGACGTAGCTGAAGGCTGTGCTAACTATAGTCTCGGCAAATGAGAGCGTAATTGTCAGTGAACCATCTCTGGCAAAGTCGGCTGTACAACTGGGGCGAGTGCCAGGACGTCTCTCTAGACCTGCCGTGTGGTGGCGCTCGGTCTGCAATTACTGACAGTGGCGACACGCGGGTCCGACGTATACTAATGGACCGCGGCCGATTTAAAGGCTACCACCTAGCAAGTGTGGTGTCTGGCGGTGACACCACATTATCGATGACTGAAGACCGGCTGCTGTGACCGAGCGGTTCTAGGCGCTTTAGCCCGGAACCACGCGGCTGCTACTGTCACAGGTTCGAATCCTGCCTCGGGCATGGATGTGTGTGATGTCCTTAGTTAGGTTTAAGTAGGGGACTGATGACCTCATATGTTAAGCCCCATAGTGCTTAGAGCCATATGAATTTTTTTGATGACTGAAGTCTCCGTTACGTGTATCTGTTGTACTTATGTAAAAACGCTACGAATTTATACACTAACCCATAAAAATGCCCATTTAAAGACTGGCCATAGCAGCTGCCAACAACACGCCAAGGTTCACGAGTTCACAGAGTCAACTAGGTTAGTTAGGTTTAAGTAGTTCTAAGTTCTAGGGGACTGATGACCTTAGAAGTTAAGTCCCATAGTGCTCAGAGCCATTTGAACCATTTTTGTAAGATCAGAGTTTGTTTGGCAGTCGCGGAGGGCGAGCAGGTTATCTGCCACAGTAGGTGTTAAGTAAGGCTTTATTAGCAATTTCTGGTTATTTGGATATGTAGTTGAGAACAGAGTGAAAGTAATTACGGAAATACGCAGTTCATTATTTTGTTGAAGAATGGAAAGTATTTGTGTCTCTAAAGTGGAATGTAATTGTGCAGTTTCTCGAGTTTCGCTAATACAAACCGGGTGGCATCCCGTATAAACAAAGTAATTGGAAATTTAATTATTTTTAAAATATTTATTCCTCGCTAAGTAGGGGAAAGGACTGGCCACGAATTAAAAAAATTAATTAATTAATGTGAAAATGTGAAAAGAATGACTTTCCTGATTCTAGGCGGAAATGACTTTTAGGAACCGCATTCCTCTTATTTACACGCTCGCATAGCCATAGTCTAGCGATTTTTCTGTTTTCCCAATCTTAGAGCTAGAGAAGTGTAATATTAATGCGGGTGAGTACACAGGTTCATTTTATATTGCGTAAATTATTAATCATGTAAAAGGAGAGACTCAAAGCTGTTGAGATGCGGCGCTGTAGAAGAATGTCGAAATTCGGCGCATTGGTAATAAATGAGGTTCATCTACATCTACATCTACATGGATACGCTGCAAATCACATCAAGTGCCTGGCAGAGGATTCATCGAACTACTTTCACAATTCTCTGTTATTCCAATCTCGTATGGCGCGCGGAAAGAATGAACAACTATATGTTTCCGTACGATCTCTGATCTCCCTTATTTTTATCGTGGTGATCGTTCCTCCCTATGTAGGTCGGTGCCAACAAAATATTTTCGCATTCGGAGGAGAAAGTTGGTGATTGGAATTTCGTGAGAATATTCCATCGCAACGAGAAACGTCATTCATTTAATGATGTCCAGCCCAAATCCTGTATCATTTCTGTGACACTCTCTCCCATATTTCGCGATAATACAAAACGTGCTGCCTTTCCTTGAACTTTTTCGATGTACTCCGTCAGTCCTATCTGGTAAGGATCTCACACCGCGCAGCAGTATTCTGAAAGAGGACGGACAAGTGTAGTGTAGGTAGTCTCCTTAGTAGGTCTGTTACATTTTCTAAGTGTCCTTCCAATAAAACGCAGTCTTTGGTTAGCCTTCCCCACAACATTTTCTATCTGTTCCTTCCAATTTAAGTTGTTCGTAATTGTAATACCTAGGTATTTAGTTGAATTTACGGCTTTTAGATTAGACTGATTTATCGTGTAACCGGAGGTTATCAAGTTCCTTTTAGCACTCATGTGAATGACCTCACACTTTTCGTTAAGGTTCTTCGCAGAATCGGCGAGGAGAGGAACGTGTGGAAAACATTGAAAATACACAGGGACAGGGTGATAGGCTATCTGTTTAGACATCAAGTATAATGGGACAGTTTTTCCATAAATGCTCTCTCACCTTGTTATTAAACCAACATTCAAATGAAGACATCCAATCCATTTAAATTATTAACGCTGTATCGAAGAATGCCCACATTTAAATCTAACACCAATGATCACAAATCTAAAAAGTACTGTTTCCATCACTTACGTACAGTAACGGGTCCTTACAGTGCGTTTCTGCAACTTGGAACATCTAGCTGGCTGTGGGACTTCGAAGAGCTCCAAGGGGAGCACGACATATAGACCATAAAAGTGTTTCTACTGAAAGCCAACATTGAGTAAGCTACTTGCTGTGTGCTAGGAGCCAAGCATTCCCATCTGACAGATGCAAGCACCCCGGGTGGTTGCCGTGGAGGCAGCAGACCAAGTGTGTCCAGCGCACTGTAAACTTTCAGTGTGTGAGAAGCTTAAAGGGTGTCCATAGAAAATATAAGATCTGTGAAGGGTAGAGAGAAACATGACGCACTCAGCGTGAGGCACAGCTTTTGGGGGCCAGAGGAGGCCACAGGGAGAGACGTACAAATTTTGAAAGGAGGTCCATGATTGGATCATGACAGTTAGTTTTGTACCGGTATCGGGAACCTGCGAATGTGGGTGTGTAGCCATTTCTATTGGACAAAACGCGAAAAGATACATATGATGGGAGAGAATTTCTGTCTACTGCGCCACTCTAACACAGAACAGTGCAGTATTCGTCAAGCACAGCAAATTCATTAGAAGAAGGGAAATTTTTTGCAACTGTTACAAACTTTCCATCGTTACCAACTTGAAAAGTATATTGCTACTGCCTACTGAGATTCCAGTGCTGGCAGAACTAGTTAGATTTTGTGAAGGAGAAGAGAAAGACATTTCGGCCCACGGCATGATACAGTGCACCACTTCCTCTTAGATCTTTTCAGGAAGAGAGAACTATAGTAACACAGAGAGAGATGTCTTCGTGTTAGAGATGATCACAGATGGTGGAGTTGAACTTAGAATTCCCAGCATCTGAGTATCAGCAGAGTGGTAATCATGGGCCACATTTCCGTGCATCGTGACGAGAGGACCGAGAAGTTATTTGTTTCACATCAAAGTTTCGATTTTCTGAATTAATACATACTATCAAATAGCTGCACTCAGTATGTACTCAGCCGTGAGAGCTGGTGCTTTTACATACTTCTCCACGTCTTTGCTTTAGGCGATCAACATATTCAGCAATCACTGACAATTTTCGTGGACACAGTTTTTGAGTACTTTCTACAAACTCATCCACCAACGCCAAAGCCTTTCGCATAAGTTTTTGAACCCTTATATCCTGTTTAATTACACTGATGCAAAAAAGTAATTAACGAGACGTAATGAAATTTAGGCAATAAATTTGTAACATATTTAAGTGATTAACATTGCAAGATCACGGGTTAATGTAAGCGTGAGATAAGTCATTACAAACGTGAACTGTTGATAGCTTAATAACCGGTGTAACCGTCAGAATGTTGAATGAAGGTGCATGCATTGTGTCAGTCGATACAGGGACGGTTAATGCTGTTTGTGAATGACGCTGCAGTTCTCCTATGATATCCCGCATGTTCTCGACTGGAGACAGATCTGGTGATCCAGCAGGACAAGGAAACGTGTCGACACTCTTTAGAGCATGTTAGGTAAACCCAAGGTGATGTGTTGGCAGAAGGGCCAACATCGTGTTGCTAGAGGAGGCCGAAATGCACGCGTTTAATTACACGCAGACTGGCGTGAGGTCTGGAACAAGGTAAAGTAATTATAGTAGCCAAAAATAGTACATAGCTTCTGGAATACTTAACTTTAATCCATAATTGGTGAACATCGCTCTTGACGGTACATGTTTTACAATCTCAATATTAACTGGTAATGGCGCCTTGCTAGGTGTAGCAAATGACGTAGCTGAAGGCTATGCTAACTATCGTCTCGGCAAATGAGAGCGTATTTGTCAGTGTTACATCTCTGGCAAAGTCTGCTGTACAACTGGGGCGAGTGCTAGGAAGTCTCTCTAGACCTGCCGTGTGGTGGCGCTCGGTCTGCAATCACTGACAGTGGCGACACGCGGGTCCGACGTATACTAATGGACCGCGGCCGATTTAAAGACTACCACCTAGCAAGTGTGATGTCTGGCGGTGACACCACATTCCTCCCTCGCAAATCGGCGTACGGTTGTGTTATAAGGCTTCCGCCCGCCGTGGGGAGGACCCCATGTTGACGTATGCGACGAGGTGGGAAGCCTAACAACAGGCGAGGCTGTGCCACCCGCACCCTGCCATTCGGTCCGAGGGGAGCTAGCAAACGCCTGAAAACCTAGTCCAGGGTGCACGCCAACATGCGGTGTATGCGCCCGTAGAGAGACAGGAGGGGCCGAAGGGTCGACCTCCATCAGAACGGGGCACCCGACGGGCGAAGACGACATCTGGTCCGGAGCGGGCAAGAGTTCCATGTCGGAGGACAGCTGGTCACGGGAAGCGATCGGCGGCGCGTGACCCAGGAAGGCGCCCGGCGGTTGCAGCGACGCGTCCACTGCGGGCGGCGCCGGCGGGAGAACAGGCGGCGGCGGCAGCGGCGCGTCGCCATGGGGCAAAATGGAAGGCAGCGTCGGTAACACCTGGGGCTGAGGCGAGCCAGTAGATGGGTCCCCAGGGCGCTGACCGGACGGCACCGTCGCTGAAAGCAGACGGGGAGCGGCAGAACCCGTGCGACGACAGAGGCGCAGCTGATTGAGATGCCGACGCACCTCACCAGAGGCCCCCAAAACCAGATACATAGCGCGGCCGAGGCAGCGAAGAATGCGCCCTGCGAGCCAACGCCGTGAACCTCGATAGTTGCGATAGTATACAACGTCGCCTGGAGCAAAAGCAGGCGTCTGCCGCTGCACAGGAACCTGATGCGGCGGATGCAGCAAAGACATCAAGGTTCGATGAGGACGACCGTGGAGCAACGCAGCAGGCGAGCGACCATCTCAGGGCTGAGAGTGATACGAAGACAAAAAGAGCAATAACGCGTCCTCCCGAGAATGCGACTCTTTCAACTTCAACATCTGTGACTTGAAAGTCCGGACCAATCGTTCAGCGGCACCGTTTGACTGAGGCGAAAACGGCGCAGATGTCAGATGTTGAATACCATTGACCTTGCAGAATGACTGAAATTCCGCAGACATGAATTGTGGGCCATTATCGGAAACAATAGTCTGTGGAAGACCTTCTATGCAAAAGATAGCAGATAACGCTTGGATGGTGGCAGATGACGTCATGGAAGACATCCGGACAACAAAAGGAAAATTACTGAATGAATCTACCACAACCAACCATCGAGCATTCCAGAATGGACCAGCAAAATCGATGTGTAAGCGTTGCCAAGGGGTAGTGGCTTTCGGCCATGCAAAGAATTTCCGCGGTGGTGCGGATTGTTGTTCGGCACACGCCATGCAAGAAGAGCACATATTCGTAATCGCAACATCGATTCCAGGCCAAGTACAGTGCTGACGAGCAAGTTGTTTCGTTCTCACTATACCCCAATGTCCTTGATGGAGAAGTCGTAAGACAGAGAACTGTAACGAACGTGGGACCACGACCCTGGACTGATCATTATCAGAACCCAACAGCAAAACACCACGTCGTACAAAAAGTCTCTTCTTGTGAGCAAAAAATCGGCGAACCAACGGATCCTCGATCCGTGACTTTGACAAGGGCCATTGCGTAGCAACAAAACGCAAAACGGTAGCAAGGACAGGGTCAGCAGCTGTGGCTGTAGCTACACGACGAAAATCAATCGGAAACGATTCGACCACGTCATCGGTTTCCGAATCAATGAACATGCAAGCAAGTTCGGAAGAATCGAATGCTCTATCCTCAGCAACAGGCAAACGGAACAATGCATCGGCGTTTCCGTGCTTAGCAGTGGACAGACACAAGATATCGTAGCGGTACTGCGAGAGGAAAATAGACCAGCGAATGAATTTCTGCGCTGTACATGGAGGTACAGGCTTGTTCGGATGAAAAAGCGACGTCAAGGGTTTGTGGTCTGTGATGATGGTAAAGTGACGACCATACAAGAAATCATGAAACTTAGTAACACCAAATACGAGAGCCAAAGCTTCTTTCTCTATCTGTAAATAATTTCTTTGCGCAGACGAGAGCAATTTGGACGCAAAGGCAATAGGGCGATCATGCGAGCCATCTTTGTGCGCAAGCACAGCACCGATCCCATCCTCATCGTCATATGATGTGTTGACAGAAGAGCCAACACCGTGTTGCTAGAGGAGGCCGAAATGCGTGCGTTTAAGCTTACGCAGACTGGCGTGAGGTCTGGAACAAGGTAAAATAATTATAGTAGCCAAAAATAGTGCATAGCTTCTGAAATACTTAACTTTAATCCATAATTGGTGAACATCGCTCTTGACGGTACATGTTTTACAATCTCAATATTAACTGGTAATGGCGCCTTGCTAGGTCGTAGCAAATGACGTAGCTGAAGGCTATGCTAACTATCGTCTCGGCAAATGAGAGCGTATTGGTCAGTGATCCATCTCTGGCAAAGTCTGCTGTACAACTGGGGCGAGTGCTAGGAAGTCTCTCTAGACCTGCAGTGTGGTGGCGCTCAGACTGCAATCACTGACAGTGGCGACACGCGGGTCCGACGTATACTAATGGACCGCGGCCGATTTAAAGGCTACCACCTAGCAAGTGTGGTGTCTGGCGGTGACACCACACAAGGAATGCTGTTCAGGAATGGCAGCACAACAGACCAAATCACCAGATTGTACGAATTTGCATGCCGTAACCACGAGAATGCGTCTGCTGTGATACAAAATCACACCCCAGTCCAGTGTGTCTAGCGTGCAGACAGTTTGGCTGCAGACCCGCAACTGGCTGCTTTCTAACCAACATACGGCCATTACTGGCATCGAGGAAGGTCCAGATTCTACCACAAAACGCGACAGACCTCCAGCCTGCCTTCCAAAGAGCTCTCGCTTCACACCACTTACGGCAAGTCAAGAAAAAGAGGGGGAGAGAGAGGGAGATTGATGCGCCGGCCCCGGATCGAATCCGCCCGGCGGATTAACGACGGGGGCCGGTACGCCGGCCAGCCTGGATGTCGTTTTTAGGCGGTTTTCCGCATCCCGCTAGGTGAATACCGGGCTGGACCCGAAGTTCCGCCTCAGTTACACGACTCATAGTCATTTGAAAACGTTCGCACTATTTCATGACTTACACTAGACGCAGACACTACTTCCGTCCCAGGGGGGTTCGGGATGGCGTCAGGAAGGGCATCCAGCCACCCTCTGCAATTAACACTGCCAAATCCGTCATAACAAAGCCGACCCTGCGTTGGAGCGGGACAAAGGCCCGAGAAAGAAAGGAAGAAAGAGAAATAGATAGATAAGTGCGTATGATAAACCCCATCCCTCGAAAATTTGTCTCCATTATATCTCTTCTGTGTAACCGCGGATGACGTGACACTGATCTCATTTGTACTAAGATTCCAGTACGCGCTAGGTGCCTGTTTGCTTCCACCGCCCTGAGCCGAATGCATAAATTCGAAATAATGTTCACCAACGTGCAGTCTTCTATAGTTGTTGTCCATGTGCAGAAAACTGGTCGTGAATCCGCTATCTTCAGGCTGTAATAAATTCTTAGCGAGGTAGAAATAATTTAAAAATAATTAAATTTCCAATTGGTTTGTTTATATGGGATGCCACCCGGTTTGTATTAGCGAAACTCGAGAAACTGCACAATTACGTTCCACTTTAGAGTCACCAATAATTTCCATTCTTCAACAAAATAATGAACTGCATATTTCCGTAATTAGCATCACTCTGTTCTCAACTATATGTTAAAATAACCAGAAATTGCTAATAAAGTCTTACCTAACACCGACTGCGGCAGATAAAGTGTTTGCCCTCAGAGACTGCCAAACAAGCTCTGATCTTACAGCTGACCCACTTTGCCCGCCATACATGTTACGCACTATCCGAAGATCTCTGAAGTACTTCGTCTGTTTGTTGTTTATTATTATGTTGGTTTGTAACCTCCCCGTAAAAAATAAATGGTAATTGACCATAAACCACACAATAATATCGATTAATTAAATAATGAACCATGAACGAAATGTCACCTCCTAACAGAAGCAATAATATCTGGTAAATTTTATAAGGACAGCAGCGCTGAACTTCGGCCCTGTGAAATAATGAAACCTGATAAATTTTATGAGGACAGCTTCGCTGACCTTCGGCCCTATGAAATAATTAAACTTGATAAATTTTTTAAGGACAGCAGCGCTGACCTTCGGCCCTGTATTCTGAATAAAAAAGCAAAATTCTTACCTCAATAAAAACTGCATCTATATCTGCTCGTATCTATCGACATAGCTTCGTACAATGCTGGCGTATATTTAATTTTGATTCTTGGAGGAAATGCATAGGAAGTATTCTTTAAATTGAAATGAATGCTTTTTCTTCAAAAGAGTGGAAAAATTCTTTGAATTGAAATGATTACTTTTCTTTAAAAGATTTACTTTATAAAAAAATTATTATTGGGGCATTTTTGAACAAATTAATTACAATTAACATACATTATTAGATATGCGCAATGCTGCGTCTTTACCTTCTACAACAATACATATCGTCCCGAATCGTGACCAGAGACGCGAGAAGAGCACGCCGCCGACGCATGCCGACTTCTCCTCAGTACAACCGTCCACTCGCTACTACCGTATCCGACTGACTACTACTGCAGACTAGCGCAGACTGACTTCTACTGCCGACTCGCTACACGCAACTAACTAGCACTGTCGTCTCGCGCGGTCAAGCGCAGACTAGCAACGATAAATAACTCTCTGGTCAGAGATTCTGTCATGCCTCGCCATCGCTGGTAATGAATACATACGTGTTTCATAACCCTCCATTGGGGGGGCAAAAATTTGGCAGTGATGGTGAGTCATTTGGACTTGCCATGAGCAACAAATTTTTGTTAACTAAGTAACTTTACAATCACAGAATATACAGATATATATATAGATATAGAACATGAAATAAATATAGTGCACATGCACTGAGTACAGAACATATCAGACAATGACAAAATGTATATACAATGAGTACAAAACAAATTAACAAATGACATAAGTGCACATGCACTGTAGTGCAGAACATATCACCAAATCAAAATTGTATATGCAATTAGTAGAAATCATGTTAGAAAAATGACAAAATTGCACATGTACTGTAGTGCAGAACATATCAGCAAATCACAAAATGTATAGGTCATGAACACAAATCATGTTAGCAAAAATGATTTTCACTATGTTACAAGAATTAGGATAGGAAAGGGAAGGATTGCATCATGGTTGTAGCACTTTAGGTTACACGCAGCTGCACTGAAAGTCTATATCTTTCTTCAGAAGCACAACACCAAGTGAGACAATCTGAAGTTCTTTTCCCAGAAGTATTAATCAGCGTAGCCAAGACACTTAAATGTCGTAGTAACATTCCGTGTTATCTTTTTGGTGGTACATTAGGTACACCAAACAGTGGGACCGTAATAGCATCTCCATCGCTCACGGTGGTGGACAGCATGTCGTGTCAACAACACGTTCTTGTAAGGTACACCAACGTAGAATTAATGCAAAAACCAAATATAGTGCTCCATGATCATGAGGATATACAGGACAAATGGATATTGCAGTAATTCCAGGTAATTAGGTCAGAAGGTGAAGGACATTAAGTCACATACTAGTCTTCATTGAGAATTACGCTAATAGCTGGTGGCACTCATTGCCCAGTTATTGAACATTTCTGTACCATGTATGTAGTATTACAGAATAATATTCATGAGTTGTTTTACAGAGAGCATTGGCACTCATTGCCTAATTATAAACCATCAGAAGTCATCATTAAAAACAGGAGCTAATAAATGACATAGTATTACAGAATAATGTACATAAATCGTTTTACGGAGAACATTGGCACTCATTGCCTAATTATAAACCATCAGAAGTAATCATTAAAAACAGAAGCTAATAAATGACATAGTATTACAGAATAATGTACATAAATCGTTTTACAGAGAACATTGGCACTCATTGCCTAATTACAAACCATCAGAAGTAATCATTGAAAACAAGAGCTAATAAATGATATAGTATTACAGAATAATGTTCATGAGTCGTTTTACAGAGAACATTGGTACTCATTGCCTAATTATAAACCATCAGAAGTCATCATTGAAAACAGGAGCTAATAAATGACATAGTATTACAGAATAATGTTCATGAGTCGTTTTACAGAGAACATTGGTACTCATTGCCTAATTATAAACCATCAGAAGTCATCATTGAAAACAGGAGCTAATAAATGACATAGTATTACAGAATAATGTTCATGAGTCGTTTTACAGAGAACATTGGTACTCATTGCCTAATTATAAACCATCAGAAGTCATCATTGAAAACACGAGCTAATAAATGACATAGTATTACAGAATAATGTTCATGAGTCGTTTTACAGAGAACATTGGTACTCATTGCCTAATTATAAACCATCAGAAGTCATCATTGAAAACAGGAGCTAATAAATGACATAGTATTACAGTATAATGTACATCAATCGTTTTACAGAGAACATTGGCACTCATTGCCTAATTATAAACCATCAGAAGTCATCATTGAAAACAGGAGCTAATAAATGACATAGTATTACAGAATAATGTACATAAATCGTTTTACAGAGAACATTGGCACTCATTGCCTAATTATAAAGCATTATATATATATTTTTTATTTTTTTAAAGCAATGCATTGCGATGGGTAATTACTGAAGAATGAAAATATTTGCTTTTGAGTTGTTGCTGCAAATGAAGATGTGTAACGTCATTCGTCATGAGTCAGCTGTAGCAAGATTATGAAACAAGTAGAGTATATGAAATCACATTCATAAATGACATAGGTTTAATGAACAACTGCTTATAGCACATTAATTTCATAAATAATTTCTCCTGCAAAATACAAAAATGGATTATTAAACTGAAAGAAGAAACGCATTTTATGCTGAAAAGTAGTGAACTTTGAATTAACAGGTAGTGAAATGTGTAAAAAAAAAGTGTTCCCTAGCTGTCCTTTCCAAAACCTTCAGTCATCATACTATGCAATATAACACATACTGTCAAAACGAACTGCAACAAATACTTAAATAACTACACAGCATCTCTTAACTAACAGCAAATATATAAACTTCATCATTATTTTCATCTGCAAAGAAAAACTTCATTATCCATATCACCATAACTCCACTATTATCATCACCTGTAAAGAAAAACTTCATTATCCATAGTAGCATATTCTTCATCATTATTCGTCACCATTCATTATCATCTGCTAAAAAAAGTCACTTCATTACTCATTACACAACTATTCCTTATTTCTATCATATTTCATCACTAAAACTAAGATGTGTAGTTCTGTCTGACAGCCTGCATCAATCGCCTTGTATTCTGAAAGAAAAAATTAGCTAAGACTGCTATTCTACGATGTGTATAGTATATTCTTCTTAATGCTTGTTAATCCTGATCCATTTACTCTTCATCACGAAGTACTGTATCCTCTTTCGTTCATTCTGAGGGTGAAATTCCCATTTCTGTTTAATTTATTTCTTTTACACGTTATTTCTTTCTGAAAATGATGAACAAAGATTAATGTCTTGCATTTAATTCATCTACCCATTAGATAAAAACTGGTTTATAGTAACATAATTGAGCATACAGCATGGCATGACAGAAAACGTAATATGTCAAAAACATAGATAGTGTTCAGAGGCAAAAATGTACCCAATGTATCACAATGTAGCAGCAAAAAAAAAAGAAGTAAAGTACTCACGATGTTGAGATATCATAAGGCAAAAACGTCAAAGTCAACTGGTGTTTGCTATATCTTAACTATTTCATAGTGCATACAAACAAAACAGGAAAACAATCGTACATACATAAAAAATGATGACAAGAAATGTGACTTCCTTTGTGTTCAGCTTGTATGTTGTGTAGTTAATAGAGGCGAGAATTAAAGACTTTAATGGAGAGAGAATTTAATAAAATTAATATGACACTAGATAAAATTGCATAATTATTCATAAGATACGTAAGTTTATCTGGAAAAATGTGCACGGTCTGATGTGTAACAACAAGAAGAGCGACCTGCCAACCTTGCCTTGCTGGGCACTTGCCAAGAAAAATACGACTATCATCAGTAAGTATTCATGTGAATATAATTGCATAAGTGGTCATAAAAATTAGCAAATGGCATTACAGCATGTTAAATCATAAAGTATCTTCATTCAATAAAAGGTTTGATATTTTATATGTGGTGGTTTCCTTTGGTTTTTCTGGTTCTCAAAGTTTCGACGTATACAACATTGGGGTGAGGAATGCTGCGAATCCGATATGGACTTGCGTATAGAAGTTCAAATTTACTGCACCTACCTTTTACTCTATTGGATAAATAGTGTGTACGTACTAATACCTTCTGTCCAATGTGAAAGTCACGGCGTGTACAAACCTGTTTTTGCTGTCTTCTCCGGCGCTCTGCGGCACGTTTGATGTTGTTCAGCGCAATGTCAATTATTTCATGGTGTCGTAGTCGACGAGATGTAGGAAAGTTTACTAATTCTTTAATTTTGTTAAGTGGTTCAACATTTTTCAGTATAACAGACGGAGATAGCATAGTGGATTCATTTGGTATGGAATTAATTACATGCTGGAATGAGAGTATGTTTCAAATAACGTTTGCGTGAACAAGATTCTGCGTGTCAAAAGTATTGCTTACGTTGCTGGAATATGCAACCTGTACTGTATTTAATCAAATTCTATCTGGCGTGTTATTATTTTTAGGAGGATGCTGTGGCATTGCAGCTATTTGTACTGTCCTATTATTTCTTCCTGACGTATTACGTTCTGGATGATACCTATTGTCTGGTTCATTCATGATAATATGTTCTTGCGGATGATTTTGCTGTTGGTAAGACCGACTGTTATTAAATGTACCCTGAAAATTGTGCTCAATATTTTTATGTCTATCGTGACAGTCATTTCTATACGGTGCATTGCGACAGGAATTGAAATAGTGTGTTTTCTGTACATACTGATTTCCTTGTTGCTGTGCGTTACTATTTGTTGGAGCTGAGACTATACGTGCACGCGGCGAAACATTAAAGCTTGGTTGACCTTGTACACTGCATTGTTGGTTAGGTATGCTAACCGGTTGGTTTTGTTGCTGTTGCCGAGAAAAACCTCTATTGTTACCAAAAATGCGTTTGCTGTTGCTGATAATTTTACACACACTGATGATTAAAATTTTCTCTGATATTAAAGTTCTCGTGGTTGTCATTTCTGGAGCGTCTAATGAAAAAGTGTCACTTTCGGTATAACTTGTCTTATCAGGTTTTCTTTACTCATTCTTAATCCTAGGTAGAGCAATAGTTAAAGAGCTGTTTTGATAGATATAAAGGATAGTAGAAGAGAAGGCAGCAGTGCAGGAAACTAAAGATGAAACAGCACTACTATGGCTCGGGGCCCTGTGCACGCTACGGCACATACTCATTAAAGCGTAATGAATCCCCTGAGGTCAATTACGCGCTGCAAATAAATTTTAGCTTTTGCGTTACAGGCAATGCCAGTGAAAATTCGAAAGAAAATTGTAGTATCCAGTCCAAAGCTAGTTTCTGCATTACAGGTAATGGCGGTGAAAGTACAAAAATAAATCGACGTATCCAGTTCAAAGCATGTACCTGAGCTCTGTCATCTTCAAATACCTTAGATTTTCTTACGGATAATAATTGCTTATAGTCAACGTTCTCGTCACTGAATATGTGAACAGGTTCACGATTACATAAGAATCTGTTTGTCTGTGTCTTTTCGGATTATAAGTCGCGTAGTTTTCGGATTTTAAGTCGTGTAGTCTCTGTAAATTGCTTAAGTGACACTGACTATGTGAGTGCGACAAACGTTCGGAATGTGCCGCACGCTGTGACGCGTTAGTGAGTGAAACAATTTTCATTTCTGTTACTTTAACACGTTCGTCAATTTGGCTGATCTGTTGTTCTCACTTCTTGTCGGCTTCTGTATCCACAATGTGTGAAAGTTCTGGTGACTTTAAATTAAACTCGTCGTGTAACTGAGTCGCATTTTCAGAACATTGTTCAGTGACCGCACTAATTTCAGCGCTATGTGATTCTGTTGTCGCTAAGGCAAAAACATTTTTCATTTCTGTTACTTTAATACGTTCGTCCTGTGGCTGATCTGTTGTTCAAATTTCTTATCGACTTCCGTATTCAGAGTGCGTGAAAGTTCCGGTGACTTTAAATTAAATTCGTCACGTATCTGTGTTGCGTTTTTAGGACATTGTTCGGCGACTGCACTAATTTCGTCTCTATGTGATTCTGTTGTGGCTGCATGTCTATTATCTAATTCTTGTTCAACAGATCTAGTTTTTTCACTACTATTATTAGCACAAGCCTTAATTTCGTCACGTAATTGTCCTTTAGTATCATAATATTGCGCGGCAATGGCTTTAATCTGTTCATCAAGCTGTTTATTCCGTTCACTAAGTTGTTCGATTTTTTCATTAATGTTATCTTGTCCTTCATTCGACTGTTTATAACTTTCATTGATTAGTTTACGTTGTTTGAGATCGTTTACCTGTATTTCATTCATTAGTAGTAATACTGCCACAATTTGACCCAATTTTAAATTAACGACACTATTCTCTGTGCTGTTTAATGGCGTACCTGCAATTGTCACGTTTTGTGTATCCATTTGGACATTCTGTGATTCTTGAAAATGTTTGCCAATCGGATGTGCACTGTTAATCACTACCTCGGAATCAAATAAATCTGTCCTACTCTGATTACACTGTTCATTTTCGTTAGAAAAATCTGTCCGTTCGTCACGTAAATTCTGCAAACCGGGTGTGTTAAGCTGGGCAGCGTTCATTGTAACAGAACGTCCCTCGTCATCAATTGTCGTAAAATTAACAGAGGACACAATTGAATTTGTTTGTTCATCGTCAAGATAAAAATCATTATTAGTGGTCGGTGCGCACTGATTGTCAGTAAACGGAGGATTGTCATCATTACACTGCGTGTCGCAAGTACTATCGTTCAAATTACAAGAATCGGCCATTTCACTCATTATACATCGCGATGTACTATTAACAGTTTTTCGCGGCATTTTTACACAAATCACAATTATTCCCAAATGAAACAAAGACAATGCAAAATCCAACAAACACTATTACAACAAAGAGCAACAAATTGCCGATGATCTGTGGAAGAAAGATTGACAAATTAGAAAAAGCGTTCCGCCAAATGCTAATTATTCTTAAGTAAATAAGAGCAGATATATGACTACTTCTCAGAAGATTCACAAAGAAATACGATCCTGGTCCGGATGTCCCTAAGTGTAACCTCTCCGCAAATATATGACAATGATAATGAGGCAAGTGTAACCTCCCCGCAACAATGTTAATGAATAAATATGCAAAATGGAACCAAGCTTAAACTCCCCACAAAAATAAGGAATGAAAATTGATCGTAAACCCACAATAATATTAATTAGCTAATGAACCATGAACCGTATATAACATCTCAACAGAAATAATTAAACCTGATAAATTTTATAAGGACAGCAGCGCTGACCTTCGGCCCTGTATTCTGAATAAAAAAAACAAAATTCTTACCTCAATAAAAACTGCATCTATATCTGCTCTTATCTATCGACATAGCTTCGTGCAATGCTGGCGTATATTTAATTTTGATTCTTGGAGGAAATGCATAGAAATATTCTTTAAATTGAAATGATTACTTTTCTTTAAAAGATTTACTTTATAAAAAAATTATTATTGGGGCATTTTTTGAACAAATTAATTACTATTAACATACATTATTAGATATGCGCAATGCTGCGTCTTTACCTTCTACAACAATACATATCGTCCCGAATCGTGACCAGAGTCGCGAGAAGAGCACGCCGCCAACGCATGCCGACGTCTGCTCAGTACAACCGTCCACTCGCTACTACCGTATCCGACTGACTACTACTGCAGACTCGCGCAGACTAGCGCAGACTGACTTCTACTGCCGACTCGCTACACGCAACTAACTAGCACTGTCGTCTCGCGCGGTCAAGCGCAGACTAGCAACGATAAATAACTCTCTGGTCAGAGATTCTGTCATGCCTCGCCATCGCTGTTAATGAATACATACGTGTTTCAGGTTATTAATACTTGTGAAATAATGGAATGGTAGGACGCTATTGAGGATTCATTTATGTGGAATGCAAGTAAATACGCTGTTGAGTTTTTCTAATATTAATAACAGAAGATTGTCATTTTGGCGTGAAAATTCCGAACGCAGCAGCCAATCGCGGAGCAGGACCACGATTTAGGCGATTTTTCTCACGATACCAGTACCGAACAAGCCATCTGTCATCGGTACCTTATACCATATTACGTAATCTTTCCGCTGCTGCCTTCTGAACTGCTCTAAGAAGAGATTCTTGTAGCCGAATTTGGTGGCTGTAAAGCCAGTAATATTACACACGCAAGTCGCAAATGGCCGTGGTTTATGGTCAGTGGAACGCGCGCCATAGCGCTGTCCTTGATGTAACCGATAAGTAACAGGTCATTATGTCACTGTGGTGCCAACAGCTTCTCAAATTGCTGTTGCAGATGCAGTACGATGCGCCAGAGCCACAGGCCGAATACGATGTTCTTCCCTCTCGGTAGGGCCACGTGGCGTTACGGAGACCGGTCTCCTTTCGTCTGTACATTCTTGTGACCTTCGCTGCCAGCAATCATGTACAGTGGCTACATTCCTACCAACTCTTTGTGCAGTATCGCAGAAGAAACATCCAATTTGTCATAGCATTATTACATGCCCTCGTTCAAACTCACTGAACTGTTGATAATGGCGTCTTTGTCAACTTAAAGGTATTCTTCACTAACATCAACTCGCCATGTCCAATCTCAAAGGCAACTAACGCTGACGACCGTTACAGCGTGTATTTAAAGCAGACCCGATTTGCATCCACACAGTGGCACTGGGACGCGGCAGGCGCGGAATCTGAATGGACATCATCTTTTCAGATGCACAAACACGCCTACCAACTTTCGGCTCCTTCTTGGTGTTGCGAGTTTTTTCCGTCACAGTGTTATTAATGTTGTTCTGGTCTTCAGTCCAGAGACTGGTTTGATCCAGCTCTCCAAACTACGCTATACTGTGCAAGCATCTTCATCTCCATGGAATCTGCTTACTGTATTCATCTCTTGGCCTCCCTCTACGATTTTTACCCTCCAGCCTGGTGATCCCTTGATGCCTCAGAACATGTCCTAGCAACCGATCCCTTCTTATAGTCAAGTTGTGCCACAAATTCCTCCTCTCTCCAATTCTATTCAGTATCTCCTCATTAGTTACGTGACCTACCTACCTAATCTTCACCATTCTTCTGTAGCATCACATTTCGCAAGCTACTACTCTAAACTATTTGTTGCCGATGATTCACTTCCACACATGGCTACACACCACACTTTCACAGAAGTCTTCCTCACAAATCTACACTCGATGTTAACAAATTTCTCTTCTTCAGAAACGCTTTCCTTGCCATTGCCAGTCTACATTTTATATGCTCACTACTTCGAATATCATCATTTACTTTGCTTCCCAAACAGCAAAACTCATCTACTATTTTAAGCGTCTCATTTCGTAATCTAATTCCCTCAGCATCACCTGATTTAATACGACTACATTCCACTATCTTCGTTTTGCTGTTGTTGATGTTAATCTTATATTCTCCTTTCAAGACACTGTCCATTCCGTTCTCTTCCAGGTCCTTTGCTGTCTCCGGCAAAATTACAATGTCATCGGCCACTCTCAACGTTTTTATTTCTTCTCCTTGGATTTTAATTCCTACTCCGAATTTTTCTTTTGTTTCCTTTACTGCTTATTCCATATACAGATTGAATAATATCGGGGATAGACTACAACCACGCCTCACTCCCTTCCCAACCACTGCTTCCCTTTCATGCCCCTCGAGATTTATAACTCCCATTGTTAATAGCCTTTCGCTGCACTTTATTTTTACCCCTGCCACCTTCAGAATTTGAGAGTATTCCAGTCAACATTGTCAAAAGTCTACAACTGCTAGAAACATTGGTTTACCTTTCCTTAATCTATCTTCTAAGATAATTCGTAGGGTCAGTATTGCTTCGCGTGTTCCAACATTTCTACGGAATCCAAACTTACCTCCCCAACGTCGGTTGCTACCAATTTTTCCATTCGTCCTGTATTCGTGTTAGTATTTTGCAGCCGTGACTTATTATACTGATAGTTCGGTAATTTTCACACCTGAAAACACCTGCTTTCTTTGGGATTGGAATTACATTCTTCTTGAAGTGGGGGGGTATTTCGCCTGTCTTATACATCTTGCGCAGTAGTTCTAATGGGATGTTGTCTACGCCTGGGGCCTTCTTTCAACTTAGGTCTTTCAGTGTTCTATCAAATTCTTCACTCAGTATCATATCTCCCATTTCATCTTCATCTACGTCCTCTTCCATTTCTATAATATTGCCCTCAAGTACACCGCCCTTCTAGAGACCCTCTATAAACTCCTTCCACTTTTCTGCTTTCCCTTCTATGCTTAGAACTGGTTTTCCATCTGAGCTCTTGATATTCATACAAGCGGTTCTCTTTTCTCGAAAGGTCTCTTTAATTTTCCTGTAGGCAGTATGTATCTTACCCCTAGTGATATATGCCTCTATATCCTTGCACTTGTCCTCTAGCCATCCCTGCTCAGCCATTTTGACTTCCTGTCGATCTCATTTTTGAGACGTTTGTCTTCCTTTTTCCTGCTTCGTTCACTGCATTTTTAGATTTTCTCCTTTCATTAATTAAATTAAATAGCTCTTCTGTTACCCAAGGATTTCTACTAGCCCTCGTCTTTTTACCTATTCGATCCTCTGCTGCCTTCACTATTTCATCTGTCAAAGCTAACCATTCTTCTTCTACTGTAATTCTTTCCCCCGTTCTTTTCAATTGTTCCCTTATGCTCTCCCTGAAACTCTGTACAACCTCTGGTTTAGTCAGTTTATCCAGGTCCCATCTCCTTAAATTCCCACCTTTTTGCAGTTTCCTCAATTTTAGTCTTCAGTTCATAACCACTAGATTGTGGTCACAGTCCACATCTGCGCCTGGAAATGTCTTACAATTTAAAACCTGGGTCCTAAATCTTTGTCTTACCATTATATAAGCTGTCTGAAACGTTCCAGTGTCTCCAGACCTCTTCCACGTACAGAGGCGACTTCCTCTTTTTATTCCATTCCCCATTCCATATTCACCTACTTTTCCTTCTCTTCCTTTTCCTACTATCGAATCCCAGTCCCACTTGACTATTAAATTTTCCTCTCCCTTTACTATCTGAATAATTTCTTTTATCTCATCATACATTTCTTCAATTTCTTCGTCATCTGCGGAGCAAGTTGGCATATAAACTTGTACTACTGCCGTAGACGTGGGCTTCGTGTCTATCTTGGCTACAATAATGCGTTCACTATGCTGTTCGTAGAGACTTACCCGCGATCCTGTTTTTTTATTCATTATTGAACCTACTCTTGGATTACCCCTATTTGATTTTGTATTTATAACTCTGCATTCAACCGACCAGAAGCCTTGTTCCTCCTGCCACCGAACTTCACTAATTCCCACTATATCTAGCTTTAACCTATCCATTTCCTTTTTCAAATTTTCTAACCTACCTACCCTATTAAGGGCACTAATTCCCACTATATCTAGCTTTAACCTATCCATTTCCTTTTTCAAATTTTCTAACCTACCTACCCTATTAAGGGATCTGACATTCCACGCTCCGATCCGTAGAACGCCAGTTTTCTTTCTCCTGATAACGACGTCCTCCTGAGTAGTCCCCGCCCGGAGATCCGAATGGGGCACTATTTTACCTCCGGAATATTTTACCCAAGAGAACGCCATCGTCATTTAACCATACAGTAAAGCTGCATGTCATCGGGAAAAATTACGGCTGTAGTTTCCCCTTGCTTTCAGCCGTTTGCAGTACCAGCACAGCAAGGCAGTTTTGGTTAATGTTACAAGGTCATGCCAGTCAGTTATCCAGACTGTTGTCCCTGGAACTACGGAAAAGGCTGCTGCCCCTCTTGAGAAACCACACGTTTGTCTGGCCTCTCTACAGATACCTCTCCGTTGTAGTTGCACCTACGGTAAAGCTATCTGTATCGTTGGGGTACGCAAGCCTCGTCACCAACGGCAAGGTCCATGATAAATGGGGGAGGGGGCAGTATTATTATGATATTGAAATTGTTTGTTATTACTATTATTATTATTATCATTATTATTATTAGTGGGGGAGAGGCGGGAAAGGGTAAAGAACTGCATTGATCTCTCTATGAAAGGATTCGTGGTTTGCGATTCGTTCTTTGAATCTACGCTCATTGTGGTGTAAGTACAAATCAACTTATTCTTATCGAACTGTTTTTCCATCTAAACGCAAATCAAAATGTAAATTACAGACCACTGACGATGCTTTACCTCAATAAAACGAAACGCGTCTGGTGAAAACAATCACGCATTTTGCAGTTACATCGACAGAACAAAAATACCCTCAAGATTTATGAAAAGGTTTTAAAGATATTAAAATGTGAAATATGGCGAAAAGTTAACTTTAAAGCCTTTTCATAAATTCTTTGACGGAGGTCATAAGAAATAAATTTATCGTGAACTTTACCAAACACTGAACAAAAAATTTTGGCAATCCTAGTGCAGCAAACCAATAACGGATACAAAACGAGATCTCAACAAGAAAACAAAACGAAATGTATAACAACCATCTGAAAATGGATTTGTAAAAAAATCTGAAACCAGTCATGGGTCGATACAAATAAAACTTGTTCAACCATACTCGTGGCTGGTTGCTGTTTCAATTAAAAAAACCTTATGGAATTACAGCGACGGTTCTCAACAAGTCAATTTTCAACAAAATGGCGTATAACTAGACAAAATTGAAACATTCGTGATGTGGATTTGGGAGAGAATGGAGAAAATAAAATGTGTGAATAAAGTGGAGAATAGTGAACTACAGGTAAGCGTAAAGGAAAAAAGGATTCTCTTGAGCCTGCTTACTGTTCGAATACAGTGTTAGAGGTGTGGTGCTTCACACAGTCACGTCGATCAAATATCTAGGACCAACGTTATAAGGCGATATGAAATGGAACGAGCACGTAGTCGGTAGTAGGAAAGACGAATAGTCGGCTTCCGTTTATTAGGAGAATTCTAAGAATATGTAATTCAGCTATGAAGGAGACAGCGTATAGAACACTAGTGCCTGCCATTCTTGAGTACTGCTCGAGTATTTGGGATCCCCAACAGCTCGAATCAAAGGAAGACATCAAACCAGTTCAGCTTTGTTACCAGTAGGTTCGATCAGGGTGCGAGTGTTACGGAAACGCTCCGCGAACTCAAATGGGAATCCCTGATCCATGGAGGGAAGAAGATGTTCTTTTCTCGAAGCACTATTGTGAAAAGTTAGAGAAGCGGCAGTTAAAAGCTCACTGCAAAACAACCCTAGTTCAGCCAACCTACAAGGACCGCGAAGATGAAATAGGAGAAATTAGGGCTCAAACGGACGCCTACAGATAGTCGTTTTCCCTCGGTCTATTTGCAAGTGCAACAGAAAAAGGAATAAATAGTAGTGACATAAGGTACCTTCTGTCATGTACCGTGTGGTGACATGAGTATGTACGTAGATGTAGTTGTAGGAGAAAAGAAGAGAGGATGGGACAAAAACTGCCAGGAAAAGGAATTCTAACAGTAACTATGAAAGGTACAGTGGATGAACAGAAGAAAATATCAAGGCAAAGAATACAATTACTGGATGATCTTAAAAGAGGAAGCTACCAGGCTATGACCTAGGTGTGATGGAGACAGCAATGGACCAAGAACTTGCCAATATCCAGGACACCTTTCATAATGATTACCATCTTGATGATATATCAGAGAACATCCCCACTGCAAATAAAGATTTGTTTAGGGGCTTCATCAGTTTGCGGCATGCTCCTCCCCGCTCATCCCAACATAATTGATTGTCAAGTTTAACCCGAGATATCACACACTAGCTTGAAAGACATCAGGAACAGGTATAAATCCATTCTCAAATCACAATTTAGTAATGATGAAAAGCAGGTTCAAGTTTAAGAGACTAGTCAGTAAGAATCAATACACAAAGAAGAGAAACACAGAAATACTAGCGTACGAGGGGATACGCATGAGGTTCTATGAGATTAAAGATACTAGGATAATGAGTAACTCAGTAGGCAATTTAGTTGAAGAGCAATGGACATTGCTATGAAGGGCAGTCACAGGAGTTAGAAAGAAAAACATATGTACAAGGAAGGTAACTGCAAAGATACCGTGAATAACAGAAGAAATACTTCAGATGATCGACGAAAGAAGGAAGTACAACAATGTCCAGAGAAATTGAGGAATACAGAAATACAAGTCACTTAGGAATGAAATAAGAAGTGCAGGGAAGCTAATGGGAAATGGCTGCATGAAAAATGTGAAGAAATCGAAAAAGAAGTGATAGTTGGGAGCACAGACTCAGCATACAGAGAAGTTAAAACTAACTTTGGTGAAACTAAAAAAAGAAGAGGGGGGTAACACTGGGAGTGCAATGAAAATTCCACTGTTAAACGCGGAGGAAAGAGTGGATAGGTGGCAACAGCTAATTAGGGGCCATTATGAGAGGGAGGACTTATCTGATGACGTGATAGAAGAAGAAATTGGATTCGATAGGGAAGGGGTAGTGGGCCCAGTATTAGAATCAAAATTTAGAAGACCTTTGGAAGACTTAAGATCACATTCGACCAGAATTTCTAAAATAATTGGGGGGGGGGGGGAAGTGGAAACAAAACTACTATTCACGTAGGTGTGTAGAATTATGAGACTGGAGATATATCATCAGACTTTCGGAAAAAAATTATTCACACGATTCCCAAGATGGCAAGAGCCGACAAATGCAAGAATTATCGCACAATCAGCTTAACACCTCATGCACCCAAGTTGCTGACAAGAATAGTACACAAAAGAAGGGGAAAGAAAGTTGAGTATCCGTTAGATGACAATCAGTTCGGCTTTGGGAAAGGCAAAGGCATCAGAGAGGCAGCTCTGACGTTGCGGTTCATAACGGAGGCAAGACTGAAGAAAAATGAAGACACGTTGACAGGATTTGTCGACCTGGTAAATGCATTTTTCAATGTCAAATGGTGCAAGATGTTCGAAATTCTGAGAAAAGTAGGAGTAAGCTATACGGAAAGACGAAGATATAGAGTATGTACAACGAAGGAGGAAAAATGAGACTGGAAGACGAAGAATGAAGCTCGGATTTAAAAGGGTGCAAGACAGGGATGTAATGTTTCATTCCTGTTGTTCAGTCTATACGTCGAAAAAGGAATGGCGGAAATAAAAGAAAACTTCAAGTGTGGGATTAAAATTCGAGGTGAAAGGATATCATTGTTAAGACCCTCTGATGGCGCTTCTACCCTCAGTAACGTCTAGAAGACTTGCAGAAGCTACTGAATGAAATGAGCTGTCTGATGAGTACCAAGAGTAAAACGAAGAAAGACGAAAGTAATGAGAAGTAGCAGAAATGAGAACAGCGAGAAACTTAACGTCAGCAATGGGGACCACGAGGTAGACGAAGTTACGGACCTCTGCTACCTAAGCAACAAAATAACCCATGATGGATGCAGCAAGGAGGACATCAAAAGTAATTGGTCAAAAGGGCATTCCTGGCCAAGAGAATTCTTCCAGTATCAAACAAAGGCTTAGTCTGAGGGAGAAATTTCTGAGAATGTACTTTTGGAACATTGCTTTCTGTGGTAGTGGAAACATGAACTGCGGTAAAACCGGAAAAGAAGAGAATCGAAGCATTTGAGATGTGGCGCTACAGACGAATGTTGGAAATTAGGTGGACTGATAGGGTAAGGAATTACGAGATTCACTGCAGAATCGGCGAAGAAAGGAATATATGGAAAACACTGACAAGAAGAAGCGATACTATGATTGGTCATCAAGGAATAACTTCCATGGCACTAGAGGAAGCCGTAGAGGATAAAAACTGTAGAGAAAGACAGAGATTTAAATACATCCAGCAAATAATTGAGCGCGTAGGTTGCAATTTCTAATTGAAATGAAAAGTTTGGCACAGGAGAGGAATTCTTGGCGGGTCACATCTAACCAGTCAAAGACTGATGAGGCAGAGAAAATCCCATGAACTGAATGCTGTCTACGTGTGCTATCGGTTCGAAAACATGGTTCAAATGGCTCTGACACTATGGGACTTAGCATTTGAGGTCATCAGTCCCCTATAACTTAGAACTACGCTACTGGCCATTTAAATTGCTACACCGCGGAGATGACGTGCTACAGACGCGAAATTTACCCGACAGGAAGAAGATGCTGTGATATGCAAATGATTAGCTTTTCAGAGCATTCATACAAGGTTGGGGCCGGTGGCGTCGCCTGGTGAAACGTTGTTCGCTCTGAGCAATATGGGACTTAACATCTGTGGTCATCAGTCCCCTAGAACTTAGAACTACTTAAACCTAACTAACCTAAGGACAGCACACACATCCATACCCGAGGCAGGATTCGAACCTGCGACCGTAGCAGTACCGCGGTTCCGGACTGAGCGCCTGGAACCGCTAGACCAAAACTTTGTTGTGATGTCTCGTGTAAGGAGGAGAAATGCGTACTTTGATGAATGTCGGACTGTAGCCTATGGCGATTGCGGTTTATCGTATCGCGACATTGCTGCACGCCTTGGTCGAGATCCAATGACTGTTAGCAGAATATGGTATCGGTGGGTTCAGGAGGGTGATACGGAACGCCGTGCTGGATCCCAACGGCCTCGTATCACCAGCAGTCGATATGACAGGCATCTTTTCCGCATGGCTGTAACGGATCGTGCAGCCACGTCTCTATCCCTGAATCAACAGATGGGGAAGTTTGCAAGACAACAGCCATCGGCACGAACAGTTCGACGACGTTTGCAGCAGCGTGGACTATCAGATCGGAGACCATGGCTGCGGTTACCCTTGACGCTGCATCACAGACAGGAGTACCTACGATGGTGTACTCAACGACGACCCTGGGTGCACGAATGGCAAAACGTCGTTTTTTCGGATGAATCCAGGCTCTGTTTACATCATCATGATGGTCGCATCCGTGTTTGGCGACATCGCGGTAAACGCACATTGGAAGCGTGTATTCGTCATCGCCATACTGTTGTAGCACCCGGCGTGATGGTACGGGGTGCCATTGGTTACACGTCTCGGTCACCTCTTGTTCGCATTGACGGCACTTTGAACAGTGGACGTTACATTTCAGATGTGTTACGACCCGTGGCTCTACCCATCATTCGATCCCTGCGAAACCCTACATTTCAGCAGGATAATGCACGACCGCATGTTTCAGGTCCTGTACGGACCTTTCTGGATACAGAAAATGTTCGACTGCTGCCCAGGCCAGCACATTCTCTAGATCTCCCACCAATTGAAAAGTCTGGTCAATGACGGCCGAGCAACTGGCTCGTCACAATTCGCCAGTCACTACTCTTTATGAAGTGTGGTATCGTGTTGAAGCTGCACGGGCAGCTGTACCTGTACACGCCATCCAAGGTCTGTTTGACTCAATGCCCAGGCGTATCAAGGCCGTTATTACGGCCAGAGTTCGTTGTTCTGGGTACTGATTTCTCAGGATCAGTGCACCGAAATTGCGAGAAAATGTGATCAGATGGCAGTTCTTTGCCCAATGAATACCCGTTTATCGTCTGCATTTCTTCTTGGTGTAGCAATTTTAATGCCCAGTAGTGTACTTAAACCTAACTAACCTAAGGACATCACAGTCTTCGATGCCCGAGGCATGATTCGAACCTGCGACCGTAGCGGTCACGCGGTTCCAGGTTGAAGCGCCTAGAACCGCTCCGCCACCCCGGCCGGCTATCGGTTCGACGTCATATTTTGGACATATAGTGAAACCTTAGCGGGACAGTTACTGCCTCCAGCCATCGCACCGAGAGTTTTCTTAAGTGAACAGGTAGTGCATCTGAGCCGATGTCTGTGGCCAAGACATCCGTAGTTTTCCCACTAGCTGCAGCAGACAGTGCTGTGTTTGCACTTCATGGCGGCCGGCTGACTCACGCAAGCCACACGCGCCGTCGAGGGTGTCGTTCGGCATCTCCGCCCGCTCTTCACGAATCTCCCGCAACGGCTCGGTTCGGCTCGGCACGGCACGGGTCGCCGCGCTGCGGCAGTATGATATCTGGTCCGTGGATCGCAGCTACGCCTGCCTGCCCGCCTTCTCCCGCCGCCTGACAATGGCCGTAATGCAGGTGACGGGCCGTCGTGTGACGTGTCGGCGATAGCATTGTGGGCGGCGCGCCGGATGGCGCTGAATGCCGGCAGATGAGCTGCGAGGCCCCACCTGCCGCGACCTTGACTCACTTGCGGCTCGGGGCCCGGCTGCGCAGCTTCCTCCCCCTCCTCCCCCTCCTCCTCCACCTCCCCAGCTGCTGCTCCTCCTGCTCGGCCACTTTCACTCTCCACTCGCTCCACACACAGCACAGCGAGCTCGGCGTGTGCCGACACAGGCTACTGCATGCCCTGCGGAACACAGTTGCCGAAGGGAGCAAACACGCGTATGGCGTCAAGACCGACTACAAAAACTTCGCCAAACGCGACCGAATTTCCTAAGGGCTCAGATTAGGACCGTTGGTAAAGTACCGATATTCCGATATTGTTCCAGAAACGACCGATATAGGAAAAGCTGATACCCTTTCTCCGATATATCGGTATCAAAGCGACAATATCGATTTTTGGAAAATACTTGAAGTTGTTCTTTTCAAATTATAGCAGGACATAATTTTACTTTCACTGTGTGACGGGGTCTCAGTACTTTTTCAGCTTTCATCACGTCCAGTATTTCCCTTTGACTGTCTAAAGCAAGTATATGTGGCACAAACCAACAACACCGATTACACTGGTGAGGGGGTGGGGCGGGGGGGGGGGGGGGGGAGGGGGAGCGGGATGGCAGTATGAATGGGATAACAAGGTGTTCGATGGGAAGAAACAGCATAATTATATACGAAGATAGTAACTGTTCTCGAAACAGTTAACATGTAGTTACCATTGTTAGCAAAGTGGTTATCGCCAAGCGTGGAAGTGCATTGTTTTCCTCTTAGTTCATGTTCTATGGGGGATGGACAGGCTGCTACCTTGTTAGTTCACAGAATATTTAATAATAAAGAAATACTTAAATATACATATCTAAAACTGGCAGTATATTTACAACGTGCAGCCGATATTTTTATAGGCAGGTGCGTCGATATTTTTTTCCTCAGATGTATGGATAAGATATGTTTTTACGATATATCAAGAGCCGGTAGCGTTATTCTTGTAAATGTCGATATATCGGATTCCCAATATTTTTGGAAAGTCGTAGTTCAGATGACGAGCAGTAGAGCGCGTTATTCCGTGCTAGATTTGTCTTCTACCAAAACTACAGTTCACTAGTTTTGGTACAGTACACAAATCACTAAGTAAATGGTTTCATAACCGGTAGTATTGGTAGCGTTGGCAAGGAAAGAAACATAAAAAAAACGTGTGAGAGACCAAGTGGGAACCGACGACTTCCCTTTGTTTTTTATTTGTTTCTTGTGCACATAATTATAACCGCACATTGTTCAGCGTTAGTCCATTGTGTAATTTACTATCTTACAAAATATAAATTGGATTTTATGAGTAACTTCTGCGTTCTTATGTAACCAAAGTATTACTTTTGGTGCAAGGAAAGTTCACGTGCACGAACATAAAACATTTACAGAATTAATTTTATTTTGTACTCAACATAACGTTCTTTATTGAAATATGAGAAAGTTGTTTATCAATAACAGGAACAAGTTTTATACTGGGTGCGGTAAAACAGTTTGACCAAAAGCGTAGCCAGCCGGTGTGCCAGAGCGGTTCTAGGCGCTTCAGTCTGGAACCGCGCGACTGCTACGGTCGCAGGTTCGAATCCTGCCTCGGGCATGGATGTGTGTGATGTCCTTAGGTTAGTTAGGTTTAAGTACTTCTAAGGTCTAGGGGACTCATGACTTCAGATGTTAAGTCCAGCAGTGCTCACAGCCATTTGAACCTTTTTTTTTCCTAATCATTGTTTACGACATATTCCTTCATTCGCCGATTCTGCGGAGAACCTCACTTCTTATCGCTCAAAGTTTCGACATCATTCGATAGTACAACATTTCAAACTTTTCGATTCTCTTCTTTTTCCAGTTTTCCGACGGCCTGTTTTACACTTCCATGAAATTCTGCACAACAAATTTACATTCTCAGATTTTTCTTCTACAAATTAAGATCCGCGTATGATACTAGTAAACTTATTTTAGGGTGAAATGCCCTCTTTGCCTGTAATAGTCTACTTTCTCTTGCCCTCCTTGCTCCATCCGTCATTCATTAAATCCGAAGTTACCAGAATTATTCCATTTCGCCTTTACGTGGTGCCCATTTTTTGGTGTTAAGTTTGAAACATCCCCTTAGAAAAATTATAAATGACTGTGCTTAAACTGACACACAATATTTATAGCGCAACGCAATCTGACTTCCAAAAATCCCTACAAACGAATGGCCCTGACTAACAATAACCTATACCTTTCATGAATCACTTACCTCACAAAAATCTTCGTTACTCAAACTACTGCAATACAACGTGCGCCAATACTGCCAGCTGAATAAAAGATTCAAACTACTGAAGGCACTAACTACTGATAGGCATAGTTAGCAAATCTCTCTCCCCACATCCACCACTGCTGGCGACTCACCTCCAACTGCGCAACGCTACGTGCTGTTCACATCCAACTACCCAACACTACAATAGCAAATTCCAACAATGCAAACCAGCCACAGACTGCACACAGCACAGTCAGTGATTTTCATACAGAGCGCTACATGGCGTTACCAACATAAAAACCTAAACAGCCTGCTTACATAGCCCCCATGCTACCCACAAAAAATTTTACAAATTGTTTTGGGCACTGGCCAATACATATTTGTTAAAAAATTTTTAATTTAACTCTAACAAATATATCCAATGCACACACTTATCGATACAATGTTGGTCAAAAGCTAAAATTTTCTCACAGTCCGTAAAGACAGTAGTCTTGATCATTCATCACAGTAAAATTGCAGTGTTTTTTTTTTCTCAAAGTCTGAGCAGCAAAAGAAAATGCACACGGAAGTAGTGGATTTCCATGCAGTCTTGAAGAAGTAGTATTGCCCTTCCAACTGAAATACAGTGCTAACTCTTGACATGCAGACAGGTAATGGGCCACAACAGAGCAAACCCACAGAAGAGTCAGTCGAAGTTGAAGAATATTGGTAGGTAGGTCATCACAGAGCAGACCCACTGTAGTCCTGGTAGAGATTATGGTATTGATGGGCCACCAGTGGGTCTCACTGCAGTCCTTGTAGAAATAATGGTATTGGTGGGCCATCAAAGATGCAGACCCACTGTAGTCCTTGTAGAGACGTCCAGCAGACATGTGTTGTGATTGTGCAGGTGCACAATCACCATCGAAGCGTCTTGCGGACAATATAGCAAGTCCATAAACCACCACTTGTGCACTGACAAAGTTTTTGAAATTGTCCTTAGAACCAGCAATGATGTTAACCAGTCCTTTGCTGAATTATCAACACATGTGCAAATGCTAACAGTGCCCTTTTTCCTCGCGTATTCTGCGTGTACTATGACCAACAAAAAAGTGTGCAGTGCAATGAAACTTAATTTGAAGAACTGGTGTCTATACAATTATAAATTTACAACATAAGAATACAATTGCAAAAGTACAAAAACATCATTAAAAACCATAATAATACAGATAACATTTGTAGTAGTACAGGCTTTACAAAAGAATAGAAATAAACAGATTCATAGGTGTTACTGGAATTATGACATAAGTAAATAAATAAAATAATGAAAATAGTTTTCGAAACATTAATTTCACACATAAGCATTGAAACAGAACAGAATTAATAATGTCTAAACATCTTTACAAAGTAAATAACATAGTATCAGAAAAATTCTACAACATATCTCTTATCAGATAAACATATAAAGACAGGAAGAACACAAATACACAAGGGTACACAAACACATAGCGGAATAACACAAAAGGAAAGGACAAGGTTTGTTTTACTGCAGTATTTTGCAAACAAAACTTTCTTTACTTCTTGGAGATCTCCCTTCGTTCTTCATTATTTCCAAAAAGTCCTATCTATACCTGCTTTCTGTACTTTTTTCATATAACTTCTCAATGCATTTCTTCCAATTCATCGCAACTCATTCTCTTATATAGCCTACATCCTCTTAAGCTAACTTAAATCTACTGAGCTCAGATGCATAAACTAAGGGACGAGGCACTGCAGCAGCACAAAACAATTAACACAAACAGCAATGACAAAAAATGCAAATTTGCAAAGCTAGCAGCAGTAAATCTAAATCAGCAAAGCAAATGCAATATTACAACTAATATAGGGCAACGTGCAGCAAACAAGAAAAATAAATCAGTAGTAAAACTGGCTTAACAGAGTAATACAAAGTGAAATTCAGTAGCATTATGCCTGGCACACAGCAGCAGCACATGCATTAACTTATATCAAATCATGACAAACCCACAAGCAGAAAAAATAGTACACTAAAGACAACAATGCCGATAAGGGAAATGTCTATTCACGTCCTAATGTCTATGTCATTAAAGTGGTGTACCACAACTTATTCTACAAAAAAAATTACTAAGTACTTGAAAAGAAAATTATGTATGCAGTTACTGTTATTAGTCCCTTCTTATTGTTCTTTCCTTTCCAAGTGCTCCTTTTTCGAAGAATGTGGATCATAAAATTATTATCTAATAGATCTGTTGACAGAAAGTGTTCACATTAGCAAATGCTTTTAGTTTTATTTTATAAAACCACTGCTGCAACACAGCTGGAAACCAGATATCAAATGAAATAAGCAACCATGTAAAGCAAAGCATAAAAATATCATTCAATAGTCATGTGGCATTTCATAAGTCAGTAGAAATTCTCTCAACTCTCGTAGAAAGACACTTGTCATAATCAGGTGTGCATATGTAAGAATATTTCCCATCAATTCATAAGCATTTCCATAAGTAGCACAAAGTACATGCTCCACAGTATAATCATATGTTTCCAAGTAATAGTGTGTCATATTTGCGATGCTTTCTACAAAGGAATGTCAATAGCGAGGTTAATGGCCTCTTTTTCTCTCCACGTAATGGCTTTTTTTCCAGGCAGGTGGCACAGCTGGGCACCCACAATGCATTATGTCAGGGTCACTTAGGTTTCTTACCGAAATATGTACGACAGCAGTTTGCGCTACAGTGACAGTCTCATATAAAAAAATTTGACAGGTTGAGAATTTGCGTTACAAATGTGTAGAAACAAAATCCTGTAAATATAACAGTGTCCAAAAAATTTTCGCAGGCATTGTGATACATTCACGCATATACACACATTTCATAACTCTTAAAGTACGATTCTTGATTTCCAACATCCTTTTTCACAAACCAGAGTCCCTAACCACTACTCATTATTCCTTACTTTATTACACATATACCTATTTGTCGACACTTCTTCAATATTTCATCATAATAAATACGTAGCATAATCAAATTCCTCATATAGCATCAGCTTATTGATCATAAACATACCTCAACAGCATAATACACATCGTCGTCGTAATAATAATATCATAACGCCTCAGTCAAATCTCAAAAACGTCGTAGCTTTCTGCAATAATTTCAAAACCTAAAAAAAAAAATTCTCTGCTCATTTCAATAGTGTCATCTACCTCAAACGTTCTTTAAAAATCATGATCCCATACCAAATACATCATTCAAAGCTCTCATAGTATCACAATGGTTCCGAAAAAATATGAACAATTCACAAAGTACAGACAAAATACAAGTGTGAAGTTATCCAACTGTGTAATTACGTAAACATCTGTCACTCATGTATTAAAATAAATGTTTGTCTCTCTCAGTTAAATGATCAGATAGCTGTGTAATTTATGTGTTAGAGAAATATGGTACCGATGAGTAATGTTGTATAAACAAATACCATATTAGCTAGGGCTCCTTCTGCTTGCCAAACACATGGTACACAAAGTAAGCGTGTATCCCCTGAGGATTCATGTAATTATACCCTCAGGTGTTACAGATTACAGCAATGGAATGAAATGTATCACGGAAAACCTTTGTATCCTTGTAATTCAAAAATCTTTAAAAATAAATGTTTTAAGTGCAAATTAATCACTCAAATACGTGTACTGTAGCGCTAAACTGTGCGTCTTGTTCTAAGATAAACTCTGTCATTACTTAAGGGTAAAAATGTAGCAAGTGTCGTAATTATCGTCATCCGTATGCAAAGTTCTGTAGATGTCAATGTACTTACCATGTAATAAACAAAAGTGAAATGCTATGCGTGTAGATATCGTAGTTATTACGTACAGTACCGTGATCAAGAAAGTACTATACTGTAACTATTGTTGTGCTACGAAAAAGGCTGTCTCATTGTAGCTATACCACAAAAGTTACTACTAAAACATGTTTTACTTTCCAGAAGAATTCAGAAAAACTGTGCAGATATAAAACAGACACAGCACAAAAGCAACAATGTAAATTGTGTCACACATTAGTAGCGTCGTGATATAATCGTGTAGCTGTCAAAGAAATCAAATACTAAGTCATCTTTAATGTCACAGAAAGTACTTCAAATAAAGAATGTCTTTTCAAGTAAACCAAAGCGTTGCATTAAAATCTCATTAGCAGTATATGTTCTAAGTATGCAAGCCTTATAGTCGTTACGAAATAGTGCAACTAACAAGCAAGAATGTACACACACAATAACACTGTGTCGTCTGTTCACTATAACAATGCATTCGTAATAAGTGTCTAAATATGTTCCCTAGGTTCTAGACTGGATAGTCTAGAACCTAGCTCATGTCCACGAATCAGCATGGTTTTAGAAAGCATCGCTCTTGCGGAACTCAGCTTATCCTTTTCTCACGTCATGTACTGCGAACTATGGATGAAGGCCAACAGGCAAATTCGATATTTCTAGATTTCCAGAAAGCATTTGATCTGGTGCCCTATCTACATCTACATGATTACTCTGCAATTCATATTTAAGTGCTTGGCAGGGGGTTCATCGAACCACAATCATACTATCTCTCCACCATTCCACTCCCGAACAGCGGGCGGGAAAAACGAACACCTAAACCTTTCTGTTCGAGCTCTGATTTCTCTTATTTTATTTTGATGATCATTCCTACCTATGTAGGTTGGGCTCAACAAAATATTTTCGCATTCGGAAGAGAAAGTTGGTGACTGAAATTTCGTAAATAGATCTCGCCGCGACAAGAAACGTCTTTGCTTTAATGACTTCCATCCCAACTCGCGTATCATATCTGTCACACTCTCTCCCTCAAAACGAGCTGCCCATTTTTGCACCCTTTCGATGGCCTCCGTCAATCCCACCTGGTAAGGATCCCACACCGCGCAGCAATATTCTAACAGAGGACGAACGAGTGTAGTGTAAGCTGTCTCTTTAGTGGACTTGTTGCATCTTCTAAGTGTCCTGCCAATGAAACGCAACCTTTGGCTCGCCTTCCCCACAATATTATCTATGTGGTCTTTCCAACTGAAGTTGTTCGTAATCTTAACACCCAGGTACTTAGTTGAATTGACAGCCTTGAGAATTGTACTATATATCGAGTAATCGAATTCCAACAGATTTCTTTTTGAATTCATGTGGATCACCTCACACTTTTCGTTATTTAGCGTCAACTGCCACCTGCCACACTATACAGCAATCTTTTCTAAATCCCTTTGCAACTGATACTGGTCTTCGGATGACCTTACTAGACGGTAAATTACAGCATCATCTGCGAACAACCTAAGAGAACTGCTCAGATTGTCACCCAGGTCATTTGTATAGATCAGGAACAGCAGAAGTCCCAGGACGCTTCCCTGGGGAACACCTGATATCACTTCTGTTTTACTCGCTGATTTGCCGTCTATTACTACGAACTGCGACCGTCCTGACAGGAAATCACGAACCCAGTCGCACAACTGAGACGATACCCCGTAGGCCCGCAGCTTGATTATAAGTCGCTTGTGAGGAACGGTGTCAAAAGCTTTCCGGAAATCTATAAATACGGAATCAACTTGAGATCCCCTGTCGATAGCGGCCATTACTTCGTGCGAATAAAGAGCTAGCTGCGTTGCACAAGAACGATGTTTTCTGAAACCATGACGATTACGTATCAACAGATCGTTCCCTTCGAGGTGATTCATAATGTTTGAATGCAGTATATGCTCCAAAACCCTACTGCAAACCGACGTCAATGATATAGGTCTGTAGTTCGATGGATCACTCCTACTACCCTTCTTAAACACTGGTTCGACCTGCGCAATTTTCCAATCTGTAGGTACAAATCTATCGGTGAGCGAGCCGTTGTGTATGATTGCTAAGTAGGGAGCTATTGTATCAGCGTAATCTGAAAGGAACCTAATCGGTATACAATCTGTACCTGAAGACTTGCCCGTATCAAGCGATTTGAGTTGCTTCGCAACCCCTAGGGTATCTACTTCTAAGAAACTCGTGCTAGCAGCTGTTCGTGTTTCAAATTCTGGAATATTCCATTCGTCTTCTCGGTGAAGGAATTTCGGAAAATTTCGTTCAATAACTCCGCTTTAGATGCACAGTCGTCGGTAACAGTACCATCGGCACTGCGCAGCGAAGGTATTGACTGCGTTTTGCCGCTTGTGTACTTTACGTACGACCAGAATTTCTTCGGATTTTCTACCAAATTTCGAGACAATGTTTCGTTGTGGAACCTATGAAAGGCATCTCGCATTGAAGTCCGTGCGAAATTTCGCGCGTCTGTAAATTTTAGCCAATCTTCGGGATTTCGCGATCTTCTGAACTTCGCATGCTTTTTCCGTTGCCTCTGCAACAGCGTTCGGACCTGTTTTGTGTACCACGGGGGATCAGTTCCATCTCTTACCAGTTTATGAGGTATGAATCTCTCAATTGCTGTTGCTACTATATCTTTGAATTTGAGCCAAATCTCGTCTACATTTGCATAGTCTGCATTGCTGGCTGTTAACGAAAGTATGAGCACATGGAATAAGTTCACAGATAAGAGAACTCAGAACGTTGTCCTCGACAACGAGTGTTCAAATGGCTCTGAGCACTATGGGACTCAACTGCTGAGGTCATTAGTCCCCTAGAACTTAGAACTAGTTAAACCTAACTAACCTAAGGACATCACAAACATCCATGCCCGAGGCAGGATTCGAACCTGCGACCGTAGAGGTCTTGCGGTTCCAGACTGCAGCGCCTTTAACCGCACGGCCACTTCGGCCGGCACAACGATTGTTCATCAGAGATAAGGGTATCGTCAGGATTGCCCCAGGGAAGAGTGATAT
Source organism: Schistocerca americana (assembly GCF_021461395.2). Classification (NCBI taxonomy): domain Eukaryota; kingdom Metazoa; phylum Arthropoda; class Insecta; order Orthoptera; family Acrididae; genus Schistocerca; species Schistocerca americana. The sequence goes on along the minus strand of NC_060120.1, from coordinate 1,036,238,371 downwards.
CACCGCTGCTATTCTCTATACACATAAATGATATGGGGGAAAAGGGTGGGCAGAATCTGCGATTGTTTGTGATGATGCCGTAGTATACGGTAAGGTGTCGAACTTGAGTGACTATAGGAAGATACAAGGCGACTTACACAAGATTTCCAGGTGGTCTGATGAATGGCAGCTAGCCCTAATTGAGGAAAAACGTAAGTTAATGCGGACGAGTAGGAAGAACAAACTCGTGATGTTCGGATACAGTATTACCAGTGCTCTGCGTGACACAGTCGTTTAAATATCTCGGCGTAATGCTGCAAAGCGATATGAGATGGGACGAGCATGTGATAACTGTGGTGGGGAAGGCGAATGGTCGACTTCAGTTTATTGAGAAGAGTAGTTTTAGGGAAAAGTTGTTCACATGTAAAGGAGACCGCATGTAGGATGCTGGTGCGACCTATTGCTGGGATCCGTACCAGGTCGGATTGAAGGAAGACATCGAAGCAATTCATAGACGGGCTGCTAGATTGGTTAACGGAAGGTTCGAACAATACGTAAGTGTTACGGAGATGCTTCACGAACTCAAACGGAAGTCACTGGAGGGAAGGCAACGTTCTTTCCGAGAAACGCTATTGAGAAAATTTAGAGAACCGGTATTTTAATCTCAGTGCCGAACGACTCTTCTCCCGCCAACATACATAGCGCGTTAGGACCACAAAGATACGATAGAAGAAATTAAGACTCTTGCGGTGGCATACAGGAAGTCGTTTTTCCCTCGCTCTATTTGCGATGGAACAGGAAAGAAAATTACCAGTAGTGGTACGAGGTACCCTTCGTCACGCATCGTATGTTGGCTTGCGGAATATCTATGTAGATGTGGACTACCGGTATTTCCCGACATTCAGTGCACAGAAACTTGTAAAAGTCTTGAGAGAAAGGCGCACCTTACAATTCTATTGGCGGTACCAGGAAAAGGCCAATGAAAAATCTACATTCTAATCCTGATTGTGATTGGCTGAAAGCTGAGAGCGTTTTGAAAGCTCGCACCTCCTTTAATGGGAGATGTAATGGATTTTGGTACAAAAACTTGATTTTTCAAAAATATTATTTTCTTAATCTACACAGTTTAATCTATGTTGTGTGTGAATTTTATCGTGATAGCAGCTTTAGAAATGCGGTTAAATTGTGAAACTGATTAAGTCAGCGCTGGCGGCCCTTTTTTGCGACATTTAGGAAACTGCTTGCTTCAGTGGAATTTTAGTCAATGTGAAGGCTATTTTTTTCGATATATTTGGCTGACATCTATATCTCTGACTGACATATATATCTTTGCCTGAAAGCTTTCTCGCATGAGGTTTATTTGCGTTCTGACATTACTAGCACATATTAGTAGGTGGAAGGTTGAATTCGCAAACCTTTATGTGGAAGTCAAGATTTATGCATAATTCGTGGTGGAAAAATTGTGTTTAGGAAACGGAGGTTTCATGAAAATCGGTTTACCAACAAAAAAGAGGAAGCAGCTCGAAATGAAGAAAATAAGCTCTCGGCTTCAGCATCGAATCTTGGGACAGGAGAATTGTACAGGTGCGTGCATGATATTGATATGGATTCCACTGGATTCAGACTTATTGAACCTCCTACAAATGTTACTGACCTGTGCGTGTCTGTAGATGGGACCTAGATGAAAACGGATCACACATCTCTGTATGGTGTTGCCTCTGTTATTGGTATTGACTCAGGTAAAGTTTTAGATGTAGAAATTATGTCTAAATACTGCCACTAGTGTGCAAGAAGGAAAATGTCTAACAATGAAGACAGTGAAAACTGCGGCAAGGACAGCATGCAGTAGCATGCTCTAAAAATTATAGTGGCTCAAGTGGGGGCATGGAGTCTGCTGCAGCTGTGAGGATGTTCTCCCGATCTGACGACCAGTGTGGTGTTAGATATACTAAATACCTTGGTGGGAGACTCCTCCTCGTTCAAAACTGTAGCAGATAAAAATCCGTACAATGCAACAGAAAAGTTGGAATGTGTTGACCACATCCAAAAGAGGCTTGGTCGTAGGCTTCGCCGCTTGCTGAAAGAGAAGAAAGGTGAAGTACTTGAGGATGTAAAATCACCAGGAGGAAAAGGCAAGTTTACTCTGAAAGAAATTGACTTTTATCAGTTATTTTATGAGAGAGCTATCAGAAAAAACGCACATAATTTAGGGCAATGGGTCGTGCTGTGTGGGCAATTTTTTTCCACAAGCTATCCACTGACCAAACACCAATGCACAATCTTTGCGCGAAAGGCGATTGGTGGAAGTTCAACAACAGGAATAAGACGTATTCACGTAAACACTCATTACCAGAACCTGTTATGAATGCAGTTAAGCCCACATTCAAGTTTCTTGCTAACCCCGATTTACTGAGGAAGTGGCTTCACGGAAAGACACAAACTCCAAATGAAACCCTCAATAATTTAATTTGGATTATATGTTCAAAAAGGACATTCTGTGGACTTGAAGTACTCAAAATAGGTGTCTATGATGCCGTGTTATGTTCCAATAACGGAAATAATGGCAGAATTGAAGTGCTGAAGAGAGCTCGTATAGATCCTGGTGTGTTTACAACAAAACCATTTTACACCGTTGACGAGAGCAGGGTCGAGAAAGCTAACAGATCAGTGTCTTATCTGCAAATACAGGCCACGCAGATTCGAAAAGGAGAGAAGAGAAACCTGTAGGGTGAGAAGTATCAGTATGGAGGGTTTTAAAATTGAGGTAAGCTTATTACGTGTAGAAGTATGAGAGGCAACTCTTTGAACCTCATTTTCTCTGTACGACATTTTTTTACGTTGTCAGAAGCCTTTTCTCAGAAAGTATATTCTCTAATGCTATGAAATTTTCAGGAACTGTTCGCAATATGTTGCTGTTTCCCTGAAACTAAAAAATACGAGATCGTGGAATTACATTCTGATTTTTAGATGATTGTGTGTAGAAAAAAAATTAATTTTGGATGTACCAAATTAAAATCTCTGTTAATGTTACAATTTGTACCATAAATTAATAACCATAGTTCAGTGGTCTTATAACCACCTCAGAACACCACAATAAAATTTTTAGCTTAATTGCATTATTAGAATTTGAGTTATGGCTTTTTATAAAACAGCCACTAAAAAAATTAAAAATTCAAATTTCTGGCAAAATATTAATCCTGCATATTTTATTATATTTTTCTGTTAAAACACAGCTCTTTTGTTTTACACATGCAAAATTTTAGTTTCGTACATTAATAAATATGGCTGTAATGATTTCTTAGATAAATGTTTACATTTTCCGTTACATTCCCCCTTAAATCGTCGTACGAACGACAAAATGCCTGATCTCGAAATAAGTGACCGTACTATAGAAAGGCAACTGAAATCTTTCAATAGAGGGAAGGCGACCGGGTCTGACGGGATATCAATACGATTCCACATAGAGTGTGTGAAAGAACTTGCCCCTCTTCTAGCAGCAGTGAATAGTAGGTATTTGGAGGAGTGAAGTGTTCCTGGCGACTGGAAATGCACAGAGCACTCCTGTTTTCAAGAAGGGTCATCGAACAGACGCCCAAAACTGTAGGCCTCTAACTCTGACACCGGTTAGTCGTAGAATTCTGGAACATATTTTATGCTCGCGTATTGTGCCATTTCCGGAGACCGAAAATCTCCTGTGTAAGAATCAACATGGGTTCCGTAAACAACGATCGCGTGAAACGCAGCTCGCTCTATTCGTCCATGAGACACAGAAGGCGATAGACAGAGGCGTCCAGGTAGATGTCGTGTTCCGAGCTTACGGAATATCACACTTAACTGTGAGATTCGATTGAAGAGTTTCTCGCAAGGACACTGCATGTCATTCTCAATGGAGAGAAATGTTCAGACGTAAAACGGTGATCGGACGTACCCCAAGAGAGTGTTATAGGTTCATTACTTTTCACACTATATACAAACGACATAGTAGACAACATCGGAAGTTCCATAAGGCTTTTGGCTATGACGCTGTTGTATATAGAGAAATCACAACACTAGAAAGTTGTAGCCAAATGCAGTAAGACCTGGAGAGTATCGACGGTTGGTGCAAGGAGTGGCAACTGACCCTCGTCATATTCAGATGTAGCGAAAGTGTAACAGAGATTATCACCCAACTCAAGTGGCAGACGCTCCAAGAGAGGCGTTGTGCATCATGGTGCTGTTTACTGTTGAAATTCCTAGAGCGTACATTCCTGGAAGAGTCTCCAAATATGTTGCTTCCTCCTACATACACTCCTGGAAATTGAAATAAGAACACCGTGAATTCATTGTCCCAGGAAGGGGAAACTTTATTGACACATTCCTGGGGTCAGATACATCACATGATCACACTGACAGAACCACAGGCACATAGACACAGGCAACAGAGCATGCACAATGTCGGCACTAGTACAGTGTATATCCACCTTTCGCAGCAATGCAGGCTGCTATTCTCCCATGGAGACGATCGTAGAGATGCTGGATATAGTCCTGTGGAACGGCTTGCCATGCCATTTTCACCTGGCGCCTCAGTTGGACCAGCGTTCGTGCTGGACGTGCAGACCGCGTGAGACGACGCTTCATCCAGTCCCAAACATGCTCAATGGGGGACAGATCCGGAGATCTTGCTGGCCAGGGTAGTTGACTTATACCTTCTAGAGCACGTTGGGTGGCACGGGATACATGCGGACGTGCATTGTCCTGTTGGAACAGCAAGTTCCCTTGCCGGTCTAGGAATGGTAGAACGATGGGTTCGATGACGGTTTGGATGTACCGTGCACTATTCAGTGTCCCCTCGACGATCACCAGTGGTGTACGGCCAGTGTAGGAGATCGCTCCCCACACCATGATGCCGGGTGTTGGCCCTGTGTGCCTCGGTCGTATGCAGTCCTGATTGTGGCGCTCACCTGCACGGCGCCAAACACGCATACGACCATCATTGGCACCAAGGCAGAAGCGACTCTCATCGCTGAAGACGACACGTCTCCATTCGTCCCTCCATTCACGCCTGTCGCGACACCACTGGAGGCGGGCTGCACGATGTTGGGGCGTGAGCGGAAGACGGCCTAACGGTGTGCGGGACCGTAGCCCAGCTTCATGGAGACGGTTGCGAATGGTCCTCGTCGATACCCCAGGAGCAACAGTGTCCCTAATTTGCTGGGAAGTGGCGGTGCGGTTCCCTTCGGCACTGCGTAGGATCCTACGGTCTTGGCGTGCATCCGTGCGTCGCTGCGGTCCGGTCCCAGGTCGACGGGCACGTGCACCTTCCGCCGACCACTGGCGACAACATCGATGTACTGTGGAGACCTCACGCCCCACGTGTTGAGCAATTCGGCGGTACGTCCACCCAGCCTCCCGCATGCCCACTATACGCCCTCGCTCAAAGTCCGTCAACTGCACATACGGTTCACGTCCACGCTGTCGCGGCATGCTACCAGTGTTAAAGACTGCGATGGAGCTCCGTATGCCACGGCAAACTGGCTGACACTGACGGCGGCGGTGCACAAATGCTGCGCAGCTAGCGCCATTCGACGGCCAACACCGCGGTTCCTGGTGTGTCCGCTGTGCCGTGCGTGTGATCATTGCTTGTACAGCCCTCTCGCAGTGTCCGGAGCAAGTATGGTGGGTCTGACACACCGGTGTCAATGTGTTCTTTTTTCCATTTCCAGGAGTGTATATCTCGCGAAAAGACCATGAAGGTAAAATTAGAGGATCATTACATTCTTCATTTGTGTGCCCATGTTGTCCGTAATTGCTTTACAATTCCAGAAGGTATTTTCGTTCTGTCGTTGCAACTACAAGAAAATGTGTAGTTTTTTTCATCAGATGCGTTTCGTTTTATTGACATAAAGCATCATCAGTGGTGTGCAGCTAAAGATATTTACCATTTGTATTGTTTTTAAGATCGAAAAACTGTTCGTTAATAATATGTTGCTTTTTCTTTCGGCGATTTCCGCTTGATTTGTCGCCTACATACGGCATTTCCCGTATGCCGTCTGCTAGCTCATCTTTGGTGTTTTTCTACATTAGACCTTGATACTTGAAATCTAATTTTTATTTTCTCTGCAGAACTATGCATTTGTTCTATTTTACACAGCACACTTTTACGCACACCACTGTGTTCTCTTTATTTTTATGCTTGTAAGTGTGTACTGTGGTTTGTGTTTTACACAGCGCACTTTATACACACTCAGAAGCACAAAAATAAACAGAATACAATGGTAACCGAAAAAAGTTTGCTTTGTAAAATATAAGAAACGCATAGTTCTGCAGAGAAAATAGAAATTAGACTACAAGTATCAATGTCTAATGTAGAAAAACACCAAAGATGTGCTAACAGACGGCATTTCTCGATGTAGGCGAGAAGCTAAGCGCAAATCACGGTAAGTAAAAACCAAGACATTATTAATTTCGATCTTAAAAACAGAGCAAATTGTAAATATCTTTAATTTCAAACCACTGATGATGCTTTATTTTTATAAAGCGAAACGCGTCTGGTGAAAAAAAGCACGCATTTTCTTGTAATTGCAGCGACAGAACGAAAATACCCTCAGGAAAATTAGAGGGTTCGAGAACGTTCGGACGCTTCCAGCGATCATGATAGTCACAGTGGTACACAAAGTGCCCGCTGCCACTCCGCCACACAGCGCAAGGTGGCTTTGTGCAGTGTAGATGTAGATGTCGGAATCAAGGAGTCGACAAGCAGCCATCGTGAGGCTTTCCCTGTGTAGTGGAAGTGCTGATTTGGTAGCGTATTTCAGAATTCGTGAGAGGTTGATGTTCCGTCATTAACAGAATTATTTCTTGGTAGGTTCCCAAAGTCCGTTGTCGTGGGCTGGCTGGGTTTTGGGTTTAACTGTGCAGTGTTTCAGGCGAGTGTTGCCTTCGACTGAGATTGCACGTACCCGCTAGGCAAAGCTCTTACATCAGATCGCGGAACCAGCGCCTGCCTAGACGATGGTGTTTCAGTGAACGAGACGGACTTGACGAAGCTTAACAGAAACCAATAAATCATATTTGTTCCGATGGTAATTTGAGAACGATATTTTTTGTGTGTTTTTTCCCTGCTGACTTTAAACGGTATTCCTGTTTCCTTGTAGTAGCTATTATCGCCGGAAGTTGTTAGGAGCTATTTCAGCCCAACGGTCGGATCTCGGAACCTTTTCTAGGAGTCGTTAGACAACTGCAAAGCTTTTTATTACTGACTTTGAAGTAGTGCTATGTTTAACCCAGTCTCGCGGAACAAAGAGAGGCTGGCGACCCTTACCGTGTAGCCTTACATGTGTAGCGGAGTAGAGAATTAGTCCGCGTCCGCCAACAAACGTTTCCAATTAAGTCCGCGGAAAAGTAAGTCGCGTGGTTTGACTCACGCGCCGCACATCGCCAACAATGGGTGGCTCCTTGCTAGGACTGTCGATAAATAAATCGATGCACAGAATAATCAAAGGCGAGCTTTCCCCAATATATATCGATATACGATATTGAAATGGCAGCATCGACTGCCGACGTTTTTATTTTACACCAATTTTTTCGTAATTTTCGGTAAATACATGAAATTGTTCTTTCGAAACTATAGCAGAACATAATTTTACTTTCACTGTGTGAAGGAGTCTAACGACTTTTTGAGCTTCCAAATTTGGTAAACTAAGTGCGCGTTTCCGTGAAATCACAGGATAGCGCGTGTCAGCTCCATGCAGTAGGGCCATTCCAGAGTGCCCCTCTATACTCTGTTCAATCGAGTCAACATATTTCAAAATGGCTGATCTCGAAATAAGTGACCATAGGATAGAAAAGTAACTGAAATCGCTCAATAGAGGGAAGGCCACTGGACCTGACGGGATACCAGTACGATTCTACATGGAGTACGCGAAAGAACTTGCCCCTGTTCCAGCAGAAGCGTACCGTAGATTTTTGGAGGACCGAACTGTTTCCTGGTGATTGGGAAAAAGCACAGGGCATTCCCGTTTTCAAGAAATTTGGGAGAATCACACCAGTTTTTGAAAATTAGCATTTTAATATTATTTGGTCTCAGAAGAAACTTTTCATTCATAAAATCTAAGCACAGCACAGAGAATGATGTGAAAGTCGAACTCCGCGTTACTACTTTTTTTAATGTAGAAAAATGAATTTTAATTTTGCCTCTCTACTACTCGAAGTGTTTAACGACCACAATTTTAAAAAGATATGTTGTTTTATGTGCTATCAATAACATTTTTTTAAACTAGAGCTGTAGTCTCATGACAGTATCACACGACTTTCAATGGTCTCCTCCTTTCCATTTAAAAGTATAAGTTGAAAAATACTCAGATATGCATACTTTTCAGCGTGGATTTGCAGCCTTTACAGGCAGTTAAAGAGCTCTTCAAAATGATATTAAAATCAATGTTTCATACAGTTAATACTCATTAATTAGTTTATCTGCAAATATCAACAATATAACGATGTTGTTGTTGTGGTCTTCAGTCCAGAGACTGGTTTGATGCAGCTCTCAACTCTACTCTATCCTGCGGAAGGTTCTTCATCTCCCAGTACCTACTGCAACCTACATGCTTCTGAATCTGCTTAGTGTATTCATCTCTTGGTCTTCCTCTACGATTTTTACTCTCCACGCTGCCCTCCAACACTAAACTGGCGATCCCTTGATGCCTCAGAATATGCCCTACCAACCTTCTTCTAGTCAAGTTGTGCCACAAATTTCTCTTCTCTCCGATTCTATTCAATACCTGCTCATTATGTATGTGATCTACCCTTCTAACCTACAGCATTCTTCTGTAGCACCACATTTTGAAAGCTTATATTCTCTTCTTGTCTAAACTATATAACGATAACAGATGTAATTTTTAATTTCTTGAATATATGCCCGAATGAACCGAACTCCGAGGCACGTACATTGATCAGCCAAAACCTTATGACCACCGCCCACAGCGACGTTGGATGCCTCCTGGTGGTGTTGCGGGCGCGTTACGCAGTGACAAAAGCACGTAAGCGGAGCAGGTACGGACGGGGATCATCCTAGCGAAGATATGGCCTGCAGACGGGGAAATCCGTTGAGAAAAGCAACTTTGACAAAGGGCAGATTATTATTACGCAGAGCATGTGGAGGAATATCTCGAAAATGGCGAAGCTGGTCGAATGTTCACGCGCTATTCTCGTGAGCATCTACGGAAAGAGGTACAAGGACAATGAAACTACCACTAGGCACCAAATGGTTCATGTCCATGATTCTTAACACAACGTGGGGCTCGGAGGCTTGTCTGCTCCGTAAAATAGGGTAGGTTTGTGGCATCTCTGCCGAAAGAGCACACTGTTGGTGCACGCACAACTATTTCGGGGAACTCCGTTCATCATACATTGTTGAACATGGGACTCCACAGCAGACCACCCTACGTGTTCACATGTTGGCCTAACGACATCGCCAGTTACGACTCCAGTGACAAGGGACCATCGGGAGTCGACAGTCGATCAATGGAAACTTTTCGGCTCCTCGGGTGAACCACATTTCTGCTACACTAGTATGCACAAAATCCATCATCGAGGTGAACGGCAGCTCGAAACGTGCAGCTCGCCGCAGACACAGGCTGGTGGGAGCAGTATTACGCTCTTTCTCCTGCGCTTGAGTGGGACCTGTGGTAGTAATCGAAGACATGCTGTCTGCTGCGAACCATCTGCATCCCTTCATACTTGATCTCTTCCCCGATGGCGATGTCATTTTTCAGTAGTGTATTTGTTCGTGTCCCGGTGCCAGAACCGTCCTACAGTGGTTAGAGGAGCATTATGGTGTTGACATCTTGGCTACCAAATTCGCCTGATGTAATTCCTGTGGAACACACCTGGGTAGCTATCGGGCGCCACCACCGCGGCTCGTGATCTATGCGAATTACATGACTTGTGCTTAGACATCTAATGCCACATACCTCCACGAACCTACCAACAAACTGTTGGATCCCCGATACGCAGAATTAGTGGTGTATTTCGATCCAAAGAGGGACAAACAATCTATTAAGCAGGTGGTCATAATGTTTTGACAACAGTGTATGCCTGATTCGGTGCCCTGTAGATGGCGGTACTGAGTTCCAGTTTTTAATAAGGTGATTTTTCTGGGATAGTTTCCGAGGAAGTTTGTGAGGTTGGAGCTGGAAACCGCCTGCGGACTCATTGACAGCTGATTGTCAAAAGACTGGGGAATGTTTATCTTCTGAGTAGTAACACTCCAGCAGACTGTAATACATATTAGCCAACCACTTCATCCTTTTACTTGTAACTAACTATTGCACCCAAGTTCCTCCATAACCCGTTTTGCGTATTTCTCTCGTCTCCCCTACTATTTTAGCCCATTAATGGTCCTTCCAGCGACAGCTTAACTATTCCCAGGTGGCGTTGCAGGTCTCTCTGTTACTTGGTCCTTCTTCTCGTTATGGCGTTCAGCAGACTACTTGCTGCATTTGTTCTTTTTAGTGTTTCTTTGTTTCCTACTCTGTTTGTTCATTTAATCTTTAACAATCTTCGACAGCAGCACATTCCAAATGCTTCCAGTCCATTCACAGTGCGAGGAGGCACTGTGAGCATATTGGACTCACAAAAAGGAGGACTACCCAGAGTCACGTTTACCGTGATTTCCTTAAATCGCTCAAGACAAATGCCAGAGTGATTCCTTTGAAAGAGAACTGCCCATTTCCCTCTCCATCCTTGAAACAATCTGAACTTGTGCTCCGTCCCTAACGACCTCGATGTCGACGGGGCTTCAACTATAATTTTCGTTCCCTCCTTCCCACCAGTTCCTTCGTTTCCTTTATCCCGATGATCCATTTTACATTTCCATACCTACATCTACATGATTACTCTGCAATTCATAATCAAGTGCGTGTCAGAGGGTTCATCGAATCACCTTCAAGCTATTTCTCTACCAGTCCACTCTCTAATATCGCGCTGGAGAAACGAGCACTTAAATCTACCTGTGCGAGCTCTGATTTCTCGTAATTTGTCATGATGATCATTAATTTTTGTATATAGAATATTTTTGTATTCGCAAGAGAAAGTTGGTGACTGAAATTTCATGAGAAGATTCTGCCAGAACGAAAAACGACTTTGTTTTAATGACTACCACCCTAATTCACGCATAATGTCCCTTGCACTCTCTCCCCCATTTTGCGATAATGCAAAACGAGCTGCCCTTCTTTGAACTTCTTCTATGTCCTCCCTCAGTCATAGCTAATGCGGGTCCCACACCGCACAGTAATGCTCCAGAAGAGGGCGGACACGCGTGGTGTACGCAGTCTCTTTAGTCGATCTGTTGCATTTTCTCAGTGTTCCGCCGGTAAATCGCAGTCTTTGGTTTGCTTTACCCACCACATTAACTTTGTGATCGTTCCAATTTAAATCATTCGTAATTGTAATCCCTAAGTATTCATCTGAATTTACAGCCTTTAGATTTGTGCGATTTATCCAGTAACCGAAATTTAGCGGATTTCTCTTAGTACTCGGTGGATTACTTCACGCTTCTGTTTATTTAGAGTCAATTACCATTTTTTGCAGCATACAGATATCTTGTCTAAATCATCTTGCAGTTGGTTGATCAGCTGATGACTTTACAAGACGCAGCATCCTCTCCAAACAATCTAGTACGGCTGCTCAGATTTCTGCTATGTCGTTTATGTAGATCAGGAACAGCAGAGGGCCTACAACACTTCCTTGGGGAACGCCAGATATTATTTTTGCTTTACTCGATGACTTTCCGTCAGATACTGCGAAGTGTGGCCTACCTGACTGGAACTCACGAATCCAGTCGCACAAGTGAGACGATACTCCAAAGGCATCCAATTTGATTGAAAGAAGCTTGTGGGTAACGGTGTCGAAAGCCTTCTGGAAACCTAAAAATACGGAATCAATTTGACAACCCCTGTCGACAACACTCGTTACTTCGAGAGAATAGAGAGCTGGTTGTGTTTCACACCAACGATTCTTTCTGAATCCGTGTTGACTATTAGTCAATAAATCGTACTCTTCGAGATAATTCATTATGTTCGAACACAGAATATGTTCCAAAACCCTACAGCGGATTACTGCTGCATCCTTTCTTGGGTGCTGGTGTGACTTGTGCAACTTTCCAAATGGTTCAAATGGCAAAGAGCACTATGGGACTTAACATCGGAGGTCATCAGTCCCCTAGAACTTAGAACTACTTAAACCTAACTAACCTAAGGACATCAGAGACATCCATGCCCAAGGCAGGATTCAAACCTGCGACCGTAGTGGTAGCGCGATTCCAGATTGAAGCGTCTAGAACCGCTCGGCCACACCGTCCGGCGCAACTTTCCAGTCTTTCGGTACAGATGCTCTGCTCTGCTCTAGACACACATTCAGGAACTTTTTCCCCATTCCCGCGTCACTATCCGCTAGCAGTAGAGCTCTTGTATAGGAGAAAGATTGACATGTTTCTGCTATTCGCATTGACTCGTTTCAGAAGTAGGCAATTTATCGCTCTGCTGCTTTCCAAAGAGATAGAAGATACTTTTAGCCGCGCTGAACACCTGGCCGCCTCGTGTGTCTCTGGACAATGAGTGCACGACACATCTTACGCGGGCTAGGGACTTGGAGTGCGTGAGCCAGTCAGGTGCGGCGCTGCCGAATTTTTGTTCAGTGAAAGCGCAGCCAATTGGAAGCTTCACTCTGACACTATATTTTGTTTCGTTCGGATCCACCAGAGCCACTTCCGCGATACGGGTGATCTTAGAGGTGGGAAAATCCGAACAGGTCAAACCGATACCGGTATTTTAGTTCTGAGTAACCGGTATTTGTCGGTGTTTGTTTGGTCTCGGACACATTAGGTTTTTTCATTTTTTTCTGATAACCTGACAAAAAGTCGGTATATCAATTTGCATTGGCAGCAGCGCTAAATTTTTTTGTGTCTAAGTAAAACCTTTTTTAAGAAAACGAGTAATGTTTATCCGTAAAATTTCTGTTGCTTTGAAATATTCGATTATGATAGAAACTGGGAAAAACGACCAGCACTATGTTAACAACAACGCTTACAATCAGAAACTAGAGACAAACCCGTGACATAAGAATCGGTTACAGCGCTGCAGGGGCAATAATGTACCTGTTGGTGTATGTTGTGACCCATTAGACCGTAGACGTGTACAAGCAGGGTGGAAGATCTATCCTCATGTTGTCTATATGGTAATTTCACACTGTTGCCCTCGGCCGTTAAGTTGTATTGCAGAACGGTACCGCTCCTATTTCGGAAGTATGTTACGAAATGCGGTGGCAGTGAAGTACATAGTTCTATTTTCTCTAAAATATTAAAAACTGGAGGAGGCACAACAAATTTGTGACATCGTACAAGGAGAGAAAACAATCCCAGTATTCCATGAAAGAAAAAAGTAAATTTGATATATCTATTATTTTATTGACGTGGTATATCTTGGTGTGATAACTGAACTCTTAATTTTGTTGTTACTTCATGGTGAAAAGTGATTCCATCCAAAACTGATGATGCAGGTAAGTCGTCAGCATCTTTCGCTCTCGGCGTTACCGCACCTATCTCCTTTCACCTTCGCGATCTCTGATGGAGACAATGAGATTTCTGCCGCAGCCTCAACCGCATAGCGATCGTGATCTCCTACTCTTTCACATTCATTAGAATTTTTCAATCTTTGTTCGCAGCCTACCTTGTACCGGGACATCTCCCTCTAGCATTACTTTTCCTCAACAATAGGTGCGGATACTAGTATCATTTTTCGAATTTTGGACAGGTCAGTATTATCTCAGCTGCTTATCTGAAAACTTCTATACAATTTTATACTCAATACGTTATATTTCAAGCTAAAATTTATGTAAAGGAATTACTTTATTTTTGATGTTGCAATCGACAAGTAGCAGCTGTGAATGTACAGTTAAAATTATTTTTTTTAGAAACAATTGAAATTACGAATTACTTGGCACACTTAAAATTTCTATTATTAATTACGCAATCTATTACTATTTACTATGTTTATTTCTGGATTCATTTATGAAATAATAATGGAAACTAATAGGAATTCATTTGTCAGGAAAAATTGTAAACCCTTTGGAATATTGTTATTTCCGCTAAGTGAAGCAGTAGAAAGCATGCCTCTGATGTGATCGGACGTATTTTCGTATTTTGAGCGAACAATGTAATTTCGGCTTTGTTAATGGGAGAATTCAAAAGATTTTATGATATACTAAATGTGACAAAATATACTAACGTAACAACAAAAATTATGCAACAATCTTCAAATTCATTTAGATCAATTCAACCATGAGGACCTAAAATGTGTTTCAGCTTCAAGAGTCAGACCCCTAGACAAGAAGAACTGGAGCCAACTCTACACGAAAAGCTAAGTAAACCAGAAATTTTTCATAAAAGACTTTGCTTACTGTGGACAATGACTGGAATGAGGAAGGAGGGGGGAGATTACAACGTTATTGCTGTAAGTAATAGCAATGAGATACCGCAAATAAGTTATTCCAGAAATCGTTTGTTTTGAGCGGTGGTAACAGGCTTGTGTCTTCACCTTGCTGCTGCATTGTTGGGTTAGATCGCCACGTGCTCCTCCCAGGTGCGGTCTCATAGACCGCTAGCGTGTGTTGTTACCCTGTTGCTGACGCATAATGGTGGGGCAGGACTTTACAGCTTTGTCTAGTTGGTCTTTCCCGAAGCTGACGTGGTTTCTTTTGTCAGTATCCACTTCAATGTGACATGGACCTACACTATTACCGCTTCTTTCGTGCGAACAGTCTGTGAGACAGCACACGGGACCTTGCGTTATGGAATCAGTAAACAGGTCTACGTCTACCGTTCACATTACGGACCCAGACTTTGAGGATACTGTTTTAAAAATGTTTTGAGGGCAGTTTAGGAAGCGGTTGCATCACATACTGACAACGAAATTGAAAGTGAACATAACACAGCATAGGAACAGTGCAAAAGCGAAGACGAATGTATTTTGCCTTGAGTGAATTCCTTGAATGAAACAAGTGATCAAAGTGATGAAGACAGAAGTATAGAGACTGAATACTTAGCTAAAGGTTCTGCCAGAATGATATTAGGTCGAAACAAATATTGCTGGTCGTCAAAGCCTCTTCCAACGATGGCCGATGGTATTATTTTTTCGCGTGCTGGACAGAAGTGGGGTGAATGCTTTTATCTTTCACAATTCCTACAAAGACAATACTCATGGGAACCGCTTTAATTTTAGAAGAAGCTTGTAAACTCGTTGGTGACAACACAGATAAAAAGCGAGTCAACAAGTATCACATACCCTGTGATCTTTGCGCATTCATCACCGTGTTTTAGGTATTGCAGAACCAAGGTTAGAAGTCTTTGTAGAACGATTGCAAAAACGCAGAACATGCCCCACATGTGACCCAAAAAAAGACAGCGAAGACACCTTACATTTATCATTAATGCTCGAAGCCCATCTGACTTGAAATCTGTAGAAGTGCGAAGAAAACCTCTGAGAAGGGAACTAAGCACATGAAAAGTGCTAGTGTAATTTTCATTTTTTTGAGTGTCTGGTAGCAACTTCTTATTTTTTTATTATTACATGTATAATGGACAATAAAAATATAGCAAAATGTAAAATTTGGAGTGCAGGATATTTGGTTTCCGTAGCATTACCACGTGATATACTCTCTATTTAGTGCAGTTTTCTGTTTAAATGCGTTTTTTCGTACAAATTCACTTTAAAATTTAATTGAATACATTTTTTGTGTGGTATTCATAAACCTCAACTGTTCCATTGAAATTGCTGAATGCTATTTGATGGCTGTTTAAATATAGCTGTCATTCACATCGCACCTGTAACAGTGTGTGACCAAAAAAATTACGTGGGAAGCTAAGAGTTAAATATAGCGCTCACTCAGACCGCAGCTGGGACAGTGTGTGACCAAAAAATGACCTGGCAAGCTAAGAGTTAAGGGTTAAGCAGCGTTTTTGACGCGTAACCGAATGCATTCACGTAGACCGGTGTTTTTCGAGTCATGGTTAGGCGGAGTACATTCTCGTGTTACGTGTTCGTTCAAATTAACATGGAACTTAGTTTTCTTTTGTGATCAATTCAGAATCATGCGTCCACGTGCAGAGCGATATCCAATCGTATATCATTCTTCCTTGAGCATTCGTGGCATTCAATCCCTCTCTCATTCAATTATACGTTAGAAAATTACCTGAATAAAGCTATTTTTCTGAATATTGTGAATTAATGGTATATTATGCAACTTTTTGTAATATCTGAGATTACTTGTAATCGCCTGTGCAAAACTACACTACTGGCCATTAAAATTGTTACACCACGAAGATGACGTGCTACGGACGCGAAATTTAACCGGCAGGAAGAAGATGCTGTGATACGCAAATGATTAGCTTTTCAGAGCATTCACACAAGGTTGAGGTCGGTGGCGACACCTACAAGTGCTGACATGAGGAAAGTTTCCAACCGATTTCTCATACACAAACAGCATTTGACCGGCGTTTCCTGGTGAAACGTTGTTGTAATGCCTCGTGAAGGAGGAGAAACGCGTACCATCATGTTTCCGACTTTGATAAAGGTCGGATTGTAGCCTATCGCGATTGCGGTTTATCGTATCGCGATATTGCTGCTATCGTTGGTCGAGATTCAATGACTGTTAGCAGAATATGGAATCGGTGGGTTCAGGTGGGGTAATACGGAACGCCGTGCTGGATCCCAATGGCCTCGTATCACTAGCAGTCCAGATGACAGGCATCTTACCCATATGGCTGTAACGGATAGTGCATCCACGTCTCGATCCCTGAGTCAACAGATGGGGACGTTTGCAAGACAACAACCATCTGCACGAACAGTTAGACGACGTTTGCAGCAACATGGACTATTAGCTCGGAGACCATGGCTGCGGTTACCCTTGACGCTGCATCACAGACAGTAGCGTCTGCGATGGTGTACTCAACGACGAACCTGGGTGCACGAATGGCAAAACGTCATTTTTTCGGATGAATCCAGAATCTGTTTACAGCATCATGATGGTCGCATCCGTGTTTGGCGACATCGCGGTGAACGCACATTGGAAGCGTGTATTCGTCATCGCCATACTAGCGTATCACCCGGCGAGATGGTATGACGTGCTATTGGTTACACGTCTCGGTCACCTCTTGTTCGCATTGACGGCACTTTGAACAGTGGACGTAATGTTACAGACGTGTTACGACCCATGGCTCTACCCTTCATTCGATCCCTGCGAAAGCCTACATTTCAGCAGGATAATGTACGACCGCATGTTGCAGGTCCTGTACGGGCCTTTCTGGATACAGAAAATGTTCGACTGCTGCCCTGGCCAGAACATTCTCCAGATCTCTCACCAACTGAAAACGTCTGGTCAATGGCGGCCAAGCAACTGGCTCGTCACAATACGCCAGTCACTACTCTTGATGAACTGTGGTATCGTGTTGAAGCTGCATGGGCAGCTGTACCTGTATACGCCATCCAAGCTCTGTTTGACTCAATGCCCAGGGGTATCAAGGCCGTTATTACGGCCAGAGGTGGTTGTTCTGGGTACTGATTTCGCAGGATCTATGCACCCAAATTGCGTGAAAATGTAATCACATGTCAGTTCTAGTATAATATATTTGTCCAATGAATACCCGTTTATCATCTGCATTTCTTCGTGGTGTAGCAATTTTAATGGCCAGTAGTTTACTTGTTCTGTATCTCAAATAGTGAACATTATATTGATTTTGCAACAGTATCCGCATTCGGCTGCTTACTATATTGAAGCTCCATTTGTTCGTTATTGGTAACGCGTGGTTTACATGTTCACGACCAACACTAGCCAGTTCTGACTCCTTGTCATATTTACGGCTCTGTTTAAAAAAGCACTGCTGCTACTTCGTAGCGCCACACAGTATTCTCTTGTTTTACGTAATATTTCAGCCTTCCAGTAAGTATTTGTCACAGTTTGTCGATGACTGCAGTTCCTCCGACAGCTCAGTTGTTCAGATCATATCACTCAATAAGTTCGTCAAAAATCACTGAAGTCGGAGATTAACATTCATGGAGATATAATCTCAGATTTCAGTTTAGTTCAGCTCTTACAGGTGGCGCAGACATAGGTATTGCACGGGTGTTTGTCCATAAGACGAACCTCTTTACACTAAGAACCTATTAATTTTTCAGACCTTCTTTGGTAATATGCTGAAACACATAAACAAATACTACGAGGTGCTCGCGAAAGTTTAATCGGTGTTTCTGTTTTTTTCTCTTTTGGGTCAGATAGTGGTATCACACGAGCTTACTCGAAAATTGACTAGAAATCAGTTAAAAAGGTGTTTCAGAATTTGAACTCAACATTCAGATTAGCGTGAAGAACTATTTCTGATACCTACATTGCTTCGGCTGTCCTGTATAATCTTGATTCCCAAGTAGGAGGACTCTTTCAGCACACCATTCCCAATTTTTGTGTTTAGAGCGTTTTTATTGACCTTTCTATCACTCGTCATCGCCTTCATTTTCTCTGATTATCTTTACTCATGTTCTTGCTAAGTCTTCTATGAATTCCCTTCAACAGGCCTTCTTCATCTGGGCAGAACGGTTATGCAGTCCGCGAACCTTAGTGTCAACACCTGCTCGCCTTGGCTATTTATTACTCTTCCGAAACATTCCTTTCATTTCTTTCATTGATACTCTGATGTACAAGTTGAACGACAGTGGCGATAATTTGTGGACTGTCTCACTAACTTTCTAATTCGAAGTTGCATTTCCTCACTTTCAGTTTCAGTACTCCCAACTCGCTTCCCGAGCGGGAAGGCGTGCCGGTCCCTGGCACGAATCCGCCCGGCGGTAGTTGAGTAGTCAGCGCGACAGAATGTCAGTCCAAAGGGCCCGGGCTCTATTCTCGGCTGGGTCGGAGATTTTCTCCGCTCAGGGACTGGGTGTTGTGTTGTCCTAATCATCATCATTTCATCCCCATCGACGCGCAAGTCACCGAAGTGACGGCAAATCGAAAGACCTGCACCAGGCGAGCGGTCTACCCGACGGGAGGCCCTAGTCACACGCCATTTTAATGGACTACGCGGCCGGTCGGATCTACAGGGCTATTACAAATGATTGAAGCGATTTCATAAATTCACTGTAGCTCCATTCATTGACATATGGTCACGACACACTACAGATACGTAGAAAAGCTCATAAAGTTTTGTTCGGCTGAAGCCGCACTTCAGGTTTCTGCCGCCAGAGCGCTCGAGAGCGCAGTGAGACAAAATGGCGACCGGAGCCGAGAAAGCGTATGTCGTGCTTGAAATGCACTCACATCAGTCAGTCATAACAGTGCAACGACACTTCAGGACGAAGTTCAACAAAGATCCACCAACTGCTAACTCCATTCGGCGATGGTACGCGCAGTTTAAAGCTTCTGGATGCCTCTGTAAGGGGAAATCAACGGGTCGGCCTGCAGTGAGCGATGAAACGGTTGAACGCGGAAGTCGACGAATAAAGCAAGCAGGGAGCTAAACGTACCACAGGATGGTGCTCCACCGCATTTCCATCATGATGTTCGGCATTTCTTAAACAGGAGATTGGAAAACCGATGGATCGGTCGTGGTGGAGATCAGGATCAGCAATTCATGTCATGGCCTCCACGCTCTCCCGACTTAACCCCATGCAATTTCTTTCTGTGGGGTTATGTGAAAGATTCAGTGTTTAAACCTCCTCTACCAAGAAACGTGCCAGAACTGCGAGCTCGCATCAACGATGCTTTCGAACTCATTGATGGGGACATGCTGCGCCGAGTGTGGGAGGAACTTGATTATCGGCTTGATGTCTGCCGAATCACTAAAGGGGCACATATCGAACATTTGTGAATGCCTAAAAAAACTTTTTGAGTTTTTGTATGTGTGTGAAAAAGCATTGTGAAAATATCTCAAATAATAAAGTTATTGTAGAGCTGTGAAATCGCTTCAATCATTTGTAATAACCCTGTATATGCCCGGTCCGCGTTGTATCTTTGTAACTGCGCGGCTGGCCGCGCTTTGAGCGTGTTGGATGGAGTCCGCCGCTGTCGGCCGGTGGCTGAGTGATGGCGGATACCACAACGGTGAAGCACACGGTGACGCAGAATGACTCTCTTGCAGCATCTGCCACTAGAGTTGGTTGACCATCTCCGTTACGGTATCGCGCTTACTAAATGAACTTTAACGAAAAGCACTGCTCTTCTTTGGATTTTCAAGCGTTGCGACTCCTGATTACTGCATTTAAATCTACAGTTCGGTGAAAATACTTGGTAAAGCAGTGGACAGAGATTTACTTCATACTGGCCTAACAAATAATACCACATGGGAAATTTTCTGTGGATAATTGTGTCTCTCTCTTGAAAGGTGGCTACACTGAGCCACAGCGCCAGAGATTGCGCCAAAGAGTATTATTCAGCCGCCTCCACAGTGCCTGTCGAGGACTCGTAGTAGTCAGTGCTTGTTAAGAACTCGTAGCAGAGAGTGCTTGTTGAGATGTGCTAGCAAAGAGTGCTTGCTGAGATGTGATACTGAAGAGTTCTTGTTGAGATGTGGTAGTAGCTAGTCGGTGTGGAGATATTGTAATGATTAGAGTGCTTTTCATCAATATAAATTAAGGTAACAAACTACTTTTCTTTTTTTTCTCATTATTTCAATGTCCTGAATAATGCGTCATTACAGGTTCAGTCAACAAAGCATCTGGCGTGTGTTCTTGTATTAGAGTGTAATTCTGGTTTTCTTGCGCAATTATAGTATTTCTAATTTTCTTTTATCACGTCAGTAAAATTGGTATTTATAAATTCTTGTCTTGTTGAAGAAGAACCGTGCCAGATGTGCGTTGAGTCATACTTCCACATACAGAACAGTTATACTTGTGCTTTGGTTTCGTAGGTTTCATAGTTGCTGGGGACTTAATTAATTATTTGTGTTAACGAAAATTTTCTTTCATTCTTTGTTGTTATTCTATGCAGTCAGATTGCGTAATAATACTAGTCAGGGCCAACCGTTTACGAGACACAGTGTAATCGGACATACAGCTACCAAAAAAATTTGCATTTTATTTAAATAAGCCCCCATGCACGTGGCGACCGCTGCTTCGGATCGTCCCTTGGAATCTTCTGATTGTAAAAATAGTAGACAGTAGTACTGTTGTAGTAATTTGTAGTTTATATTGCATGTGTAGATTTGGTAATTGTCATTCTTATAATGGTATTTTTTCTCAGAATTTGATTTGTTGTCTTGTATACGCGTTTCACAATTTAGTGCAATTATTTCAATTGTTCGAATCGTGTTTGAAGGAAACATTTCGTGTGAATGGTATTGTTGGAGATAAAGAGTCATTGTGTGTAATTTTCGTACAGTGACGAGTTTTGTATGTTTTGTAAATGATTACGCGATCGATGAAAAAGGCAAAAATGATGAATAGTGAGAATGACGAAATTGTTAACATGGCGAACTCGCCAACAGAGGAAAACAGTATGATGGATAATGAAGTGGAAAACAATGTAATAAGTCGGGAAAATAGTCCGGAACCATTTCAAAATTTTTCTCAATCAGAAAATTCACAGAATCCGAGATTAACGACAGAAGATTCTGGAATAGTATCGAACACAGATAGCCTTATGGCTATGCAGAAGGAAGTTAGTTTTGCGGGAAATGTTAGGGGCGAAAAGAATTCTGAACCATTTAATATGGAGTAGTTGATGGGTGCAATATTAAATTTGGGATCTCGGTTAGATTTACAAATGGGAACAATGGAGCATTTACGATCTGAATTAGAAACACGGATGGGAACAATGGAAACTCGGTTAGGATTTGAATTTAAAACAGAGATGGGAACTTTGGGATCTGAATTAAAAACAGTGGCAACACGTTTAGAAACAGAGATGGAGACAATGGAAACACGGTTAGACTCACGAATAGGGACATGCTTCAAAAACATGAAAGATGAATTAAAGAAAGAAATCAGAGAAGAAGTACAACCGATTTTGAATTCTCAAAATAATAGATTAATTGCAGTAGAGATTAGACAAAGGGAACAGGATAGAGAACAGGAAGAAAGAGATCGCGTGATAGTACAGAAATTTTCAGAGTTAAATTTACAACGCGCAAAAGATAAGGAAGAAATATTTGAGAGAATCGAGGAATCCGTACCGAATGACAGATTAAATAACCTAACACAACAATATGAACAGTTAACGACTAAATGTGTTAATACTGAAACCCGAGTCGCGACACTTACGGAAGACATAAATAAACAGAAAGAACAAATAGGTGATTTTTCGGAAAGAGTTGAGGAGATTTCAGATAAATTGACAAATCTTAGTTTACATGGGGACAGAGATTCAGATGATACAGCACCATTGCCATTTGCAGAAACCGAAGAGTATCAGAACATAAATAAGCATGTTGAAAATCAGGGAAAATTTAATAAACGCGTGAAAAGGGAATTTGAGGCATTAAAAAAGCAAGTCAAACAAATTGAAGGCGAAATCGTAGGAAAAGACGGCAAAAGAAATTTAGAATCACAGATACCAGAGGGGTTTGAAGAAAATAATTTGTTTCATTTACGGGATGCAACAAGAGAGCGGCAGGCGCGCGAACTTGACAATAATCGACATTGGGACTGGGACAGACGCGGTAGGTCTTTGTCGCCACGAGGCGAAAACTTTGACTATAAACACTTTTTGACTGTTCGGAAATTTAAGATCTTCCGCAATTCTAAGAATGACATACATCCATGTGCATGGTTAGATCAATTTATGTACGCACTCCCACCAAATTGGCCACTAAGTCACAAACTGGAATTTATGTGTGGATATTTAGAAAACGATCCGGCGACGCGGATGCGCGCACTCATTAGAGATTGTAATAACCTAAATGATTTTTATCATGCATTTCTATCGGCATATTGGTCCGAAAACACGCAAGACAGAGTAAAACACAGTCTTATTATGCAGCGTAATTTCAAACAGTCTGAGTTCCGCACGCCAGCGGAATATTTTGAAGACATGATTCGAAAGAATCAGTTCCTTTCCAACCCTTATAGCCCGACTGAATTATTCGCATTTGTTTAACTAAGCTGCCACAATCCATAAGACAAATTGCTTTAGCTGGAAGATGTAAAGACGACATCGAGACTTTTAAGACTTTATTGCAAGAACTTGAGTATGACAACGACGACGGGACTTTTTGTAACTTTTTCAGTAACAGTAATTACAATAGATTTTCAGAGAAAAGGGATAGTGATCGGAACGGGCGTTATATGGGTAATTTTGAGAATGACAAACGTAACAGACAGGACAATAGATACCAGCCTTATGACAATAACAGACGTTCTAACAGAAATTACACAGACAATTATAATAACGGTAATTCGTACCGGAATGATCAATCATACGGAAACAGTAGTCGGTATCATCAAGACAGAAATTATTCAAACAGTAATAGAAATTCTTACTACAGAAATAATCAGGGTAGTAGATACAACAATAATTTCAGAAGTGACAGTCGAAACTACACAAGGAGTAGTTATGCAGACAGACAGGAAAACAGAAATTTTAATAACAGACACAACCAAGAATTTACATCTAACAGACAGGAGGGACCTAATTGGCATCCTCCACGTGACAGAACTTCAGAGAGACAAGTGCAAATCGTAGAAATTGATTCGCGAAATGACGCGAATACTCAAAGACGTGACGCAAACAATCGACAATGACTTGCAGCTTCGGCTTCTGGCAGCAATATAGACGGTTCAGAAAGTAATGACACTACGACTTTACACTACGTACGCCTGGAAGACATGAGAGACATTTTGCTAGACGAAAAGGAAAATAATGTAGACACGTTTTTACATCCTGTTATTGAAGTATGTCTGGGTAAGAATAAGTTCACTGCAGTTTTAGATTCTGGGAGCCCACTGAATGTCATTAGTTAATCAGTTTTTCGTATATGTGTAAGAACTATTGCTTGTCCTGTTTTACCTATTTCTAAAACTACAATTCGAGGAGCGATTTCTGGAAAAAGCGTGGAAGTTAAACAACAGACCAACTTAAATTTCATTTGTCAAGGATACGAATTTTCTGCTAATTTTATTATTGTTCCATTACTCAACACACAAGGCAATTTTGAACTTTAAAGAAGGAAGTGTGAATTTGACTGTTGCCGGAATGCCGATATGTTTGAAATTTTTTGAGTGTTTAGCAAGATCTGAATCAGATACAAAATGTTTAAGGTTTCTTACTTCTGATGTTTTCGTTGAGCATTATGACGACAGTGTGTTTATTCATGACAATGACAATAGATACAGAGACGCGATGGATGATATAATTAATAGTGAAGAATTAATTAATGAAAAGGTTAAGAAAGCTGAAGTGCCAGATGACGTTGCACGAGAAGAGCTGCACCACATTTTGACTTCACATGCTACAGTATTTAGTCATCACACAGGAACTATACAAGGCTTACAATATTTATTTAAAGTAAAAGAACACACACCATTTCGGGGGAAAACGTACGCAATTCCTTTGGCTTACAGAGACAAGATTAAGAATGAACTTCAATACATGTTAGATCAGGGCATTATTGAGCCTGCAGTCAGTCCTTATACTAGCCCATTACACGTCGTTCTTAAAAAGGATGGGTCAATTCGTTTGGTTCTGGATTCCAGACAGATAAATAATATCATCATTCCTGAAACTGACCGCTCACAAAATTTAGATAAACTTCTTCAACATTTCCATGGAATTAAAGTTTTATCCACGATTGATATGCGCGCAAGTTTTTGTCAAATAGAACTCCACCCTGATTGTAGAAAATATACTGCCTTTTTAGCCTTTGGTAACTGTTACCAGTTTCGGAAATTACCGTTTGGACTTACTGTATCTTCAGCAGCATTCATTCGTAGCCTAAACGAAATTTTACCTGTTTATCTTCGTGACAATGTTA
Source organism: Schistocerca americana (assembly GCF_021461395.2). NCBI lineage: Eukaryota > Metazoa > Arthropoda > Insecta > Orthoptera > Acrididae > Schistocerca > Schistocerca americana. Next base: position 1,036,213,410 of record NC_060120.1, on the reverse strand, counting down.
CTTCATATGTTGACGACATTCTTATTGCTAAACGTTCTTGGAGTGAGCACAACAAAATTTTGGATTCATTATTACGTATTTTTGCAAGAGTTGGCATTACAGTGAACTTGGAAAAATCTGAATTTGGTCGTTCTCAGGTGAAATTTCTCGGTCACATTATTTCCACAGAAGGTATTCTTCCTGATCCAGAGAAATTAGACGCTATTCGTAATTATGCTGTTCCTACCACAAAACGTGATGTTCGTAGTTTCCTTGGTGTCTGTAATTTTCTTAGACGCTTTGTTAGATTGGACAATTTGGCCACACCTCGTTTATGTGAACTATCTGGAAAGAAATCTAATTGGTGTTGGGATGAGGAAGCTCAGTCAGAATTTGAACAGCTTCGTGATGCTTTAGTTGCTGCTCCACTTCTTTCACATCCGGATTTATCTAAAGATTTTTGTTTGGCGACGGACTCATCATACAAAGGCCTAGGTGCACATTTATTTCAAGAGATAGAAGAAAACGGCGTTGTAGTACAAAAGACTATTGCATTTGGAAGTCGTATTCTCTCTAAATCAGAAAAAAATTATTCGATTACGGAACTTGAAGCTTTGGCTGTTGTTTGGGCTTTCACAAAATTTCGCACATTTTTGTTTGGCAGACATACTAAGGTGTACACCGATCATCGAGCTCTGGAATTTCTTATGTCGACAAAATTAACTCATGGCAGATTGTCACGATGGGCGTTGTACCTACAGGAATTTGACTTTAGTATTGTTTACATACAGGGTTCTTCAAATATTGTTGCTGATGCTTTGTCACGTGCACCTATGGGTTTGAAACAAAGTGCTGAAGAGGACTGCAAGGAAAACAATTATTGTTTGATGTATATTCAAGGTGTTGCGTTTGAGAACTTTATTTCGTCTTCGCTCCAGGACATCGCTAAGGAGCAAAATAAGGATCCAATCTGGAAGGACATTAAGGAGAAGTGGAGGAGAAAGGAAAGCGTAGCGATTAGACAGCATTATTTAGTTCGCAATGACATTCTTTTTAAACGAAAATCGGTCGACAACTCTGTTTGGTTAGTTTGTATTCCTGATGAGTGGGTTAATAAGCTGATTTGGTATACGCATTTCAGTTATGCACACTTTGGTCCCAGAAAATGCTTTCATAAATTACGGGAAAATTGCTACTTCAGTAATATGGAAAAACGTATTCGATCTGTTCTTGCCAAATGCAAATTATGTCAAAAGGCTAAGCCGCCAACAATTTCTCACAGAGCACCGTTGTTTCCTATCATTCCAGCGAAATTAAAGGACATGGCTGCAGTTGATTTGTTCGGTCCAGTGGTTCGTTCTACTAATGGTTTTGCGTACATTTTCGTAGCAGTGGAGTTGACATCAAAATATGTGTGTTTTACACCTTTACGCAAGGCAACAGCTCGTTCAGTATATAATGCTTTCATCAAACATTTTCTTAAAGAAGTGGGTCATGTTGATAAGGTTATATCAGATAATGGATCACAGTTTCATTCTAAAATTTGGCTTCGTACTCTACGGCGTCGTAAAATTAAACCAATTTTCATTTCACTTTTTCACCCTCAATCTAACGCTTCAGAGAGATGGATGAAGGAAATCAATAAATTGTGTCGTCTTTATTGTCATCAGAATCACAGAACTTGGGATCAGTATCTTCATATTTTTCAAAACATTCTGAATGAACTCCCTAATGACTCAACTTCTTTACCGCCTATACTGATATTAAAAAACAAAGCACCGACAAATCGCATTTCTGAAATCGTTCCTTTTCCGCCTTCACGGAAACTGCGGCATTCTGAAGTTGTCAACCTGGCTCTACAAAATATTGCATCTGCGGCTGCTAGAAGAGAGAAATCAGCTGAGCATCCTGGTCGTTTAAAAATCTTGTCAGTTGGTCAGAAGGTGTTAATTAAGTCTCATCGTTTGTCTCACAAAGGAAAGGGATTGTGTCGCAAATTTTTTCTGCTTTATAACGGTCCATATGGAATTCGCAAAATTATTCATGATAACACTGTCGGAGTAGAAACTCTTTAAATCTCGGCGCTCTAAGGGAATACATCACATATCGAACGTAAAAATTTTTGTGGAATGACATACTTGTGAGAAACTAAGAGCTACATGTAAACACGCAGAGAGTACAAGGATACCGCCCTGTGTTTTGGCGGCGGCATATACTCAAAGCAACAGTCAAGTCTGCGCGCCGCACAAGGGAGTCGTTGACCGCAAACAATTGCTTCCTACGTCACGCGCCTACAGCTGATCGAGCGCTCATTGCGAATGCACTGACAGCCGTAAACAAATACACAGTCTAATTTCTCCGATTAAATTCAGTATAAAGCTATAGTGACTTGATGAATTATGTTATTAACATTCAGTATTTTTCAGGATACGGTTGTATAAAATATTTAAGAACTTCAGGTAAATTCTGTGCGTGTCCGACGTTAAGACGACTTGCTATCGAGAAATTTTCAGGAAGAATGTAATTTCGAAGAAGAAACTAATAAACTAAAAAAAAGGTAACTGTTAATTGAGTTCATTTTTCAGGTAACATATTTCCACTTAGGTACGTACTTTAGACGTGATTTGCTGCTCGCGATTACGTGATTCATACTTTGTGCTAATTTCATGTTCTATGAAATTACTTGTGAAGCGACGTGCTTGCGTACGTTAACTGATTTTGACAATGATTATTAATGAACTGGGTTGTAACTTGTGCATATTATGCATCGCTTGGCTGCACTGCTTTTTCACTGATGTCATATTTTTTAATTATGTGCCTGCTGTGCTTATTTATTTAAATTATAATTGTCACCTGATTAATTGTGCTGACTGTGATTATGTATGTAAGTTATACTTTGTGATTTATCTGCTTGCGCCTTCATGTTTACTTATTAAGATGACATATGAACATTTATTTGCTTATGCTGATATGATGCTAATGACCTGTTTATTACGTAAGATATATGTTTACTGCTATGCGTATGGATTGCATATTTATACATTTCTGTTTTGTTGTCATAACTACTCTTTAATTTGGTATATAGAAATGCTGATATACTGTGTACGAACATAGAGTTTAGGTTACACTATGGTATAGGTTACAGATTGTTTGCTTGGCAGAGCCTCGTTGTAAGAATTGTGCTGCATCCACTTGTTGACATCCTGTTCACTACTGGTATATTTACTCGCTATCACATGTTTTGCTTACGCTCAGCGCCTTCTATTTTAAGATAAGAAAATGAACTGGTATAATTCGACATAAACGACATTAGTACAAGAAACTTCATAGAAGTCACATGAGCTGGAGGTTTTATGAAAGCTGTATAAATTTATGCTAATAGGAAGGAAGCTAACGACATGACATACCAAAACTAGGTTTAGACCATTGACAGTTATTACACTGCATTTTTCGTGAGCAATTGAAATAGGAAGTGACACTTGACACAAGAAATACTCCACATGTTTGCTTGTGTTTGCCATAATTCTTGAAGTGGTGTACACACTGTGAAATATTATGATCATTCACACTCCGTAATCGTACTTAATTACTGGGAGTTATTCGAACTAAGTCTGTTAGAGGTCATGTATGCATTTCTTTTGTTTATAATTCATAATGAGTAGAAGATTTGGGTCAGATGGATTACACAGAGGTTGTGTGTTGACAGTGTGTCTTCGGATTGTATAGGATGATGAGGTTTGCATTATGATTTTATCTGTACTTGTTCGAGGAGACTGACTAGAGGAAAGAGTTGTTATGGAAGTGAAATGATATTGGCGATAAGGTTTATATGTATAGACGTATTGAAGAGGTATTATTGAGGTATTGAGATTATATGAAGTTGATGATTATTGGAGTTTTTGTGGACAAGAGGTAAGGTAAATGATATTGATGATAAGATTTATATGTATCGACGTAAGAGGTATTATTGAAGTATTGAGATTATGTGATGCTAATGATTATTGGAGTTTTGGTGTGTAAGAGGTAAAGTAAGTGAGGTGTATATTTTTTTTTTTTTTTTTTGGTCTATATGGAACAAGGAGGATGAAGATAGCAGACTAGAACACTAAAGTGGAAGGAAGATTGTCTACACACACTTTGTTAAGTCACTAAGCAGTATATACTTTTTGTTTGGAGAGAGGAAGTATTTGCATATCTTGGCACACTGACAGTTGTTCAGCAACAGTACATTTGATTTGGCTTGGCAAACATTGGTCTTGACATGATGACTATGATGTTGACTTAACTATTATTGACTGTTATACATTGCTGCCACTACTACTTGATACACATGATGAACATCAAATTTTGACAGAATTGCATTTACATAGTTAACACTATTCAATTACACAGTAGTACTTAATGTGGATGAAAGATGAGTGAGTGTGTTTTGTGTGTTTTCCTTTCCTAATCCTACCCACCTATCTCCTAAATATTATTTTATTTGTTTGTAGTGGCTTGCACTGACACCCACAAATATTATAGGTTTACTGATATTTGAGTATTTGTAATAGTTAATATGACAATTATCTGATATCATTTGTGTGTTTATTAGAATTTATATGTTTAGTGTGTAAAGCATTTGTATGTGCATTCAAACTATTGTTCATTCCTGAACTGTCTGATTAGTGATAGTGAATATTATGGACTGTTACCTGCACTTTTTCAACATAATGGGTGCCACTTAGGAATGATTAATTTCTGCTGATGAACTGTGTGATCAGTGATAGTAAATATTATGGACTGTTACTTGTACTTTTTCTACATGATTGGTGCCACTAGGACATGTTTAATTTCTGCTAATAAACTCTGATGAACAGTGTGATCAGTGATAGTGAATATTATGGACTGCTCTCTGGACCTGCTCATCATTGCTAGGTGCAACTGATGGACTGCTTCTACTGACATAATGTCACTTGTTGCTGTGTGTACCTGCTCAACATTGCTGGGTGCCACTAATGGAACTGCTTCTGCTGAGAAATGTCACTTGTTGCTGTGTGTACCTCTTCAACATTGCTGGGTGCCACAGATGGAACTGCTTCTACTGAAATAATGTCACTTGTTGCTGTCTGCACCTGCTCAACATTGCTAGGTGCAACTGATGGACTGCTTCTACTGAGATAATGTCACTTGTTGGTGTCTGTACTTGTTCAACACTACTGGGTGCCACTGTTAGAACTGTTTCTACTGAAATGATGTTACTTCTTGCTGTCTGCACCTACTCAACATTGCTGGGTGCCACTGATGGATTGCTTCTACTGAACTAATGTCACTTGTTGCTGTGTGTACCTGTTCAACATTGCTGGGTGCCACTGATGGATTGCTTCTACTGAACTAATGTCACTTGTTGCTGTCTGTACCTACTCAACATTGCTGGGTGCCACTGATGGATTGCTTCTACTGAACTAATGTCACTTGTTGCTGTGTGTACCTGTTCAACATTGCTGGGTGCCACTAATGGAACTGCTTCTGCTGAATGATGTCACTTGTTGGTGTCTGCACCTGTTCAACATTGCTGGGTGCCACTGATGGACTGCTTCTACTAATATGATGTCACTTGTTGGTATTTGCACCTGTTGACCATTGCTGGGTGCTACTACTGGAACTGTCAACTACTTGTTTCTTGAACTATGGAAAGCATGTTATGTGAACATTTGTATAAACTGATTTTTTGTGTATTGTGTGAACTCTTATGTAAAGTCACATGTATGAAAAGAAGTTGTATTGCTTACTGTATTTCTTATATGAGGTTATTGAAAGGTCAGTGCAAAGCCAAAAATTTTATATAATTATGTGATATTTAGGTATTAATATTATCTTTATTTATGTCTGTATTTTTGTGGACGAATTTGGTGGTATTTTCACCACCAATGCTGGCAAAAATACCATCAAATTCTGGCCCATGGAGGAGGGGCATATGAAAGGTGGCTACACTGAGCCACAGCGGCAGAGATTGCGCCAAAGAGTATTATTCAGCCGCCTCCACAGTGCCTGTCGAGGACTCGTAGTAGTCAGTGCTTGTTAAGAACTCGTAGCAGAGAGTGCTTGTTGAGATTTGCTAGCAAAGAGTGCTTGCTGAGATGTGATACTGAAGAGTTCTTGTTGAGATGTGGTAGCAGCAAGTCGGTGTGGAGATATTGTAATGATTAGAGTGCTTTTCATCAATATAAATTAAGGTAACAAACTACTTTTCTTTTTTTTCTCATTATTTCAATGTCCTGAATAATGCGTCATTACAGGTTCAGTCAACAAAGCATCTGGCGTGTGTTCTTGTATTAGAGTGTAATTCTGGTTTTCTTGCGCAATTATAGTATTTCTAAATTCTTTTATCACGTCAGTATAATTGGTACTTAAAAATTCTTGTCTTGTTGAAGAAGAACCGTGCCAGATGTGCGTTGAGTCATACTTCCACATACAGAACAGTTATACTTGTGCTTTGGTTTCGTAGGTTTCATAGTTGCTGGGGACTTAATTAATTATTTGTGTTAACGAAAATTTTCTTTCATTCTTTGTTGATTCTATGCAGTCAGATTGCGTAATAATACTAATCAGGGCCAACCGTTTACGAGACACAGCGTAATCGGACATACAGCTACGAAAAATAAAAAGTATTTTCATTAATAATAAATAAGCCCCCATGCACTCTCTCTCTGTCTCTCTCTCTCTCTCTCTCTCTCTCTCTCTCTCTCTCGCTCTCTCTCTCTCTCTCTATTCGTTTAGTGGGTTCCGACTCCCCGTGACCCCATGAACCAAGGCATGCCAATTTCTTCTGTCCTGCACTTCCTCCCGTAGGCTTTCCACGCTGGAACACATTACTTCTGTGATGCCGTCAATCCACTTCGGTCTCTGACGTCATCTTCTAGTGCCTTAGATCTCAGCATTAATATTTTTTTTCCAATGAAACATGTCTTCTCATGATGTGTCTTAAGCAGGTCACCTTATGTTTTAATATCAGACGTTCCAGGGAGCATTCTGGTTTTATTTACTCTAATCCAGACCTATTCCTTCTCTTTGCAGTCCATGGGACTCTTGTTTCCTCCGACACTGCAATTCAAAGGAGTCTATTCTTTGTCGTTCTGCCTTTCTAATTGTCCAGGCCTCACATCCATACATCACAACTGGAAAGAGCATAGCCCTTACAATACGGATCTTTATTGGTAAAGTTATATCTCTACTCCTTAAAATCTTGTCAAGGTTTGACATTGCCTTTCCACCAAGCACCAAGCGTCTCCTGATTTCGCGGCTGCAGTCACCATCAGTAGAAATCTGGGTACCGAGATAATTAATTGGACGTAGACACTTACTTCTACCAACGTCCTTGCCGCAGTGGTAACACCGGTTCCCACCAGATCACCGAAGTTAAGCGCTGTCGGGCTGGGCTAGCTCTTGGATGGGTTACCTTCCGGTCTGCCAAGCGCTGTTGGCAATGCGGGTGCACTCAGCCCTTGCGAGGCAAACTGAGGAGCTACTTGATTGAGAAGTAGCGGCTCTGGTCTCGTAAACTGACATACGGCCGGGAGAGCTGTGTGCTGACCACACGTCCCTCCATATCCGCCTGAGGGCTGAGGATGACACGGCGGCCGATCGGTACCATTGGGCCTTCATGGTCTGTTCGTTCGGAGTTTAGTTTAGTTTTTTAGACATTACTTCCATTGTTTCTCCTCATATATGCCTTGAAATGATAGGTATAGTTGCCATAATTTTCTTTTTCCTAACATTCAGTCTTTAACTCTCTTCACTTTCTGCCAACAGTATAGTATCATCTGCGCATCTAAGGTTGTTTGCATGAAATACCAGCTACTTTATTTCTGGTTTCTTTTTCATCTAGCCTGGCGTTCC